>NC_045614.1:52399811-53024811 GCF_009829155.1 Mustela erminea
AATAAAGGCCTGAATGTATCTGCTGCTCTGTGATTTGGATTTATCAAATGTCAGAATCAGAGGAGTTGAAGATTTGAAGGACTTGAAGGACTCCAATCCAATTCTCCCATCTTATAGTTGAGCAAACTAAGGCCTCAAGAAAGGATATAAGTGGCTTGCCCAAAGTCATCTGGCCACAGACATTCATCCCCTGCCCTGCCCCCTATACCTCCCCTTCCTGCAGCAGACATACCTAGGGCATCTGGCCTGTCTTTCCAGGATATGTTGTGGGGCAGGGGGTACTGGACAGGCAGAGGTGTTGCAAAATCTGACAAACAATGGTGCTAGTGTTGAAACTCTGGGAAGGCTGGAAATGACAAGTCAGGGTGACCCACGGGGAAGAGTGGGGGAGAGGCAGGAGGCAGGCCAGGAGGATTACTGATAGCTTCTGCCTCCAGCATGATTTGGCTTATGGTGAACATGGATTGAGGGTCAGGGTTGGAAGGTATGAGAAATAGGGCAGGGGTGAGGGGAGAGCCAGCCCAGTCCAATTTTCACACAGTCTTCAGTTGTCCAGACCATGGTTGGGGGAACAAATCCCAGGACCAGAGAGGAGTGGGAGTAGAGGGTTAGTAGCTAGGTATGAGGGTGGGGATGAGGTCGTTCTGATGAAGGCAATTTGCATAAGGGAGACAGATGAAGTAGGTCCAGACAGGTCTGAGGGAGGCAGAATCAAATGCAATCAGAGACCAGCTGTGTCCTCTCCCGGAGACATAGGTTCTCTTTTGCTCCCCCTCCTGAAGGGAAGGAGGAATGAGGGCTACCTCTGCCCTTGCCTTGCCCAGCTTAGGGTCTTCTCATATCTAAGCAGGTTAACTGCTGTCACAAAATGCTGTTGGCTGGACCCCTCCGAGGCTGAGAAGATATTTCCAAAGGCCCCTCCCCTCCCTGCCTTGTCTGACCTTCACAAATCACCCTTGGAGAGATTGGGCTTCTTCCCATTTTATAGAAGAGAAAATGACAGAGGCCTTGGTGACGTGCTTTGGAGGCACAGAGCCAGTGAGGCCCAAGGTCGAGATCTGAGCCCAGATCTGACCCACTTGAACTTTAGACTGTTCCCTCTGTCCCTGCCTAAAGATCCTCAAATTTGAGGCACATGGCTAGGCTCCTCTAGGACTATGACCTTGAGGGGCCATAGTATGGTGTCTGGGGACCAGGTGGCCCAGCTTGTACCAAGTCTCACAGCTACCTTGAGGCACTACACCCATTCCTACCAAGGTCCCAAACATCCTCAACCCACCTAACCTTGGGCTGAGGTTTTGTGGCCAGTCAGACAGACCTGGGGTCCTCTTTCATTTCCTGGCAATACTTGGGCAAATGACTCAACTTCCCTGAGTATTCTCATCTGCAAACTGGGGACAATAATACCTATTTGGCAGAGTCACAGGCTGATGGAGAATGGCAGTTGGTATTAATAGGATAAACACAGAGGCCGAGATTCTCCAGAAGGGCCCTGGGGAACAGGGTGGTGGGTCTCTTCCAGCCCCTTATCCTGCTGGATGATGGTTCTCAGACCCCCGCCCCTATGGGGCTTGGGCAGGGCTGGCCTTTAAGATCCTGATAGTCCAAGGCAACCTGCTGACATGCAAACCCAGTCCCCCATTCCTGGCTACTTCCACCAGTTCTTGCTCCCCCAGTAAGGAGGGGTTCAGGCTGACGTCTAACTTCCGCCGCCATTCCTATCAACATCCTACCTTGCGTTTCACCATATGAGCTTCATAACATTCTGGGGGGGAGGTCCTGTTTTTCATTCTTATTTTACTAATGAGGAAAGTGAAGTACAGAGAGGGGAAATGATGTTGCCCAAGGTCATACAGTGAGTAGGGGAACTGGGGCTTGAAACCAGGACTACATGAGGCCCCACACTGGGCCCAGGGATTCCAACGGAGATGGGTGTGAACCTAGGTCTAGGGAGCCATGGAACTTCTTTTCCCATAGGTCAGAAAACCTGGGTGCAGAAGGCCTAGCCCAGCTTTCTAGTGGGGCAGGGCCAGTATGTGGTGATGGCTGACTCTGCTGCCCCCTGTATGTGAGGCCAGACGTTAGGGGCCAATTAGGAAGCAGATACTTTCTCTCCTGGAAGAACACAGAGCCTGGGGAATCAAGAACTATTCTGGGAGGACTCCCTGGGGGAGGCTGCCTTTTCCAGGCCTGGGAAACATGGTTTCATCCACGCTATCCCTTTGGTTAATGCACATGCAAACACACTGCCCACACCCATCTGTCAATCCTACCTCCTCCCCTTGGTCTCCTTGCTTCTTCTCCTGCTATCCTCCCCCTGTTTGCCCATCCCCTGCACCTTAGAGAGCTTTCTCAACTCCTCTAAACCTTTTTTGGCTTCCCTGTGCTCTCAGCATAAAACCCGAACTCCTTCCAGGGCTCATGAGAGCCAGATGACTATTCCATACCCCTCCCATTATCCTCCATCTACTTTCCCCACACTAAGCCTTTCCTGCTCCTCACACACACTCTTGCATCTCCATGCTTCTGTGTTTTTGCATGCACCATCCACTCTGCCTGGGATGACTTCCCTTCCCACTCTTCTGCCTGGTGAAGTCCTACTTACCCTTCAAATCTCAGGTCCAGCAACCCTACCTCTCTGAAACCTTCCCTGATTTCCCCTCCATCATCTCCAACCACCAAGAAGAATTTGTTGCTATTAACCTCTTTATGTGCATCTCTGTCATGTCCTTCAGGCTGGGGGAATCTCTGGGGATAGGGAATGGGTCTCATTTGCTTATTATATCCTCAGCACTAAGCATAGAACCTCAACAAATAATGATTGACCCGATGAGTACAGGTTTGTTGAATGAAAAAGCAATTCCCTGGTGGTTTTGAACTGGTATTTGCATCCCTCTGTGGCTCTGGAAATATTCTTTGCACTTACTGGAGGTCCTGTTTCAAGAGCTGCTATTTCCTGAGCCTGTCAGTGAATGGGGCTCTCTCCGCAAGCCCACTTTGTGAAGGGAAAAGGAAGACCTGAACTCCACTCCGATGTCCCTCAGTGATGTCTCAACTGGGACCAGAATGCTTGAGACCAGGGCTAAATGCAAGGGGAGTTGAACACCCAGGGAGGAGCCCCTAACCCTAAATTCTCCCTGCCAGCTACTGATAGCCTGAACTTTTACCATTAGTAATTCATTTCTTTGGATTATTCAGTCTACAAATATTTACTTAGCTTTCACTGAATGTGAGGTACTGTGCTGGGGTTCCTAGTGAACATTTGTGTATATGTATGGGTGTGTTTTCACTCTTGATGGAAGGCTGATTCCCTGGAGAGAGAAGAGGAGAAGGAAGGAGAAAACAGAAGGAATAGGGACAATGTACTCAGGACTGTCAGGAGAAGAGAGAAGGGAATTTGTCACTTGCTGAGTGCCTACTCTGTGCCAGGCACTTAGTAGTATTTACTCCTCCTCATGGTCTCCAAGTTCAGTGTTATCAACCCTCAATTTAGAGGTGAAGAACAAGCTCAGAGAGGGGGAGTGGCTTGCTTAGGGGAACACAGCTCTGTGGTATAGGAGTGAACATTCAAACCTAGCACAGTCTGCACCACAGCCTGCCATTTCTCTGGAAGTCCTCCTGCTGAGGAGGCTGTAGGGCCCAGCAGGGGGAGAAGGTTCCAGAGAGGATAGGAGCTGAGGTGTGACAATTGAGAATACTGCAAGCCGAGAGACACACCTGCTGACCGGATGGCTGGACGCTGCTGGGATTTTGGAAGCAATAAGGACTCAGGGACTGAAACGTGACCATCCCACTGCCACTGTATCCTTAAAATGGGTTGGAGGCTGCAGGGACCACATCAGCTGTCTCTGCTGGGAGCATTCTTTGTGTGCTAATGCACACAATTAACTGGCTTTGTGGATGGTCTCACTCCCATTTTACTGACAAGGAAACTGAGATCTGCAGAGTAGAGGGGACAAGCCCTCTATATAACTAGAGGTAGAATTAGAATGCAGATCTTTCCTGGAAGGCTCACAGAGGAGCAGCAAGTTGTGGGCTTACCTCTGATAAGGTTTCCAAGCAGCCAGGCCTCTGAGAGGGACTGCAGCCCTTGCCCTGTCACGCAAGCCCTCTTCCTCTGGGAGCTTCTCTGGCTCAGTCCTCCACTGTACCCAAAGGTGGCAAGGGAGTGGGGTGGGTCCAAAGAGCTTGGAAGCTGGAGCCCCTTGGACTAACTCAAATCCTGCTCCACCCTGATGGGCTGTGTGATTTTGGGCAAGTCTCTCTATCTCTCAGGCCTCAGGCTTCTCATCTGTGCAACATGCATGGCAACAACTGCTTCCTGCTTCTCTGTCTGGTCATTTGTTCACCAAGTACCCACTGACATCTGCCACTTCCCAGGTTCCATGCTAGGTGCTGAGGGTACGGCAGGAAAACTCATGGTGTCCACTCTTGAGAGGATTCAGAGACAGAAGTGAAATGTATGCATGGACCCATGTACATGGAGAAAGGGGTATAAGATGAAGGGGCAGAGGCCATGAGTACCTTCAGCAGGAGGACCCGGCCATTCCCTGTAGGAGCACAGTGGGGAGTCGCAGAAGGTTTCTCCAAGGGGGCTGGTCGCTGAGCTGGGCTCAGAAGTCTGAGTGGGCTCACCAGGTAGGAGAGGTGGTGTTCCTCGCAAAGCCCCTGAGGCTAGAAAGAGCTCAGCAATTCTTCTGGAATTGAAAGGGGGGCTGAATGCCTAGAGGGGAAGAGTATGCGCTAGGGGCAGAAAAGGAGTGGGGTCTTAGAGACCACCCTCCAGATTTCTGTCCTTATCCCAGGAGCAGGTGGACCCTTAGGAGGATTTTAAGAATTAAACAGAATGAGGATGATGAAACCCTTGGTGATGTGCCCACCACATGACAGAATTCCATGTTGTTAGACCACCATACCACAGTAACGTCGCACATGTAACCTGTGCACATGCCACAGGTAACATATTCGTTCAGCAAACCATGACTGGGGCAGACCCTGAGTCAGGGACATATTGGCAGGGAGGAAAGGGGCCTGCTGGCACTGGGTCATGGCTGCAGGCAGAAAAACACCCAGTGGACATTTACAGAGTCTCAAATGTGCTGGGAACCGAGGGGGGCCACCTGACAGAAGGGAACATGGAGGCCAGGAGAGGTGAAGGGTCCCTGCCTCTGAGGGTTGGGGTGATTAAGAGATAGCTGTGGGTTCAGGACTCTAAATCCAGTGCTCCCTTCCAGACCCTAGACTGCCATAGGGGTAGCTCCCCTTGAGAGCTGCTGGGCAGAAGAGATGGGATTGGTCTGCGTTACCAATAGTAGCACTGAGAGGTGGCATGGCCTGGACAATTACCACATACCAGATACTGCTTGTTCTAAGAACTTTTCATGTTGTGGCTCAGTTAATTCCTACCCTTTAAGGAGTTCTTACCATCCCCATTTTACAGACGGTGAAATGGAGGCCCAGAGAGGCCACATACCTGGAACAAAACTGTCCCTTTGGCAGGGGTGTTGGGATTCAGACACACACTTTCTTCCCTACCCTGCTGTAAGTATGGGGAATGTCTGGGCTGCACCAGGGTGTCCAACAAGTGGTCAAAGGGAGCAGGGTAGAAGAGGGATGTGGAGCTGGAGCTGGGCCTGAGGAGGGAAGATGAGCAGATGAGCTTTCTGCCCTTGGAATACAGGCGGGACCGATGCCAACTTAGCGGCCTTCAAGGGCATCCCTGTGGGGGTGTCCCACTTTCTCCCCAGAGGAAATTCCCTTTGGGATCTGCCCATGAAGCTGGTTTATATGGAATCATGGTCCGCTGGGGCTGGGAGGCCAGGGGTGGCTCCATGGCAGCCCCTTCACCCCATCAGAACCCCTTGCTCCCGTCACACTGTGGGGCCACCTTGCTCTGAACCTGTCTGTAAGATATGGCTCCAAAGAGTCCCGACACAGGGGCCATGCCACCCTCCAAGGAGATCCTGCATCAATGGGGATTTCCAGGGCTTCTGTGGATGGGGCTGCCCTTCAGGCTGGGCCAACTCTCTCACTACAAGGCCACCTGCTCTCTCAAGTCCTCCTTGCTGTCCCCCAGCCTCCCTACACTGGCACTCTGAGACCAACATGCAAGAGTGAAGCACAAGAAGGAAATGCAAGTTGTCTTGACAAAGCATAAGGAGCTTCTCAGATACAAGGTGCTAATTTCTTTCCGGGGGCACACAGCACAGTAGAGAAGATAGGGCGCTGAGGGGGTCACAGAGGTAGGGGATTGAACCCCGGCTCTGTCATTTACTATTGTGTGGCCTTGAGCTAGTCATTTTGCCAGTTGCAATCTACCTCAGTGTCTCTATCTGTGAACTGGGAATAATAATAATATAATTGATCTGGTCTTTGATTTACAACAAAATGAGAGAGAATAGGAAGGTGTGATTGGTTCATTTCTTCTGCATTAATTGAGCACCTACTATGTGTTTGGCAGTGAGGGCACTGCTTCCTGGAACTGGGCTTTGGAGGAGGAGACTCAGTTGTGAACAAGGGAAGGAGTGGAGGAAGGTTGGGAGAGCCCTGTGGGGTGCCATGCAGTGCCTCTGCCCTGGTGGGAGGGGAAGGTGGTACTCTTGCTCCATGCCCTCCCCATGTGGGGGTTGTCTCAAACCTCTCAGGGCTTCTCTCAAGGGTGGTGACCATTCCCTCTGGGACTTGGTCAGGCCTTTCAGCTCCAGCCCCACAGAGGAACCCACCCATGCACCCCTGCCTGAAGATCCAGCCCCGGCTTCGGTCCCAGAACTACCCTGGCTGGAGGCTGGGTGGTATACGGCTGGGTGGGGACTCTGAACTCAAACACACCTGGCTTCAGATTCTGGTGCTGCCACAAGGTACGTTACCTTGGGCAAGTCACTTTAACTCTTGGAGCCTCCATTTCCTCATCAGGAAGCTAGCGATAATGTCTACCTCAGAGGACAGTACTGAGAATTAATTGAGATTCTGCCTCTTGTGTGTTACATGCACAATTAATAATAGCTTAAAATGGCCTGCAAGCCCCTCCTCTCTTCCTTTGAAGCAAGCAGGATACAGGCATCGCCCCCTGGGTGGCTTGGTGTAGTGGTGTCCTGAGAGCCAATGGTGCACACAAGGGATGCTATGCTGGTAGCTATGATCTGGCGGACACTACAAAGCCGGGCACCTATCTGCCTGAGAGCTGGTCATGAAATGCTCACCAGCACACATCTGGGCCAGGGGCAAGTGCTCAACACTACTCTCTGGAGTCTGTTTCCTTTAAGTCCTGGGGATGCATTTCTGCTCTGGTGTCCTTAGGCCTGCTCCTTTGACTGTCCTTGTCTATCCCAGCCCTGATAACCTGCTCTTGGGACTTTGCTCCTATTCTCCTGCCGTGGGCTGGCCAGCATGGCCACCCTGCCCAAAGGGATTTCAATGTCAGACCGGGTGAGCCTGGTGTGGCCCCGTCGTAGAACACAATTGGCCAATTCCCTTCTCTTGCCCTGTCCCCCTTGCCGCTCTCAGTGCTGAGCCCTTCCCAGACTGCCTCCTCTCCACCTCTAGCACCCCAGCCACCACCTTCTCACTCCAACTTCCGTCCTGAGGGGTCCACAATGCCTGTGGCCACTCCTCTCCCCTGTCCATGTCCACCTCTCCTTCTTCCAGCCCTGCAAGGCCGCTAGCAACTGGCAGACTACTGCATTTGGAGACAGGTGACCTGAGGCGGTTCTGGTCCTGCTTCTCTCTCCCACTCTCTCCCTCCCTCAGTGGCACTCCCTCTCGGACACTCTACAACAGGGACAGTGATAGATGTCAGGCTCCTGGCATCTGTCAGGCTCAGAGCCCGTGGCCTCACTGGCCAATCTCATTCCTCATTTCCTCATCTGAAGAATGGGGACAATAAAAGCATCTCCCCTCAGGGAACTGCGTGGTGATTGCAAGCAAAAGCTTTTGTGAGATGGGCTCACTGACGGTAGAGTCCCATGCTAATGCTCTTATTCCATTTGGAAGGGCAATGCTGCTTTAGATCGACAGGTTTTAGGGGCGTGTGTGTGTGTGTGTGTGTGTGTGTGTGTGTGTGTTTAATGCCACAGCTACGTTATTTATAGTCAGCTCCCATACAGGTTTTTATTATTCCTTGCCTGCTCGGCTAAAAATAACAAATGACAAAGGTCATGTCTGCTCCTACCTATCGGAGGAATCTACAAAGAATGAAGCTTTTGATTCACTGACTTGGGGAAGTGAGAGCTCTCCTGCTGGTCACAGCTTCTGGAATTCCTCCCCAGGTCTCTCTGGCCCATTCCAAAGACTGGGGCGAGGGGGTTGGTAGAGAAGCTCAGGTAGGTCTGCCTGTCTCTCTGGGCAGGTGAGTCCTGGAGTCCTCTTCCCCCAGTCTAGGGAGGACGGAGGTGGTGAGACAATGGTAGATTGAAGGACAGGAGTCCCAGGCCCCGGTTCTAGGGGTGCAGTGTGGGCCTCAGTTTCCCCATATTCAAAAGGAGAAGGGTGGAGTAAATAGGCACTGAGAACTTTCTCTTGATCCTAAATGCAAAGGTGCTCAAGTCTCATTCCCTCCCCTCCACTCTCCCCCACTGTAGACTTACTGAATATCCATTGGTCCCTGATAATGATAATACCCTTGATGATTCAAATGAGCAGAACCAGGATTTACAGAGTCCTGATAACACGTGAGGCACATGCCTTTAGACAGCTTTAGGTGAAGTAAACTCACTGACCCCACACACCCACCTGGGGAGAGGAAACTTAGCATCCCCATCTGACAGATGAGGGAGGGGGCAGAGCCCTGAGGGCGAGGCTGCATGTGTGCCAGCCAACGCCAGGCAAGGATGGCTCCAGAAAGTGACTGGGTCTGCCTCCTGGGCATGTACTCAGCCCCCAGTACAGTACTGGGAATAGCAGGAAGAAAGGCAACCAGCCAGAGCTTTCCCCATCACCAAGGGAGCAGTGGTCTGAGTTATGGAGACTCTCACACAGTGTGGGGAGTGGTGGCAGAGGGACAAGGGCCCAGGGCAGCCTGGAGGAGGAGGAGGAGGCCTCTGGATGGGCCCATAGAGGCACCTGTGAATAGTTATTTCACCTGGTGCTCACAGTAGAAAACTGGAGGGGAAAAGCATTCCAGGCAGTGAGCACCCTGAGAGTAGAGCAGGGGTCAGGAGCAAGGGCAGGGATGTTGGGGAAAGGCAGGGGTGGGATGTGCGACTGGAGGCACAGAAGATAGCTGGAGCTCCACAGCAAGGAAATTAGCATTTTGCCTGTGGTCCAGAATCCCCCAAACCTAAGTAATGGTGGTTCAGTTCCACGAGAATATATTTAAAAAAAAAAAAAAATCAACTCCCTCTTTAAAAAAATGTGTACACCTACCTGGTATTATCTTAAGCATTTATAGCCATGAGATCATGGATTTGCTTTGCCAGTTGTATTTTTCTCCCAACACATTAAAATAAGCGCACAGCTATTAAAATAGAAAGGATGCACTTGTTCACTCTGCAGAATGGTGGCCTGAGTGCCCTTTGGGAGCCACAGCATGGCCTCATCCTGCGGGTGGTTGTAGGTGGCTGATTGATTGGGGTTGAGGTAGGACTTCTCAGAGATTAGAAGAGGCAGGAGGGACCTTCCTGGGCCCCTCTGACCAAGGTTCTGGGGTGCCAGCATGGCCCGAGCTAAGCTCTGCTCGTCACCCTCCTTCTGCGCCTCAGCTCTCTGGCTTCCCCTGAGCCCGGAAGAGCTCACTCCTGGATATGCTCTTTTCCCAGCCAAGAGCTTCTGCGGCCTGCTCTGACCTCAATGACTAACACACATTCCTGGCCTAGTTAGAAAGCCCCTCGCCTCTCATATTTATAGCCACCTCCCAACTCCTCTAGAGCCTCTGAGGGAGGCCTGGGCCTTCGTATCTTCCCCCGCCCTGCCCTGAGCCCTTCTTGTCCTGACAGGCACTGGCAGACTCTTCTCTTTGAGAGAGGAGTGGAGCAGGAGGTTCATTCTGAGTGAAGGTGGCCCAGTGGCTTCTCCTCCCCAGACTCCATCCATAAGAGGGAAGGCACCAGGACAGCGGGCTGGGCCAGCTGTGATGAGGGGTCTCAGAGTCTGGTTCAGAAATACCAGGAACGATTAATGCTTGTGGAGTGCTAACTACAGACCAGGCCATTTCCCAAGCTCCTGGCCCCTAGGAATTAATTTAACTCTTATAACAACCCTAGAGGGATATACTATTATTCTTATGCCAATTTTGCAAAGGAGGAAACTGAGGCACAGAAAAGCTGGGTGATTTTTTGGAGGCCACACAGATAGCTGGAATTCAATGTGGACTACAGACTTGTCTCACAGAGTTGGTCCTCATCCCTACAGAGGACTCTCCCCCATTGATTCCCTGCTTTGGGGATCTCCTTACTTAGTTGAGCTTGTCACCCCTTCTCTGTAAAAAAGTGGCTGGGACAACCACATGCTGGCCTCAGGCATTGCCCCCTTTGAGGAAGTTGGTGAGGACATGGCTCATGAGGGAACAGAGCAGGAAGGGGCTGAGAATCAGAGCTGGGACTTCCGTCAAGGCACCGCTCTTTATATCGAGGGGTTCTGAGGCCCAGAAAAAAGGAAAAGCAGGCTGGCATCTAGGGGTAAATGGGAGGGTGGGCCGTGGGAAGGGAGCCCTCAGTTTCCACACCCCATATGCTCCCACCTGGGAGTCCTTTGGCTCTGACATCTCAAAGGGGGAAAACATGCAATAAACTTATTTACCTACAGGTTTTGTGTGAATGAGTCCCATAAGTATTTATAGTAAGAAACACATGGGGATTCCAAGGTGGACGAGAGAACTAACATTGCTTCCGTGTTCACTCTGGGTGTGGCACTTTGTAGTCACTCGTTCATTCCACAAACATGGGCCCAGCACCTGCTTCACACTGGCTGATTGATATGTCATCTCATTTAATTCTCAGCAACTCTGTGAGGTAGGTGCTGTTATTACTCAGGCTCAGAGAGGGGGAGAATGCCAGCGGGGGACACTGGTCCAGCAAGCAGCAGGCCTGGGACTGAAGGCAAGGCCCTTCACTCCACACCATCTCAAACAGTGGGTGTGGGGCATCAGCGCACTGCGGGATTTCCAAGGTCAAACTGTCACCTACTTTGGCTCCTCATGCATTCTTGCCCAGCTCTGCAGATCTGGGCACACCTCAGTTTTCCAGGCCCTCAACCTGATCCCGTATGGTCACTCTGACATGGTCAAAGGAGCAGTTGAGGAAACGTCCCATCTTGCTGCTCTTCCTAAAATCAGCCCTAAGAGATTAAAAACCTGTTCTCAACTCAAATGAAGAAGCAAGCCATGGTTTCAGGATCCTGGACTGGAAGAAAGGTGTCAAGCTGCCTGTCCTTAGCCAGAAAATGGATGGCCGACCCTGATTTAATTAGCTTTTCCTTCCAATGATTTAGGGAAGCCTGTAATTAGCTCGGGGGCCCGGAGGGAGAGGCTGGGTGTGGAAGTCAGCACAGGAGCAGGTGGTAAGGGGTGGGGGTGGGGTGGGGGCTAGTTTTAAGCTCAGACTCCCAGTCTTAGCAGGTAATGGAGGATAGGCCAACCCTCTGCTGCTCAGGGCGGGTGGGAAGAGAGATACCCTAAATAAATGCATAGCAAGGGAAGGAGGCTGGGTTCAGGGGGTGGGGGCAAGAGTGAGCTTAGAGATTGTGCCTTGACATTTTGACTTGTATTGGACCAAACTATGTGACTTCTGTAGATGATCTATCACCATGGGTTCAGAGAGGGGCATGGAGGCTAAATTGCTGCAGATAAGCTCTCCAAGTCCCTCGTGGATGGCTGTGGAGCGCCTCCAATGGCGCCAGGCATTAAAGCAGCATTTTCCCAGTTAATAGCAGGGCAAACCTGGCTCTCAGATCTTGAACAGGGCCTGCACTGCATGTAGGGTCAGGGTATGATAGCCAGACATAGGCAAGCTCTGTCCTGAGACCCTTGTCAGCTAAACTTCAAGGGCACACACATCCCAAATGGGCAGGTTACCCCTCTATGGGCCTCCAGCCCTACAGGCCGCAGCATCGTGGGTTTCCTTCCAAGTGCTGCACCTGTACCCAGAGGTCCTTGTAGGGAAGCAGAGCCAGTCCTATCTTTCAGGAATTCAGCCTGACCTCAAGGTACCAGAGAAGGACCCATAAATCATCAGTCCAGCAATGGCACAGAGCTCACAGGCCATCCTCAAGAATAAGACATGGGATCTGGGACCAGGAAGCCCTTCATTCATACACTTACCACTTGAGAACTTTCACAGACACTACCATACTCACAGCCAGAGGATGGCTTAGTGAATATGGACAGGTGCTTTAATCCTGATCAGTGATCTGCCTGCTGATGCTCATTTTTGAGGTGTTCTGTGGACATCATTAGCCCCACTGTGGCCAGTCAATATAGGACCAGCGTGGAAACTGTGTAAAGAGACTATGGGGACAGGAAAGCAGTGCATCTATGTCCTCAACCCAGGTGCTTGTGTCCCCTAAGATATAAAGACACACTGAGTGCCTTCGGGAATTCAGTCTGTGGGTATGTGCGGAAGTTGGAGGTGGCCACGGGCTACTCTGGTAAGGAGCAGCCTCACTTTCTGATGCCACCTTCAGAATGCCTCCTACGTGTCAGGGCCCATGCTAGGTGTTTTCACATGTATCTTCTCTAAGTCCTACAATAACTCCACTAGGGAGGCAGGATCAGCCCATTTACAGAAAAGAAAAGAGGGTTGTGGAGGGGAGGTAATCTGCTCAATGCTACCCAGCAAGAAAGGGCAGAGTTTGGACTTGAATCTGAGTCTGTCAGATACCACAGCCTGTGTTTTTCCACACTGCACAGAGGTGGGGTGGTAGGGCTGGAGATGAAGGGATACAGAGGACTAAATGGGTGAGCATGGGGCAGAAAGGAAAGTGGATATTAAGTTCAGGGTTTTACATGTATTCTGTGCACCTGCTGTGAACCAGGCAACTGAGATGAAGAGGATGGAATGCCTGTCCTCCAGCTGCTTGTGGTCCAGTGTACGTGCACAGCTAAGTCCTGGTTGACCAGACTTCCTTTCCAGTGTATGTGTACTGCTAAGCCCCACTTGATCAGTCTTCCTTCCCAGTGTACGTGTACTGCTAAGCTCAACTTGACCAGTCTTCCCTGCCTTAGCAGCTGGCCCTTCTCCCCTGGGCCCCTTCTCTCCAGACTCTGGACTGGTTTCTATCCTATTCCTCACCCCCAGCAATGTCTGCAGCTCCAGTCTTGGACTTGGAACTGGTCTCACTGGATGTTTGTGGGTGCCCATGCTTTGCTTCTCAGCTGCCTTGCTCATCCCCTTCATAACAATTCTCTGTGTGAGGATCAGAGAGGTCAACTAGCTGGCTTAGGGTCACAGAACTAGTAGGTGGAAGAGCCAGGATTTGATTTCATATCTCTCTGACTCCATAGCCTGAGGCCCTCTCTGTGATCCCGTCTCCCCTGTGACCATCCTGCCTATTTCCTTTCTACCTCCCAGATCATTCCACTGGAAGTGACTTGCTCTGAGCAGAGCCTCTGCTGAAGCCAGCTTTACACTTGTTAGCTGGAGGGAGGAGACACATTTTGGAAACCACCCAAGAAACAGACACTCGAAATAACTTTTCTCTATAACTTTTGCTGCTAAAATGCACTGAGCACCAAAGGGGAACAGGTCTCTGCAAAACTCACACTGATGCTGTCCATTTGGTTGGGATTTACAGCTGATGGTGCACTTTCCAAGTCATTACCTCCTAGATCCCCACAGCAGCCCTGGGATGGGTGTCCAGAACCTTCTTTTACAAATGAGGAGGCTGGAAGCTTAGGATGGTAATGGGACTTGCTCAAGGTTTTGTCCCCACCTGGGGGTGACTTTGGATAAGTCACATTCCTCCCAGAGCTTCATGTAATTCATCTGAAAAGATGATAATAGCATTGGTTTCCCAGGGTTGCTCTGAGGGTTAAAGAAAAGAAAATAGAGGGGCTCCTGGGTGGCTCAGCGGGTTAAGCCGCTGCCTTCGGCTCAGGTCATGATCCCAGGGTCCTGGGATCGAGCCCCACATCGGGCTCTCTGCTCAGCAGGGAGCCTGCTTCCTCCTCTCTCTCTGCCTGCCTCTCTGCCTGCTTGTGATCTCTCTCTGTCAAATAAATAAATAAAATCTTAAAAAAAGAAAAGAAAAGAAAAGAAAATAGACAGAAGGGTCTAGCACAGAACCTGACCCACAAGAAGTGCTCCACAGCTAGCCGATGTCCTGATTCTCCAGACAAAGTGAAGGTCACCATCACATAGACAGGGTAGAGAAAGGCCAAGAGTGGAAGGTTCTCCAGCTGTCACTTGTGCATGCAGGCAGGCTGGCTGATGCTGACAATGAGAACCAAGGCTGTTTTGTATTGTTTAATCCTCTGCACACACCATCTCATTTCCCCCTCATCGCCAGTGGCGGGAAGCGAGTACAGTATTTACCCCATTTTACTCATCTGTAAAATTGCCTCATCTGGCAATGGTGGCACAGTCTGGTAAAATAAGTGAGAACCAAAGGGCACTTTTTCAACAAGAAAGAGAAAACAACTCAAGTACGGAGCATGACAAGCCTATAAATTAACTCTCTTCCCCAACAATATTCCTCTAAAACTTGTCTCCAGAACAATCTTCCCCTTTTTTCTAAACCCCTCTAGCTCCTGCTTAGTGACCTCCTTTACAACAGAGCTTACCGCTGGCTGCTCCTTTAGTCACGACGGTGTGGCAAATGGTGAGATTTAGGAATGAACGTCCTGGAATCCTGGCCCCCTACCCGCTGAGCCAGGGCTAGGAGTAAAGTTGGAGCATCATATACTGCAAATCTCTGTTATGGCTTTGGAAGCAGGGGTAGTTCCTGCTTCACACTCAGCTGTAGCTGGGACTCACTGTGCAAATGATACTTAGTTAACAAACATCATATTTCAAATATGCTACTGCAAGAACCTTGAGCTGAAGGGAAAATTCCTTTCGAGTTCTCATCCCTTACCTGGTCCAAAGTCTGATTACCTGGGGAAACCTGTGGGCTGCAGCCAAGAGAGGGGAACTAGCAGACTGCCTGTTGACTCCACTAAGTGGTCAGACATAACGGATTCAAACATTTCTCTCTGGCCTCGGTTTCCTTTCCTCTAATATGCAGGAGAAAAGTTAAAGAAAGCAAACTGGCAGGACTGGACTGGGGTAGAGGCTGCAAACCAGCCACTTGGGAAAGCAGCCAGCTTAAAATAAATTTGTTTGTTTTGCTAAGAGCTTAAAATAAAATTGAACTAAGTGCCAATGTTTAAAAATTGAGAAATTGTGGATAAGAATCCGGATTTCTGGCTACTCTTAAACTACTAGAAGTGCTGCCTATCTTGGGGTTGGCTGGAGTGGGTGAGGCCATAGAGATGGGAGCTGCTCACCAGTTCTACCCTCTCCCCATGTGACTTCATTAAGGCAGGTTCTCACCTGGGTTCAGCGGGTGAGTTTACAGTGCCTGGACCTCGATCTCTCCTAGAAGTTGGTGCCCCTTCAGGGAAGAGAGTGGGCTTCTGGCATAAGACTTTTCCTCCATTTAATAAACACTACTTATATGCCAGGGGCTGTTTAAAATGTGCCAGGAATAGTCCTAAGCACTATACACATACCAATCAATTACTTAGTCCTCATGAAATCTCATGAAGTAAATACGAATGTTACCACACCCATTTTACAGGTGAGGACAACTGAGCCACAAAGATGTTAACTCACTTGTCTGAGGCCACGTGGCCAATAAAAGATAGCCTTGGGATTTGAACCCCAGCAGCCTGGTTCCCAGACCTGTCTTCTAACCACTGTAGGATGCTACTCACCCACCTTTTCTGGGTCAGTGGCCAGTCGTATGGCTTTGTCTGAGTTTCCATGTTCTGATATGAATATGAAATCATCGCCCCTCCGCTATTTCTTTTCCCTCCTTTCCTATATTTATTACTTCCCTTCCTCACAGATACTGCTAATATCCCTATTTTAAATTGAAGAAATTGAGGCACAGAGAGGTTAAGTGACTTGCCCAAGGTCATGTGTCTGGAAGCTGCAGAGTCAGGGTTCCACCCAGTCCATCTGGCTGCAGAATCTGTGTTCCTGGCCCCCTTTATCTCCCTCCACACACCCCTACCTATCCACCCTTGCCATTTATTTCATCCCTCCTTCAATTCTTCACTCACCCATCCATCCAGCACTCAACTCAGATCCTATGCTGGGCATGGGGGACACCCAAAATGTGTATCAGGGCTGGCTGGGATGGGAAGGTGACATCCTGCTCCCAGAACAGGAACTGCCCATGACCACTCCCTCTGGGGCTGAGGACAGTGGGAGAACTGGTTTCCAATTGACAGCCCTGGAGAACTCAGGAGGAAGCAGTCAAGGAAAGCTGGTTGGCCCCTGGCAGCTTCGTGGAGGGCACGTCCTCAGTGAAGGACTCAGAGATCTGGGGAGACACTGGCAACCCCATATGCACACTCCCACCCCATGCCCCATTCTGCAGCTGGAGCCTTGACTGGCCTTTTGGTTCTGGCTCTGTCACTGACCTGCTGGAGGGGGCTTCCACTTTCTGGGTCTCAATTTCCCCATCTGTACAATGAGGGCATTATAGCCCTGGACGTCACAAACTGGCAGCTCAGAGGCCAGATCCTTAAAGGCCTACGGACCTATTTTGCTGAAGGAATTGCAGAGCGCTTTTTCTCTCTTAATAAACCTTGTGTTTTAGAACACTTTTCTATTTACAAATAAACATTGCTAAGAATAACTCTCATCTCCCCCACAGCTAGTCCCCCTAGTATTAATAGCTTATACTAGTATGGTACATTTTTCATAATTAATGAATTAATATTGATATGTTACTATTAACTAAAGTTCATGCTTGATTCACATTTCCTTCATTTCTACCTAAAGTCTTTTTTTGTTCCAGGATCCCATACAGGATATCACATTATATTTAGTCATTGTGTGTCCCTGGGCTCTTCTTGACTTTGAAAGTTTTGCAGAATTAAAGAAATAAAAAATATAATTAAATTAGAGCACCTCAGAAGGAATGTTTCAGCATACTAGAAATATTCTATATGTTGATTTGGGTGCTGGTAGCACAAGTATAAGTATATGCAAAGATCATCAAGTGGTACATTTAAGGTTAGCATGCTTTACCACTTTAATGTACGTATATCGCGCGTCAAAACGAAACAAAACAAAACAATACCAGTGACTTTTTGCAACTTGCCACAGTCCCCAGAGCTCCCTATTACACTCCAAGCAGAATTTATGATTCCCTTATATCATCTACTTGGCATCTGTAGTCAACCACAGGGTATATAAATAAGCCTCTTCTGGTGTAGTCATCTGTAAAACGGTTACAATGATATTTTCTACCTGATCAGGCTGTAGTGAAGATTAACTGAGGTGACGTATTTGAAGTTCTTAGTGCTGTGCCTGGTGCATAGTAAGTATTCAAGAAATAGGAACAATTACTATTATTATTGCTCAAGTACTATTTATATTATTAAAACAGGTACATAACTCATCTTTTCCTTTAAAGTAAACCCCACCCTTTCCATCCTCTGCCTCCCCTGCCTCCTCTTGTGTCTCTATCCCTCCCTGCCAGGGAAGGCCCAAACTCTGATGGGCAGAAGGTGAAAGAGACAGAGACAAGCCTGCAGAGGTGGTCCATCTGCTAATGGAACCAAGAGATGACTGAGGATGATGCCCCAGACCTGTCCCCCGGGTCCCAGGCAACTTTGCTGGAAGTTGGAGTCCTAATTCTTCCCTCTCTAATGGAGCCCCTTGGGCTATAAGAAGTTCTGCAGTTTTCAGACGTGTGTTATCCAAAGCTGCACCCTGTCCCTGTCAGGCATTCCCCTGGCTAAGGCTCCTGAGGACAGTGGGGGAGGAGCTTTTAGAGGGGGTACTGTGGAAATCATGGGGAGAAAGTAACCCCCTGCCCTGGCTCTCTGCTGACCTGACCTCTTGGGGGATGCTGGCTTTCCTTTGGGGGTCCCCAAATCTGTGCCTGGGAGCAGTGAGGTCAGGGAAGGCCAGTTCTCAGACACTTTAGGGTGACCTCTTGCAAGGAGAAACCAAGCTCTTGGCAAGATGTGCCTCAGAGGTGACAAAGAAGGCCAGTGAGATGGTGAGGTGAGCAGAAAGCAGGGATGGGGGTTGGGAGACCAGGGCAGTGTCTTGTCTTGCCCTCTGCCTTGCTATGTGGCCACAAGTCTTCTTCCCTCTCTGAGCCTTCCTTTTCAACAACAACAACAACAATAATGATGATGGTGGTGGTGATGGCGGTGAAAATGGTTCTCAATATAAGTATGGGGTAGAGGATAAGCCCTTGTTGTGTGCAGTGTAATTTCATGCTTATAAATGTCCTGTGGAGTAGGTCCCATAATTGCTCCCGTGTCCTCTATGAAACAAAATAGGGGTCAGAGGGCCAAGAATTTGTCTAAACCTCCCTAGCTATAAAGTCTGGAGACACAGTATCCAAACCCTGGATCCAGGTCATCTCCATCCGGCTGCACCTGTGAAAGGGGCAGCAGGCACTGACTACGACTCTGAAAGATGGTGTCAGGGTCAGGGAGTGACAGGGAGCAGGGGTGATGCTCTGAGCTCCAGAGCATGGATCTATATTAAGGTCCCCACTGTCTCATCAGGTCTTAACAAAGGGCTGTTGGCACCACCTCCGTTTTACAGGGTGGGAAACTGAGGCACAGAGAGTCAGAGGTGAGTGTGCAAGGTCACACTGGGCCGTCTAACTCCAGAGTTCAGGCTCTCCCATGTTCTAGCAACTCTCCGGAGGAAGGGTGCGTGTAGAGCTGAGGGAGGCCAGAGATCGTCCCCACCAGGGGGCTGCTTGTCAGTGTCTGCAGGGCTTGTCCAGACCAGGCCTCACCCTCCTGCCTCCCTCCCAGCCCCAGACTCCAAGGTTTGCAGGTCCCCCCTCTTACCTGAGACCCAGACCCTTAAGGGGCCCAGCTACCCTATCCTACCTGGGTTGGAGATCGTGGTGAATCCCCTGCTGTCCCTGATGAGTCCCAGGCCACGGACACAAACCCCTACTCTGACCTCTTGTCTTCAGTGCTGACAGCCACTGGAGAGTCTACACCCTGTGAGGCGGCCACCGCACCCAGTCCCGCTGCCAGCAGGCTTGCCTCCCTTTCTGGCCTTGGGGTCAGTGAGAGGGGAGGTGGGGTAGGGAGGGGCAGGGAAGCATGGCTGGCCTCCACCGTGCTTGGCAAAACAGTAGCCTCTGCCTGAGGCAGTATGGGTGGCGGGCTGTTTCTCTGAGCCCCTGCCTTCCTTCTGGGTCCCTGTTCACTTAAGGCTTCTGATCCTATCAGCAGCACTCTGGCTCCAGTCCTGGTTACCTGGAAGTCCTTTTGTTCCAAGGACTCCCTGTACGGCTGGCTGGTATCAAGTGGCCCTGGGACCATGAGGAGAGGGCAGCCACCATGGGTGCACCTGGCCAAACCTAAGAACGGAGGCTTCCAACAAAGTGGGGTCATGTGAATGTGAATACTGGGGACAGGCCAGCCAGAGGAAGGTGGGGAGGGCCTAGGCCAAACAACCTGGCTCTCACCTCCTCCAGGAAGCCTCTTCAGCCTTGCTTGTTCCCATACACCCCATCCCCTTCTCTCTGTTTCCAGAGCGCAGGAAGGAAACATGTGTTGTTCCCCATCATGTAGAGCACTGGGTCCTCTCTCCCACCTGACTGGAGGGAAAGCGTGTCCACAGAGTGGTTTCCTGGCTTTTGCAAACTTCTCCCTTTGTGTGCTGACGTCTGTTTTATTTTTAAACATTTCAGGTGTGAGGAACTCACCCCTGACTATGTTTTTTTCACTTTTAAGTGAATTGATAGTGTGCTAATCACAACAGTTCCTATTCTGCAAACATGTTACTTAGTCAACCTAGCATCTTCCTTCCCTTCCCAGACTTTGAAATATTTCAAATACGGTTTTAGTCATGCCGGCACCAGGTGAATACTTTTCTGTTGAACAAAGCTCATGCGGGGTCCGTGGGGATGGCAGTGTTTAGGGGGCGACCCCTGGGTGGTGAACGAGGCTCTTGTCAGTGTGTTTCCCTCTGCTGCCCCTTCCCTAAGTAGCCCTGCACCACTATCAGTTTGCAAAATAAGACCCATGGGTCTTATTTTCCGACTGGTTATCTCTGCTTTTGGCTTCAGTGTCGTAAGCTCTCCGTGACTGTGGTGTGTTCCCCTCCAGGAGCAAGCTCCCTCCCCTGCACTCTCATAACGTACTCCGCCTGTGGCTTCCTTGCACCTCCTTTATTCAGCCAGTTCTGAGCACCTACTGTGTGTCAGGGATTAGGGATACAGAGAGAAGCAGGACTTCAGCTCTATGCACAGGGAAGGAGAGGATCAGGAAGACACTGGCCTTGATCCATGGGCTCACAGAGGCCAGATCACCTCCTCTGGGTCATGTGGCTAGAAGGAAATAAGGCCTGCAGGTCAGACCTTTTTGATTCTAAGTCCCAAGCAAGCTCTTTCCACTGCCCCACTCCCTCTGTGGGGAGTTCAGGGTCTAGACAGAGAGAGGTAACAAAAAAAAAAAAAAAACCCGAAAACGAAATGAAACACCCATGATGCGTTTGACGACAGAGGCATATCAGAGGAGCAGCAGGGACAGGGAAGATGGAGTGATTCATATTCATGGAGGTGAAGTTAATGTTGGGGATGGTTACGGGGGAGGTGAACCCTGAGCAGGATCTCCCACCTCTGGCTTAAGGAATCAGGTCATTCTCATTGTTAAAACTGTTTCTAAAGTAAGAGTCACAATGCCCTGAGCGAGGAGTGTGGGGTTTTAATGTATAAAATGCCTGGGCATGAAGTGCATGAACTGTGTGCTGTCTTTGGTCTCTGCCACATGACAGACAGTCAGGTTCCCGTCCCTGGAAGTAACCAGAAAAATATTAAAAAGTTAGCAGTGAAGGAGCTGGGGGAAAGCTTCTATCATCGGGTGAGGTTGTTCAGGAATTCTGTGGTTCTTTCTAACAATAAGATCCTACACATTTTATTTATACTTGGCCTAGCAAGGGGAAGGCAGACACCTTACTTTTCCCACCGATCCAGGCAGGCCAAGGCTGAGAGCCAGGCCTGAGGGAGCTCCGTGACACCTGGGAGCCCAGTAGCCTTTGACCCCAGTGGACTCAGAAATAGTTTTGAGCAATGACTTACCAGGCCCGCACATATAGGTTATCTCAGTAACTCTCATGGAAGCCCCCAAGGCAAGGGATGTTGTGCCCAGCCTACAGATGGGCACACTGAAGCCAACCCATCAGTGAAGGGCCCCGTCTGATCCCTCCATGTCTGAACACAGGGCTTCTGCCCCCACAGCTACCAGCGTCCACTGAAGTCAGACCGAGTGAAGGGAAAGACCCAGAAGGCAGGGCATGTAGAGTTGGGGCCCAGAGGCTTCCACTCTTGACATCTGAGGGGCTGCATGCTACACGGGGCCCAGAAAGAGGGGGCACATCCTGCCTCACGACCAGCTGGTGGGGCAGGCACATGGCCTACCAGAGACCTCCAGTGGCAAAACCACCCTGCAATGTGGTTGCTGTTCTATTTCCAGATGAGCCAACCGAGGACCGGAGAAGGGACAACCAGGTCCCAGTTTGAACTCAAAGTTCCTGCTCCCTGCACCCTTCCATGAGCCCACTCTACTTGCTACATAATTTTTTGTTTCATCCTCCTCTGGGTGTGGTTCAATAAGCAGAATATCCCCAGGGACACTGTGAACAGCCCCGGCATCATGTCAAGGCCTGGGCTCAGATCTTCCCCTGTGACAGCAAGCGTAGAGGGAGACAGATTGGAGTGTGGCCCACCCCAGGCTTCCTGACCCCGGTGTGCCCACAGCCCACCACCAGTGCACTGGGGCTTTCACTGAGGCACACCTTCTACTCAACTCCTCTTTGGAAATAGTGTCCTGGGGACACTGACCTCCTTCTGCTGCCTCCAGCTCCTGGAAGGGGTAAAACATTCTGCCCTCTGGAGTTTGGGTGAGTTGAGTCAGCATTGCAGTCAGTTTGACAAGCATCAGTTGGGGCCAACTAGGAGACATGGTCTATGTGAGGGGCCAAGGGTTGTCCCTGTGAAGATATTTTGGAGCCACAAGGCCAATGCAGGACAGAGGGCCGCCACCCCGGGTCACACAGCAAGCTCCTGATGGGCAGGCCGGCGGGCAGGAGATGCTCCCTCTGCCCAGCCAGATGTTAGACTCCCTGGAGACTGCTCCCAACAGTCACACAGAACTGGCCAGAACCCACCCAGTCCCATACTCTTGTCTGCAGGGTAGGAGGCTGAAGCCCAAAGAGAGAAGCTCGGTTGGTTACCGAGCACCATGCGAAGTCCTCTACAGGCACCCCTCACTTGTGTGGTAGGAACTCTCCCTACATTGCACCTGAGAAAATGGAGACTGGAAAAGTGACAAGATTCACCTCAGATCACAGAGCTCAGACTGGCAGAACTGGGATTCAAACCCAGCGCCTCAGTAAGCTTGTGCCCAGTCTCGGTGCTCTAATCAGTGCAATGCCACCGTGCACTGTCCTCCCTGGTCACTGAGGCATTGGAAATGCAGGTTGTTTGCTCTCGGCTCAAGCAACATGAGAACATTCAACATTTGGGGTAGGAAAGCTTATTTTAAATATAAGGATGTGTCAAGAAGGGCGCATCTATCACTGACTCCTGACCTCTCCAGGGATCCTGGCCAAGCTGGGGATGCCAGCTGGGGGTGGAGCAGGTTTGGGTTCCTCTGCACTTGTGACTTGCTATGAGACAGATTCTGGAGTAGGTCTTATCCCAGAATGAAAGGTGAGTGACTGAAGAGTTATTTGACTACACAAAGAGCCAGTGGTATTTCTCCTGTGCTCTCAGAGCACTCAGAAAGGGCATTTTCCCCTTCAAGGAGACAAAGACAAGAAGCAGTGTAGGAATTGGGGCACCTGGGTGGCTCAGTGGGTTAAGCCGCTGCCTTCGGCTCAGGTCATGATCTCAGGGTCCTGGGATTGAGTCCCACATCGGGCTCTCTGCTTAGCAGGGAGCCTGCTTCCTCCTCTCTCTCTCTCTCTGCCTGCCTCTCTGCCTACTTGTGATCTCTCTCTGTCAAATAAATAAAATCTTTAAAAAAAAAAAAAAAAAAAGAAGAAGAAGCAGTGTAGGAAAGAAGGCTTTTCCTTCATGCTGAGGCTCACTGCTGGGAAGGGCCCTGTGGCCCCAGCACCCACCTGTCCAGTAATAATAGCCAAGCTGCCTGCCAGCCTGTCCTTGGGGCCCTCGCCTGTGACTGCCTCAAAGGCTAGGCCTCTAGCTTCCTGTGTTTGCCGAGTTTGGTGCACAGTCGGGGCTAACGAAGAGCTTGGATTCAAGGTTGCTTGCTCTTCATGGAAGATGATGACCCCAGAGACCCACGCTGGAGTTTGTTAAGGCCAAGAGTTAATGGGAAGCTCCTGGAAGCTAAGGAGTGATTTTGAGAAGGATGTTGCCCTTTTGGAAAATGATGTAAAATATTCTTTCAGGCTATTTAAGAAATGTCACGAATGCACTGATGGCCCTTCCAGAATCCACTTCAAACAATTATGATAGCGTTAGGGGTTGAATTAGACTTTTCCTCTGAAAGGTACTTTGGAGTTCTAACCCTCAGGAACTGTGGACGTGACCTTATTTGTAGACAGGATCTTTACAGAGGCACGCTAGTTAAGACGAGGTCGTCAGGGTGGGCTCTGATCCAATGGGACTGGTGTCATTATGAAAAGGGGATATCTGGAGGCACACACATGCATGGACGATGACATCAAAGGTGGGGGGTCAGGGTAATGTACGCACAAGCCAAGGAATGCTGAAGATTGCCCCTGAAGGAAGGACCAGAGCTGGGAACAGATCCTCCTTCTCGGGGCTTGTTAGGAAACATCCCAGATGACACTTGGTGACAACAAGTATCTGTGTCTTCCAGCCATGCAGCTCATCGATGCTTTGTTACAGCAGCCACCGCACACTGATACGGATGGCGAACTATCTGTTTCCAGTGCTTGTGCAGTGGAGAGTCTGAAATGGTCCCAGCAGAAAGGGGCCTGGGGGCCTCACCCTCTGAGGCAACTATTCTCACAGGAGACACTAGGAGAACAGAAACCTGCTGTATGCCGTTGACATCCTGGGCTCTGCTCGGCACATCTGCTTTTCTCTCCCATGTACTCTTTCCAGTAGCCTCAAAATCGAGGGCTTCCCACTCCCTTTTTAAAGAATATAAAGCTGAGGTGGGAGAGTGTCTAAATAACTGCCCCAGGCTCGCATTGCTAGGACCTGATGCTAGCAGAGGTGGGCCGGGCAGCTGGGCTGTCAACACTGTGCTACCTCCCTAGACCGGTCGCATGTGCAAAGAGCTTACCTGAGTTAACAAGCTGATACCAGGGGTCTGAGTGCATGACCCCAGCTCTGTCTCCTGTATCTCAGGCTCTGGGGCTGTCTGGCCAGGGCAGGGCCCACATTTTTCTCCATTCTCTCATTGGGGAAAACAGGATGGAGGGAAACAGTCCAACTCCTTAAAAGGATAAGGTGTTTAAGAATCCTCTAGTCCTGGTGGCTCTGGGTGGCTCAGTCAGTTAAGTGTCTCCCTTTGGCTCAGGTTGTAATTCTGGGGTTTTGGGATTGGGCCCCACATCAGGCTCCTTACTCAGTGGAGAGCCTGCTTCTCCCTCTGCCTCTCCCTCTGCTTCCTGCTTGTGTTCTCTCTCTCAAATAAATAAATAATCTTAAGAGAATCCTCAAATACTTTCAAGCTCATTTGTGCAAGTTTTTACCTTCTACAGAGCACGTTCCCATGTATCTCCCATTCCCAGCACTGCCCAGCCGTGGGTACTACTGTCCACATCTGAAGGAGGCCCAAGCTGCTTTGTAAATGGGTGTTCCGACAACAGCCTAACACGTTGCTCCAACATGCAAATTCGGCCAGACCTTCCAGGTTCCAATCCCCGCTAGGGTAAGTGATACAACCCTCTGTCCTTCAGTTTCTCATTTTGTAAAGTGGGGCTACTGGTCACACCTACTTACTGGAACTGTTGTGAAGACTAAGGGATGAATGTTTTCAAGCACTTAAAACTGGACCTGGCTCTTCGCCAGCACTATAGTGTTTACTATTATTGTTATTAATTCATTTAGGCAACATGGATTGAGGTTCACATTTGTGGAGAAAGACTGACTAGGTTCATATCCCCACTTTGCTATGCACTTCCTGGATGGCTGTGAGCATTTTACTTAACCATTCTGGGCCTTGGTTTGCTTTTCTGTAAAATGGGGACAGTAAAACTATATGTGTCCCAGGGTGATGGTGAGCCCGGGGGCTTGTTCCAGTGCCTGGCTCAGTCTAGGTGCTGAGTAAATCCAGGTACCTTCATGACTGATATCAGAGTTACTGTGACTCCTGTTGGGTCAGGCCAGACCTCCACAGCCGCCGTGGGAGAAACTCACCATCACCCTGGGCAGATTCCCTCCAGAGGCTGGGAGGTCAGGTTTGGGGCTGGGGGAGCCCCATCTACCAGCACTTCAGACCCAGCCCTTCCTGGCCTGGCCCACACCGCCAAGCCCTCTCTCAACTGCAGAGAAATCGTTTCCAAACATCCACCAGGTCACCAGAACCCTCCAACAGCTTTGCCACTAATGTAGACTACAATTTAAACTCCGCACAGGAGGCCCCACAGGCCTGGCCTAATTGACCTTTGGTAGGCACTCCTTGCCTACATCACTGATGTTGGGCTCCACCTCACCCCTCCCAACCCACTATCCCCCTCACTCTTCCCCAACTGCCCCCTCCCATGGGCTCCTTGTTCCGGCAGACAGGAACGTTCGTCCCAAACCTGGACCTCTGCATGGCTGGCTGCTTCTACCACAGGGACCTCCAGTCAAACGTCCCTCCTCAGGGGACTGCTGAACAGTCCTACCCTGCCACCTATTTTGTTCTGTTCACACTGCTTATGATGCTCGGAAGCTGTCTATTGATTTGTTTAGCTGTCCACTGGAGTGGCAGTACCATGAGGACAGGGGTCTCAATCATTTCATTCATAAGGATGCTTCTGGGTGAATAAAAGCCTAACAGGGACTGCAAACAGAGGGTGCTCAATAAATGAATAAGCAAACAGGTGGCCAGGTTCTGGCTTCAGGCATCCTTTAGGGAAATGATAATGCATCTTTTTCATTATGTAATAAAAGAGGCCCAACCGCATAGTGAAAATTCCACTACATCGTGGCTGCCAACCATGGGCCTGGGAAGCCTTTCAATCCATCTCGGGAAAAGAGGGGAGATGTCACCTTCTCCTCCCGTAAATGGCTCAGAGATGGCTCTCCTCAACCTCCTTCCCCACCCACGCCTGCCAAAGCTGCTGGGTTTAAACGCCCATGTTTCTGTTCCATATTATCAATCGTTTAATATTCAAGAGATGGCATAAATAAATATGTGAGCAATTATGTAACATGTTTGGAAACAATCTGGTTAGCCACAAAGTGCTGGGGCGAGAAGTAAAACTTGAGCAAAGTCAGAAGTCTGGGTGATCTGGGAGGTGGGGACAGAGATGTGTGGCCTGTCTGGCCCTCCCCAGTTCTGTCCGGAGTTACTCATCTTCCTTGGCATACGCAGAGTGGGGTAGTAGGAAGTGAGCTGAGAATCTTGGAGGCATCACCTGGTTCTCCCTCCTCCTGTCTGGGCAGTTACTGTCTTTCCATCTGAGAAAGGGTAAGGAGGCCCCCTGGTAAGGTCAGATGAGATGATGTCTCTGAGCTCTGGCTCAGAGGATGTTCTTTCTGAAGGTAAGTTGGGTCTGATGCTGAAAGATGAGCTGTGCCAGTTCTGGTCCCTAACAGGGGTGAGATTAGGGGTGCATCCCTGGACTTTGAGGTTCATGGGTATATAATGCAAAGTGGACTGAGCCAGAAAGTAATAGAGACCCAAAGAAGAGCTTCAAGAGGACAGAGGAAGACATGCTTCCCAGGAAGGAGCTGGAGAAATCTTACAGAACTGCCACATGGGCTGGCTCTGGAAGGCAGGGTGGCGCTGTGACCCCAGAGAGAGGGCTGCCCCATTTAGCTAACATGCATTAGGCATCCAGTATGTCTGTTCAGTCAACAAGCATTTATTGAGCCCCTACTAGGTTTCAGCGACTGTGCTAAGGACTTTACATGGGTCATCTTTGCTTGGACTTCGTAAGACAGAGATGCTGCCATTATCCCTGTTTTACATACGGGAACTGAGACTCAGCTCACCAGGTGAGGTGCTGCCTTCCTTCTCTGAATTTTAGGCCATAATCCCTATTTAAATGCAAAAGGGATGTGGGGCAGTTTTCCCAAATCAAAACAATGGTGTATAAATAATTCATGTGCCTTCTCTGAGGTTGCAACAGGGAAGGGAGCTGCTGTCAAACTCTGCTTTCCTGCTCAGCTGACCCTCCATCAGCAGCCCCCAAACACTGCTTTCTTCCATATCTATCCCACCCCCCAGCCCCAGCCCAACCCATTTCCAACTCACCCCTCCAAGTCTTCAGGTTAAATGAGAAGTGTCAGGATTTGGAAAATGGGGCCCATGTCTTGCTGGCTCTGGGGACTGGGTGATGAAGTTCAGCTCTGGAAAAGGGGAGATGGCATTGGTTAGGGGTGGGTGATCTGATAGGGAGCCAGTCAGGAAAGAATAGGGAGGGACTCGTGCTGGGGAGTGTCCCCTGTGTGCCTGCACTGGGCGTGGGCCAGGGCCAGCATCAGGGGTGGGTGCAGACCGAAGAGAAGCAGGAGTGGCCCAGTTCCCCAAGTACCTCCCAGGAGCTGATTTGCCCTCCAGGTTCCTCATCAAGACCTTCCTGTGGGTATCCCGCCCCGCCCCCACCCCGCCTCCCAGGCTCCAGGCCCATCAGGTGGCTGGTGTGACCTTCAAGGGTAGGAGTGGTGCAGAGTGGGCACAAGTGTGTGCTCTGGACAGACAGAGGCCCTTGGGCAAGTGGCTTTGTTTCTGAGTCTGCTTCTCCATCTGCAGGATAGAGATAATAATACCTATTATTCAGGATTTTTGAGAGGAGTAACCAAAGTATAATATGTGTAAAGGCCTTAGCTTCTAGAAGTGTTTCTTAAATAGCAGCAGAAGAGAATGTATGCTAAATGGCTCTCCAATGTCAGGTTCCATTTCTTTACCTATACTCATTTGTAACTATCCCTATACTCATTTGTAACTTTCTATTTTTTTAATGTTTTAAAATTTTTTTTTAAACTTCCTATTTTTTTAAAAAAGATTTTGTTTATTTATTTGGCAGAGAGAGACACCGCGAGAGAGGGAACAGAACCAGGGGGAGTGGGAGAGGGAGAAGTAGGCTTCCCGCTTGATCCCAGGTCCCCAGGATCATGACCTGAGCCTAAGTCAGACATTTAATGACTGAGCCACCCAGGGGTCCCTTCTATTTTGAAATAATTATTCATTCAAAGCAAGTTGTAAAGGAATGTATAGGGAGGTCTCATGCACTTTCCCCCAGTGATGCCAGTGTTCAGGGATGTCCTGGGTACCTTCTCCCAGCTGACCTGGGAGAGTTCACATCTCGCACTAGAGTGCACTCTCAAAACCAGGCATGTGACATTAGTACAATCCATGGAGATAATTCAGATTTCACCATGTTACATGTACTTGTGTGTGTGGATCTATGCAATATGATCACTTTGCAGTTTTCTCTAAGCACCATCACACTCAAGATATAGATCTGTTCACCAGCACAACTTCCTTGGGCCACTCCTTCATAGTCATATCTCCTCCCTCCCTGACTTCATCCCTGACTCCTGGAAATCATGATTCTGTTCTCCATCTCTATAATATTGATCTTTCAACGGTGTTGTGTGAATGGAACCATACAATATGTAAGCTTTGGGGATTGGCTTTCTTCACTCAGCCCAGTTCTCTGGAGATTCATCAGGTTCTGTGTGTATCAATAGTTCACTCAATGATATGAAGGGACCACAGTTTGTTTATCCATTTATCTGGTAAAGGACATCTATCTGGGTTATTTCCAGTTTTTGGCTATGATGACTAAAACTACTATAAATATTTCTGTACAGGGTGTTTGTGTGAATGTAAATTTTCATTTATTTGGGATAAATGCCCGAGAGTACAATTGTTGGGTTGCATGGTAGTTGCATATGTAGTTGTGTGTGTGTGTGTGTTTAAAAGAAATATCCAAACTGTTTTCCAGAAGGGCTGTGTGCCAATTTATATTCCCACAAGCAGCATATGAATGATCCAATATTTCTGCCTCCTGGTCAGCATTTGATTTTGTATTTTTGCCATTCTGACAGGTGTGTAATATCTCATTGTGGTTTTAACTTGCCTTCTTTATTGGCTAATGATGTTGAACATCTTGTCATGTGCTTATTTGTCACCCTGCACATCCTCTTTGGAGAAATGTCTCTTTGTGACTTTTGCCCATTTTCCAATTAGATTGTTAATTTTTTTTTAAACAGTTGAGTTTTGAGGTTTTTTTGTTTTTGTTTTTGTTTTTGGTCAGATACTGGTACTTTGTCAGATTTAGTAATTTGCAAATATTTTCTCCCAGCCTGTAGCTTGTCTTTTTGTTCTCTTGAAAGAATGTTTTGTAGCACACAAGCTTTTAATTTTGGTGAAGTCCACTTTATCTCTTAATTTTTTATTTTTAATGGATCATGCTTTTGGGATCAAGTCTGAGCTGAAGATTTTCTTTTAAATATTTTTCTTAAAAGTTTTGTAGTTTATATCTATATTCAAGTCTATGATCCGTTTGAGCCAATTTTTGTGTAAGGTGTGAGGCTTGGGTAGATTTTTTGTTGTTGGTGGTGTTTGCCCAGAGATACCCACTTTGCTTCAACATTATTATTGTTATTATTTTTTATAAATGAGAATTTTCATTTTATTTGTTTTTTTTTTTAACATTTTATTTATTTATTCATGAGAGACAGAAAGAGAGAGAGGGAGGGAGGCAGAGGGGGAGGGAGAAGCAGGCACCCTGCTGAGCAAAGAGTCTGGTATGGGACTAGAACCCAAGACCCTGGGATCATGACCTGAGCCAAATCAGACATTTAACTGACTGCCCCACCCAGGTGCACCACTTCAACATTACTTTTTGAAAAGGTTATTATCTTTCTTCCACTGAATTGCTTTGAACCTTTGCCAAATATTGGTCCATTGTATGCATCAATTTCTGGATCCTCTATTCCATTCCATTAATCTATGCATCATCACTGTCAATACCACACAGACTTGGTTTCTAGATAAGTCTTGAAGTGAAGTAGAATTATTCTCATTTCATTCTTATTTTTCAAAACTGTTTCAGCTCTTCTAGCTTCTTTGCCTTTCCACATAATTTTTAGAATAATCTTTTCCACATTTACAAAAATTTTGCTGGGACTTTGGTAGCAACTGCACAGAACTGACATCTTTACTAACTTGAGTCTTTGGATCCATGAACACACTATGGCCACTTCATTCATTTAGATCTTCCTCATGAGTATTTTGTAGTTTTTGGCATAAAAATCTTATGCATGTGTCTTAAATTTACCCTATATATTTTTTGTGTGATTGTGTATGGCACTGTATTTTTAATTCTGGTGTCCACATATTCTTTGCTACTATACAGATACAATGGTTTTTTTTTTTTTTTTTGCATGTTTATATTTTGTTTTCTGCGACCTTACTGGACTCGGTTACTAGTTCTGGGACGGTTTTGTTTTGTTTGTTCTGTAGATTCACTGGGATTTTTTTTTTTTTTTTTACACAATGAAGTTATCTGCACATAGGGACAGTTTTATTTCTTCTTTTCAATCTGGGTGCCTTTTCTTGTTTTAATGCCCTGGTGAGATTGCCTAGCACTGTTTGAATATAAGTGGTCAGAGCTGATTGCCTTGCTTTGTTTCCAGTTTTAGTGGAAAGCCTTTGGTTTTTAATCATTAAGTATCATGTTAGCTGTAGTTTTTAAATAGATGTTCTTCATCAAGTTGAGGAAATTCCCTATTCCTATTTTTCTGAGCATTGTATTATGAATGGGTATTGAATTTCATCAAATGCTTCCTGCATTGATGTATATGATCATGTGACTTTTCTTCTTTAGCCCATTAACATGGTGGATTATATTAATTGATTTTTAAATGCTGAACCAACCTTACATTCCTAGAGTAAACCCTCTTGGGTTCTGAGGCGTAATTGTTTTTATATATTGCTGAATTCTATTTGATAATGTTTTGTGAAGGATTTTCACATATGTATTCATGAGGGATGCTGGCTCATAGATTTTATTTGTTGCGCTATTGTGTGGTTTTCATACTGGGGTAATACTGGCTTCATAAATTGTACTGAAAGTGTTTATCTTCTTTGGAGTTTTCTCAGCCTCATGAATCTTTTTGTCTTCTTAAGTCATGTTTTGTCTTCTTATGTTTATAAGGGTTTGTTGTTTGTTGTTTTTGTTGTTAGTGGTGTTGGCTGGGTTTTTTGTTTGTTTTTGGTTTTTTGGGGGCCAGATTTGGGGAGTTTTCCGCCACTGTTTCTTCGGGTATTTTTTCAGCCCCCACTCCCTTTCTCATCTTTTTCTAGGAGTTCAATGACATAAATATTAGATCTTTTGCTAAAGTCCCACAGTTCTCTGAAGGTTTATTCTTTTTTTTTTTTTTTAAGATTTTTATTTATTTATTTGACAGAGATCACAAGTAGGCAGAGAGGCAGGCAGGCAGAGAGAGAGAGAGAGAAGAAGGGAAGCAGGCTCCCTGCTGAGCAGAGAGCCTGATGTGGGCTGGATCCCAGGAACTTAGGATCATAACCTAAGCTGAAGGGAGAGGCTTTAACCCACTGAGCCACCCAGGCACCCCACTGAAGGTTTTTTCTTTTATTTTTTGTTATTCAGATTAGATAACCTGATTAGATAAATTTTTTGTCTTATATTCTGGTTCAAATATTCCTTCCTTTTTTGTTAAGTCTGCTGTTAAGCACATCCACTGAGTTTTTTTTCTTTTTAATTTCAGTTATCATATTTTTCAGTTCCAAAATTTCCATTTGGTTCTTCTCTATGTCTTCCACTGCTTTGCTGGGATTTTCTTTTCTTTTCTTTCTTTTTTCTCATCTCTTTCAAGTGTGTTCATAGCTGCTCCTTGAAGTATTTTTATGATGGCTACTTCAAAATCTTTGTCAGACAATTCTAACATCTCTGGCATCTCAGTGTTGGCATCTATTGATTCCTTTTTTTCATTCAGTTTAATATCTTTCTAGTTCTTAATAAAAGTGAATTTTAATTGAAACTTGAGGATCTGGGAAATTATGTTATGAGCCTCCAGATCTTTTTTTAAATCTTCTGTTTCAGCTGGCTTCCTCACATATTGCACTAATAGAGGAAGGGGACTAGGGAATGCCAGCTCCCCATTAGACCTCCACTGACACCTCCCTGACTTGGAGGATTGGAACAACTTATTACTGTTCCCAACATAGTCTCCACTGGCACCATGAGCACTGGAGGTGAGGTCTTATTACCACCCAGTGGGGAATGAAAGTCCTGGCTCTCTACTTGGTCTTCTCTGATACCACCCATTTTGGACCGGGAGTGTGTGTGCTGGGGTGCCTCACAGTCTGATGAAGGTAGAAATCCAGTCTCCCCACAGGATCATTGTTGGTGGGATAAGGCCATAATGTTTTCTATGGTGTTTGGCTGGAATAGTTTTGTCTAAAAAAGCGTCTGTTTTGCTAGGTTGCCGCCTTCCTTGTTCTTCAGCTAAAGAGAGCAGGCTCCCCACCCCCATTGGCATTTCCTCATCTCTGGCTTCTTCAACTCCAACACCAGGAGACATGAGGCAAAACTACTGCCACCAGGAAATCGCTACCATGTTGTTTCTTGGGTCCTCAGGTCCCTAGTGGGTTTGTTCTTTGCCATTCAGAGTTTTCTAATTTTGTTTTATATATAATATAGAGGGGTTTTAGTTGTACTTAATGAGAGGAATAGGAAAAACTACCTCTGTTCTATGTTCCTGGAAGCAGAAGCCCACCTGAAACCCGCTTAACAAGTGTTTCCCTGTTCCCTGGAGTTTTTTTTTTAGAGTTCCCTCTACCTTCTTAACACTGCTAAGGAGATCAAATCAGATTTCCTGACATGCTTGTCATTTCTTTCTTTCTTTTTTTTTTTGTTAGTGCTAGACTTTTTTTTTTAATTTTTTATTTTTTATAAACATATATTTTTATCCCCAGGGGTACAGGTCTGTGAATCCCCAGGTTTACACACTTCACAGTACTCATCATAGCACATACCCTCTCCAATGTCCATAACCCCACCCCCCTCTCCCGACTCCCCTCCCCCCAGCAACCCTCAGTTTGTTTTGTGAGATTAAGAGTCACTTGTGGTTTGTCTCCCTCCCAATCCCATCTTGTTTCATTTATTCTTCTCCTACCCCCTTAATCCCCCATGTTGCATCTCCACTTCCTCATATCAGGGAGATCATATGATAGTTGTCTTTCTCTGATTGACTTATTTCACTAATGCTTGTCATTTCTTATGGGCTTTTAGTTTTCTACTGGACTCAGGTGAGTGTCTACCTGTCTGGTAGGAGACAAAAGGAACTTTGGGTTTTCAGGAAGCCTTTTCCTTTCAAAGCTATAGGTGGTGGTGAGTAACTTAGAACAGAGCCCCAAAGACACTGATCCAGCAGGGCATCTCTTTAAGGGTCACCAGGCCTAGTCTTTCTAGGTCTCTTTAGGAGAATACAGGTATCCAGGCAGTGTTGCCAATCATAAATGGCTTAAGCAGGGTGTGAAATTTCATAATGTTGCCTTATTCCCCATGGTGGCTGGTTCCTCCTGCCTGGACTGTGCATTACCATTTCTAAGGGACTTATTTGTCCCCCTCCCCAGCTCTGGGCTGCAGGATCAGCTACCACCCCTTATGTGTGAAGTGTCCAGCTTCCAGAAGGCAGTGACATATCCAGGGCCATTTCATACCCAGTTTTTATGACTTTGGCACCTATGTAATTTCTGTGGCTTCGTACTGTCTGGCCCCATATCTTCTCTGTATTTTTCAGTAGGTCAGCAGTTCTCAAAGTGTGGTCCATATGCCTCTGTGGGTTCCTGAGACCCTTGTAGGGGATCTGAGAGGTCAAAACTATTTCCCAAACAACAGTAAGATGTTATCGCCACCTTCACTGTGCTGATATTTGCACTGCTGGTACAAAAGCAATGGCAGGTACGCCTGCTGGTGACCTAGCACAAATCAAAGGAGAGGCACCAGATTGTCCTAGCAGTCACTGTATTCTTCATCACTGCACAGTTACGGTAAAAAAGGCCAGCCTCACTTGGGAATGTCCTGGACAAAGCAGTAAGAATGATTCGCTTTTGTTTTTGTTTTTGTTTTGTTTTGTTTTTTTACAGATTTTATTTATTTATTTATTTGACACACAGAGAGAGAGAGCACAAGCCGGGGGAATGGCCTGCAGAGGGAGAGGGAGAAGCGGGCTCCCCACTGAGCCAGGAGCCTGATGTGGGGCTTGATCCCAGGACTCCGGGATCGTGACTTGAGCTGAAGGCTGATGCTTAAACCAACCGAGCCACCCAGGCACCCCTGGTGCCAGCATGATTCACTTTATTAATCATTAGGAACAGGAAATGGGAAGCATGTGCAGAGCACTACTGTGGCACAGTGAAACGTGGCAAATGTTAGAGGTAAAGCTCTTGTGTGATCGTTTGAGTTGCAAACTGAATGAGCCTCCATTTTCCCGAAATGCCATTTTTACATAAAGAACTGACAGACAAAGGCTGGTTATTCAGACTTTAGTATTTGGCAGACATTTTCTCAAAAATGAACAAAGTGCCCGTATCACCTTAAGGAAAACAACTGACAGTACTTGTTGCCAAAGACACAGTTTGGACTTTTAAAGTGAAAATTAGAATTTTGAAAACTTGTATCTGCCATCATGAATCTGACAGCTTCCTAATACTAATAAAGATGTTTATGATGAGGTCACTGGTGTGATAACAAATATGATTTTTAAAAATACTGTGTAACAAAATGTGCAAATATTTGAAAGATATCTGCATAACTCAATGAGCCAGTATTTTCTAAGTGCCCAGTGCATGATGTTCCAAAAGCAAGGATAGGTAAAGATGAATCACAGTATGAGAGAGAGAGAGAGAAAAAAAGGATTTCAATGTGAAGGAGGAAAAGTTCATTAAAATGGCTTCAGATTCTTCATTGCAACTGATTTTTAAGATGCTATCTCTTATGGCCTAATTGTGTCCTCTTTAAAATTCATATGTTGCTATCCTAGTCCCCAGTACTCAGGATGTGACTGTATTTGGAGATAGGGCCTTTAAAGAGGTGGTTAAATTAAAATGAGGCCATGAGGATGGGCCCTAATGGCATATGACAGATATTCTTACAATTAGAGGAAACGTGGACACACAAAGAAGCACCAGGGATGTGTGTGCATGGAAGAAGGACCATGTGAGGACACAGGGAAAAGAGTCCAAAGCAAAAGTCCTCAGAAGATACCCAACCTGCTGATGTCTTGATCTTGGACTTCTGGGCTCCAGAATGATGAGAAAATACATTCCTGTTGTTTAAGTCCCCCAGTCTGTCGTATTTTGTTATAGCCGCTCTAGCAAACTAATACACTATCACTTGTTAAGTTTGGGTGTAGTATCAAAGTAGAATATCTACAATTGTCTGAAAAGGCTATTAAAATGCTCTTCTCTTTTCTGACAGCATATCTCGGTGAGGCTAGAATTTCTTCATATACATTAACTGTAACATCACATGGCAACAGACTGAACGCAGAAGCAAATGAGAATCCAGCTGTCTTCAATTAAGTCATTAAAGACATTTTCAAAAATATAAAACAACATCACTCTTCTCACTAATTTTTTTTTGTTTTGGAAAATATAGCTATTTTTCATAAAATATGTTGAATGTGTTACCATAATGAGTTTATTATTGTTCTTTTAAAATGAGTTAATAAATAAGCATCAAAATGTCAGTTTTCACTTCTGACTTGGTAAATGCAGAAGACAGTATTCACATAAGCAAAACTCATTGGGGATCTCAATCATTTTTTTTTTCTCCTCACCATCTCAATCATTTTTAAGGGTGTAAAGGTCCTGAGACCGAAAGTTGAGAGTGGCCAACTGAGCATTTCCAAAACCTGAGTCAATCGAATGTGATGGTCAAGATAGTTCCTATGTGTCCTTTGATTAATCTTATGGGTTTTTTTTTTTCTTAATAACTTGCTTGATTAAAACTTAAACACATTTATTTTAAAAGGAATTTTTTTTTTTTTAAGTGAGAGAAGACATTTATGCAGGGGGTGGGGAGGGGCAGAAGAGGAGGGTTTGCTTAGTTTCCTAAGCAAACTCCACACTCAGCATGGAACCTGAGTGGGGCTTGACCCTGAGATCCTGACCCGAGCTAAAAGCAAGAGTCTGATGCCCAACTGACTGAGCCACCCAGGTGCCCCTACAAAGAAACTTTTGTCACTACCATCAGTAGAAAACCAGGGCCACCTACCACAAATAAAAATTGACCAGAGCAAAGAAATGCAACAGGATGTCCTTATGTTTGGTGGATCCAATTGTCCCCCTAAGACCATGAGCCCAAGTCTCTCTGCTCAGAGTTTAGCCAATGTTTACATGGGGTGTGTGTGTGGGGGGAGGTCATAATTAAACATACACTAGTTTTAGACAGAATCTTTTGTCTCGATGTGGCTTGTAAGACTGAAAGAGAACTGAATTTTCCTGTCAGGTGACGGGCTGTTTATTTCATTCACCTAATGCCCTCTTAGGTACCATCAGAGGAACATGTCTGGCACTTAGGGAGGCTCAGATTTAATGGCACCCAGAGCACTTCTATCTTCACAAATGGTGCTTCTGCCTCCTTGAAGGCAGACATGGGAGAGGGTCCTGCTTGTGCTCATGAGTCCAAGAACACTGACCTCAGCAACTAAGCTCATGGAAATGGTGCATTCTAGCTCAGGCAAACACATGATATGTTTTTCTTTGCAGCCCCCTTCAACAACACATCAGTGGTGGCCTGCAGACACCTCAACTCCAGCTTGTGCATGCTCCACTCTTGATTTCATCCCCCTCCCAAATCTGTTTTTCCACTATGTTCCTTCTCTAGGTGAATAGCACCATGGCCAAGAATGTTCCCAGCAATATTGTTTGTAAGAGCTGAATCAGAGAAACAACCCACACTTCCACCAGCAAGAGAATGAATCAACAGATGGTGATCTCTTCAAGCCATGGAATATTATACAGCAATAAGAATGCATGAACTCCAGCTGCACATTGATGAGTCTGAGATACCTAATGTTGCCAGAAAGAAGAAAGTCTCAGAATGTTACATACTGTATGATACCATTTAAAAGAACTAAAACAAAAGTAAAACTAAACAATAGGTGTTGTAAGCATACACATATGAGATAAGAATGTTTAAAAAGAAAAAGCATATGGAGATTCTCTGTACTTTCTGCTCAGTTTTGCTGTGGACCTAAAACTGCTCTAAAAAATACAGTCTACAGAAAAAACACAAGGAAATGATAAACACAGGATGATCATTTCCTCTGAGTAGGCAGGGGTTTGGGATGGGGATACTCACACAGGAATAGGCAAATTATTGGTGACATTCTAGTTTGTGGGTTGAATGGTAGGTCCATGCTATACATTGCATTATTAAACTAACATATGCTACATAATTTCTTTTGTATGTATCAAATATAATATTAGAAGACAGAAAAAAGGAAAAAAAATGTAGTCTCTGAACTGGCAATTTTGCTTCTTAGGAATCTATTCTAATGGAAATAACTGGAAATGCAAACAACATTTCAGTCATAAAGATGTTCATTACAGTGTTTTCCTTTTTAAATCATAGCAATAACTTGGACACAATCTAAATGTCCAACTGTAGGGGATTCTTTACATAAATTACTGAGTGGTCACAGGATAGAATATCATGTTTTCAAATAATTTTTAATGACCGAGGAAAATTTCTTAATAACCTTAAATGAAAACTGTAGAGAGCTGCAATAAAATAGAATCTCAATTTTCATGACCCCAATAAGGAATGTATTATGTTTATAGTATAGAAAAAAGATATAATATTGAAAATTATAATCATAAAAGATAGAATGTTCCCCAAATGTCAACATTGGTGGGCTTAAGGTCTTTGGTTCTTCTATATAATGTCTATATTGCCCTGTTGTCTATAGTAAACATATTTGCAGGGAAACACGCTAGCACGTAGTACATTAATACAGAAAGACCAGCTTGCTCATCTCCCAGCACCTCACTGCCCCCTTCCCTCAAATGATTATCCAGCTGCCTCCTGAGGCTGGAGTTTAATGTCTGATAAGCCCTTGTCAGCCCCTGTCGCCCCTCCACCAGGATGCAAGAGGGGAAGGAAAGAAAGCCTCAGACACCCCTCTCCACACCTGTCCCTTCCCGCTTGCAGCCTCCAGACTGAAGTTCCCCCTCAGTGTGTCCCCTTGCCCACCTCAGCCCAATCCTTCTTCCCCTGGGCCCATTCCACCTGGCCCCTCTTTCCAGGGCCACCTACTAGAAAAGAGGAAATAGCCAGTTCTCTGATCTTTGCATGGCTCTGGCCTAGCCAACCTCTCCACACAGCTGAGGTCACCAGCCCCTACATGGTAGCATGAAGGGATAGCCTCTTGGATGACTCTTCTCCAGACCCTGATTTGGGACCTACCAGGGACTCCTCCTTTTCCCCACTTCCCCTCTCCAGAGATAGAAACCAGCCCCTAAGTGTCACTACCACATCTTTATCTTCTCCTGCTATGAAGCCACTTGCCTGTCAAATTGATGAGGAGTGGCTTATTGACCTCATTGCTCCATTTTATAAATGGGAAGACTGAGGCACTCAGAGGTAAGGCCATATATCCTAGAGCACACAGCTAAAGGAGTTTCACTCAGGATTCGAGCCTAGGTTGTGTGGTTCCCAAATCTAGTAGGTTTTGCTGCCTCATGCTCCAGGCCCGCTGCCCCCATCAGTAAGCACTCTGCACTTGAGCAATGTCCTCTTTGAGTCAAAAATAAATCGAGGCTCAATTCTGCTGTGCCATCTGCCACACTAATTCAGAGGCAGAAATGTTGACTTACTGTAGTGAGGGAATGCTCCTACAGCAGGGAACTGAGCAGTGAGAGGCCCCAGACCTCCTGGGTTTCCCTGGCTGGGGGCTGGTGGATCATATAGGCATGGGAAGACAAGATGGGCTGCAGCGGACACAGGTCTCAGGAGATGGCTGGGGAGAGCTGTGGGTTCTGCGTCAGCATACCTGGACCAAAGCTGACAGCCACTGAAGTGGGTGGCCATAGACAAGTCTTCTCCTCTCCCTGAACCTCAGTTTCTTCACCAAAAGGAATCGGAACATATGATTCTTCCTAAACCCAACAAGGTTACATCCTATGGCTCTAGGTCTCAGGGATGGGGGTGCCTCCACATTCCTGGTCCTTTGGGGTTGACAACCGTCCATGGGGAGAAAGGGAGGGATTCCTAGAGAGTGGAATTGACTGGCCCAAGGTCACATCATTCCTGACAACAACATCAACACAATGATAACAATACTCCCCTACCTATAATGCACCTTCCCAAAGCACTCTCATGCCCATTATTTCATTCATAGTCTCCATTTTACAAAGGAGGAAACAGAATGAGAGAGGGAGAGAGAGTCACCTAAGACCACAAAGCTGGTTTGTGTCAGGGAGGACAGATCCACATTCCCATGCATCTGGTCCATGGAACTCCTAAAGTTTAGTCTCCAGAGAAGCTGCCCTTATAGACTTTCCTCCTTTGAAGGCAAAATCATCCTGTGCCAAAGGTGGGAGAGACACTCAACCCAGAAAATTTTCAGTTTAGACATTTGACAAATATGTGTCCTGTGCTATAAGAATAGTCACAGAGCATCCCAGTCAGAGGGTTTGCCCAGCACCTTCTACATATGTGGCACTCAATTCAAAGGCAGTTGGGAGGAGAACTGGATGAGGAATCTAGTCTTGGCATTGCACCCCCCGCCCCTTAGCTGTGTGATGTGGGGGGAGGGGGTTGGATGAGGCAGTTTGCAAGGTCCTCACTATTCCAGGCACTACCCTGGTCACTGCTGGAAGTGCATCTGTCATTTCTCATTCATCTTCTGTTAGGCAGGAGAGGCCATGAGTGTTGGATGGCCAGGACACTGCTGGCTAGGCTCACTGATATACCCCAATGCTTGGCACTAATTAGGACCATGTTACGACTTGTAGATTGGTGGTGAGGTTTTAAAAAGCAGATCCCATAGGCATCTGTTTTGTATCACACACAGGATGCTGGGAAAAAGTCTCTTGAGGCTGCCACACATCAAATGCTTAGTATGGTCTGTACTCCAAACCCTACATAATCCCACTTAATCCTCATAATGGCACTAAGAGAGCAGAGATGTTGCTGTTGTCCTGCCCCTAATCCCCAAATCTATCTACTGTGCTGCAATTTCCCCCACAGCATCTGTATCTCTTTGCCTGAGGGCCTCCTCTGGTGAGCAGAACATCTACAAGTTCTAAAGAAGTAACACCACTCCCCCAACTCTAGCAGCTCTCAGCCAATGAGTATTGGGAGTTGGAAGCTGATGTATAAATACTCCAGCTCCCCTGTTCCTAGGGCAGGAAAACTATGAGCTGTGGGCTCTACTCTGGCTCTTAGAATGCTCAGTGTGATTGAACTTCAGTCGCCAATAGTGATAATTAACTTGCTTGAAAATACCCCCTTCCCTTTCCTGTCGTATTTCTCCACTCTCTTACTAGCATTCCTTGCTTTCCAAATAAATTGTTCGTATTTGAATCATTGTCTTATGGTCTGCTTCTGGGAGAACCTAGTCTGAAACAAAAGGCACTAATATTCCCACTTTGATGGAGGGTAAGCCAGTGCCCAGAGAGGAGTAACTTTCCCAGGGTGACACAGAAAGTCTAGATCTGAACCCAGGACTGTTTAACCTCCGATGGTTTGTTTTGATCATTACATATGCCAGGAAGAAAGAACACAGTGAGACTGAGGGTCTAATGAGAGAATGGCTATGGAAGAACATTCACTCATTCACTCACTCATTCATTCAAAGACTTCTTATTGAAATCATTACTTCTCAAGTCCTGAACTGGGTGCTTAGGATAGACTGGTTAAATGTACTCTCTCTGGAATCTCGGGGACCTGGGCTCAAATCCAGGCTTTAATGATGTGTCAGCTGTGTGATGTAGGCGAATAATTCAATCTCTCCTGCACTCTGCATTGTTGTATGTCAAATGGTGCCTATTGCACAGGCTGTTGGAAGGGTAAACAGGCTCACACATAGAGGTAAGTGCTCACTACATGTTAGTTCTAACGTGATAGTGAAATCAGAGCTGAAAACTGGGAAGTGATATGTGGCAGCTATACTGTCAATTTTAGCATGTCATATCACTTAGGCCTGCCAGGGGTTAAAATGAATGAGTGGTGGAGAAGTTTAAGGTTTGCATTTCTCCCTATTTTCCTTCCTCTTTCCCTCTCTTCCTTCTTTCCACCCTCCCAAGTTCCATGCCCCCTGCTCCTTGCTGGGCTTTGTGTTGGGCACTGGGACACAGAGATGACAAGACTGAACCCAGGGAGTTCCCGGGGCCCAGGGAAGTTGCGGAGATAGACAAGGAGACAGTCTAGCTCAGTATGGTGAACAAAGGCCAGCATAAGCACAAGGATAGAGGAGCATAAAGAGGGGCACTGGACCCTGCCTGGTGATACTAGAGTGGAAGAGAGTAAGCCATAGGGCTCACAGAGAGGTTAAGTCACCTGCTCAAGGCTCCCACAGCAAATAAATGGTACCTCAGGCTCCAAATCCCATGGGATTGTAAATATCCTGCTATGTGATCACACCCTTTTAAGAGCCCCATGGAATCCATAATAACAATGACTTCTATTGCCAAGATAGGTCTTGGGGACTCAGCCCAAGGGAGCCTTTTGTGGCTGGGTAGCCACAAAAAACCCCAGGGTCTCTAAAGTCTCAGTAGAAGGAGCAACTAAAAAGTGGAAAACAATATGAAAGCCACCACTATTTATTTCACAGGGAAGCAAGGAAAGCAGATAAGACATATTAACTTTCTCTGAGAATTAGAAGCTGAGCAAATAGCAGAAATGTGACAAGACACTTTACTGAAGAATAAGAACACTGAAGAAAAAGTTGTGCTTAGAGCATTTTCCTTGCTGTAGACCACTGTTCTTCTTTTCAGTCACCTCAAGATCAAGTATGTAACAATATATTTTTTTCCTGTGTGTTTTTTTCTGTTAACAAAGAGAGACACTGGATCCTAATTTTACAGATCAGATTTTTGTTTGTTTGTTTTCAGAAAGCCCACCATTCTCTGTGACTTTTTTTTTTTTTTTTAAAGGATCTTGTATAATCTGAGGTATAGATCTTTTATTTTCTGGGGTTAAAAACTTCTCCCTTCCAGAAGGACACATTCTCAGCGTTCCAATGAAAGTCAGCCCGGACACAAGTTCTGATACACTGAAACTCATTTTATAGGAATTCTGTCGAGACTTAAGGTCTCTATTCCAGGAACCCATGCTGCCTGGTCAACATTGCACACTCTTCTGATTATGGCAAGTATCAATGTCGCCCCAAAGTCTACGAATGAGTGGCAGAAGAGTTTTAAATAGTAGGAAATCCATGTTGGGTGTGGTCATGCTACAGATGGAGGGGAAACATTCACAGTTGCTGTGAGAGAGAAGGAAGCTATTATGCCCAGTGGCTAAAGTCTTCTGCAGAGCAGAGCATAACCCCAATCTGGGCCAGACTATTGGCAGGATATGGCTCACCCTGCTGGTCCTTTGGCTGAAAGGGGCCGTCTGGCTTTTCTAGACTTTGGCTGAGCAAGTTTAAGGCTCAGACAGGGCTGAGGTAGGTGGGAATGCACGTGGATGCTTTCTTTTATGCCTATTTCTTTCTGGTCTGGGTAACACAGCAAAAGGGTCCATTGAAAAGACCCCAGCCAGAGGCAGTGAGACCAAAAATCACCCAGATGACTATGCAAATTTTTTACTCTTCCTCTGCCCAACACAAAGGCCTCCTGGAGCTGAGCTCTAATCCTAATTAGTTGAGTACCTGATGGAAGCACGATTAGTGAATTTGATAAGGAAAACGGAGGACACAGCCCACGGCGATCCAGGTAGTAGGGTTTTAGTACCAGGCAAGGAAGAGGGGAATGGTTTTTCCGCACAGTGTAAATGGGACAAAAGTGCTGACTTCAACAGCTCAGAGGAGGATCTGGAATCACCGACACTGTTCCTTGGAAGGCACAATCCTCAATACAACACCTTTGTCTTTAATACTCAGACTCAACGTGCATCCTCATGGGCCCAGCTTTGGCAATACGAAGTTTTGTATAAAGAAATATTTCCCCATAAATACACTTCTGTCTTAAGTGAACTGGTATTTAAAAATAGATTTTTCTTTCTTCCTGTCAGAAATCAGAGTCCAACGTTCTAGCCCATCAATGGGACATATTGCCCACAATTACATTTCATTTGGGAAAAAAAAAAAAAAAGAGGTATTCTATTTACCCATTTTGCTCTGTCTCTGGTTCCAAAAGCTAACTAGGATGGCCGGTGTGTGCATGTGGGAGGAGTTGGAGGCAGAAGTTTGAGGGCTGGTGCAGAGAGCTGGGGCTGGGAGTGCTCTGGCCATGTGGCCTCAGGCATGTCTTAGTTTCCCCACCTGTAAAATGGGGACGCTAGCCTCTGCCTGGGCTGCTGGAAGCAGGACAGGAGGTCCAGGCTGGGCCAGCTCTCCAGGGCCCTCAGCAAAAGAAACATTAACATTGCTTTTGAACAATGTCAAATGTTGCATAAGGAGGGTAGCGTGCTTATCACAGGGCCTCATTTTGGCTTTCTGGAGCAATCCTGCAGTAGCATTTTAGCAGCCGGAGAGGGAACACCCTTCCCACGGGCCGCCACCTCAGTGCCGGGTGGTGACTCAGGCGCTGGCAAGGAACGTGGGCGGGAAACCACTTAGGCATCACCATGGAATCTGACAGATTTGCCCCTGAGAGCTGCTCTGTAAAGAAAGGGGAAGAAGGGGCCCCTTCTCCTCCTGCAAGGTGAGCCATGTGTGGCGGGAACAGACTTCATCAGCTGAATCCTCTGACTGTCAACGTGGCTTGAAGCAGAAAGCCTAATGCCTGTCCTGGCCCAGGCTCTTGGGGTTTGGTGGGGGGCAAACCCCACCTTGTGGGTGCTGCCCCTCACCAGCAGGTTCAAAGACTCTTCAAATACTTAACACTGGACAAGCAATACCAAACTTCTCATTTTTGAGGCTAAGTGCTAGGCCTTCTACCAAACCTTTCATGTGCTGTGCTTCATTCCATCTTCAGAACTCTCATTTCTTAGGCCCATTCTACAGATGAAGAAACAGGCTGGAGACAGGTTGTAAGCTGCCCAAGGCCGAGTGGGGATTCCAACAAAATCTGTTTTTAGTGCCCTGAAATGTGTCAGGAGACCCCCCAAACTGTTCTCTCTGGGCATGTAAGATGCAGAGAAATGATCCAGAAATGTGGTTGCTGGGGGCTGAACAGATCAGGGCAGAGGCGCTCATTCTTGACAGCTGCCATTTTTCTATGTGCTGTCTCATTTACTTTTCACAATGGTTCTGTGAAGCAGGAGCTAATATTTCTATTTCGCAGGTGCGGAGACAGAGGCCGAGCTGCTGCCCAAGGGCGTCTGGCTGGCCACTGTCCGAACCCCCGCCCTCTATGACTTCTGGCCTCCAGCTCCACATCTGCACAATGGGGAGATATGAGAATCACCCTTTCCAATGACAGCAGGGTTAAGTGAGGTAACAGAAGGGAAATGCTTTAGAAGCTGCAAGATGCCACATGAATACTAAGGAGTATTATTATTTATGAAAATAGCTTCGTGGGGAGAGTCCAAATGAGGCTGTGAAGTACAAGGTTCTGGATTCAATCCTAGATCAGTTGAGTGCTTAGGCAGCATTCTTCCTTGGACTGGACCCTCCCCAGGGCAGGGATCATGGTTGGTTTGCCTCGGTTTCCCCAGCTCCAGGCTTGGCACAGAGAGTCCTTGAAAATCTTGGATAACTTGCAGGATTAATTAGGGACAGGGGAAGAAGATGGAGTGGAAGAGAAGTAGAATTGAGGGCGAGAAGTGGCTTTAGGGAGATCAGAAAATTGACCTTCCAAATGGGGACAATTTTGAGAATGGAAAGGGTCACTTTTAATAGTCATGATATTAAATATCATGGCCAAGAGAGCCAGGACTGTTCTGGGCCAACCAGGGCATAGGGTCACTCTATTTGGTGATCATCTAGTCTGACATCCATATTGTGAGGGAAACTGAGTCCCAGAGAGAGGCATGTTGCTGGCATGGGCAGAGCCCAGGGCCCCTGGCTTCCCAGAGGCCTGCTTTTATAAGAGCCAGAAAAGCAGCTCCAAGTGGGTGAAGCTGCAGCTCTCTGGAAGGAATTGGGCGTTATCGATATAAAGTTTCTGTTGGGTAAATATCAACACTTCTGGGCTGGTTACTAAGGGCCTGAGCAGTTGCTAAGCGGCCGTATGACCTCATGAGGGGCTATTGTTCAGAACTCAATAGGCATCCTTGAGTGACACTGCCCAACTCCCAAATCCCAGGGGCCCCTGGGGTTCTGTGAAAAGAAGCCAGAGATTTTAATGCAGGAGCAGTTGACAGACCCACGTTTGTTTTCTTGGGATAGGACATGGGGGGGCTGCAGCCTTTCAGAGCAAAGCACAAGAAGGCCTGAGCGCCCAGGGAGAGCCGTCAGCTGATAGTTACTAGCGACAGAAACACCCCAGGAATAAAGCATTAACCTCATGTACAGTGCCTGACCCTCTGTAATCCACTTGAATATACATCTTCTGGTTTGTCTTCAAAGCAGCTGTCCAGCGGGGGGAGGTGGGGGAGCGGGGGGAGGGGTGGTCATGATTACCCCCATTTCAAAATACAGAACGCTGAGGTCCAAGAAGAAGAAAGAACTTGCTCAAAACCTCCTTAAAACATCTTATTTTTCCAGAGGGTGGGCAGAACATAGGCCACCTACAGACATCTGTGGAGCCTGTGACTGTCAGGCTACACGGAAAGGGGAATGTGAAGGTTTCCATCCACGGACCATGAGATGGGAGAGGATCCTGGATGATCTGGTGGGGGAGGGGCACGTCATCACAAGGGTCCTTACAAGTAGGGAGGGAAGCAGAAGGGTCAGTATGCCAGTGATACGATGTGAGAAAGTCAGTGCCAGCTGGAATATAGACGAAGAGTCCACGAAGAACACGGCAGCCTTGAGAAGCTGGAAATGAGAAGGAATTATATTCTTCCTGAGAGTCTCTAGAACGGAACACAGGCCTGCCTTGATGTTAGTTCGGTCAACCAACATTGACTTCTGACCAAGAGAACTGCGAGCTGGTAAATTTTAAGCTACTTGGTTTGTGGTAATTTGTTATACAGTAATGGGGGGGGGCACCAGAGTTAGAAATCTGAAAGGTTTGAGCCAAAAGGGGGGCCCCTGGGGATCGTTTAGCTCCTGGGAGTTTAGGAAACAAGAGGCTCAGAGAAATGAAGCAATTCGCTCAGGGTCACAAAGCAAGTGACACAGACAGCAACAGAGACCTCTGGGTGTGGGTCAGACTTCCCTGTGACCACTGAGACTGTCTGCCAAGGGGTGGACTCTTCTGGGGTAGTTCTCTGCTGATTTTGTACCAGCTAGCCTAATCAGGATTCTGGGCCCCAAACCAGGCCCTCTGTCTTTCTTGGCCAGAGGCAGGCCAGTGGCCCATTTTATGATAGGGAAGGGGTCATCCTTGTATGTCCCACCACCAAACAAGGTGGAACTGGAACTCAGCTCATGGCTTTGGAGCCTCAGTATACTTTTTTTTTTTTTTTTAAGATTTTATTTATTTATTTGACAGACAGAGATCACAAGTAGGCAGAGAGGCAGCAGAGAGAGGGGGGAAGCAGGCTCCCCGCTGAGCAGAGAGCCCCATGTGGGGCTCGATCCCAGGACCCCGAGATCATGACCCGAGCTGAAGGCAGAGGCTTAAACCACTGAGCCACCCAGGCGCCCCTCGGTTTACTTTCTTGAAAATGGGCACAGCACCCTCTTCATCAAATGGTAGGAATACAATGAGGAAGGAGAAGGCTGTGGCACCAGGCCTGGCACAGAGTAGGTACTTAAGGCCTATTCTTCCCGGCCTCTCAGTCAGACCCAGGCCCTGCCCTAGGTCTCCCAAGGCTCTGATACCTCATCCTTCCGAATTCAAGAGCCTCATTTACAGAAGTGTCTTATCTTTGCCTGGCACACAGAAGGAGTTTGATGAATGCTTTTGAAATGGACCCTAGGCTCCATGCCTGAATGCTTCTCTCTCTCCTTTTTGCTCAGAAGGCTCCTATACATCCATCAAGGTCCAGCTTAAGGGTCCCCTTTTCCAGGCAGTCTCCCTGACCCCAGTTTGCAAGTTCACATTCTGCTCTTTGTGCTAGGCTTCCAGCTACCCTGTGGTACCTGGGTTTTTGTTTATGGCCTAAGCCATGGCAGCAGACACACCTGGGCTCCAGTCCTGGCCCAGCCTGCATAATTCTGGGCCAGTTACACCTCTTCTCTTCTCTTCCCTTCCCTTCATCTCCTCTGTTCAGTGGGCATAACCACAGCACCACCATTCTGGGGTTGCTGGGAGAAGCAGGTGAGATGCTGTGTGGGATAGGACTAGGGCCGTGATGGTACAGGGTAGGCATGCAACCAATGACAGCTATTCACATTAAAATGGTTGCTATTTTGTCAGATGGCAAAACAGAGGTCCCGAGGGCAGGGATATGTCTGATTCATCTCTCTGACAGACCTTAGATCTTTACCGAGCACCTAGGACATGCCAGGCTCCCCCTCTAGCTCTGAGAGAACAGAGGTGAACCAGGCCCTTGGCCCCATGAGCTGACTATCTAGTGGCTGAGGAGACAGATGTTGAACCATCCACACAAATTAAAATAGGATGTAATGAAGGAGATGGCTGTGATGAAGCCCAGAAAGGCGGAGCAAGGAGCAGGGAGGGAGTGATGGCGGGAGTGACGGGAGACTCTATTCTGGACAAGGGAGCCAGGGAAATTTCAACCCCCACGGGAAGGAGGAAATGGAGTGAGCTAGGTGGATGTGTGGTGAAGAGCAGTCCTGGGGAAGGAACAGACAGGGCAAATCCCTTTAGAGGGGAGTGTGCCCAGTGTGTCTGAGAAATATGAAGGTCACATAGCATATGTCAGAAAACATATACAGAATTGAAATGTTATGCTATCTATACTATTTGATAAAAAATATTTATTTATGCTTATTTATTTATTCTTATTTTATTACTAGGAAACTCCTGTGCTCTGAGCCTCTTCCACTTACTGTCAGTGAATGCTCACAGCGACCTTCCAGGGTGGACACGCTTGTCTCCATTTTGCAGATGCACACAACTAAGGCTCAGAGAGGGGAAGCACTTTCCCCATGATCACAGAGTGGGCGGGTGGCTGAGTTAGGACTTGATCCCAGGACTGTGTGATGTTTCAGTTCCTACTTTTTCTCCCGGGATTGCCTGGCTAGATGTGGTACTCAGGCTCCCCAAATTCCTGCCCTTCTACTCTGAGTCAGCCCCAGCCCCTGGGGGTTGGTGTGAGTGTTGGGGGGTTGACTTCCCTCCTTTGTTCCCTAAAACAGTGTGGGTGGCCTCCCAGCCTGGGCCTCTGTACTGAGACATAGAGGTGAGCATGGGGCATGGGGCACAGGTCCTGGGGTGGGCCCTGGGGGCTCTGGAACACAGTTCCAGTTCCAGGGGCCCAGCACTGTTACCAGCAGAGGAGGTAAAGGAAGATGCTGGAGAGCAGGCAGATGCTCAGGAATGAGAGCTTTTGAAGATTTATAAAAAACATGTCAGAAAAGTCGAACCATTCTGCTGGATCTGCCAGGTCTCTCACCACTTGTGCAGCATCTGGGCTGCTGGACAAGGCTGGCTTCCCAGGGAGGTTGTGCCTTGACAGCACAGGGAAGGAGACAGGAGAACTTCTAGCAGGAGAGCTGACAGTGGTGGTGGGGGGGTGGCAGAGCAAGCCCAGGAGAGACCAGGCTGGAGGGAGATGTGGGGCAGGAGGGGAAGTGGGAGGCAGCCTTCCCAGGGAATAGGGCACTGGAGCTAGCCTCACGGGGAGGGCGGAGACAAACTGGATGCTGAGATGGTACCACGGGGCCTTGGTCATTGGGGGCTATGTTCAGGCAGGGAGATCAGTCAGAAGTGTCATCCCAGAGGATGACATTTTATTCCATGATTCTGTTCTTACCCTTCCTTCTGCCATCATTTATCTCTGTGGCAGAGCAGGGGTTCAAGCCCAGATCGGTGTGAGGCCTAAGCTGTTCCTACGTCAGCCTGCTAAGAACTGGGAGGTGGGTCCCTGTGGCGACAGGACAGAGTGGTTGGGGAGGAGCTGGGACAAGAAGGTCCAGCCGCTGGACGAGGTAGGCTGCAAAGCTGGTGGCTATCAGGCCACATACTGGCTGAAGATAGGACTGCGGAGGCAACATGGTGATGGAGTAGACTGAGGACCTTCTTCTCCTGTGCAGAAGTAGGAGGGCCAAGATCCTAATCAGCTAGCCAACAGAGGACAGCGTGCTGCCTGGCACAGGGATGCCTATGGGGCTTCCACAGGCATCTGCACCTCCTACTTTGCGTCAGAGCAGCCTGCATGGCCTCTGGGGAACTGCTTATCCCCTACTTTCAGACTAGGGGGGTTTGATAGAGCTGGCCCGAATTGGGGATTTGCAGTCCCCACACAGTGACTGGTCCATGGATACGCATGTTACCTTTGTACTGTGAAGAGTCAGCCTCAAGACTTTTGCTAAGACTCTAGGGAAGGGAGTGCTCTCTTTCTGCTGGGTGGCTGAACTGGCAGGACATGAGCCTGAAGCTGCTGGGGGTCTACCTTTACCACCACACAAGGAGAGGATGCCTGAGGAGAAAGCTAGCACGGGGGGAGGCAGAACTGAAAGATAGAGAGAGAAGAATAAGTTCTGATGATACTGTTCTAGCCTCTGGATCCAGCTGTACCTGAAGCCTGTTACCCTAGGACTTTTCAGTTACTCAAGCCATTAAATTCCTTTTGGGGCTTAAGACAGTCTGAGTCACTTCCAGCAGAAAGGCTCTTGATGTACGTAGTTCATAACTTTCTTAGGACAAAAAAGGGAGAATGGAAATCAGAAAAAGAAAAAAAAAGAAAAAGATGGATAAGGGGCACACAGAGAGAATTTCTTTATCATGGGTGTAGAGTTTCCATTTTGCAGGATGAGAAAGTTTCTAGAGATCTGTTGCCCAACAATGTAAGTATACTTAACACTACTGAACTGTATTCGTAAAAATGGTTAAACTGGTAAACCAAAAAAAAAAAGATGGGTGAGAGGAGACAGTAGAAGAGCAGAAGAGTGAGGAGGGGAAGGTGGGAGAGGTGAGAGGATGAGAGGAAAGGACGAGAGAGGACAGTAACAGAAGGTGGCCCTGTGGCCTCCAGGAGTGAGGCCAGCTGCTCCTGTCACCTACTCAGCTATTTTTACACTGTGTGGCTCTCAAGGTAACTTCACACCTGTTATCCCTGCCCTTCAAACACTAATTTGTTTTCCAACATTTTAGAAATTCTTTTCTTCCCTGCTTCTCCAGGTTGCTCATTTTTTTGGCGGGGGGCGGGGGGGTGAGGGGGAATGCCAGTTTCCCTGAGAAGAGTGAGAAGTCAAACAACAGTAACCATTGTCGGGTGTGATGGTTTTGTTTACAAACACCTCTCCACTTGGCATCTTACTGAGGCCTCTCAAAATCCTAGTGAGGTAGATGGCAAAGTTATCAGCCCATTTTACAGATGAGCATGGCACAGACAGGCACCCTCAAGGCTGCCCGGCCTGGGAAGCTGGGGCTTGCACCCAGGTTCTCAGACTTCCAATACTGCTCTCCAGGAAGATCTGGTGCAGGGGTGGGACTGGGTGGCAGCTTGCAGAGATTCTGCAGAACTCACCAGCTTCTCAAGATTCATGCTGGGCTTGATTTGGAAGAAACTTCAAGAAGGCAGCAGGCCTGCAAAAGACATCTCCCCACAGATTCCCCCTGAGGGGCTCAGGGGACAAGTCCCTGGTATTCCATTTCCAAAGCAAAATGATTTAAAGATGCAGTAGGCAGTTCAAATGCTGGGAATCGCTGAACACTCTTCCTTTCAAGTGTCTGCGGAGCGATTTTGTTCCCATTGTGGGAGGAGTCAAGTTGCTCGGATTTTGAGGGGCTGCCGGCAAGAGCCCGGGTGTCTGGCAGCCTTTGATCAGGGTGCATTTAGCTCTGACTTCCCACACCTGAACAGCTGGTCTAGGCCCTTTCAAATCTAGCACGCAATTAAATTTTCACAAAAAGAAGTAGAAACTCCGGGGATAATGAGATGGGAACAACTCAAAGGCAGAAGCTAGGCTTCTGCAGAAACCAGGGAAAACCACCGTGCAGTGTATGCCCTTATTAACAAGGTGTCGTGGGCAGACCCGGATGGGGGAGCCTCAGGAGTGGGTGCTCTGGGAGTCAGGAAGGACCTGCCCTCCTCGGAGGAATGCGGTGTGGCAGGGGATCGAGAGGGGATGACCAGCTGTGGCATCTCACCTAGGCTCTCTGAGGCATTTGGAAAACCAAAGGAACCTCCCAGTGTCAGGACCTTCCGAGTGCCAGGCCTTCCCAGTTGAAATTCCAGCACCTCAGACTTCCCATGGCCCCGGCCGAGTCCTGTCCTTCTCTCCAGCCTGCTCCTCCTCCAGTCTTCCCCGTGTAGGTTATGGCTTCCCCAGCCAGTCAGCCTCTGCCTGCCATCCCTCACCCGCTCCCAGTCAGCTCACTGCCCAATCCTGCAGATCCCCACCTCTCTTACCTTTATGTCCCCTCACGGTCACCATCCTCATCTGCACCCCCAACACTGTGTGTCTGGACAAACGCAGTACCTTCCACCTGGTCTCTTAGCTTTTACTCTTGCCCTTTATGGTCCAATCTGAAATAAAAGGGTTTTCTAGAAGCTGGATCTTTCACCCAAAGCTTCAATCCTTCTCTGGCTTTCCTGCAGGTAGGGTGAAGTTCAAACTCCACACAGGTCCTGCAGGTTCCTACCTTTCCTCCTCATGACACCATTTCCTGCTCCCAAGGCTCTAACTATACTGGTCTTTCTTCAGGGTCCCCAGTGCATAAGAACAACTCCTACCTCAGGACTTTGAATGTACTGCCCCCTCTGCCTGAACTACTTGCATCCTGCTTTTTTTCTTGACAATTTTTTTTTTAAAGATTTTATTTATTTATTTTCCAGAGGTGCGGGGGGAGCACAAGCAGTGGGAGCAGCAGGCAGAGGGAGAAGAGTCTTCCCGCTGAGCAAGGAGCTGGATGCAGGATGCTGGGATCATGATAAATTCTGATGAATCTGTCTGATCATCCAGGACCGACTGTGCTCACACAGCAGTCTATACACATCTCCCATAGCCTTTACCTGACATGGAAATTGTGCCATTATTGGTGTGATGATTTGTTGGATTTTTGTCTTCCTCACCAGGCTGAGAGTTCCTGGGAGAAGAGAGCATTTGTCCTGTGTACACAGCTATATCCTCCAAGCCTAAGGCTCCACCCAGCATACAGTCGGTGCTCAGCTGATAACGGGAACGAGTGACAGGGAGAAGTCACCTGATCTACAGAGCCTGGCTGGAGTGGGGCTTGGCCACGGTTGCCTTTCATGGCTTCCATGCTAAGTGTTGTACGACATCACAGTGGTTGACTCCCCAGGAGTCTCCTGATGTTTAAATAAGCAAATATCTGCAGTGTCTGGCACAGGATTAGAACATGTCCCCTGGTAATATCACTATCCCCATTTTACAGATGAAGAAGCTGAGGCTCACAGAGGTGAAGTGACCTGCTTGAGGTCACATAGATAGTGAGTGGCCAAGTTGCAATTTGAGCCTTTTTGACTGCAAAGTTCCTGCACTGAACTACCAAGCCATGCTGCATCTCCAGGAGCATCTCACATAACAGCCACACCCTTGTGCATTTCTGGAACACGTTTTCATGAGAGGCTCAACAAAACAACATCCCCACTCTTAAGAAACTCAGAATCTGGGGTGGGTGGGTATGTGAGGTTCACCAACACGTAAACAGTCCTAGCACTACATCCTGGGAGGTGCTATAATATTTTTGAGTGCTGAGGACTAGGGACAAAAGTCTTCATGGAAGAAAGACCACATCTTGGGATGTCTACCATGGGCCAGCACCCATGAGAGGGCGTTCCAGGCTGGAGGGACAGCAGGAGTGGAGGCTTGGTGGTATGACAGGGATGATGAGTAGTTTGGCATGGCTAAAGGCTTAGGCATGAGCCAGAGCGCGGGTGGGAGAGTGAGTTGCTGTTCTCAGTCTCCTAGCTCACGTGATCTCATGACAAACTGCCCCCACTGTGGTGGGGGTGCTGCCCCATTTTCCCTTCCAGTCCATAGAGACTCTCCTGCTGGGCCTTGGGGAAGGAGGGAAGACCCAGCAGGCAACAATGGCTGGATATCTGATTCCCTGGATCACCTCTTGCCCTCTCCCCGCACCAGCCTTCTTAGTCTCCAGTCCCTAATCTCTTCTCAGGATCCCCGAATCCCATCCGATCTGTCTTTTCCCTTCAGGAAGAGTAGGAAGGTCTGGGCTTCAGTGTGGTCATTGAATTGGTACCAGCATTAGGCAGATACTCAAGAATCAGTCAAACATGCAGGTGCTGGGATATTCATTATAACACTTTCCGACAGAGGAAAATTGGAAAAAACTAAATACCCATCATTGCAGATTAATTAAATAAATTATGGAATACCTGTCCATACATTCTATAGTGAATATGCTTGTTTTTGCATTAGGTATGGCTGCAATTATGTATTTTTGCACAATAAATCTGGTTTCCCTCTGCTTTGGCTTCTGGGAAATCAAAACCAAATCTGAGGCGTACATGCTGGGAACTAAGCTTCCAGTGCTTCCATCTTCTCTTCCTACCATTATTTTCTGATTCTCCTGTTCATTCCTCTTCTATGTTGTTGCACTGTACAAAAGGCTGGCGCAAATCATTTCTCTCTTTTCTTTTGATTGTTAGAGGTACAAGCACCTGATATTGAGGGTTGGCTATGGCTCAGCATGAAACCATAGCCAAGTTCATCCAAACCTCACATCAACCCATGAGGAAGAGACAGTCATCCACCACTTCACACATGGAGACACTGAAACCAGAGACGTTAAGTCATTTTTGCAAGGTCAACTGCTTAGCGGTGGCTACATCGGAGCCAAGTCTTGGTTTTGCCTGACCCCAGGATCTGGAGTCCTAACCACTCTTCCACACTACACCCTGATAAACTGATAATCCAGTCACACCCCGGTGGAGCCACTCTGACCCTCACTGTTTGGGTGGCCATCGTATGTGGCTTCCCGCTTCTGCTCTCATTGGTAAGATGCTCAAGCATTGCTGGTTTGGGGTTGACCATGCAAAGTCCAAGAATTAAAGCCTCCTTGGATCTGGGGGGCCCCCAGTTTGTCGTGATAGGCTGCAGGAAATACAGGGGTGGTAGGGACCTCACAGGGCATCCAGGCCAAACTCCCTCCATCTCCAGGGAGTTTTTGGACCTTGACAAGTGATTATCAGGCGTTCACTTGCACACCTTTTGTAGAAGGGAGCTCACCACCTATGAGAGCAGCCTCTCTACACTGCTGGCTCAGACTATTTGGAAATCTCTTCCTTACACTGAAATTTGCCTCCCTGTAACCAGAGCATCATTAATAACAACAATGAACAAGAAAAGCCAGGCCTCTGTGTGTGTATGATTATCTCACTTAATCCCTGCAAACAATTCTCCAAGAGTAGTATTAGCATTCTTGTTTTGCCAACGAGAAAATTGAGTACAGAGAGGCTAAGCAACTTGTTCAAGGACATGCAACTCCTAAGTAGTGGAGGCAAATTTTGAACTAAGTCTGCTTATGCTTCCTAAAAAAAGAATACAGAAGAGATTTTATTGAGAGGGTAGGCTATAAGAGGTCACTATTTTTATTTTTTTAAACTGAAATATACTTAACATATACTTCCTGTTCATTTCAGGTGTGGTCATAGTGATTTGGTATTTTTATGTATTATGAAATGATCCCGATAATTAGTCCAGTTGCCATTGGTGTGCTTATGCTTTGATGTCTACCTGTGAAGCCCAGTTCCACACATGGAAGCCACAGCAAACAAGCCCACGCTCTGACCAAGATGGTCCTTCAGATACTTGGAGGCTATCAGTTCTATCTCTTGGAGAGGGGAGATATGGTAAGGCAGGGACAGATAGAAAGTCAGGAATGGATATACAGGGATAAGCAGCAGTTATAGGTAATGACACACAAGCCCCACAGGGAATATGGTTCCACAGAGCTGCCACTCTGGAAACTTCCCCTGAACCCTGGTGAGATGGGAGTGCCAAGGATATAGCGATCTCCATTTCAAATCCAGCCCTAGGTCTGAGACTTATAGTGTTGACCCTGCTGTCTAGAGCCAAATGGATTTGTACATTTGGAACAGACTCATGCTTACCAAACTCTTAAGGACTGATTAAAAAGGCCCATGGGGTGGCAGCAACTTTTTTGCTATTACTAATCCCTGAGTTGCCTCTCTGTCCTTTAAATGACTTCAGTTCTTCTATCACCATGAAACCAACTCCCTGCATTAAGTTCCCTCTGTCTGAAGTACCTGCAGTGGCTTCTGTTGTCCCTATTGGCCTCCTGCACCTCCATGTCCACACTGGCACTAAGTGGGCTCCACTAGTAGGCTGTTAGCCCAACAGCCTCTTCCTCTCTCCTCAACAACGGGGGTCATGTCTTGCCAACATCCTTCAGTCTTCCATTCAACCTTGGGTCCAGGCTGAACTTACTGCCCTCTTCTCCTAAAACATTCCCTCCCTCTCCCTCCCTCCTGTGCCCAGATTCTGGCATGAAAGACTTTCTATTTTGAAATTGCCTCTATAGGTCTCTGATCTCTTTTGTCATACACTGATTTCGTGGCCAGACACTCATTGTTCTGGGAGTGCCTTGCTGTTACTTCATGTACATCCTTTAAGAGCAATGGTAATGATGTCTACCATTTCTAAGCCTCTACCTCACACCAGGCATGTACCAGGTGCTCTATGGGCATGATCTCATTTGGTCTCAGTGATGACCCTGCATCTCAACAATTCCCAGATGTGACAGATTTCCTGTTGTCTTCCCAAGGTCATTTTCCTCTTCTCCCAAGGTAATTGAGATTTGCTTGGACACATGGCTTCTGAGAAGGACAACACTTCTCAGCTTCCCCTGCAGCAAGATGTAGCCATGTGACCTCATCCTTATTGAGTAGCATATGAGTGAAAATAATGTATTCAATAGTATCCTAGTAATGTAGTCTAGACTTGCTTAAAACCTTTGGGTGTGTGTCCTCTACCTGGTCCCGCTCCCTATGAGCCAGAAGCTGGGACCCAGCTTCACCCATGCAGTTGAGAGCAACATTCTAAGTGCTGGCAGAGCAATAAAATAGAGGGAACCTGGATCAGTGAGGGACCTCAAGAAATAGAGAATCTATGTCAGGCTAGAGCAGCCAACAGTTACCCTAGGAACATGTGATAGCTTGATTAAGACACAGTATTTGGGGTTCTCTTTGTTATAGCAGCCTAGCATTTATTGTCCTAATACATTTGATGCAGGCAGCAAGGTTCAGGAAGAGGAAGTGACTATGTTCAAGGTCATACAGACCTGTGATTTTTTTTCTACTCCTCATCTGTCACATGGGCTTAGTCACTAGGACCTGGCAACTCAAATTCTGGAAATCTCCTGAATCCATTCTTGATTCTCTGCCTCCTCGGCTACATCTCTGTCACAATTCCTTATTGACTGACACACCAGCCTCCTGTTGGGTGGGCTTCCCCAAAACTTGGCCACTACATTACCGGGTAAATTGTCTTTCTAAACTCAGAATTGGTGGTGTAATTTCAGCCTTAAACAATATCCTTCACCATCTTTCTGGCTGCCTGAGGATGAGGTCCCGGCTCCTGTGGCATTCACAACTGGTCCCTGAAATTCTTCTCCAGTTCCAGCCCAGCAAAGTAGGAGTGACTTAGACAGACCTAGGTTCAAATCTTGGCTTCACCTATTCCTAGCTGGTGACCTGTGCAAATTAGTTAATCAGATATAATGTAGTGATTAAGAGAATGGGCTCTGGAGTCAGATTGCTTGTGTTCCAGTCCTACAGTGTAGCTGTGTGACCTTGTCCAAATGAGTAAACCTCTCTGTGCCTTACCTTTCATCTTCCCTCATTTCATCCATCCATCCTTCCACCTAAGCACCCACCCTCCCCTCTGTTCATTCACCCATTCATTTGTGACCACCCTCTTAATGTGTCTGTCCATCTGTCAGTTCATCAGTTCACCATGTCTGTCTGTATACTTATGCACCCATTCATCTGCCCATTTGTCCACTTACACTCGTCCATCCATCCATCCACCTACCCACCCACTCATCTGTCCATTTATCATGTCTATTCACCTACTCACCTCTCCGTCTATGCATGCACCTGACCATGCATCCATCTGCCCTCTTGTCTGTCCACCCAAATGCCTATCATTCATTATCTGTTATCTGTCAACACCTACTGTCCACTTGCTAGTTCAGTGAGAGAAACAAGTTAAACAGATGACTTCAGAGGCCTGGAGTAAAAGCTCATGCTCATGCTTATGTCTGAGATCCTAGCTGATGAGGGGCAGTTCAGCGCCCACAGTCCCGTTTCTGTCTGCTATGCCAGTGGTTCTTGGTCCTGTCTTATCCAATACCCCTTTTACAATCTGGAAAGCAAATGCACAGATAACATAACCTACCAATACACATAACTATAGAGAGGCCTATAATATTCCCACTGTGGTAGAAAAGAGAAATGAAAGGAAATTCACCTATAATAACACAGTGGGCATTTTCTTATTGCCCTGCCTGGGCACGGTAACATCAGAAGATATAATAAAGCAGTCAGATGATAGGTCCTACTTGTGATGAAAAATTTGGATGAGAAGACAATGTTCAACTGAGAACTGTCAACTCTTTTTCTTTTTTCTTACATTTTGAAGTGAGGGCTAAATAAATATATTCATAGATAGACATTGCTTCACTGGAAATGTGACAGTGCCTGAGGAAGACAGGGCTGCTGTATCGATATCACAAATACCACGGGTGATATTGCTGGCCTGGAGTTTGAAAAAGGAGACAGTTCTTCTGAAGTTATGAACAAAATGAAGTACAGTTTTCCCCTGATTTACTTGGTAGTTTCATTGCTGGAAATTCCAGCATATATTAAATGTCAATATGTAACCCAGAGTGAGGTTCTGGCTTAGACACAAACAGATGGAATTTTCTCCACCATGAATGTCCAATAAGACATTCAATGTTATGTCAGACTCAGGATAGGTCTCCGCTGTGCACTGTCTAGAACACTGCTGATCTTCACCCACAAATGCCAGCAGCCCCCAGGCTTTGGGACAACCCAGACCCACTGCCTCCCTCACAGCCAGACCAAGCCCCCTCTTTCCGCAGCTGCTTCCTCCCAGCTGGAGTCTCACAGGGTCAGGGATCCAAGGCTTATTCTGTGGCTTAGGAGACTTCATCTTAGCCACAGCTGATCAAAGACCACTGAAGTACAAATTGACCTTTTGGAATTCATGGGCTACGTGTTGCAGCAAAAGGAGACTTGCAATTGAAGTCCCTATGCCAGTCTCAGCTGGGTGACTTCAGGGAATTTTATTGACTTCTCTGAGGCTGAGTTTCTAGAATCACCAAACCAAATAATAACATTTCCTGTGCTAGGAGGAGGTCAAATCAAATATGCATTTGCTAATCCATTTTTTTTTTTCAGGCGGATTTAGGAAGCACGGTGGTGGGAGAAGGCCCAGAAACCCACCAGCCTGGCTTTGCAATTCAATAGACTTGCTTATCAGCTGTGTGGCCTCAGGCAAGATGCCTGATTTCTCCAGTCTGTTTCCTCACCTGTAAAATGCAGATGACTACAGTGTTCCTTTACAAGATAGATGGGAGATTTTTCTTGAGAAAACTCAGGCTACATGCTTTGCAGACGTGCTTCAGCCTGGGCAAGCCCCCCTTAAATGTTAGCTATATTATTATTATTACGAATATGAGGAATAAGTGCTGGGCTTGGGGAAAAGGGACCTGGTAATAGAAAACAAAGACCAGACTGCACCTGCCTGCAGGCCCAGACTGTGTTTCATCCCCGGCACCTGGTAGATGCTCAGGGAATAAATGAATGGTTAGTGGTTCCTGGAAGGGATCACTGAACTGTAGGATCAGTGAGGAGGTGGTGGATTGTGTGAAAGGGGGAACACTGACTGGCTTCTGAGAAGGGCTAAAATACTATCTCCTGTTTGGCCAACTCCAAAAATGACCCCTGCTCCCCAGGGGAGCAGGCTAGATGGAGAGGCCTTTTGTTGCTGGGGCCAGACTCTGCCCCTCAGGGGGTCATGCAGAACCAAGGAGGGTGGGCTTGGCCCTTTATGGGGGACTGGGGCCCAAGGCTTGGGCCATGGCCCCAAAAGTACAGGTGCTGAGCTATGGCCAAATGAGAAGCAGCCTTCTTGCCTCTGCACAGCCCACAGAGGGGAGACTGGGAAGGGTGGCCGGTGCTTGCCTGGACCACACTACCAGATCCAAGCCAGCCCGTTCCCACTTTTCCTCTGCCCACACTCCAAAAGTACGAATATCAGGAGATGTTCAAAGCGCGCTTTCCAGGCCTCTGGCACAATCAGGAGGTAAGGGTGACTTATGGGGCGAAATCCACACACTTGACTTTCAAAGCAAGAAAAAGCTCAGAGAGAACCTAAAATTTCTAAGATATAAAGAACACAGGTTCAGGTGGCTGGAACTAAGGGGAAGTTTGCCTCCCACACCTCAGCTCTGATGGTTGAACAACCAGTTTACACCTGGCTATTTTTGGTTCCCACTGCTTCAGAAACATCCTTTTGGAAGCAAGGCCTCCGGGAACCATTGCCTCCGGTTTGGTTTGAGAATCATGCATGACGTCCCCGATAAGACCAGACAACATCCTCTAATAGCTGCTCAAATGATTCTCGGAACACATTCCCAGCCTTGGCCATTCTTTCCAAGCCCTAAAACAATTTCTTTGCATTTGCGTGGTTCCTGCTGTTCAGAATGCAGATACATAGCCTTGGTTTTCCATTTTTCATTTTCCCTGCCTCATTTTTGTTTGAACAATAGACAAGCAAACTAAAAACCTACCAGCTGACCAGTGTTGGAGTAGGGGGGAAGAGATGTACCAACAACAGGACAAAACAATCAGGCCAAATATAACCATGGCTGCCTTTATCTGCGGAGCCCTTCCCCTCTCTGCTGAGCCTCCTGTTTGTTGCCTCAGGTTACCCCTGTGACAAGGCATCCATGTCCTCTTTCTTCAGAGGAAGAAATTCCGGCTCAGAGAGGTGACTGAGTTATCAGAGCTCGAAGTCAGGGGACTTCAGAGCCAGAGATCAAATCCTTATGAGGCTCCAAAACCCATACCCCACCCAATATTAATAGTGACAAAAGTGTGAATTATGAAAACAAAAGCTATTCTTTATTGAGCACCTACTATACGTAAAGCATATTTGCACAGGTGGATATATTTTCATTTTTCCATTCCTCACTCACATTCTACTTGGAAGAATGCACCCTATTTTGCAGGCCAAGAGACTGATGCTTGAAAGGAGGAAGTGGCTTGCCCTGGGTCCCTTGTGAGGAAGTGATAGAAATAGGACTTGACTCCTTTCCTTTCTCAAAGAGTGGTACAGATGCTTTTAGAGGGCAACCAAACAGTTGTTCTTATTTTAGTAATCACGAATTATTTTTACAAACCAGAAAAAAAAAAAAGTAACTAGAAAATAAACCTTGGCCTCCTGGATATTATTCCTTATGACAAAGCTAAGGATGATAGTTAAGTGATGGAAATGAGTGAATTAAAGGAAAGCTATTAAGCGGAGCCATTCGGAGCCTTGGGGAGTGTCTGAACTGTAAGTGGCTCAGGCCTTCGGTGACAGTGGACTATGTGAGGCTCAAGGAGAGAAGGGTCCTGCCAAGGGTAGGCAAAACTCCAGGCTGGTAGGGTTGAGAGAACAGACTACTCTTTATATCCCCTGGGGCTATCTTTTTCTATTGACTTTATTTTACAAACATAGGCTGGGGCACTTGGTTGGCCAAAGGACTTTGGAGAATTTCCAGGAGGAGAAGAGAGGAAATGAATTTGGGAAGCTAACGTGGTGGCCTATTGGGAGCTACTGTGTGGCTTATCTGGATCACAGGAAGAATGTTTAAAACCCAGCCTGGCTCATCACGTTGTCCCTGGGATACTTGTCATTCACTTTGGCCTGGTGTCTGAACCCCTTCCACTATTTGAGTAGCAACCCACCTTCTGTACTCAGAGAACCCCTTCCCACTCAAGAAGCTGAAAATGTGTGCAACTGGCTAGCCCACTGCCTTTGCTGGGCTAGCTCAGACATGCGACCAGCACCCCAGACTTGACATTACGAGCTAGTGAGTACACAGGCAGTGACCTGAGGAATGGGGTCTTCCCCAGGCTGGGTCCACAGAAGAGACTAGGGCCTCCATTCTGGTCAAGCAGCCCTGAGCCTGGTCTCCCGTCCTTGCTGAAAGTTCCTACGAAGGCCGGTGTACTCTGAATTAATTTTCCTGCCTAAATCATCTAAACTCAATCTCTGTAGTTTGCAGTCTAAAAATCCAGTCAGATCCTGCACTTTGTGGGTTACCTGCCCAGGAGCATTAACAATGAAAATAGGAGGCCCTATGGAAAGACTTCCTGATAACTTCCACCAAGGGGTAGCTAAAGAACAGAAACACAGGGATCAAAGGGACCCAAGTTTGGTACCATTGTTATGCAAATTGTGCCACTTTGGGAAAGTTGCATGTTTTCTATTGCTGCCATAGCAAACTACCACAAATTTAGTGACTTTAAAACAATGCACATTTATCATCTTATAGTTCTGTGAATTGGAATTCCAACATGGGTCTCAGTGGGCTAAATGCAAGGTGTTGGCAGGACTGTGTTCTTTCTCTGGAGCCTCTAGGGGAGAATCTGTTTCTTTGCTTTTTCCAGCTTCTAGAGGTAGTCTGCATTCCTTGGCTAATGCCCTCTTTCTCCATCTTCAAATGTAACAAAGGTCATTTCTCTCTGACCCTCCTTCTGTCATTACAGCTCTCTCTGACATAGCCAGGAAAGGTTCTCTACTTTTAAGGGACTCATGTGATTAGATTGGAGCCACCTGGACAATCCAGAATAATCTCCCCACTTCACATTCCCTAACCTTAATCACATTTGTAAAGTCCCTTTTGCCATGTGAGATGATACAGTCAGGTTCCAGGTGGCTTTAGGAGTTCCAGGGACTAGGTTGTGGATTTGGGGACAATTATTTTGTGTACAACAGGTTGCCTTGTGGCCCACTGAGATTTGTGTCCATCCCACATGCAAAATACATTCACTCTATCCCATGGTCCCTCAAATTCTTATCCTGGGACAACATCAACTTAAAGTTCAAAATCTCAACTCAAGCTCATCAGGTCCAAAGACTCAAATGTCATCTATTAAATCACATAAATTGGGGTGGGGCTCCGGGTATAATCCATCCTGGGGGACAATTCCTCTTAAGAGATATGTTATCTGTTCCTTAAATATGATGATGAGGCATCAGATAACAGTTATAGACATTCCTGTTCAAAGCAAGAGGAATGGAAGGAAAAAAGAGTTACTGGTCCTAAGCAATTTTGAAATCCAGCCAGGTAAATTCCATTAGGTCTCAATGTCTGGGAATAATCCTCTGTGGCTCAGGTCTTTGCCCTGTGGGTTTGCCACTCCACCTTCTTAGTCTTCCTTCCTTCCTTGTGAAAGGTAGCAGGTGTTTGAGGAAGGGTGGTTTTACCAGCTTGTGTGCTGTCAGTAGGATTTTGGGGCTCTGACAGCCTACTTTCATTTCATAGTGTCTTTCAGGCCAGGCTAGCAGTGTTTCTGTTAGTATAACATTCTAAAGAACCCTGTGGGTCTCTGGTTACGTCATGGGAACTCACTTCATTAGATAAGGGCCTCATCCACATATCTTTCCTAGATAATTCCTTAGTTTTGGGCAGCTGCTGAGGTGGCTGAGCAAGTGCGCCTTAAACTTCTGAGATACTCTGGGGTTTGATTGAGGGCATCTGTGACTCACACCTTTCATCTCTACAAAGAGACTTTTGTGTGGCTGAATACTTTGAACTTTTGATCTTTCTAAGGTATTAGCGAAAAGGTGTAGAGCTGCACACTCAGCCTTTTCTCTCTCAGGAGCATGATCTCCTGACAGCAAACTTCTTAATTTCAGCATCTTTTCCCAGTGAGATAGGTAGAGAAATGCCCAATTATCAGGTCCTGTTTCCTTTCTGTGTAACAGTTCTTCCTTCAAGTTTAGCTCTTTCTGCTCACATTTTTCCATAAGTAGCAGGAAGATCCCTACAGGTCATACCTTCAACATGTTGTTTGGAAATCTCAGCTAAATAACCACATTTGTCATTTACAAGTTCTGCTTTCCACAGAGCTGCAGGACACAATCCTGTCATGATCTGTTCCTACATAACAAAGATCCCATTCTTTCAAGCTTCCGATAATATGATCCTCATTTCCTCCTGCACTCTCACCAGCAGTGTCTTTTCATTTTATTTTTAAGGATTTATTTATTTATTTTAGAGAATCTGAAGCAGACTTCACTGAGCACTGAGCCTTATGCGGGGCTTGACTTCATGACCCCATCACTACCTGAGCTGAAACCAAGAGACGGCTGCTTAACTGACTGAACCACCCAGGCACCCTGGGATCAAGAGTTGCATGCTCTTCCAACTGAGCCAGCCATGTGCCCTGTACTGGCAATGCCTTTAACGCCCCTATCTCGACCCACAGTTTGTTGGTGATGCTCCTCATTTCCTTCTGAGTCATCACTCACCAAGTTGTTAATAACCACTTATACTAACAGCATATTCAAGGAGACCTAGAGTTTTTCTAATGTACTTCTCAAAATTCTTCCAGCCTCTGCCTAACGCTCAGTTCCAAAGCCATTCCACATTATTTGTTAAAGCAACGACTCACTCTAGGCACCAAAATCTATATATATATATTTTTTCTGTTGATGTTATAACAAAGGGCCACATGCTTAGTGGCTTCAAATGACACAAAGGTATTAAAATTTTGTAGGCCAAATTCCAATACAGGTCTCACTGGGCTCAAATCAAGGTGTTGGCTGGACTGCATTGTTCTCTGCTGGCATTGGAGGTGAATCAGTTTTCTTGCCTCTTTCAGCTTCTAGAGGCAGTCTACATTCCTTGGATCATTCCCCCTTGCTCCATCTTCATCAAAGCCAGGAAGGGTCCCATCTTTCTGACCCTCTTTCCATCATCACAGCTTTCTCTGGCCACAGCTAGGAAAATTTCCCTACTTTTAAGGACTCATGTGATTAGACTGGGCCCCCCTGGATAATCCAGGACAATCATCCTATCTCAAATTCCTTAACCTTAATCACATCTGCAAAGTGTCTGTGGCCATGTAAAGTAACATACCGACAGGTTCCAAGGATTTACGTGCTGACATCTTTGGGGGGCTGCTGTTCTGTATGCCAATTACCTAACTCTGAGCCTCAATTTTCTCATCTATAAAATGCGGATATTGACATTCCTCCCAGGATTGTTATGAGGATTGAATGAGAGAGGATTTGGCATTGAATGAATGTCAGAAACGCAGGTTACGCCCCAAACTACTGACCCAGAATATGCATTTTAATTCTTAGGGCATTGAGATACACTGGAAAGTTAGAGATATGCTGATGTTGGGAATTCGGTGTTGGACTGAGAATCTCATCCCCTGGATTCCTACCCTGTTTGCCACTAATTCACTCTAAAATAAGGGGCCTGTTCAGGTATTCTCAAAGAGCATTTTCATCGAGGACATTGAACTAGACAGATTCCAAAGCTAATGACAATCTGACCTTTTAGAATTGATGATTAAGGTTATAATGGTGAAATTGAAGGCAGCAGCAACTGGGTGAGTGGGAGAGATTTTCAGCAAGGGGAGCTTCCTGGCACTGCTCAAGTCCCATCGTTAAGGTGATCACCCACCCTGCCTAGCCGAGAGGTCAACTTGGTCCATTGTTTGTGATTTTAAGAAATCAGTGTATTCCTGGTAGGCTGGGCTGGAGCTGTGTGGGTCCTAGTTGTCCCACCTAAAACAATGAAATGGCTGTCAACTACCCAACTGATTTTCGCCCATAATTAAGGCAAGATTAAGAAGGTAGATCCTGCACATTCTCTGGCCAAAATAATGAGAACACAAAGACTGGCTTCTTGGTGGAGAGAATTACGTGGAAACCCCCTGGCATATTGAACAATGAACTGGCACTGGTCGGCCCCCACTGGAGTCCAGCCCAGTGCCTCATTGGCTGAGAGTCAAGCGCTTCCTGCCCCTTCAAGGACACACTGCTTTCCCCATGACTTCTCAGACCCTCAATACCTCACCGTTTTGACCCAGGCCTGAAAGGTCCCCTCCTTCATCATGCCAGAGAGGGAGGCCCACTGTGCCCACCTGAGCCCACCCTGCTCCCTGGGTCCTTCGTGAAGATAAATTTTCACTGTGATTACTGAGGCACGTATAGAAAGCTGGGTTTAAATATAAAATTCTGGGTCAGTGAGATGGCCTACTTCATTCTTTTCATCTATCCCAGGTCCTAAATGAAAAAGAGAGAAATTTCTCCATGTTTCCATTGTTCCAAGATCCCGGTCTGAAACTCTGGGGTTGTGGAGGGCAAGGCATTCTGGCAGTTCTGCATGTTGTGGTTATCCCAAGTGAAAAGGTAGAGATTATTCCCACAGGGTCAATACCATCATCCCAGGGTTCTCTAGGCAGGCCCTCTGAGATGGGCAGAAGCTGGGGAAGGCCCTTGCCCACTGGGCACAGGCCACAGGGACAAGACCTACAGCAGAGATACCAGGGAGAGGGGCAGGTGACCTGTGGCTCCAGGCCCCTTGGGCTGTGAGAGCCAGCTGTGCTGCACAAGGCTCTCTGCCTAGAGTCTCTAACAGCAGATGGCATGGAGGAGGGGCTCTGACATAGATGCAGAAGCGTGGGTGGTTTCTATGAAGTCCACATAAGCAAAGGAATGGACATGAGTGTGTGGCCAACAGACTGGGAAGAGATGGGGGCCTGGAAGGAGGGGAGCCAGAAAGCTCGGCCAGGCCATTCAAGCTCAGCTCCCAGAAGCACTGAATGCCACATTAAAAGCTTTGGATGGAGTTACAAACTGTTGAAGAAGCTGAGATCACTCTCATGGTGGTGGGGCACCTTTATTTAAACCCTAGATTAACACTTATTTAAAGGAAATGAGCATTGTGGGGGTCTACCTCTGCACCTAGCAGGGTTCTGTATGACTTCCCATGGTCTCCTAGCTAATTCTTAAACAATCCTGTGGGGTGTAGGAATTAGTTATTCCTACGGTGGAGTTATGGAAGATCATGTAATTGGCCTTCAGTCTTGAGCTTGCCCTGGATTTTTGCTCAGTGACTTTGCAGTTACTCTCATTCAAGGAGTGCAGGCAGTTTCCCTACCCTTGGCTTTGCATTTGGCCATGTGACTTGCTTTGGCCAAAAGAACAAGGTGTGCCACTTGGAATCTAGGCCTTAAGAGGTGCTGCAGGTTTCCATACGTTGCCTTGGGCCTCTCCCATCCCCATGAGAAGAATATTCTCCTTAATGAGTTTGCTGCCTTCAGGCAGAGGCTCAGAGACAAACCGTGCCAGGCTGGATCAGCCAACCTCTGGATCACCTGCACACTCATGAGTTGAAGAAGTGCTTGTTACTGTATCCAGCTGAGAAGTTGTGGGTTTTTTTTTTTTGCTGCACAGCATCATTATGGCCATAGTTAAAGGATACACAAGGGTGGTAATAGACAATGTCACAGTGTTACAGTGAGGACTCAATGCAAATAATCCATGTAAAAATCTAGCTAAGAATTTCAGTTTGGGAAGATGAAAAATTTCTGGAGATGGATGATAGTCGTGGTCGTATAACTGTGGGGGTATAATTAATGTCCCTGAACTTTATACTTAAACATGGTTAAAATGGTAAATTGGATATGTATATTTTACCACAGTAAAAAAGAAAACCAGGCAAACAGAACACTTAGTGCCTGGTACATAGGCAGTGCCTGAGAGACGTTAACAAGTTATTAGAAGGCAGGGGGAAGTATGTGGTAAAACTGTGCTCTCCAACACTACAAGAAGTGGTCAGTGAAGTCCCCCAGGTAAATAGTGGGGAGAGACTATGCCTGGCCTCTCTCTGCTCACTTCCTAAAAGAAGGGGCACGAACTCATTCATACTAACTGGCTGGATGATATTTGCAGCTATGACATAAGGAGAATAATGTTAAGCAGTGTCTAATTTTGGTCCCCTCACTGGGAGAAATTGAGGCTCAGAGGGAACCTCAAGGTCACTCAGTAACTTTGTGGCAAATCCAAAACTGAAGCTAGGTCTCTTGACTCCTAGTCCAGTGCTCCTTCTATTCTGTGACAGACAGGCTTTGTCTAACCACTTAGGTGATTAGATTAGGTAGAATCTTAGGCCACCTGCAGACAGGATTTAGGGATTCCCGGTGTATCTCAAACAATGTGAGCAAGACATCAACCAACACACAAAGCAATTCCTGCTTGCAATTTCTTCTGACATAGTGATGAAATAAAATGGTTCTCCCTCCTCCTTTTTTTTTTTTTTTTTTAAATTAAGCTGAATACATTTCTGCATGGGATCTTTACTTCAGTTTTAGACAGGGTTAATTAAAAGAAAAAATACATATTAAAAGGCCAATTTGATTACTGCTACACATTAGTAATGCAATGAATAATTGATTGAATGTCTATGTTAATTGCTTCCTGAATCAGTGATTTTGCTGCTGAATACCAAAGAGCTGTTGCTATTTTGAAATTAGTAATAATTTCACCACTCTGCTCCAAGATGGCAGAGTGTACCACGTAAGTGCCCTCCCTGATTTAAACCCACCTCTATTTCATCTTGGATCCCTTTACCCTGGCATCTCCCTTTCTTCCCTGGGTCACTGTCTACCACCCATTCCTGAGATCATGGAGTCTCAAACTTTGGTCTATATCAAACTCCAGGGGAGCTTGCTGAAGTGCACAATCCTACCCCCCACCCCTCAGGCTTTGATTTGGCAGGTCTGGGAATCTGTATTGTTAACAAGTACTTGGTGGCTGGGTTGGGGGTTTCCCTTTGAAAAATGCTGTCTGAGCACGCCAGGCTCCAAACTCTGAGAGCAACTGCTTCTTCTCACTGGATTGCAACCCTCCTCTTCTTTGCTCGTGGGTCTCCCTCCAGCCCAACTTATGCGAAGTGAACCCATTACTGGTCTCCCCTAACCTGTTTTTTCTCCATGAGCTTCCAGCTCAGCAAATATGGACTCCGCCCAGCCCTACTTACTCAAACCCAGAAGCCTCTTCTATTCCTTCCCAACACCTGTTTAGCAGCCAGACCCTACAGTTTGTCCCATTACAAATCCTACTGAAATATTCATTTCTGCAACTTTAAAACACTGTTTCCAAGAATTGTTTTTGTTCTCACAATGGTCCTTTCATCGCCTCTCTGTGTCATGGGTTTGGCCCCTTTTCTTTCTAAGATGTTAATTATAGTGACTTTGGGATATTATCTTCTGCCTCCTGCATCATCTCTATTTCCTCCCAGTTTTTTTTTTTTTTTTTTTTTTTTTCCCTCCTGTTTCAGTCTCTGTTTCCTTCAGACACCTGCTGAGCCTGAAGTTCTGTTTCCATTTAGGGGGAAACACTACATAGCTGAATAGGAGCTCTGTGGCAGTGATCAGTGAAGGGTGGGCTTCACTGAAGGTGGTTGCAGTGGGCTGTGCACTGGGAGGCAGCAACGTGGCAATGTCCTGTCTGTGGGTGTTTCTTTGGAGGCCAGTGAGATTCTCTAGAGAAAAATCATCCAGTCCTCTACATGGGGGACTGGACTGGCTGCAGGCATTCTCAGAGGAAACCAGGCAAGAGGCTTTCCCTACATCCACCTTTCCTTCTGTTGATTTGCCCTCCATTCCTCCTTCTAACATGGTCTCTGGCAACACCCCCACCATCAGCTGTGCCTATGACACACTGTCTACCCAGCACATCAGACCACACCTACTCCCTGAGAGGGTGGACTCCAGGCGCCTGAGCACCAGCTCTTCCACTCCTCCACCCTGTTGGATGCCCCCGGAGGGCCCAGCTTACATGCACCGTCTCTGGGCACGCTTCCCAACACACTGGGCAACACCATAGTCTCAGTTCCGAGTCTCACGCACCCAGTGAGGTGGCCAAGGGTGCAGGCTCTGGAGCTAGACTGCCCAAATTCAGGATCTCCTGGGGTATGGCCAGTGCTGGCTCCTGTAAAAGGGGAAAGGGAAGTGTTCTACCTTCCTGAGAGGAGGAGAGGAGAGAATGTGTGGAAAACTTAGCAAAGTGCCTGGCACAGAACACATGCTTGGTAAACATGAATTCTTCTTGCTGGCGGTTATTCCATTTCTGACTTAAGAGTTGACCACACTTCTGATTCAAACCATGGCCTAGGTGGAAAAGAGGGTTTCATGGTGTGGGTAAGTGGTAGAGGTAGAGGGTGGGGACAGGATCAAGGGGGATCATCTCCTGGGATGAAAGAGGAGGGGACCATGAAGTCACTGAGATCATGGTGACCTCAGAAGGACCTTCAGAAGCACTGAGCAGGAGCCAGACTCCTTGCATTCCTTTGAAGGGAATTTTTCTGGCTCAGTGCATGAATATATCCTACTGTGCACAAATATATGGACTACAGGTGAAAGCTCCCTGACTCTTTATCCCACTCTTCTATTTTCTTATTAATTGAGAACTTTAAGGAAAATAACTGAAAGCACTTTGTTTCAGTTCTTTGTTAGAAACTTCACCAAATGTCAGAGCTGGAAGTCCCTTAGGATCACTGAGCAGGTCATGTGGAGTCGGTTTCTTTTAAAAGCTTTAAAGGAGTTTTGTTTTGTTTGTTTAGTTTGCTTTCTTATAAAAAGTGCCATATTAATATTTGAGAGGCAGGGCAGGGGGTTGTAAAGGATGGGGAGGGAAAAAATGAAACAAGATGGGATCGGGAGGGAGACAAACCATAAGAGACCCTTAATCTCAGGAAATAATCTGAGGGTTGCTATGGGTGGGGGTGGGGGTAGGGATGGGGTGGTTGGGTTATGGACATTAGGGAGGGTATGTGCTATGGTGAGTGCAAGCCTGATGATTCACACACCTGTGTACCCCTGGAGCAAATAATACATTATATGTTAATAAAAAAGTGCTATATTAAGAAAAATGACACCATAATTAAGAATCTTGGCTAATAGAGAACAGGTTATTTTCTTTGTGAGTTTTTTTTCTGCCAGAGCTTCAGTTTTCCCACCTATAAAATGGGAATATTCTCACAGCCTCATGAGATTAAGGGAGACCAGTGTACATGTGTCTGGCTTAATACTAGGTATACCATGGGTGATCAGTAAAGGTTCACCCTTCTCTTCCTCAGCCTATGTGTATAGAGTCCTCAATTGTGCACTTGAGGAGGAGGACTTGACCATTCTGTGGGATGCTGGAAGCAGCCATGTAAAGTAGATGTGAGGCCATCGAGGTCATCACAGTGTTATTTATAATAAAAATTTACAGATCCCCTCATTGTCTAGCAACACAGATATGGTTCAGTGAATCATGGTACATCCACTGGATGTTCTAGGGCATGGCCATTTAAAATTATAATTATAATGTCAACAGCACATTAGTGTTTATTCAGTTGAGCACTTAGCGGGTGCTGGGCCCTGTGCTTTGTAGGCAGAAGGTCAATCCTTCCTCATACCAACCCTGTGGGCTGGGAAGCATTATCAACCCTGTGTTACAGATCGACATTGAGAAATGAATCAAAGTAAAAAAAAAGGCACCATGTAAAATTGATTGTACTTCATAATTATGTCTGTACAATAACAGAATGCCAAAAAAAGGTCAGAAGGGAATACAAAATATGAATGTGGTCATATTTTTTCCTTCTATTGAAAAAACTTTCTATAATGTTGATTTATCACTTTTTAAATCTTTTGGAAAAGTAGTTGGAAATTAGGGCAGTGTGGGATCATAGAAAATAATCAGAAAGACCTGTTCCAAACCCCGGCTTTGGGACTTGCCAGCTGTGTGACATTAAATGAGTCATTTGGCGTGTCTGAGCCTCAGTTTCTCATTTGAGAAATGAGTATGATATTTTGGGTGATGGTTATTTCCTTATTTTTCCTTTTCTCTACTTTCTAACAGCTCTTTGGTTTTCACTGTACCCATACTACTTGCATAACATGGAGAAAAGATATGTAAAAATAATATCTACTTTGCATGATGTTTTTTTAAGATTAAATTAGGTCATGCGTATAAGGAACCTGACAAAGCTTGCAATATTAATTTTTCAAAGAATAAACAGGTCACAGTAGGGTGGGGGGGCAGATCACTCAAGGGTGGGAGACTTGGAGTGCTGGGGAGGATGTGTGAATGTGGGAGACCTGGGGTGGGGGGGAACCCACAGGATGTGGGGTGGGAATGTGGGTTGGGAATAGCTCCTAATGCCAGCTCAGAGGGCACTGGCTGACCTGCCTCCAATGCCTACCTCATGTCCACAAGACACTTCTGAATCCTTGGTGAAGCCACCCTCTCCTGATCGCTCAGTGCCAGGGGTCACAGTAAAGTCTGTCCTTCCTGGGCAATCCCTGGAAAGGGCTGGAGTAGGGGATAGGTTTCCACATCACCATCCAACTCAGGCTCCATCACCAGAAAAAGCCATCTGAACCACAATCCAGAATGGTCAGAGAGTGTATCTGAGGGAAAGTGGGAGAGGACTGAGCCTGTGGGTTCTGCTATTATAACCATTGTGCAGATGCAAAAACTGGGGCAAACAGGCTCAAATGAGACAATGACCGTAAGAGGTCATTGGGAAAAGCATTAAGTATGATTCCAATGCCAGGAGCTGGGCCCACTCCACACACACACACACACACACACACACACACACACACACACCCCCTACACAAGGGGTAAGTGTCAATCAGAGCTGAAAACAGGTATATAAAAGAGACAGAAGACAATACATCTGTGACTATAGGGGAGGTGGAGGTGGGGGTGTCAGGCATAATAGAGGCAGGCTTTAGTGGAAATAGAGAGAAGAATGGCATAGTCCACCTGGAGGGACGAGGGGTCAGTGGGAGTGGATCTAGAGAAAGGCAAGCTCAGGGAATGCTCCGGGGAGGGCAAATTTCTCAGATCAGGATATGGGAGTACGTGGAAGGTACAGGGCAGTAGGAAAGCATTATGGGGCATTGTCTGTGGTGAGGAATCTCTATAGAACCCAAGAGTTGGGCAAGTTCTCGAGCAAGCCAGTGATGCACAGATGCTGACTCAGGAAGACATGCAGGCCAGGTCCAGCCTGGAGCGGGGGGACGGGAAAAGCACACAAAGGGTCCTTGTTCTTAGGGCTGTATTTGAGCAGGAGAATTTCCCCTGGGCCACTGGCTGGCTGAGCTATGACACTCCCATTTTCTCTGGAGGAAGTGGGTGGGAGGCTCTGGCTTTCTGCAGCTCATGTGCAGGGAATTTTGCCCAAATCTATAGCCTTCTAGGATAACCTAGAGGAGGGCTGATTATTTGAGAGAGAATCTCACTCTGGAAACAGTCCAAAGTCTGGGCCCCATGGACCCCATGTGTTTGGCTCCAAACACAGTAGGAAAATTTAAAATCACCCCTTATTCATAAGGCACACGTTACCACCTAATAACCCCTTTCTATGGATTGTCTACTTTTCTTTGCACAAGGGCTCTGTAGTCTGAGTGTTGCTAATGTGTTCATTTCACAGATGAGAAAGCCCCCCAGCTAGCTGGCAGAGTGAAGTCTCAAACTGGTCTCCTGACTGTGCCCAGCCCCCAGAGATGCCTAAGATCCTGTGCTGACTTTCTTGAGGACACGGACTCAGAACCAGAGGAAAGGGAGGGCCTGGGGATTCTTGCTGCAGCCCTGCAGTCATCCTCCTCATGGGCAAAAGTGCTTTTATTAGAGTTCAACCACATGTTTATTTAAAGGGCAAGAGTCTAGTTGAAGAGCTGGTCTGTGAGATGTGTTTGGTGTAACCTGGGAGGCCACCTTCATGTTTATAGCTAATGTGTTGGGCTGCCTGGGTGGTTCAGTCAGTTAAGCTTCTGCCTTCAGCTCGTTCATGATCCTGGGAACTTGGGATGGAGTCCCACATCAGGCTCCCTGCTCAGTGGGGAGTCTGCTTCTCCCTCTCCCTTTACTCCTCCCTGCTATTGATGCTCTCTCTCTCAAATAAATAAATAAAACTTAAAAAAAATAGCTACTGTTTCATTTTATTATTTGTTTGGCAAAATATATGCATGGTACTTCAAACCAGTGGTTCATTTATGTTCCTGGTTAGAAGAGAAGGAAGTTTCTTAAAAATGTTACTTAAAAAAACACGGAGGGGTGCCCAGGCTCTCTCTACCCAAGGTGGTCCTCAGACCAGCAGCATTAGCATCACCTGGGAGTTTGACAGAAACCCAAGATGGCAGATTCACTGAGTCAGAGTCAGCATTTAACAAGATGCCCCTGGAGAGTCAAATGCATGTTAGAACTTGATAAGCACTGGGCCTGGTGACAAATCCACCAAGTTGCTCTAGGAAATACTGAGAAGACTTTGAGTCCCAGACACTTTAGCTCAGCTTCCCTAACTCCTTAGCCAGCCTCTCCATCATGCACATTGATAAGAGCTCAGAGAGGGAAGGCAGCTTTCCTGATGTCACCAAGCAAGACAGCACAAAGCTGGTCCAGGACTTTGGGGTTTGGGTGTCTCAGGCTCCAGCCTTAATTCCCAAGGCACACCCAGGGGAACACAGGGCTCTAGAAACCCAAGGCTGGGCCTGAGCCAAGCAGGATCTCCAGAGGCCCTGGCATTCTCATTAATCTCCCCACCTCAGAATGGGTTGTTTTTGTGAGAGGAACAATCAGGGCCTTTGGGGACAGCAGAGCCCCTGGGACAGGGACTCCGAGAGAGCCCTGGGCTGCAGAATGTAGACTGTGTCCTGCCAGCTCGCAAAAGAACAGTCTTTCCTGGCAAGCTCCTGGGGATGTGTTCCTGGCAGTATGACTGGGAAGAGCAGGGTTACCAGGGAGCCCGGGCTCTCCCTGGGGATGGTGGAGGGGACCCAAGGCACTGTGACACAGTGGGGTGAGCACTAGCTTGGCCCGTCAATGCCCCTGATGAGTGTTCCAGGTTTCAACCACTCACTTCATGTTCAGAAAATATTTTAAAGCACCTCTTCCCTTCTGATTCTGTCCTGAGTTCCCTGCCTTGAACTCTGGCTTCCTTAGTCCTAGAATCTCCCAGAGCCCAAGTCTCTGCTCTAATATCAATAAGCTCTGTGGTCTGGGATAAAGCACCCTGCATCTCTGAGCTTCAGTTTCCACTTCTATGAAATGGATACGGTTATACACCTACCAGAGTGGCTAAAATAAAAATGGCTATACCAAAGATGAGAAGGATGTAGAGTGACAGGAACTCTCAAACATTGCTGGTGGGAATGTGAGGTGAAATAGCCATTTTGGACAATGCTTTGACAGTTTCTTGGAAAACTAAACTTCCACATACCCTACAGCCCAGCAATCCCATTCCAAATAAGAGAAATGAAAATGTATGTCCACCTAAAGGCTGACATGAATATTCAGAGACTGAATTCATCATAGCTTAAAACTGGAAAGCTTCCCAAAGACCATCACAGGAGAACAGATGAACAACTTGGGGTGGTTTCCAATGATGGAATACTACACAACACTGAAAAAGAGCAGCCCACGGATGCGCACAACACCACGGAGAAATCGCATAGACTCATTGAGCAGAAGAAGCCAGACTCAGGCAAGAACATACTATGTATTTCTACTGATATGAGGTTCCAGAGTAGGTAGATCCAATTCATGGTGACAAAAATCAAAGCAGTGGCTGCCTCCAGGTGGGTGAGGAGGGATCCTCTGGAAAGCAGCCTGAGGGAGTTCCCCGCCCCCCCAAGAAAAGCTGGAGAAGTGTGCTCTAACTGGATGTGGGCGGTAGTCACACAGGTATAAACAAAAGTAGAAATGTATCCAGCTGTACACTTGAGATGTGTTTCTTTTTCTGTGCAATTTCTCAAAGGCAGAAGGAGAGTGAGCACACGTGAGAGATGGGAAGGGTCATCCCTGCCTCACAGGGGTGTTCTGAGAATAAAGAAGAGGCTGTGTCTAGCTCCTAGGGGATTCTCCTTCAGCTGAGGATTAGTCAAAGTCTAGGAGGGGAAGCGTGTCTCATTCTCTCAGGCCTTGGTTTCGTGATCTGTAAAATGGGAGTAAAGAAAGTCTCCAGAATGGGTCCTGCCCTCTGAGTGGCCAAAGGGGGTCTGTGAAGCTGCCCTTTACTCAGATACTCTCCCGGAAGGAGACCCAGGAAGTCTACCCCAAGTGCTCTCCCTCCCCATCCTTTTCATAAACATAGCAGGAGTCACTCTTTAGCTTGAGAAAGCTGCTAATATCCCCTGGCAGGCAGGAGTTCTGGGAACCCTGGTCACAGAGAGGCCCTCGGAACTCAGGGAGATACAACCCAGCTCTAACAGCAAGGATGGGCGAGGTCCCAACCATCTTGATCACTGTGGAGTGTGGATCATGGACCTTGTGTTAACAGTTGGGGAAACTGGGGCTCACAAGGGTGAAAGGGCTGGTCAGCAAGGGAGTGTAACTCAAGTGTAGGTCTGTGTGGCACAAACCCTGTGCTTGGTCCTTTGCAGCACTGAAAATGACAGCAGCATGCTAGCCTTGTGACTGGGCCTCTGTTTTCCTCCTCCACTACAGTCTAAGCTCTTACAATAGCAGGGTTATCTGTGTGTCTTGCTCTTCTTGTGACCTCAGCACACAGCACAGTGTGGTACATAGTAGATGCTCAGTAAATACCCGTTACACAAGGGAATCAGTGCTTTTGTAAATAAAGTTTTATTTGAGCACAGCCATACTCATTGTTTATGTATTGTCTATGGTTGTTTACACACGACAAGGGCAGAGCTGAAAAGCTGCAATAGAAATCCTCTGACTCAAAAAGCCTAAAATACCTATCAGGCTCTTTAACAGAAGAAGTTTGCTGACCTATGCCACCGGTTAAGTGTAGACTCAGACACCTCACACTTTTTATTTTGTTATGTCTTCAAAACAACCCTACAGAAACTCGGCAACTAACGTTATGCTCATTTTATGGAGGTGGAAAGCAAGGTACAGAGGTGAAGGGACTTGCCCAAAGTCATGTAACTAGTAGGCAGGGAATCTGAACCTAGCTACGTATGTCCTATATTCCAAAACAGACCCTAACTGCAAGCACAAGATAAACACAACGAGACTGGCTTTCAAGTTGCAAGTAGATTCTATAAGCACAAGAGAAGTTCTGTAGATGAGGGTAAACGGGGCCAGAGGAGCCCAGAAGGCTCTTGGAAGAGGCGGAATCTGAGCTGAGTCATTCAGGGAGAGGAATTTAGCCGGATGGGGGGAGGTGAGAAATCTGGAAGAGCACATGAAGGAAATCCGGAAGGGTGGACCAGATAACTGGGACAACGCAGGGGCACAAGCCAGCTGGGGAAGGCTGGCTTAAAGCTGGGGTAATGGGGAACCATAGAAGGGCACTCTTAAATGAGGCTGATGGGTGATTTGTCAGCAGGGCCCCAAAGGCTGCCAAGTGCACAGGCAGGGGAAGGGTAGTCCTGCAGGAAATTCCTTACCTAGGCATTGCAAGGAATTCCTAATTTCCTAAAAAGGACATAGGAGAAAGTTGGGTGGCTTTTGTCAGGGTGGCTTATCAGCAAGGTGTTCCCTGTGGTCCAAACATTTGCAGACTCCCTTCGGGGCACAAGCTGTATGAACTTGCACAAGTGATTGAACTCCATGCCTCGGTCTCCTCAACTGTAAAATAGGGAACATTTTGGGCTTGTGTGAGGGTTAAAGGCACTGATATTTGCCAAGCACATCGAACGGGGCCTGGCACAGAGCAAGTGCTATAGAAGGGTTAGGTAAATACAGAACACAAATAAGATCCAACTTCAGCAAATATCAACTCCTAACTTTTTCGCCCCGAATGATTCACATGCTGTTCGGAATTCACTTGATGCACAATGTGGTTAATTTAAACACTGCCACAGAATGGCGAACCTGAACGGCATTTCAATGAACACAAACCTTATTTTTAACAAGACACACTTTGGCACTTGCAAGAACATTTAAAAATACCTTCCCTGTTCCAAAGCAGTATTGTGTGGCAACCAGGTCCAGGAAGAAATCCTTAGTTTTGGGGTCACTGTTTTCTTTGGGGCCTGGCCTTCAGGGAGGGGTGTTGCCTAGAGCTGTTGCAGAGGCTGTGGTGGGTGTCTAGAGCGGCTAAGTTGGAAGGGGATTCTGCAGGTTGTTGATCAGCCTTCAAGCTGGTAACCGTTGGTCTGTCTGCTCCCTTTCGGACTGGGGGTCCTCAGAGAGTGATTCTGCATCTTCTTTTATTCAACATGCAGTATAGCACTGGCCATACTAAGTTCCTGAGGATAAGGCCTCAGTTCCAGGGCTCACATTCCAGTGGAGTCAGAATGAACAAGGGAATGAACAAACAAGCTAACGAGATCATACCAGAGACTTACATGTGCTTTCAAGAACACAGAACAAGGAAACACAACCTCCATGTGTGCTGTGCGGGACGAGGATGCTCAGGTAATCAGGAAGGGCCTCCCTGAGGTGGTGACCTTTGAGAGGAGAATGGAATGAGGGGAGGCCATCCTGTACAATCTGGGGAAGAATGCTGGAGGCAAAAGGAATACCAAGGGCAAAGTGTCGGAGGGTGGAGCCTCATGATTTTAGACCGACAGAAGGCTGGAGTGGAATGGGATATGTTGAGAGTGGCTGAGATGTAGTGGTAGGGGCGGACCACACACAACACAGAAACCCATGTGGAGGCCCCTCAACCCCTGGGACTTCCTGGGAGATGTGCTGAGAAGCTGGGGTTAGGATGGGGACAATGGCTCAGGGAGCAGCGGGGAAGCCCTGTATAACCCCAGTTAGCACCATTCATACACTGCTTTTTATATGAACGGTGCTCCGTGGATTGTTCAGTCTGGCAGTTCAATGCTGGCACCGAGCCTGGCACATAGTAGGTGTGTATTAAAGGTTTAACAAATGGTCGTAAAAACCAGCTTTGCCTCAATGTCCCTCAATATCCAGCAAAACTGCAAATGCATACTTGCTGCATTTTCATTCTTTTAAACGGTCCTGGTGCATTTCTTCCCACTGCCTTGATCTGCTGGACTGTCAGGCAAAAGGAATTTGTGGTGTGACCAGACCATGCAGTGCTTTAAAGCCCTTGTGAGAAGGCTAAAGATCTCGGTCCTGTCACTCACAAGTCCCTCCGTCCTGGGCACATTTTGGTCCTTTGCAGGGAGAGAGTGCTGGGATCTCAGGCTCCCTGCCCTGTCCCCACATTGCATGCAGGCATTTCTTATTCCAGGTGGCTGGCGACGTCAGATACAAGTTGTTTTAAATATATTTCACAAACAACATCAGGAAGCTTTGTAAAAGTGATCTCCTTTCCTCTTCCCTGTAAGGGAATCAATGACTCCCAATTTACAGATGGGGAAACTAAGGCCCAAGGAAGTTACGAGATGAACAACATTTGTATCTGGTGGTATACAGATTTGCCTGGGTCTTCTGCCTCCAAATAGTGTCCTTCCTTCAACTATGAGAGGCTGGTACCAATGTGAAAGCTGTGTCATGTTGTGGAGCCATGAAGGTCACCAAGCCTTAGTCACCAGCAACAGCTCAGCCCAGACTGGACACCAAACAGAGCTGTGGTATCCAGGGCCCTGAGGACAGCTCTGCAGGAAATATGACAGCAATCACTGGCCAAGCATCCGCTGCGTGCCAGGCCCTGGGAACATCACAGCAAATGAGACAGACACAGCCGCTGCCTCCCTGCAGCAGAGAATCTGGCCAGACCGTAGCTTTAAGGCACGGTCTTGCTAGAAGGGGAACTTTAAGCTTGGTCTAGAGGGAAGGACAGGAGCTGGGCAGAGAGGTGAGAGGAGGCAGTGGGAAGGCCCAGAAAGAGGCATGACACCAGAAGGACAGAGGCACGGGCCGGCTTGATGGGGTGGGGACACTGGGGGCCCATAGGCAGCTGGATGCTGCTGCCGCATTTCCAGCACAGAGTCTGACGGCTGGGGGAGGCCTCACAGAGCAGGAGAGCATGTCATGGAGTCCAGCTCATCTCTTGGGCTGTGAGCTTTGACTTCACAGTTTTGCCTCAAGACCTTTCTTGTTCATCTTCTTCTGGTGCCAACACAGCCCACAGGTATCCAAACACAACTTTGGGGGCTCTCCAGGGGATATCCTGGATTTCTCTAGGCTTCCTGACACACAAGGACACTTGTGTACGCAGTGGAAACTTGAATGTGCTAGAGAATCACGCTCCTAGTCCCGAAAAACTGTATGGAGCCAAGTGAATCCTCTCCAGGCAGAAAGGGATGCTCTGCTCATGGCTAATATTCACATAATATCCTCACAACCATATCTCCCAGAGGCTATACTCCCTGCACGTCCTGCCTTAACTCCTTATTAATTATTTTTCATCCTGGGCAATCCTCAGCTCTATGTTTCCATCCCATCACTTCTCAGCACTCATCCCTGATTCCAGGCACACACACACACCTGCCTGCCCAGAGTCATGGCTGCGGTATCTAACAGACATCCGAAGCACAGCATGACTCCGCCCCACCAATCCTTCTCCCCCTTGGCAAATGGCTACCATCTTCCCAGTTTCTCAGGAAAAAAATTAGGGAGCCACACTGATTCCTCCCATTCCCTCAGTCCTTGCATCTAATCCTTTGGCAAGACCTACTGGTGCGATCTCCAAATTTATCCCGTATCTGAGCCTTCCCACCTCCTCCCCTGCCTCACTCAAGTCCAAGCCACCACTGTCTCTGGCAATTTTCTCTCCCTTGTACACCCACTGGCTGTAGCTTAGCTCCCATGGAGCAGCCAGAATGGGTGTTTGCAAAGCACAGACCAGATCAGGTCACTTCCCTGCTCAAATCCCTCCGACCATGTGCACTGAAATTGGCATCCAGCTCAGGCTCCTTTCTGTGGCTGTGTGAGCTGGCTCTGCTGGCCTCTCCAGGTTCTCTGTCCGCTCTCCTCAATCTCTCTCTATACCTGCCTTCCTTCTGTTTCACCAACATGCAAGTTTGCTCCTGCCTCAAGGCCTTTGTCCTCGCTGTCCCCTTTGCCCAGAACATGATCTCCTGGGCATGCACCTTCCAGTGTTCCCTCCTCATGGAAGCCTTCCTTTATACCTCACCTAACGCTTCCTTCCTCTTCACTTTTTATCACATCACTGCTATGCGAATAACCTCAACAAGAGCCTCTTTGTCCCTGTGTTTAATGCCTATCTCTGTCCTGCCACAGGAGCATAAGCTTCAGGAGGCGTCTTCTCCATCCTCTCTGTTCAGTTTACTGCACTATCCTGACATTAAAGAACCGTGCCCTGGGCACCTGGGTGGCTCAGTGTGTTAAGCCGCTGCCTCCGGCTCAGGTCATGATCTCAGGGTCCTGGGATCAAGTCCCGTGTCGGGCTCTCTGCTCAGCAGGGAGCCTGCTTCCTCCTCTCTCTCTGCCTGCCTCTCTGCCTACTTGTGATCTCTCTCTGTCAAATAAATAAATAAAATCTTAAAAAAAAAAAAAAAAAAAAAGAACCGTGCCCAGAAAATAGCCGGCACTGAATAAACACCTGCTGACTTACTGACTCAGTACTTTTGCTCAGGCTGTTTCTTCATCCTGTAGTGCTTTCCCCTTAGTGGTCATTTTTATCAGTCAAAGACATCTTTAGAGAAGATAAATTTGTTTGCATCTGATTAAAACCACAATGTCATTGCTTTTGTCCAGTTATGTTCTTACGCTGCCATCATTGCAAAAAGTGGTATTAGAGACTTTGTTTTCCTCATGCCTGTAACCTGGGGCCCCTGAGCTCAGTTATTAGCAAGACCAAGAGAAGGATGCCAGGAACAGAGAAGAGGAGGAAGGGAGGGCACACTTTCAGCACCTCTGCACCAGGATCTATGCCAGAGCTTTCACAGTATCATCTCAGCTGGGTTTCCAGCACCCCAGTGGGACACATGTTAGTGTTGCCATTTTGTAGAACAGCAAGTTGAGGCTCATAGAGTTTAAGCACCATTCTCAAGTGCACAGAGCTGGCATGTGGTAGGAACTGAACCCTAGGCTGCCTCCCCAGAAAGAGCACCTGTGGTATTTCTGGAGAGAACCTTTCCTTCATCTTGAAGGTCCAGTCTTGAAATGCCCATGCATCCTTCCCATCCTTCTCAGAGGCAGGCACTGCTTAGAATCCTGCCATTGGCTTCTCCCCAGAGGTGTCAGAGAAAGTATCATGATGGATTGCCCTTCTAAAATAAGCATTCTTGCCATTTCTCAAAAGCTTGACAGAGACCTTCTAGAGCAGGGTAGTGCATTTCTCTGCTTTAAACACTCTTCACCCACAGGTGCTCCATTGGTCATGTCCTGCTCCCAGGCTCTCCTTAAGTCTCTACTCCGACGTCACTTGTCAGGAAGTCTCCTCTGACCCACTCTTCATCACACTCTCACACTCTCTCCCTGACCCTGTAACCCTGCTTTAGTTTCCTCATGGCTCTTCTCACCATTGGCTGTTCTGTTGTATTACAAATATTATATATTTATTTGTTTAGTCCTTTGTTTAGTCTTTACTTTCTGCTAGAAAGTAAGCTCCAAGAGGGCAACTTTTTTTCCTTCCTGCTCTTCCGTACCCAGTGCCTAGAACCATGCCTGGTATTTATCAAGGGATCACTAGATACTGGTGAAATGCATGAATGCATTTAACTACTATATTTATTCAGTATGCATTTTATGCCTTCCTGATATAATTTTCTTTTTCCTTCTCTAAATAAAGTTTTTCATTAAATAAGCAATAAAAATTTGTAGTAGAGAATTTTAAAAATACAGATAAATGAGGAAAATAAGAATCTTCAGTAATCCCACCATGCCATTGATACATTTCCATAGTACAAATACATCTTTTCACAAACTCATTTATTTAAAAATGATGGATTGTATGTTCACTGTATTCCAGGCACTCTGATAGGTACTGGGCTCTTATGAAATCCTGAGTCAGGATGTCGCTCAATCATGACACTTTGCACAATCTGGACTGCATAATTCCTTGCTGTGGACATTGCCATGTGCATTGGCCTCTGTCCACTGGATGCCAACAGCTCTTCCCCAGTCATGACAATTAAAAATGTTTCCAGACATAGGTAAGTGTCTCTGCGGTGTGGAGTTGGATGAGCAAAAATGACTCCATTGAGACCTCCTGGTCTAGAAAAGCCAGATGTGTACAGATGATCACACTGCTTCCTGCATCGGGTGCCCAGGAATTGCTGCTCACCAGTGTTTGTGAATCCATTTCCATATCCCTGGACACATTTCTGATGACTCCCTATTCCACAAGTTATACCTGCCATCTCTACTGCTGGGCACTTAGTTGTGTGTTTGACTCTGATTTGAAAGCAGAGCCAAAAATCAGAGGGAGCCCACTTGACCTAACTCTGGCTGGTGTCGTCCAGGCTAACGGCCACCAGCACTGCCATGGATTTCTGGAGGAAAAGATCTCGGGCCACATACCTCTTGGCTACATCAGGTACCAAGCCCCCAAATCCTCTCCCTGAGCCTCCTCATTACATCTGCTCATACCCTGAGCTACCAAAAGGAAAGGGCAAATGGAACCTGGAAGGGAAAGATTTTTTGAGTACAGGGGCTGGTGTGGAGATCATCCTGTTCAGCATTCCTTTTCACAAATTTGGAAACTCTGGCTGGGAGAAGGTGAGGATGCTAACCATCTGGCAGGAACGTTCTGAGAGGATTGTGGCACCATTAGCTGAGGGCCATGGTGAAATTCAAACAAGATGGAGGCCCCAGGGAGAAAGGTGCTTCATGAGGACTGCTCTCCCCAGCACTCCCTGGGCACCTCCATCCAAGCTTCCCTCCTGAGTGAGCCACGAGCAGTAGTTCACCATATCCCTACCATAGTCTGAAGAGATAGAGATACTTTTTATGCTCATTTTTACAAAGTGAGGCTCAGAAGGGTTGGAAATTATTGTTAAGAAGTAAAGAACTAGAGGGGCGCCTGGGTGGTTTAGTCAGTGAAGCGTCTGCCTTTGGCTCAGGTCATGATCCCAGGGTCCTGGGATCGAGCCCCACATTAGCTCCCTGCTTAGGGGGGAATCTTCTCTCCCTCTCCATCTGCCTCTCCCCCTGCTCATGCTCTCTGTTGTTCTGTCTCAAATAAATAAATAAAATCTGAAAAGAAGAGAATAGAAATAGAGCCAATTAGAAGTAACCTCTCCTGTTAGATTTAAGTCTAGATGGATTGTCAAAGAGTTATCCATGGCCAGGAATGTCTCATGAGCCCATATATTGATATTAAAAGAATTGGGAGTCAGTAGCATGTCCCAGACCCTGACTTCTAGGCATGAGTTGGGGCAGCAAGGAGGGAACAAATCCTATAGACCGGGGCATAAGTTGCACCTGGCTTTGACATATCAGTCATTGGGAGGATCTGGGGGCTGGGATGGCCAGGATGGGTCCCTTTGGAGGTACAGCTGGCAGAGCTGTATAAGTCTGGCCCAGTCCTCTGACTTCTGGCCATCCCCATTTGCAAGAAGCTCCCTCTCTGGGGGATGAGAAGAGTGATCCAGAGAGGCCACTGGAGTCTAAGGAAGACTAGAAGTCCCTCAGGGGCCAGCGAGCAAGTGAGCCTTGTAGCAGAAGCTCAAACACTCACTGCCTTGCTCTTTCTGGGTATGTCCTAGGCCTGGAGATACAGAAATGACTAGGGCACAGCCTTGGGGGCTTACAGACCATCAAAGGAGGCAGATGGGCTAAGAGGTGACGGTCATGAGAGACGTGCTAGAGTAGAGGTAGCGGTGCAGTGACAACGTATCAGGTGCCGCTGAAGATGTGGAAGAGCTGGGCTCCCATCCGTTGCTGGTGGGAATGCAAACCAGGACACCCACACGGAAAAAGAACTGGGCAGTTTCCTATAAAATTAGACATACACCTACCACACACCCCAGCAATTCCACTCTTGTGTATTTACCCAGGGGAAATGAAAACTCATGTTCACCCAAGAATAAGGTGGCTTTATTCATAGCTCCAAAAACTTAAAACAAACCTAATGCCTCTCAAGAAATGACCAAAAAACTGGAGAAGTGAGCTCTGGAGCATCCTTACCATGGAATACTCCTCAGCAATGAAAAGGAAGGAACTATGGATACATGTGGTAGAATCTTGAGTGTGTGATGCACAGGAGAAGAAGGCAGACACACAGATTATGCACCGCATGATTCCATACAGACGGCGAGAGGCAAACAGCAAATCTAGAGATGAGTGGTTGCCAGTGACTTGGGGGAGGGCAAGAGATTGACTACCAAGTGATGAGGGGACATTTTAGGGGTGATGAAACTTCTCTATACTTTAACTAGAGTGATGGTTATATAACTGTATGCATTAGTCCAAACTCATAGAACTGTGCACTAAAAAGAACAAGTTTTACTGTTTAAAAATTTTAGCTTAATTTTTAAAAAGGCCCCCCCAAACCCTTTCTAGAATGTTCTTGTTCTGCTGAGGCTCTAGGAGCCCCCCTGGACCATTCTTTCCTTCTCTGGATTGGCCAGGACTGATGGATCCTCACCTCTCCCTGCCTATCAGCCCAACCTTTTGTACCCCAAGGTGGAGAAGCAGGGCAGAGCTGTTCTGGAATCCACTCTGCCCATCATTAGCCTGGGACTTTCTTCAGCAACTGCCAGCGGCCATGGGAGAAATGGGTCCTCTTGCCAGAGCCACCAATGTGTCCTTCCTCTCCAGCTGAAGTAGCTAAAACTGAGGGAGGGGCAGCTATGCTCACAACTTTGGCTCCAGCAAGGAAGGTCTGAAACATGGGTGCCTTAGACTCAGGGACTGAGGACCAGGTTTCAGTGACCAGCTGTCCATGTCTGCTGACATGAAGGCTTAGCTCCTAGACTCCTGCCTCCTGGCCCCCACACTTAACAAGCTGTGGAGTGGGGACACCAGGCAAGAAGGGCTTTCTACTGGAAGCACAAAAGCATCTCATTATCTTTGGTGTTCTCCTTGGCAGACAGCTCAGACAGGAGGGAAGTGGGGATGGTTTGAGTACAGATAACAACCAGGAGGCCTGACTGGGCTTCAGCCAAGTTACTTTACTCCAGGACCCACAAGTTGGGCACTGGAGTCATCTTCTCTTTGACCCTCACTAGGATTGATTGATTGATTATTTTTAAAGGTTATCAACCAGGTAGGTTCTTTATTTATTTCTTTTTAAAGATTTATTCATTTATTTGAGCGAGCGAGAGAGAGAGAGAGAGAGAGAGAGCATGTGTGCTCCAGCAGGGGGAAGTGTGGAGGGAGAGGGAGAGAGAAAATCTCAAGCAGACAATCCATTCAGTCTGGAACCCCACACATGGCTCAATCCCATGACCCGGAGATCATGATCTGAAATCAAGAGCCAGATGCTCAGCCAACTGAGCAACCCAGGCACCCTGACCATCTAGGCCTTTAGAGATTCAGTGCCCAGGGCTTTCACTAGGGGCAAGTCACATAGGCACCTCTGTGCAGCTCATCCCCAAATTTCAGACTCCTAGAAGGAAAGCACGTGCTCAGCATGAACCATATTGTAGCACAGTTTAGGCATAGGGAGCCCTTCTTATCAGGGAATGGAGGGAACCCTCCCAAAATCGAGGTTCCCAGATACTGGTGAAGGTCCAATCTTACAAGCAGGACTTTCTGAGGATAGTGGTCTCAGGTGTGCTTTATCAACTGTTTAGCCCTTGCGTGATTTGCTCACTAACACTTAACTAGTCCCCATTTTTCCCATGAGTATCCTTCATAATTTTCAGCAATTAGGCTCTCTACATTTTATTTTTTTATTTTCACTTATTGAAAGATTTAATATTGTTAAGATGGCAAATTGGCATACAGATCCAAAGCAATCCCTATTGAATCTTTGCGGGCTTTTTGGGGGGAGTGGGTGGAGGAGGGGAAAGCACACATTAACAAGCTGATGCTAAAATTCATATGAACATACAAGGGACACAGAATAGCCAAAAAAATATTGAATGAGAATAAAATTGGAGGACTCACTTTTCACAATTTCAAAACTTACTATGAAGCTATAGTAATGAAGACAGAGTGATTATGTCAAAGCAACAAACATATAGATCAGTGGAATAGAATCCTCACTGTATTTTTAAAAAATCAGAGCCAATGTTAAAGTTGTGCTGTCCAAGGAGGGAGCTGTAAGGCACACACGGCTACCTGAGCACCTGAAATGTGACTAGTCCTAACTCAGATGTGCTCTAAGTGTAAAACACACATCAAATTTCAAAGGCTCACCATGAAAAAAAAGAAGATATAAAATTTCTCATTTTTTCCCATATCAATTATATGTTGAGCTAATACTTTGGATATATTTGGTTAACTAAAATAGATAATTAAAAATCAATTTTACCTGTTTCATTTGATTTCTTTAAATGTGGCTATTAGAAAATGTAGAATTCCCTTTGTGGCATGAATTGTATTTCTTTTGGATCACTCTGGCTTAAAGTTTGGGTGAGTCACATAAGAATCGACACTTCTGGATCCTCTCAAAAATTCTGGCAACACTGGGTCTTCAGGACAGCAGTGGGCTGGGGTTGAATAGCTGTTGCCATTTTTAGAGGGGATGTGTGCCTTTAGATTGCCCTGTTACATCACATCTGTCCCCCTTCCCTTATTTTATAAATTGTTCAGTTCCTATAGACATGTGAATTCACAAACCTTGGTCTACATATTCTTTATCTGAGCACATGATCCTTCCATGAATACTTAATTGAATGCCCAGGGTATGCCAGGTACAGGGTATTCAGTGAGGAGTAGATACAGTGCCCTTCACTTGACTATTCCCCAAACCTCCTCAGTGGGTCTCCTGAAGCTGACTTGCCCTCACCAATCAATTCTCCACACAGCAGGCATGACCATGTCACCTCCTGCTCAAAGTTCTCCAATGGCACCACTGATTTCAGGATAAGGTTCAAACACGCCTGCTGGTCCCTAAGTCCTCTGTGTCCAGGGTCCCACTGATAGTGAAGCCTCACACGAGAATTTATTCCAGTGAGTACCCAGGACCCCCTCAATCTTCCCTTTTGTTTCCTCTCTACTAATCATTCCCATCTGTTTCAAGTAAGCCATGTTCTGCCATCTTAAAAATATATGCTCTTTTGATCTCGGGCTTCTCCTCTTGATCCAGTTCTGTTTTCCTGGACGGCTACAATCTCCTTCTACAATGCTCACACTAAAGAGAATGAATAGCAGAACATCAGGCATGGCAACAGTTCTTATGGTTTAAATTTTGCAAAGCGCTTCATGACACGAACTTGGTACTATTCCAGATGAAGAAGCTGAAGGCTGCACTGGTGAAGGCCATTTAACTATTGTGCTAGAAACCCTCCTTTACTGGCCTCCAAATTGATGGCATTTTTATCAGCTCTGTATCTGGGTAGACCAAAGGACTTGAGGAACAATCTCAACTCCCAAAAGTGAGGAGTTACTAGAATAATGGGGGGCAAATTCCAGAAGGTGAGTGCATGCAGAGGTCAAATTTGAGTGGGAAGAAGATCAGAAAACCCCAAAATGGAAAAGGGAATCTGAGGCCCAAGGCTGTGTTGATCCAAGCCTTAACCAGGTGGGAGGCTGGGAAGAATGGGGAACCCAGACCTTGAGAGCAACCACTGTCAAGCTTTTCTTTCTCTTTCTTCATCTTCCCAGACACCCTGTGCTTTTGATGCTACCATCATCCCTAATTTACAGATGAAGAAACTGGGCTCAGAGAGGTGAATATTTACTGCCACCCAGCTGATTTGCTTCACTACCATACAGAAGGGAGGGAAATGGACTGGGAAGAGATGAGACAAGATTAACCAATGGGTGATAATTACTGAAGCTGGGTAATGAGTATACAAGGCTTTACCATACTATTTTTGGTATGTTTGAAATTCCTCCATAATTAAAATTTAAAGATAAATAAAGTCACCCAGCTAAGTGGGTGGAACAGGCAGTGGAAATCAAGCTTGGGTGACTCTCATATCCAAGTGCTTTCCTCTTTGTCCCACAGGGACTCTGTCCATCCCCACTTTGTTCTTTTCTGTTGGAAAATTTTCAGGTACTCAAAGGCACACAGCTTTGTTTTTCTTCCCCTATGAGTATGAGAATTTTAACAACAAACCTCACAGACATCTTCCTTCTTACACTTCAAGGGCTCTGTCCCTTCTGAGAGCAGGTCTTTCTCTTGGGATCACAACCATGAAACATTGATGGCCATGTACCTTAGACCTCTTCTAAGAGTTATGGTGTTTCCACAGTGGTTATATATGATCAACTTAAACACAGGTCACATTTCATTTCACACTGTCATACTGGAACACAACCATTTGCTTTTATTTACTGCCTGCCCTCTTTTAATAGGGTTCAGGTAATAGCATAAACCTGCTCTCAGGTTAGAGATGTATTTAAAATACAATTCTATTTTAAAAAGAAAAGGAAACGAAGGTCCCCTAAAAATTCAATCTAAATCCCCAAGTTTTATTGAGTGTTTACTAGCTATTATTCTAAATATTAGGCCCTATTAAGTAGGTAGGATTAGCCCCATTTTACAGATGAGAAAATTAGAATTTAGAGTGGTTTAGTCATTCACACTAGCCAGGAAGAAACAGAGCTGGAATTTGAACTAGGTCTGAGAGATTCTAGTGTCCGTACTCTCATAACCAAAATTCCAACCTGTAATAGGCTTCTCTGAGATTCACTGGCTGGGCAGAGAAACACCCTGGGTGTTTACAAAAACATTAACTCCCATGGTCAGTACGAAACAGGTATCACCATCCCCATTTTACAGATGAGGAAAATGGAGGTTACTTAAGTAGTTAAAGTCACCCGCAGGTTTCAACCCAAGTCTACCGGATTCCAAATGTGGTTATTTTTCCAGATACTTGTTCTTGATCTACCGGATTCTACATGTAATAACCACAATCCAATTCTAAAACAAAGCGACTGGAGCAAGAGCTATACTAAAAGAGACTGCAGTATTCTGGGAGCCCCTGTTGGTCAGGACCTCGGAGAGCTCCATGCGCCTCCATACTGATTGGCTCCAGTACGGCTGACTTCAGTGCACTCCGAGGCTTTCATAGGCCCGCCCGAGACAGGTCCCTTCCACTCTCACCGGGAAGCCATTGCAAGGCAGGCATGTTCTACTTTAAGTGGTCCTTTACAGACAGGGTGTTATCAGGTGCAGAGTGGGGTCGGGGAGGGGGGAGAAGGGTGGCATTGGAAGGGGAGCTGCTAGATGTCCTCAGGGTATTATGCGGCTGTTACTCTTTTTAAATATCTTCCCTCCTCTCCCCGCCCCCCCAAGTAGAGGTCTCTAGTAGGCATTTCCCATCTAAGGTCCTAATTAGTAAGGGGTGCCTAAATAGAGAGTTCTCAATGGAATAAGACATGTTTACAGGACATACCAACTGACAATTTATAAAATACTTCTTTTGTGTGTGGCATTATCCCTTTCCATCTTCACTATCGCCCTGTGAGTCAAATATCACCCCACTGTGCAGATAAGGAAACAGAGACTCAGAAATAGTAGATGAGTACCCAAGGTCACACAGCAGGGAAATCTCAGAGCTGAAACTTGAACCTTGTGATCATTATACCAAATTGCTCTGACTCTTTTAAAAAGAGACCCCAACAACTCCCAGTAAGTGTATTATTACCTTCATCAAAATTATGTTTATCTGATGCTTGGAAATTTTGTTTCCAGGACAAAACAACGAACATGGCCATAATCTATCACCCTTCCTGGATTCAAACATCGATTTGTTAATCAACAGAAATGCAGTCTACATAATAGGGTAAAATCTAAACTCTTTCCATGGTCTACAAGCGTCTACATGAACTGGCCTCTGCCCAACTCTCTTACCTCATCTCCTAGGGCTGTCCTCGTCCTTGCTGTTCCCTGAACTCACGAAGCTCATTCCCAACTTGGTGCTTTGCACTGACTGTACTTCTGGGCCTGGGATGCTCTCCCCTCAGAACTTTGCATAGCTGCTCGCTTGTCCCTCAGCTCTCAGTTCAAAGGCCCCGTCTTCAGAGAGGCCCCTTCTGACTACTTGAGCTAGGTGACTTCTCATCACTCCCTTACATCACCTTGTGCCATATCCTTCCTGGCAGTCACCATCATTGGAAATGGCAGACTTGGTTTATTAGTACACCATCTTTCTCTCTTGCATAGCACCTAAGTTCCATGAGGGCAGGGATTCTGTGTGAGTGAATGTCACCTTATCACCAGGATCATGCATAACACAGACATCTGATAAATGTCTGCTGAAGGAATTGATTTCCTCATTGATCTCATGCAGTGACCACAAATTTAGATTATTCAGGTCTCCACTGTGTTTCTAATTACCTCAAGGGAGATGCCAAAGCTTTGAAAACAAGTTCTTAAAAAATTATTTTTTTTTAAATGAGCAAGCTGTATATCACAGTTGTAGAGGGAGAGGTTGTCACTTTAAAATGTTAAGAGTCACTTTAGCAGTCACATGAGCCCATATTTCTTCAAAGAGGAAAAAACAATCCCAAGCAGGGTTGTGAATTCCTTGGCTTTCAATCTTCCATAGCTTAGTTTCCAATGAATACTGGAGTATCCTGAAGAAGGCTCAGATAATTCTGAAGGGGCACTTCTCTCTGTCCATTAGGATGAAAACTCTATAGTCAGCTGGCAGCAGAAACCCAGAGACAGGAGAAACAGGCAGTCAAGAAAGCCTTCCTCCCCAAAGGAAGAAGGCTGAAGGAACAAGAGCTCTGCTGCACTTGGCTTCCTTCAGACATGCTCCACAAAAGTCATCTCAGCAAAATGGCATAGGGCACACACATTCACACACAGAGAGAAGCATTTCCTCCCAGGGGACTAAAGACAGCCCCTTGGGCATGCAGGATTCTATTGTGGTAGGGCAGTCAGAAACCCTAGACTGTGAAGGAAAGAAAGAGGAAGCCACCAGTGGAGCTAAAAGAGGGGTCAGTAATTATCAATCAAGTCATCCCCAAATATTTACCAAGCATTTCTGACCTCCACACTAGACAGATGTGTGGCAGCCAAATGAAATGTTTCCCAGAGTGTGGGTTCTAGAGCCAGACTTCCTGGGTTTGAATCTCTGTTCCATTTCTTGCTATCTATGACCTTATTACTCTAGAGCTCAGTGCCTCAATTTCCCCATCTACTAAAAGGGAAGAACAACACCAGTATCTACTCTATATACATTTAGCTGCTTCAATTTTTTTTTAATTTTTTATTTTTTATAAACATATATTTTTATCTCCAGGGGTACAGGTCTGTGAATCGCCAGGTTTACACACTTCACAGCACTCACCAAAGCACGTACCCTCCCCAATGTCCATAATCCCACCCCCCTTCTCCCAACCCCCCTCCCCCCAGCAACCCTCAGTTTGTTTTGTGAGACTAAGAGTCACTTATGGTTTGTCTCCCTCCCAATCCCATCTTGTTTCATTGAGTCTTCTCTTACCCACTTAAGCCCCCATGTTGCATCACCGCTTCCTCATATCAGGGAGATCATATGATAGTTGTCTTTCTCTGCTTGACTTATTTCGCTAAGCATGATACGCTCTAGTTCCATCCACGTTGTTGCAAATGGCAAGATTTCATTTCTTTTGATGGCTGCATAGTATTCCATTGTGTATATATACCACATCTTCTTTATCCATTCATCTGTTGATGGACATCTAGGTTCTTTCCATAGTTTGGCGATTGTGGACATTGCTGCTATAAACATTCGGGTGCATGTGCCCCTTTGGATCACTACGTTTGTATCTTTAGGGTAAATACCCAGTAGTGCAATTGCGGGGTCATAGGGCAGTTCTATTTTCAACATTTTGAGGAAGAACCTCCATGCTGTTTTCCAGAGTGGTTGCACCAGCTTGCATTCCCACCAACAGTATAGGAGGGTTCCCCTGCAATTTTTATTATTGCCAAAATTCTTAGGTCTTGGAGTTCTGGTTATCTCCTCCCTCAAATGGCCCTTCAGCCACCAACCCTGAGAGGCTGTGGCAAGGATTAAATAGGAAAATAACTTGCAGACAGGGAAATGTCACATAATTAGAAGAGGAAGAATTAGAACAAGACCTTGGAATAGACTCTGGACTGGGCTACTAGGGAAGCGGCTGCAGCTTCTGTTGGAGGGTGGTAAGGTAAATGGAAAGGTAAATGCTAAGGCCACTGTCCAGGGAGACTCCTCAGAATGCATGGACCTCCCCGGAATTCAGGGAAAGGACAAGATCCCCTGAAATGTATGTTCTGGAAAAAGCTCACAAAGACATGAACTGAGTATGATTTGGGGTGAACCAAGCTAGCTATAGAGGTATGTGAAGGACAGAGTGCTACTGTGGTGATGAAAAATGGGATTTATGGGGCCAGAGTCCCTGGGTTCAAAACTTGGTCACTCTGCTCCCAAACTGTGTGACCTTGAGCAAGTGACTTAACCTCTCTGTGTGGCAGCTTACTCACTTGTGAAGTGGAGGTAATTACAGTCCTTATTTTTGTTGGGTCATTATAAATATCAAGAAGGGACATATGTGAAGCACTTAGCCTAATATTGTAAACTTTATGTTATTAAAAGACAAAAATGGGTGAACACAAAGAATTGTGGCTTCCACACTTCCCAACAGTCCACACTCCCAAGAAAACAAGAACTCTACCCTTATGTAACAGGAATTTAAAATAAAAGATCCTTAGCCTCCCTGTCATCAACTTATTCTAAACTCATTTTTACCTCTGAGCCTTTGCCCATTCAGTTCCCTCCATCAGCCCATACTCTGGAAGGATCTGTGGTTGAATGCAAGGATGTAAGCAAACAAAAAACACGGGTTTGCATTACATGAGTGTTTGTTGACTGAATGCACAACATGCACTTAAACAAGAGGATAGCACTTCCTAGGTGGGTTTGTTTTGTTTTGTTTTTTAGGAGAACAAGCAGGGTAATGACCTATAGTCCCAAGTCTGGAGATCATACCCAAGGTACACTGATATGGGACCTGTGCTCTCAGCTACTAATCCAGGACAACATTTATCCCCTTCAGAGGAAAGCATATCTTATATCAGGTAAGTGATCCCACCTGCCCCTGTGTTACTGTTGGGCTCTCTGCAGAGGCCTGCACTAACAATTGTCCTCAGAGAAGGGCCCAGTGCCTGGGATCATATTTCATTTCTCCAAGGGAAGCAAAGGCAGGTCCCAAATCCTCTGGGGCCCTGGTCTATACTCTGAGTTGCTGTTGGAGGAATCTTCTTAAAGCATAGCTCTGCTGGCATCCTGCCCCTACTGAATAACCTTCAACGGCTCCCTAATGCCTTCCAGGCAAGGTCTGATCTTGGGTCCGGCATTTGAAGCCTCTTTGAAACATATCTTCACCTTTTCTTTACCCCAGATTCTGCCATTCTCACCACTGGTTCTCACCCTCTTGGCCTCACCCTCTGGGCAGTCTTTGACTGTGGGCTCTTCTCTCCCAGGTACAACTTTGCTCATGCTTCCCTTCTTCAGGAAGCTTATCATTCCCTTGCCTGAACTCCCTCTGGCCCTCCACTATAGCCTTGTCCCACTGAACTGTGATTTTGTGTCTGTCTTCCTCTAGATTTAGGGTCCCTTGAAAGTGGCATGATGCTGGCTTCACTGCTATACCCCCAGCACTACACAGCCTGGGGACTGGCACAGAGTGGGACAGGGACTCAGGAAACCTCTTTTGATTGGATGATCTCCAGAAACAAAATATTCACAATGGATTTTTACATTATTAAAATTACATTGTGGTTTTAGGTGAAGTCTTTGCCCCTAAGTTTTACCTAAGTGTATTCATTCAACCACTAATGAGTACATGATTTGTGTCAGGCACTGACTGAATAAGAAAAAGCTCCTGTCCTCATGGAATCTATGTTCTACATGGAAGAGATAGCCAGTATGCAAGAATTCAAATAAACAAACAGGAGGATTTTAGAGTGATGGGTAACATGGAGTGTGTGGTGATAAGGGATAATCTGGATTCTGGAGAGCTTCTTGGAGGAGGACACATCTGGCCATGATGACGGATCAAAGGCAAAGTGGGATGGATAACTGCAGGCTTCTCAATTCAGAGTTTTGTCTGTGCTGCTTTGTTGATCTTTGGACTGTTTCTGGGCAGGAAACCAGCCTGTAGCAGGCATAGAAGATGGTATCAGAGAGCAGAGAGGCTGGGGCCAGTGGGGGTGGAAAGGCTGTCACCCAGCATAGCCCTCCACCAGCTCCTCCCTGAGCCCCTGCCAGGCCTGTGTAAAATCAGAAATATCTTTCTCCTGCCCTTGGGTTTTTTTCCCTAAATGTGTCCTTGAAGGTGCCAGATGCCCAAGGGGGTCTGGCGTCCTGCACGGTGAATTCCTCTGCACTGAATATTAACTGGTTATTGACAGGCACACAACTACCTGCCCCAGGCTCTCAGCTCCCTCCTGCTCACCATTTTCTGGCAAGGTGAGCACCCCTAGCCTCCCCATCCTGCTCCCCCTGGACCCTGGAACAGAGGGCTTTGGCAGCTTGCTCAACCCCAAACGCTGTGTATTTAATTAAAATGGAATCACTGCTCACCCAGGAATCAAGGGGTAAAACAAAAGGCCCTTTCACGGTGGGAACAGGCTTGGTGGCATCAGTGGCGTCGGCTACGGCTTTACTCACATGCCTCTGGTTTCAAACTGCAGACAAGTTGGTGCTTTAGCTCTTCAATCAGCAGGATCTGTAGCCCTCTCCCTGCCCCTGGCCTAGCCCACACCAACTCTGACTCCAGCATGGACCGGGTCTCCAAGTGCCTGCCTGCCACTGTCCTGGGAGGATCTGGGGACTGCTCATCTTGCTAACTAGAAAACCAACCTTTTCCTCCCTGCAAAGTTGGGGAGGGCCTGGGATGATGGAGAGTGGAACAAGGATGGGCGGGGAGGGGGGGCATATAAAACAGGTAAGAGGTCAGGCAGAAGACCAGATGAAGTATAGGAACAAGGCAAGAGGGAGAAGTCCCTGGCAGAGAGGCTGGGTCTCCAGGTGTGGCTTATCATGCAGCAAGGCCCCCATCTTGTTGTCAAGGAGTATACCCATATTCCAAGACCCGCACATGTTCTGCTCATACAAAATCCAGCTGTGCTGAAAGAGGACCTGATACAGTGAGGGCACCCCCAGGGGCAGCCTTGGGAGCTTGCACAGCCTTGCTGGCTTGCCCACATGAGACTGTTTCAGAATCTCCAAAGAGGGAGGAGACATTGTGTCAAGCCTAGCAAAGGGCAGGGGATGTAGGCAGACTCTCTAGGCAGAAGGGGGAAAGTATATCCCTAGGGGCCATGATTGGAGCCCAGTGTGAGCAAAGACACTCCTGGAACACAGAACTGGCACAGATATGAGTCTAGTTAGCTTGGACCCTGAGTCCAAGGCCCATAAAATGGAAATGTCCACCTGGCTGGTCCCCAGGGCAGGCTCGGAAGCCACTCACAATATATGAAGCCTCAACCCCCTGAGAGGAAGATTAATGTGGGGAGAGAGGAGTGGACCTGGAGTTAGAAAGCCTGGAGAGGTGGTCAGACCTCCCCTCTTGGGGCCTCAGTTTCCCCCCTGGTTGTAGAATACCCATGAACTAGAAGGTCTCTGATCTTTTCAGGCTAACATTCTCTGTCCTTCCCCCTCCCCACTCCCACTCCCACCTATTAAGGCCAGTAGCTGTGCAAAGCCAAGGAGGGGAGCCCCCTTGGAGACAAGAAGGGGATGGTCATGAGCATGCACATACCCCAGAAACTTGCACAGAACAGCAGAGAGGGCCCCAGTGGGGACCCACACACCGACAACATAGGCAGTGCCCAAATGAAGACTGACTGGAGCTCAGGGTTGATGTGCAATTTAACCCCCTTCTGCCCCTTTTAGGGGCAAGCCCTCAGTTCTCCTCCAGCCTGCCAAAGAGGGAGAAGAGTTTGCTTCATTTTCTCCATCCCCCCCCCCACCCCAAGTAAGACTGCTCCCGGGCATGCAAATTCATTAATATGGGATTCATTAATATGGGATTATAGGGATTACAGGCTGCCGCACCCTGAAGGTGACTGAGGGCACATTTGAGGGGTCTCACCATGCAAGGAAAGAAACCAAGGCTCAAGCACTCTCTCCAGAGGGCAGAAGGAATGCTGGGTTGAAGCCCCCTTAGAGCCCCCTTTGCCCCTCCCTCCTACATCAAAAGGGAGACAGCATGGGGAGGCATGCCCACCTCCTTGTCACCAAAAGGGTGGCCATTCTGGAATTGCACCCACTCCCTCTTTCTCTGTCCTCTGGGGGATTTCAAGGCCAGACTGTGACAGTTCTGGGAGGATGGCAACAGGAATTCTGGCCTGGCTTTCTGCAGAGCACCACCCCAGACTCCAGGGACTGGGGAAACCTTTTCAGGAGGCACTAGGTAATGCAGCCTTAGTGTTGGGAAAGGGGTTCTGGCTTCAGCCCCTTTTATGGCTGCTGGTTCTCTGGAGGATGAGAGACTCAGCTGCGGGCCAGTGTGTCTTCAACACCCACCCCCCTGGCACCTGCAGACCCTGTTCCCTTCTAACCAAGACAGAGACAGAGAGGGAGGAAGGGAGGGAGGCAGAAGGAGTGAGAGGAGGGGAGAGAGAACATATGCAGACCTCAGGCCACAACAGCTTAGTAGAGTTTAATCACATTTTTACTTTTTCTTTTTGTTTATTTGGGTGGTTAGCTTCTACGTATGACAAGTGATATTCTATTCCGTTTAAGTGCATAATAAAGTTTACCTTTAAAATAATGTCCTGGAGTACAATGGTGAACTGACAAAAGCAAGCGTAAGTGGCTGAGAGTGTAGGGGGTTTTCCAATATGGTGAAAGACTTGGAACACCAGCAACTGCAGTTGGGAACATTGCTGTGGAAGACAAATGCCACCCTTTCCAGACTGAGGCCTGGAGAGGGGAAATAACCTGCCCAGGGGGAGCTCCCAGGCCATACCCATGACCAGCCCTGGGAGACCCCTCCTCCTGCCTTTTGGGGGCTGTATCTTTTCTCTTTGCTCTGACTTCTCAGCTTCCTCTCTCCAAACCCTGTGAAGCTCCTTTCTCCCCCTCCTTGCTCTGGTTGAGGAACAGAAGTAGGAATTAGTGAGTATTCACTGTGAGGTGTATTAGAAAGAACCCAGAGCTGATCGCAGTCCTGGGCAACTCCGCACTCACACAATGAGCGGGTCAGCACCAGGGGCTCACCTTCTCTGAGCCTGGCCTCCTTTCCTCTGCAAGAAATTATAATGGTGTCACGCCTCTGGGGACCACAGGGAGGCCTTAATGATCCAATGCCCCTGAAATGCCTAGCACAGAGCCCGGGGTTTGTATCTGGCAGAAGCTTGACGAAGGTGAGTTCTCTACTAGCATAGTTTCTTTTCAAAAGGACTGCAATGTTGCTGTGGATGTCCTTGGTATATTCAGTGACACTCTTGACAGCAGATGAGAAGTCTTAAAACCGTTTTAAAAATAGATTAGAAGTCATTTATAATTTGTACACTCATTGTTGGAATGCAAATGATGCTGCTAAAAGCCTGCTCTCATAAGTGGGCTTGTTCAACCCTCAGTCTGCTTAGCAAATCCTTTGCTCCTCTTGAGTGCGGGTAAAATCCCATTGCAAGAGCTTGAAGAGCAGAGCTCAGAGGCTGGCTACAGGGGAAAGAGATTTTTATTAGGCAGTACCTATGGGGCCTGTGTCTTCCATGTTCTCTGCCCAGCCCTTCCCCACCGCCAGCTGTCAAGGCATGGGGCGGAGGTGGGGAGAAGGATCAGAGCTGATGTATGCCCAGATTTCTACTTCATATGTACCGATCCACCTTCTCCTTCTTCAGCCTTTCCAGGAACAAAACACAAATCGACACCCGAGAAATAAACTTCTCAACTCTCAAAGAGCAACCCAAAGAGAACAGAGATCTTAGAGGCCCTTGGAAAGTGGGCAAGAGCTGGGTGGAGGTGCAGTTCTGAGTCCTCACCCCTCCTTCTCTGGAGAGCTGCACGTTTGGCCAAATGGCATATCTTCCCTTGGGTGTCCCATGGGCATCTAAACTTAACATGACCTAAACCAGACTCCTTGGTCCTCTTCCCTCTGCCCCCACACACTTCTCGCAGATCCCCCACTTTGGGGAGAAGCAGCACTGAGTCAGCCCTGTGGGCCAGGAGTCTCCCCTCTCCTGTCCTCTCCAGTCTGTGGAGATGGGGTTCCTCTTGAATGCCTCCTCTCCTTCTCCCCCTAGTCTTGGCTCTCACCACCAGGACCTCCTGTCTGAAGCCCTGTGAATCATCCTGTCCTACCTCACTGCTTCCACGTGGCAGATGGAGTGATGGCTGCAAAACACACTCGCCCTCACTTTCAGTCCTCCAACATGAACGTCAGTCAGCCCTAACTTTTCAGGTAAAGTTCACATTCCTTGACTCAGCTGCAGAGCCAGCATTGATTGACTGGGTCCTACATGTGTGCGGACCCTTGCCCCATGGTCAGACACAGGCCTGCCAGCACAAAGCTTCATCCCCTCTTATGCCACCCCACTGTTAGAGTCTAAACCAGAGGCTGCGAACTGGCAGCCCTCTGGGATATTTTGTTTGGCTTTCCCAGTGTTAGACCAATGTTTCAAAGTCAGGAGATTTCACATAAAAACGTGGGTTTCCGGCTCCTCTTAAAAACTTAGGAGACCTGGCAACACTGGGCCAGCTTTCCTTCACAGCAACAATTGCTCGAAGCTGGGTCCTACTTCCCCTTTTGAGCCGTCAAACACCTTCCAGTTGGCCACAGTCCCTGCTGCTCCATATTGTCTTATCCCAGCCTGTTTCTCTCACTTAGACCATGTGCCTGGGCTCTGTGGATAGTAGAACCAGCTCCTCCTGGACCGTGTACAGTTTCTCCAGTGCATCTGACTATTCTCATCCTCAGTTTTGGCCTGCTAGTCCCTCTTCCAGGAATGCCCTTTCTCACTCTGACAGAAAAACACCCCCTCTCTTGCAACTCTAGCACTCCCCTTGCTTCCAGACAGAATGCACCTCAGCCTTCTGTGCCCCCACTCTACCCGGTAAGGATCTCCTTCCCAGCATTTCTTGCACCAAAGCACCCTTATTAATACTTGTGTCTCTCCCACTAGAATGTGAGTCTGCCCCCTAAATCTAGAGTGTAGCACACTTACTCTCTCACTAAATAGGCCTGTAAAGATTATTGATGGTTCATGGACAAATGCTAAGAATAACAAAACCACAGAACGAGTCTATATGCTAGGCTTTGGACTAAACATTTTCCATGTGTTATCCCACTTAATGCTCAGCAGAACCCAACATGGGAGACTATCGTTATCCCCATTAGATGAATGGAGAGATTAAGCCTGTAGTGGGGTGCAGGGATGAATTGCAAATTTGGCCTGTTTACCATCCCTGAGCAGTTGTCTCCTTGTCCCTGCTAGGCTCAGTGTCCTTCCCACCTGACAAGTCACTACCCAGAGGGGCCACACTGGGGGGAACCTGGACAATGGCTTCAAGAACGAGGCCTGGGGCATTAGGAAAGAGGCGCTCCATGTCCCAGGAGGCCTCAGCTTGTCAGGAATATCAGGAAGGCCCGAGGACTCCACCATTCAAGGTGGCCCAGGGCATCAGGATCCTCCTAAGCAGCAGGGCCGCTGTTTTCAAAGGAGGTGTTCAGGGTTCAAGTCTGGACTCTGTCACGCGTGAGCTGCACGAGACCTGAGGCAAGAGTCCCATCTTGCTGAGCCTCACTTCCTCCCTGTAAATGGGGGTAATAACTGTGCCCACATCTAGAGCTGGAGGAAATGTGCAAAGAGACAGTGCCTGCCAAGTGCCCAGGCCATTTTGACAGATGGTGGCTACAACTCTCAGCAGAGTTCCTTGGGCTAAGTTGCAGTGTGCACTGTCCAGTTCCGGAAGCCCGGTCCCTGGCGGGCCGAAGGGGTGCAGACAGGAGTCTGGAGTGTAGTCCTGGGCTGGCCTCTATGGTGAAATACGACAGGCTGCACTTCACCTTCTCCTGGGCTATTGTATCGGGCTGCAGGCCCTGTTCCTTCTTCCTAGTTAATGCCTATTGGTGAACATGTGTGCGTGGGTGTGCTATGCACGAGTGTGAGCACTGAGGGTGTGTATCTGTGTGTGTGTTTGTTGAAGCAAATGCATCCATCCTTACAACACTGGTTTAGATCACTGAAGTGAGCACATGTGTATATTTGTACATACCTGCTTATGTGTAAGATCCTCCCTCACATGCCTACTCATGACTCCCTGAGAGCCTGGACAGTGTCTGTCCTGGTCATTGCTGTATCCCCAGGCTCTGGCACATCACAGGTGCTCAATAAATCTACATGTGATGAACAAATCTACACTAACACACACACACACACACACACACATCCCTTTGCTGTTCCCAATCACTGTATTTTTTTTTTAAAGATTTTATTTATATATTTGACAGAGATCACAAGTAGGCAGAGAGGCAGGCAGAGAGAGAGGAAGGGAAACAGGCTCCCTGCTGAGCAGGGAGCCCGATGCGGGTCTCGATCCCAGGACCCTGGAATCATGACCTGAGCCCGAAAGCAGAGGCTTTAATTTAACCCACTGAGCCACCCAGGCACCCCTCACTGTATGTTTTTAAAAAAGAATTTGGTAATCCTGTGATGAATCTCATACTGTTTTCAAGTGTTCTGTGTTTTTCAGCCTCACCCAGAGGCAAAGGTGCACCACTAGCATGGTGGTTGGTGGAGGGGGAAGGAAAGCCTACACCTGAGTCGGCCAAGCTTGGTAGAAAGCCAGTTCTGCCTTGTGCTAGCTGTGTGACTTTGGCCAGTTGCTTTACCTCTCTGATCCCGCCATGTGTGAGGATCAAATATGTCTGGGTAGGGGAAAGCCCAGCACAAAGTCCCACACAATTCAGTTGTCTCTCCTGGTAACTCTTACCTGGAGATCCCCCCAACCCCCCAAGGCTGGGCACACCTAGACTCTAGCACTGCGGCCTGCCACCTTAGAAACAATTTCTTTCCCAAGTTTTTCTTTCTCCTAACTGCAAGGTCCCCCCCACCCCAAACCAAGCAGAATTCCTGGTCTCTTAGGAGAAGGGTCAGTGGTGTGCCAAGGCAATGCTCAGTGAGCCAGCCTGCAGTCTCCCCTTGCTCTATCCCTGGGTACCATTATCTAGGGTCTTCTGGCACCTAGCCAGGACACAAAATCATTCTGTATGTCCAATTTCAAGTTGAGACTCTGCACCTCCAACCTGCCCAGCAGCATTCCCATTCAATATTCGGTGAACCTGCCTTCAGCAGAGACATGGCACCCCTTTTTCATATCTGCACCCAGGAATACTTAGGCCCAGGCTGAGAAGAGCCAATGAAGCACTTAGTAGGTGCAAGGTAAGACCTTACTGTCAGAGTGCTAGCAATCTGGAGGGTATGGGCATGAGAAATCTGGCTTCATCTCAGCAGCTCCAGAGGCTGTACCATGGAGCCTGCTGGCATGAGGGATGGAGGGTGCCTGCAGGTGACACTGTCTTGAAGTGATATCCCTCTAGCATCTCTAGCTCCCTACGGCCACATTCAAGCTCATTGCTTCTCCTCTCTTCCCAACTCCACCTGCAACTCTTCTCTCCTTCCTGCTCCCATCAAGAGGCCCTCTTCACCCATCCAGTCTCCATAGCCCACTCCAATCCAAAACCATCCCAGACTCTTCCTTTTCCCTCATAGTTGGTGCTCCACCCAGCCTGGCCTCCCAAACTCAGAAGAGAGCAGAGCTGGTTCTCCACCTTCCAACCCCACTACCTTGGTCTAAAGCACTGGTCTGCACAAGTATAAGGACACAGTTTTTGGGGGGAGAGGGTCTCCCGGTGTCCCTCTTCATCCCATCCACATGGTAGTCAGACTGAGTTTTCTAAGATGCAAAATGACCACATCACACCACTCTTTTTAAAATCTTTGGTGCCTCTCATCATCCTGTACCATCAAGTTAAAACTCCTTTACCTGGCATTTGAGGCCTTTCATGATGTGGCCCGATCAGTCTTTTCTTCCCATCTTCTGCAGCCTCTGTTCAGGCCTGCCGAGCTGGTCACTACACTCTATTACATTTTTGTATGTCCAAATCTCTTTGCAGTCACTCAAAACACCTTGGCTGCCTTTTGTCCTCTGAAGAACTCCTACACATCCTTCAAGACCCAACCCAAATAGCCCCTCTGTAAATTCTTCTCCAGTGTCCTGAGGCCTAGCTGGCCTCTCCCTGCCTCTAGCAGACTCTCTGATATCGTACATCTTGTGACATTACAGGTATTTAAGCAACCAACCTCCTGGTAAGACGAGGGGTACTTCTAGGTAGAGGCCTAATTCTAGCTCTCCTTCAAGCCCCTGGTGCTCAGCAGGGAGCCTGGCATATATTTGGCCTTCAGAAAACATCTGGCAAAGAATGAAGGAAGGAGCTAAGGTCCTTCAGGGAAGTCCTATATCCTCCTTGTTTTGGATGTGAGCCAATAGCCACCTTCCTTCCTCAGAATTCTAGGCCACCTCAAGCGTGAGCAGAGCCAAGTCCTGCTATGGCTTCATAGAATCCCCAGAACAGGCTCTCGAGCTATTTCCTCCTTCAATCTCAGAAGCAACAGCTTTATCAGCTTTGTTTTTCTGGAAGTCTCAGAGCCTATGACTCCTTCCCGGCCTCCGTGGGTGCATGGTACTTGCAGACCCTCACTTACCCTTCCAGATCTGTCCCTGGCCAGTTATGCAAGAGGAGCAGGCCTTTCCTGTGTCCCAGAGCTGTAGGGTGAGGAGCCCTACAGAGAGCTCTGGCTGCCAGCAGGAGAGGCGGACAGAGCCGCTGCTGCAGAGCCTGAGGCTGCCCCCACCCAGGACTGCGGCTCTGGCAGCTGCAAGGAGCCTCCCAACATCATCAGTCCTGCTACTACAAGTCTCCTCCTCGCCTGGCTGGAGCTGGGAGCTTTGCAAGTATGCATAAAAAGGAATGGAAAATTAAAGAACAACCTCTAACAAAAGGCCCTTGGTGTGGGCCAGAGAGCAAACCATTTGCCATTACAGAAATGCCAGTGGACGGGGTGGAGGAAGGCCCTCTGATGGTCTGTGTGAGGGAAGGGGGCGCCCAGTGGGTTCCGAATAACTGAAGGTTAACCCTGTGAGAGCTAACTCTCTTCCCTGGCATGTTTCTGGTTTTATTTTAATGGGAATGGGTTCAAAACTCACAGTGTGCAGTGGACCTCATTGGTGATTTCAGCATCTTTGACATGGGGCTGGTGAGGTGAACCTCACTGGGGCACTGCAGTGTCTTCAGTCACTGGGGAGGTGGCCATGTGACCTGACACCAAGGGGCCTGTGCCACTGCGTCACTCCTCAACGACCCAAGCTCCCTCTTGTTCAACCCCTACCACAGTGCTTGGGAAGTCACCTCATATTCCCACTGGGCTCATGATAGTTCAGAAGAACCTGTGACTCTGTCTACTCTCCCTAGCTATTCCTGGTTCCTTTACTTCTCCACATCCCCCTCTTTCCTTCTTATGTCTCTCTTAACCCCCCCCCCCCTTTTTAAAAAAACTTTCCTGACCCACTATTCCAAGCCCTGGCATTGGAGGTCTGATGACCACATTCTCCAAAACCAAAGGGCATGAGTCTTCCTTCAAGCCCTAACCAATCAGTTTTGTCCTCTGGACTCCTAGGGCTTCTCATCCCCTTTTGCTTATTCTCAGAGGGGTCCAATTTTAGGAGCATTTCCAGGACCTCGGGGACTTTTCCAGGATTTGAGTCAAGGGGTTCTCAAAATGGGGTCTGACATGAACTGCATTTGAAGAGAGTGGGCCTTTGGGACTTGCAAAGATGATTACGCAGAGGGAGGAGAAAAGAATAGCCAAACCAGTCCAGAGACAAGGGCAGGATCAATGTCAGCACCATCCTCAGGACTCAGGCTGGAGGGGAGGGTGGGGATGCACAAGGGGCAGCAGGACGCCTGGGGGCCTGTGGACCTAGCTTCCCACTCTGCTCCCTCCACTTATTGGCTGGGGCATCCAGGGAAAACTACTGAACCTCTCTGAGCCTCAGTTTGCCTGCACATGAAACAGAGACTTATGCCCACACCTTCCAGAAGTGGTACAAGTCTCAGGTTAAATAATGTGCACAAGGCTCCTGGCATAGTATTCTGTTGCCGGTGGCTGCTCAGGATGGGATATTTGCTCTCTAATTGTCCCCTCCTTCAAATCTGCTAGAGGACTCATAGAAGATACCAAGAATGAGGTAAAGAAGTTCCAGAACACTGTATGACCCACAGCCAGGAACCAGCCCAGAAGGCACACAGCCAGGGTTTCTGGAAGTTAGCATGGAGCCCCCTGGGAGAGTGGAACAGGCACTCTTCAAGAACTGGCCCCGAGCTTGCCCAGTGGGGATGGTAGAAGCTGGAGGGGGCCAGGCATGCCCCAGCCTCACTCACTGCCTGCCCCTAGGTCCCAGGCATTTCCAAATCCAGACCCCTGGCCCACATTTATGAGTCCCTTCCAAAATCATGCGTGTATGGGTGTGGCAGCACATTACATTCTCTAGGGCATATCATTAAGGGCTTTTTTCCTTCTAGATGCTTCTCCCCCATGCAACCTGAGACTAAACCACCGACACATTGGCTATACAAGGAAAGTGACATAGTTAGTGGGTCATGGATGTCCAGATAAAGTGACTGGCTTGACAGGTTCCAAATTAAGAATGTTCTAGGCCTCTCTCCTGCTCCAAAGTGTCTAATGAACTGGGATTCTTAATATTCTTCTTGAACACAAATGTGAGCGTCCATCCTCCTAAAGCCACGTAATGCCATGGGTCTTATTCCTTCCCCATCTGCTCTTTTTTCTTATTTCTTCCCCCCTCCCTCTTTTTTCCCTCCCCTCTCTACTTCCATGGTGTATAAAAAGATTTAGAGAGAAGATATCAACAATGGTTGGAGGGAAACTTGGCCCGATCTCTCTGGGTTTCAGTCTATTCCTCTGTGACATGGGAGGCACAGGGAGGCCCTGCCAAGTGTCTATGTTAGGTCTGGCAGAGCCATGCACACTGCTGGGCGGACTAGGTGGAAAGCTCCCTCAGCGATCACAAAATGTTTTGGAAGCGCATCCCACAGGGCTGGCCTCCCAGTGCTGTCCTCAGCAGGTGGCATGCAGTCCAAATCAGCCAGGATGTGCCCATTTCACAGGTAGGAAAGGAGTACCCATGGGCTCACAGGCTTACCTCAACAGAAGAGACCTTTCAGAATTAAACAGCTGCCAAATCCCACCTCAGAAAGCATTCTCCTTATTTTATCTGCCTTTCTGTTAGAATTGGTGGTTCCTGTCTACTCCTGAATGATGCTACTTTCGGCTGGGCATTTCTGCTAAGTGCTTTCTCCCCAGATGCTACTTTACGTCATGACTATGTGCTCTGGCAGGGGTGGGCAGGGTCCTGCTCCACCGCTGCTCCTGTTCTACAGACCAGGGGTGATAAGAACAGCCAGTAGAGGCATGCTTCTGCCCTGGGTGAGGGGACGGTAGGGGGTGGAGAAGGGTGGCTGAGGGGCAGGCCAGGGAGTGTGGGATCCACACCTGTCTCCTGGCCCACAGGCCCTCCCCACACACCACCAGAGGCCAGCCCCCACCCCCTTCTCCTCCCAGGCTCTTCCTGCCTCAGCCTGCCAGCCCTCACATCCGTGTTCGGACCCCAGTAGAGACGCGTTACCCTCCTCTTATGGAGGAAGACAGCCTGAGGGGTTAGGAGCCTGTTGGAGGCCACACTGCCAGTGACCTGAGCAGAATGGCATTCAAGAGGGCTGGGTCCCTTTCTTGAGTGACTTAGGACCTGACCCATTCTTGTTCTAAATGAGTCTGCCAGTACCCCCCACCCCCAACTCAAATAGACTTTTTTTGTCTCTGTGTTCTCATTTAAGCCAATCCCCCTGTTCCCTTTTCACCTTTACCTGTAAAAATCTTCTACAGTCTGCCTTAACTTCTAACTCTGGCAATTTCTAAGACTGTGACCTTGGATAAGTGACTCATCCCCTATACGCCTCAGTTTCCTTGTCTACAAAACGAGGACAATACCAGTACTGTGAGAATTAAATTCAAGAACGCAATTCAAGGGGTCAGCAGGTCCCCAGGCACATGAAGGCAGACCCCTCACAAAAATGCCTTGTTGTTGTTATGCTTACCTGTCCTGATCACCCCCAATCAGCAGTGATTTCTCCTGGCTCTACACCTCTGTCATGCCACATTCCACTTTTCTTTCTCTGTTGTACAGTGTGGGTAGTCACTCCTGTGTCTTCTCTCCACCCACACTCTGAGTTGCCAGATAATCCTGAAGTAGGGACATAGTTGGCACTGGACCACTCCCTCTGGCTGCCAGCTCTGTGGTGACAGCTCCTATCATAACCCCTACAGGCCCCACAGTCCCTGGGTGGTTGCGGGGGGCTGCCCTCTGTCTGCACTTCCTCACTAACCATTCCCACCTTACTTCCCCCCACCACGCCCCGCCAGGCAGCTACTGTCACCTCCTCTCCTCTGAAGCCACTCAGCTCAAGGTCATTGCAGCCCCCATCTTGCCAAGTCCCATGGCCTTTTCTTGGTCCTCCTCTTCCTTGACTTGCTGTGTTTAGCACTGACTTTTTCTCCCCTCCTTGTGAAACACCTACCTGGGAACCCAGGGCTCCCCTGTCTCTCAGACCACTCATCCTTTGCCTCCTTTGTTAGCACCACCCCCCACATCCCGCCCCACCATGCCCCCAGCCGTAACTGTTCCAAACACAGAGCTCTGCTCTTTTCTCTCCAACTATACTCACTCCTTGATTTATCTCATTTAACCCTGAGGCTTCAAATATGATTTACATACTGATCTTTCCCTCAGCTCCAAACTCAGATCCAACTGCCAACTCCACACTTGGATGTCTAATGAACATCTCAAAGTCAATATGTCCAAAACATTACCCTTTATTTCCCCAACCAGACCTAGTAGCCCAGCCCACACCCCTGGCCTCTAGTCTTCTGCGAGTCTCAGTAAAGGGCAATAGCATCTACCCTGTTTATAATAAAGACTACGACTGAATTTTGTCTCTGGTTCCTAGAAGGGAGACTGTAAATCCTTAAAACTTCCCTAGTGATGGGGGTGTCTTTTGTTGTTCATGAGCCCCTGGGACTACATCTGAGTTTATGCTAATAGGCTGAATCAGGATGGGTGCTAGTCACCAGAAAGATCATTAGCGGTCATTAGAGGATTGGGGCTCTGAGCCAGGGGAGGGAGGATGGAGACTGACTTTAGTCATGTGGCTAAGCAATCAACCAATCATGCCAACATAACGAAATCCCAATAAAAGCTCTGAACACTGGAGCTCAGTGAGGCTTCCTGGTCGGTCAACAATCAATGTGCCAGGAGAGCAGACAGGTCTTTGGTGGGACTCTGTGAGACCTCGCCTCTATGTCCCTTTATTTGGGTGGTCCTGATCTATAGCCTTTATAATAAAACTGTAAATGCAAGTAGAGTGCTTTCCTGAGTTCTGTGAGTCATTCTAGTGAATTTTCCAGCCAGAGAGGGCTACAGGAATCCCCAAATTTATAGCCAGCCCATCGGAAGTGTGTTAGCTTGAGGACCCCACTTGTGGTTGGCATCTGAAGCTGGGGCAATCTTGTTGGGAACTGTGCCCTTTACCTTGTGGGGTCTGTGCTAACTCCGGGTGGTTAGGATCAGAGTTAAATTTCAGCACCAAAACTGATGTCAAAACACACTCCAGGAGGCATCCATTCAGAATGGGGCCACTTCTCCCCACTTCCACGGCCACCACCATCTCTCACCTGAAATACTCCAGTCTCTCGTTTCCACCCCTATGCCATGCAGTCTCCCCTCTGCAAAGCAGCCAAGGGCTTTCTGTTCATATGCAAGTCAGTGCCCCTCCCCTGACTCCCCTCCTCAAAATCTCACATGCCCCATCCCACCTGGAATTAAGGCAAAGTTCTCATGATCTAGCCCCTCAGCAGCCTCCCGGACCTCACCGCCCACCGCTTGCTGGCCAGCTGCTGGAAAAGTTCTCACACTGATGATCTGCTGTCTCCAAATCTTTTGCTTTGCAGCTGGCTCTTACAAGGATTTATTTACATAGATGTGGAAGGAATTACAACAGGGTTGTACAGTTCAAACAGTTTGAGCAAAAGGAAAAAAATGAAGGTTTTATTAGCAGGCAATAAACAGATGCTCTAAAAGCAAAATGTGCCAGGTCATTTATTTCAAAAGTTACCATGAGACTGAAGACAAAAAACACAATTGAGAAAAATGCACTGAAGGCAGACTCTCCTAATTTGGGTTCTGGTTCTGTCTCTCCCATTTCTGAGTTGTGTGACTTTGGGCAAGTGGCATCCTCTCCCTGAGCCTCCGTTTTGTTATCTGTGGAATAGGAAGAATACTAATACCTCCTGGCCTGTGTTCCAGCATCACCATGAGGGTGCCCTGAGAGGCAGATGGGAGAAGGCTGCTCCAATGTAAGTTAGTTTTACTCCAGTGTTAACATCAATCATGGAAGGAAGTCCCAGGACTTTTGGACAAGGAATAATCAGTACTGAGGGGATATCTAGGAATAATTGTGGATTTTCAGTCTCCTATGAAAGATGCTGAGAGAAGAGATTTTGCTGAGTCAGAGGAAAATGCTAAACCCAGTTTTTCTGCTTTGTGGGTCAGATTTTCTTGACCAATCTCCCCCAACAACTCCAGGATGCTGGGCACAGTCCTAGGTCCCAGTTTGGCCTCTGGGCCTAGGGCAGGTAGCCCCTTCTCCTCTCTGGTCTTTGAGGTCCTGCCATCACTGCTGGCCTATATGCTGGTGTCACTGTGAGTGACAACCCCATTGAAGGACTGGTGGTTGGACTGCTGGAGCTCAGTGTGGGGTGACAGTGTGGCAAAAGCACCCCCAAATATCTCTGCAAATGTCCTCTCTGTCCTTGTTTAAATCCACGCCTAGTCATCCTTGCTCTCTCTTCTTGTCCACATCTTGAGAGTCATTCTCTTCTACCTACTCATCATCCACAGCCACCATTGAGGCAAAGTGACCACTGATTCTTGCCTGGACAGCTGCATCAGCCTCCCACTGATCCCCCTCCTGCTCCCAGCCATCCACACTCAGCATAGCTCCAGCCAGAGCAGTCTTTTAAAAACACAAATAAGTTCACATTGCTCCCTGACTAAAAGCCTCTGGTGAATTCCTGATGTTCTTAGACTATAGTTCAAAATCTCTTTGACAATGGTGGCCTTATAATGCTGTCCTCTGACCTTCACCTCTCATCTCACCAGTAGCCCCCTTGGTCTCTAAGTTCTAGGCATGCTCAGCTTCTGCATTTTTAAAGCTTCTCCTTCACTGCAGGATCTCTGCATAGGTGATGCCTTTGCAGGAATCTCTTTACTCCTTATTTGGGCTTCCCTTTACCTCACCTTCATATTGGTCCATCATCTAACTTCTATGACCTGCTCAGACATTTGCATCCTCATAAATCCTCCAATTTTCACATCAAATAAGCACCTCCTCCAGGAAGCCCACCTCGATTCTGCCACCCCTCCCCACTCTCAGGCTCTCCTAGCAGACTGGGGGCTTCACAGCATTCATCATGTTTTCATTACTATTTTGTTACCCACTTTAGGCTGTAAGCTCCATGAGGGTGGGGACCAAGTCACTCCTCTCTCACCAGTGTCACACTCATGATAGGAACTTGATAATTTGTAAAATTTTACAGACTCACCTTGGAATTATTTTTGAATCTCTTAAGCTCCAACTACTTATGCAGCTTACATCCAATCATTGACTCTGTCATCAATCTTACCCCGCCCACACTTGCTGAGCACCCAATTCTTAACCCAGTGAAGGTTGGCAGTGAACAGGAAGAGGTGCAGATCCCCGTGACAGACTATGTCAGTGCTCTAATGGGCAGCTGAGCCCAAGAAGAAGTCTCTGTCTGGAGGTTAATATAAGCTTCAGAGTAGAGAGGTTCCATGAATGCAGTGCTTAAGAGCTTGCCATGCTGGAGATGAAACAGAGAGAAGGGCATGGAAAAAGGCCCAGAAAAATGAAGTAGTACAAACATCTTCCCAAGTCCTCCTCTGCAGCTCTGCTTCCAGAACTTACATTGAGACCCTCATCCCAGCACTTCAGCAAAGACTGCCTAACTAGATTTTCTGTTGCAGTCTCTCTTAACTTCTGTTCTCATTCTGCTCCACCTTTGCTCCAGAGCCTGCTGTAGCTCCCTACTACCTTCCACTTAAATCTAAGGTGCCTGCCATTGGATGCCTACCTCAGCCTCTCCCCAGCTCTCACACTACTCTCCAACCTAATAATCATTGTGTCTACTAATCTCAACACCCACAACCTTCCACACACAACTTGCTTACCTATTCCTTTTCTCCACCATTGATTTGATAAATCAGTTTCATCTTTGAGTTGATTCTTAGAAAAATTATTTTTAAACTTTGAGATTTAGTGTCCAGAAGTCCATTTGACTGATTTGATTTTTCATAGCTCACTTGTTGATTCTCACTATGGTAGATGTGCTTGAAAGTTTCTTAATAAAATTATCTTTTTGTATGTTCAACTCTTTCTTTTGCCTTGACTTTGAGCAGCCAATCTGTGTTAGTTGGACACAACCAGGAACGGTCCAACCATTGCTGCTGGATCTTGCTGGAGAAGTGAGGGGCTTACATTCAGTGTCTACATCATGCCTCCCTGAGGACCTCCTAAAGGCAGGGACAATGTCTTCTCCATCAATATCCCTGCTCCCACTTGAGCTTCAAGCTCTGTGCTCTGCAAAATACTGGCCACAGTCACTGGGAAGAGACTGTCCCTGTTATAGGCTGAAGTGTGGACCCTCACCGTAATTCATGTTGCAGTCCTAACACTCAGGATCTCAGAACATGAGAGAGTTTCTAGAGAGTGTCTCTGAAGAGGTAATTATGGTAAATGAGGTCTTTAGGGCAGGTCCTACTCCAATAGGCCGGTATCCTTTTAAGAAGGGGAGATTGGGAAAACAGTATGGAGTTTCCTCAAAAAGTTGAAAATAGAGCTACTTTATGGTGCAGCAATCACACTACTGGGTATTTACCCCAAAGATACAAATGTAGTGATCTGAAGGGGCACCTGCACCCTCATGTTTATAGCAGCAAGTCCACAACAGCCATGCTATGGAAAGAGCCCAGATGCTCATCTACAGATGAATGGATAAAGAAGGTGTGTGTGTGTGTGTGTACACACACAAATATACACACAATGGAATATTGCTCAGCCATCGAAAAAATAAGATCTTGCCATTTGCAATGACATGGATGGAACCAGAGGGTATTATGCTAAGTGAAATACATCAGTCAGAGAAAGACAATTATCATATGATCTCACTGATATGTGGAATTTGAGAAATAAGAGAGAGGATTGTAGAGGAAGAGAAGAAAAAATGAAATAAGACAAAACCATAAGAGACTCAATCTCAGGAAACAAACTTGAGCGTTGTTGGAGTGGAGGGGGATGGGAGGGATGCGGTGGCTGGCTGATGGACACTGGGCAGGGTAAGTGTTGTGGTGAGCACTGTGTGTGTGTGTAAGACTGATGAATCACAGACCTGTACCCCTGAAACAAATAGTACATTATATGTTTATAAAAAAACAAACAACTAAATCCACCTTAACAACAACAACAACAAAAAAAAAAAAAAAAGAAGGAGAGATTAGGACACAGAGCACAGACAGAGGTATGACTGACTGTATGAGGATACAGGGAGGAGGCAGCCTTCTAGCCAAGGAGACAGAAGAAACCAAACCTGCTAACACCTTGATCTCAGACTTCTGGCCTCCACAACTGTGAGACAATTAACATGCATCATCTAAGCCATCCTGTCTGTGGTATTTTGTTATGCCTGTTTTAATAAACTAACACAGCCCCCAAAACCAGCTCTCTCAGACCCACAGTTCAAGGGATGGAAGAACACTGTGTGGCACTGACCTTGGTTTTGGTTGTAAAAAATGTTATAAGGAAAAGAATGCTTCAGAATAAAAAGTAACAATGTAACAATCTTTCCTGTACAGCAGACTGGCAAAATGTACACACACACACACACACACACACACACACACACACACACACACGGGGTGAGGGGTAGATAATTTTTTCTTAATTGTAACTGCTCTTTGAGAAATAGGGAACATTCCGCTGTGGGAAATTAGAAATGCAGAAAAGCACAAAGCAGAAAATAGATCGCCTGTTACCCCCGCCCCACCCACCCTGCTCTTTGGTATCTGTTTCTCCAATCTTCTTTCTCTCTCTGCTCTCTACCTTGCTTACTTGTTTCTATCTATCCCACCTTTTTTTAATGTAGTCAGGAAGAATTTGAGCAAATCGTCTTTTCACTTACCATGGAAGTATGACCATTTCCCCCTAGATTATTAAAAATTCATCTCAAATTGTATTCAGTGGCTGCCCAGAATCTTCCACCATCTGCATGTGCCAAAATGGGCTCCCCCAACCCCCAGCTGCTGGATACTCACCCTGTTTTCTTCTTTTTTAACAAACGTAAATAATGCTATGATAAACATCCTTGTAGATAAATCTTTGTACACATCTTAGGCTATTTCCTCAGGGCAAATTTCCCAGAAGTGGAATTACTGGTTACTTACATTCGGAAAGAGGAAACTTTTTAAAAATTCTTAAAACACTCTAGTCAGTTATGCCACTTTAAGGAATTTATCAATTTCTGACCACACATATTAAAAGCTCCCTAGAGTCTGAATTGTAATTTTAGACATCTTTAAAAAAAGAAAGAAAGAAAGAAAGAATAAAGAAAACCTAGGTTGTCTGGCAATAGTCGATGCAAGGGAGTGACATCCATCCCTGCCTCAATGCAGTTGCCCTTCAAGTGAGAGCCTGCTTTCTTAGCAAGGAAAGGGAAGAAGGTGGGGCTTTAATTGAGGGAACAAACCAAGTCCACCTTATTTTTGAAAAAAATATCATGATTTGGCTCGTTAGCTTACCACTGCAGCAGAATAAGAGGAGGAGGCCATGCTCACCTCGGACAGCTCCTCAATCCTTTCCCAACATCACCTTTTGCTTCTCCATCAAAATTTATCTGCCCCACGTCCCAATTTCCCGAGGCCTAGCTACTGGCTGGAGCTAATCTGGTCAGATAATTTCTACAGTGAACACAAGAAACCATGGGTCACTAGACTACCCCACATAGCATTCGGGGGTGGCAGTGGGGAGAACATCAAAAAGTATCACATGCTTGACACATAAAATGGAAAACACAGGAAACTCAAATTGCATATAATCTTGCAATTTGGAAATAACCACTACTAACCTTCAGTTGACATTTTGGTGGAAGCTTCCAAAGCTTCCTCATCCTCTCCCAACGAGTAACACAGATGGTGATTTGGGCAGTGTGACAGGTGAGCAGGAGGGGATGTTGAGTGGGGAGGGCTCTATCCGATCACACTCTATCGGATCATACCCTGGGGCAACTGCTGATTCCACCCAGGAGTGAAGCCAGCTCCACACACAGCCACCCAGAGGAAGGATGATTTCTCCCAGGTTGCTGGGGAAGTAACGGCCCCAGAACACTGGCAGGGAATCAAGCTGGCTTGTCCCAGAGAACTCCCAGATAGTCCCTCAAGCAAGGGGCTCTGTCTTCAAATGTTTGTTTGTAAACAGATGGTCTGGAGTTGAGGGCATGCTTTCCCAGGGGTATCATGGTGGTATCCATGGTATCCAGAGGACTCACCCACCCAGCACAGGGGCCAAAGATGGCTCTCCCAGAGCCAGCTCCGCACAAATAGTCACTAAGCTACCAGAAATGTCCTTGGCAGGCCCCCAGACCCTTGTTGCCCCAGGTCCTACCCACACTGCCCCAGCCTCTATGGAGGGCTCTTCCTTCTCAATTACCAAATGAAAAAACCCCTCAGTGTGGCTGACCCCAGCAAGACAGTAATCAAAAAGTAATCAGATGGCATTAAAAGACACTAATGTATGAAGGACTGATATGATAGTCCTATAACCCACTCATGAATATTGCTCTTTATGGCAAAAGACCATGTACTAATCCAGGTACACCTGCATTTTGGCAGAATATCACACTGAGATACAGAAGTCACATGCAAGCTCTGTGCGGTACTGGGACGAGGGGAAGTCACATTTAGGAAATAGGCCCAAACTGCAGCTTCAGCTCTGCTTCTGGTTCCCTCCCCATCACTGCTAGCCACCGGTTTTTGGGGAGCCATTGCTCAGAGCTCTGGTGCTCGGAAGAGGATTAGGAAGGGCTGGGGCAGACGTGCAATAGGGGTGGGGAGAGTGGAGGTGGTAAGACACATAGTCAGCAAACCAGACGTTGCTAAACCAGGTCCAGTAATGGTGTTGAAGTATGTGCCCAGGTGTGAGTGGGTCTCTGAGTCCCCCGAGGTGAACCCGGGGTTTTGGCTCTCACACTCACCTATCTCCTGGCTGCTCTCAGTCTGCACTCCGGGTGTGGGAAACCTACAAGCAAACAAGACGGAGATCAGAAAGGTCAGAGGGGCTTGTATTTTCCAGGTCACAAACCAGTGGCCAGATTCAGATCTGGTTGTTTAAAATTTAATATTTGAACTGATCCCAGTATTTAGAAACTGAGGGATTTCATGCACAAGTCCAGCTTTCTGACTCCTCTGGGGACAGCTGCACCTCTGGGCCACAGGCCAGCAGGCTGGCAATGCGCTGGAGTCACGTCAGCTGCCTGCTCAGGCCCACAAATGCTCCCTAATCCCAGCCTATCTGGTCCCCGTGAGTGCTTAATGGTGCTGTCCCTGCTGGGGGTCTGCTGCCAGCCAGGACCTGCACAGCTCAGGTGTGCTCCCCTTTCAAATCGGCCATCGCTGTCTCCCATCCCTTCCCTTCTCCTGCTCTAAACACAGGAGCCAGAAGTCCAGAAGGAGAATGCCAGGTTGGTCTGTCAGAATAATCAAGGGTAAGATGATGGGAATCAGATTCCAGAAATGGTTTTGATGGGGGGCCCTACTGCCTATCCTGAAGCCCTTTCCTGAACCCTTGCTCTGCAACTCTGGGGGAGCTGAATCAGACAGGATCCTGAAGCCTTCATAAAGGACCTTTTCACGGAAGTGGGCAAGAGTGGCACAGTTTCCCTGGGGGGAGCAGATGTGGGGATTCTGCTCCCACCACCCCCAGGGCATGGGAAGTGGGAATGGTTTCTAGACCCAGGCACAGAGAACATCCTTGACAGGAGCTGTCACCTGGGATCAAGGACTGAAGCCACCCCACGGTGATCCTGAGGGAGACAGCTGGAGACAAAATACCCTAACCCTGCCCCCCTCACTTTATATCCTGCTAGAGCTCCCCATTGGTCACAGCCAACAGGAAGCCAGAGAGGGGAGGAAGTGCACTGATGACTATAGGTCATCTCCTAGGGCACAGGGCGGTGGCAAGAGGGTGGAGAGTTGTCTCAAGGGGCAAATGGCAGATGTCCAGCACAATGGCCCTGCCTTTCTGTACCCTGTTCAACCTCAGGATGCACATCCCTCAGGCCCTGAGCCAAGGCTAACCAGGTCCTACCAAGTGTCAGGGGCTCAGTGCCACCCTAATGACTATTAGCTGGCATCTCTCTGTTCCGCTCACCTGAACTGAGCCTTGCTTGGCCACCCACCTCCCCAGAACCTGGAACCTGGCCTGCACCCTGAGGTCCTCTTGCCACCTCTGTCTGTTCTCTTCCATTGAACACCCTTCAAATTCCTCTCACTATAGAGCCAGAATGCCCCCCTTCCTGGAAACACAGCCAGCACAGAGTTCACAGAGATCCAGGAGCAAAGCTGCAGGGAACCCACAAGCACGAGGCTGACACAGAATAGTCATGGAGATGAAGTGGCCACCTGAAAACGCCCCTCCCTAAAGATCTTCCGGGAAAAACTTCAGCCTGACAAGAGGCAGCCATGTGCAGGATTTCACAGAAGCCAGAACCAGAACTGACCCAGGAGATCACCTGCTCTGGCACCTGCTTTGTACAGATGGAGAAACTGAGTCCAAGAGATGGGTGGGCTTGCACAGGCCACACAGCCACAAAGGGGCAGAGACAGTGTTTTGTTCGCCCACCAAGCTATCCCTTCCCGTTGGCCTGGAATACCCCAGGGCTTGGCCAGGCCAGGAGACTGATGTCAGCCTGGGTTTGCTCAATAGTGATTTTACAACACTGAGGGATACCCAGTTCATTTACTCCTTGCCCCAACTACCAGAGGCAGCTATTGTTAGAATTCATATGCTACAGATGAGGAAGTTGAGTCCCAGAGAAGTTTAATGGTCTTAGACCAGCACAGGAGGTGAGTTCTGGAACAGAGGCAACAACATTGACAACAATTAAAATAACTAGCAACAGGGACTAGGATGCTTTCTCTAGGTTGGCCCTATGCTGAAGTCCTCTCACATATTATCCCATTAAGGTTTCGTTTGTTTTTGTTTTTGTTTTTTGTTGTTGTTATTGTTTTAGTTTTTAAACTGGAGAGTTTCTATTAACTTTACACTTGGCTAAAACAAGGAGGATGTATCAGATCCGTATTGCCAACTTGAGACATAATTGACATATAACATTGTGTAGGTTATAATACGTTGATTTGATACAATTACAAGCTGCAGAATGATTGCCGCCATGGGGTAAGTAACATGTATATCTGGATATCCTGTCCTATAATTGCCATTTCTTTTTTGTAGTGAGAACATTTGGGATCTACTCTTAGCAGCTTTAGGATCTTGAATGGCTACGACCAGCGCTGTTGTTATTTCAACACCTCCTGACCATTTTGTTCCACTTTTCTGACCCTTTGTTGGCCTCTCCCCAAAGCCTTCAGGTCTTAGGAGGCAAAAAGCTTAGGACTGGCCACCTGTCATGCCCAGTATCCTTCTGGTGATGTTCAAGGAGCTTCACCCCAGGCTCAGCTGGACCCACCTGCTTCCCACCCAAGGCCCTGAACTCATGCACATGGTAGCGAGGTCTGGAGCTCTGGGCAGTCAGTCATGCCTCATCAGTGGTGCCCCTGTCTTCTCCAACAGAGACTGTTGAGATGAAAGATTGATGAGCAATCTGTCCTTGCTGGTGAATTTTTAATTACGGAAGAAAGGACACCGACCCCATCCCCTGGCCCAAACCAGAACCTCAGGGAGAATGGTTCTTCGGTGTCAACATTGTTAAAATTTCATCCACACTGACAAGTATGAACTCTGTATCTAAGTTTTTTCTGTCCATAAAGGTGAATGACTGAGATGGAGAGTGATCGGTTGGGAAACCAGGAGCCCCTCAGCATGGAAAATTCCGTACTGACACGAGAGGGAGTGAGACAAGGACTCTAGAAAGCCTGGGGTGAGTCTGGACACAGGGGTAGTAGGTATAGGAGCCTGAAGACCATGCCAGCTGTCAGTCTACGACTCCTGCCCTTCTAAATTGCAGGTGACCCCACTTCACACCCTGGATCCTCTTACGGTCAACAAGCTGAGAAGGGGCTGAGCTTGAAACACGGCTGCTATGTGGGGGCTCCAACCCCAGCCTTGCAGAGACAGGACAGACCTATTACTGTTGAGTCATGCCCCAAGACAGCAACATGCCTGTGGAATTATCTATGACTCCGTCAGCCCAATTTCACAAGTGACCAGGAAAGGGAAACACATTCAAGTCTCTGCTTCATCATTTACTGGCCCATTTTCTTGAGCAAGTCACTTCAATGTCCCAAGCCTCAGTTTTTTTTTTTTTTTTTTCTGTAAGATGGGGATAGAAATAGCTACTGCAGGGGAGGGGCAGTGGTGAAGGTATAATGGAAAGGATGCAGGGAAAACACTGAGCACCATGTCCAGTACACAGTGAGTTTCTAAAAAACATTGAGCATGCAAGGAAGAATAAACCACCAGCTCTGCTCTCTAACACCTTATAAAACAGTGAGGATCTCACATTGGCTAAACCAAAACTTTCAAGAAAGACTGGAATATGGGCAAAATGATTCTACAAAACACCTGGAGTGAGAATTTTGGGGGAGGGATCATTTTGACTTGGGGTTAGCAACCAGGGGAGGCTTCTCGAAAGAGGGTACCTGGAAAATACACTTCCAAGGACTTCCACTCTTTGTGAATTCAGGGACCAAACTCCAGTAGGAAGTCTTTCCCAGCCTGAACTTCTCTCTATGCAAACTGGGCGTCAATTATGGTGTATCTGATTCTCAGTGATAGTTCTGTTTAGTCAATAAAGTCACAAGTCATTAGCTCCCCAGGGCTTCTGGACTTTCTAGCTCATATCCTGCCTCCTCTAGTAATCTTTCCAGGATTGCTTCAGTGCATGTGGATCCTACTCTTCTCATGTGCCACTAGCACCCAAAGCCCAAACCACATGCCCTGCTTATAGGGAAGGAGCCCTGGGTTCTAGTACCAGCTCAGCCCCCGGCTCGCTGTGAAATATTGGTCACAAGCCAGCCACTTGTTGGGCCTATTTCCTTGTCCGTGAACAAGGGGATCAGAGTCCCCCAGAGTGAGCTTTGGAGCACTAGTCTTTTGAGAGACTCCCTAAAACAGGGCACCATGTTTCATGCTACGGTCCTCACCTTCCTTATAGATTCCACAAAGCAGCGAACACATGAAGGCTCTGATGACGTCCCACAACACAGAAACCAGTGTAGTTTTGCTTGACCCAGAATTTTCCAAACTAACTTTATTTGAACCTTTTTTGGAATAACATCTATTAACGTCTCACAAAACTAGCATTCTTCAGCACTCACTTTGGGAATGCTGGCCTGAAAGATCTCTCAGGGATACCTACGTGTACTGCCATTTGGGGACTCAGTAAGAATCTGGAATGTGGAATTTCACCCTGAGTCACTTTTCCAAAATGTCTCTGCTCCATTTCTGACCAAGATATAAGGGCACTCTTCTCTAACTCCTACGACAGACACTGTGTCTAGACTTCTTGCACTGTGATGACAGACGTGTCTCCCATAAGCTTTTGAGTGAGGAATCCTATCTGGACACTGGTATGTCTCAGAGCTTGATAAACTCAGGGCCTAAAGCACACAGTGTGTGCTCAATAAATATTTTTGAATACAAGGGGACAGTTAAAATATTGAACAAATGATATGGCCCTGGGGGCTAGCAAGAGGGACACCAGCTATATACAACCCACAGGGCTCCCCTGACTATGCTTGTTAGTCAAACACCAGCCCTGGTGGAAGGAAGGAAGGAAGGAAAAGGGAAGGGAAAGGAAGAAAGAAAGAAAGAAAGAAGAAAAGAAAAGGAGAGGAAAGAAAAGAAAGAAGGAAGAAAGGATGGAAGGAAGAGAGAGAGAAAGGAAGGCAGGCATGCAGGGAAGACCCACCTAAGAGACTGTACTATTAACAAGAGAGAAAAAGCACTTTCTAAGGCAATGCCCAGTGCTGTGTTTTCCCCCTTCTGGGCAGTTCTGGCGTGGCCATTCCCATCTGGGGGCTGGGGCTAGGTGCTGCAAAGACGAGCCTTCTCTGCCATGGCGCCAGGCTGGAGCCAAGGCCACACGAGAAAGTGGGCTTTTCTGTGTCCCTCAACAGAGCTGGCAGCAGCTTTAAGATTTCAAATATCCTTCTGAAATCTGAATCAAAAATGGAACATTTTTTTTTCCAGTAAATAATACCCTTGATGTCAGTAATGCTGGAGAAGGCTCAGCAGCATCCAGAAATCCAGAGGGAAGGACGTGTGGGGAGCCATCACAGCACAACACAATGCAAACCTGGGTTTTCTGTCTCCACCTACCAGGCCACCTGCCTTCCAAGGGTGTGAAGACTTAGTTGGTCACTTTAGGCCTTGGCATGAGTAAGAGACACTGTTTTCTGATCATACCTGTTAATGCTACAGGGAAATTCAGAATGGCCATGGGCTGGGGACTCTACACTGTCATGGGCTTTGGAGACCCTAGGTTCAGGATGAGGGGTGGTGGAGATGTGGTGGAAGAGTCTGGTGGCGGAAGGTAAGATTAGAATGGGTCAGAGCCCTCTCTGAGTGACGGGCAGTAACAGACTCCTGCCAAGCTCTGGGATGGGACAGCTTCAGATTTCCATATTGGTTTCCCTCCTCAGTCAGGATTTGAAGCAGATACCGCTGGGTTTGAGTTACATGGCTTCCTGACCTTTGACTCCTGGGAGGCTTGTGGGGGGAGGTGTGAGTTCTCAGGAGAGGCCAGCCCTAGGGCACATGGGGAGGGCTGAGAAGAGAGTGGCCAGGACAGACAGCACCTGGCTTGATGCTTCCAAATCAGGGTTTCCTGCTTTTCAATATCACCATCCTGTGATATTTAAGCAGACTGCAAGGACACTTCTCCCCAAGGAGTGGCTACTCTAAGGGGAGAGTCTCTGCTGTGTCCTAGCTTACGTTTAACAGCTCTCCAGAGCTTGCTAAGTTCTCTATCAACCAAGGAAATCTGGCCTCCTTCACTGAGAAGCAAGGTCTATGCAGAATTTAACAACATTAGCAGTTTGCTTTCCTTTTTCAAGTATTTTTATGGTTACTTTCTATTTATGAGAGCTGTTACCATTTTTTTCCATTTATGGTAGCAATAAGGCTTCATTCTAAAATGTATTTTGGTTTTAAAAAAGAGCTCATTTGAATAAAAACATTAAGTACTTTTTAGTACAGGTTATCTCATCTATAGGTGTGAAGGGAGGTATATGAATGACTGAGTCTAGGAAACATTCATCGAGTCCAACTTGCTCATACCACCTATGGGTAGGCTGAGTCCAGATGGGAGAAGCATGGCCCAAGGACACAGAGCCAATGAACAGCAAGAGCTGGGGTGATGCACTCAGGGTCAGGGTCTCCAGATTCTTTCTGCCTAGTTATCTCTTCTTTTTTGAAGCTGAGCTATCAATACTTCCTTAGTGTAGCCCTCACAGTGCAGAAGGAATGTGGCTTTACAGATCTGCTGTCTGTAGGGTACCAGGGGTTCTGCAGAGACCAGAACTGAGACTTTTCTTCTTTTTATTCCATGGAATAAATTAGTGTTCTATGGTCACAGAACTGGTGTTCAATGGGACTCTGGTAAAAGGGGCAGGTGGGTGAATGGGTGAGGGGAAAGACGGATAAGTGGGTACATGGAGATATAGATGGAAAGAGAAGGGGATGGATTGGATGGATGGATGGATGGATGGATGGGAGAGCCATGGGTTGGATGGATGGACGGATGGACAGATGGATGGATGGGTGGAGTCAGATAAGTGGAAAGATGGAAATACAGATGGAGAGACAGGCAGATAGGTGGATGGATGAAGATGTGAATGAATAAATTATTTGGCCAATGACTTAGGGTATCCCTCCTTTCTTCAACCCATCCAAGGGTATTTTCATTCTCTTAGAGAACTAGCAAAAATTTATCTAAGATGAAAGAATTAATGGTGAAACTTCAGATACCATGATAAATTGGTAGAGAAAGAACATTTTCCTGGCATCTTGACCTCAAGGCAAAGATGAGCACTAAAACCCAGAGAGGTCAGAGCCTCAGCTTTTCAAACTCACTCTCTGATCTTGGGTGAATTCCCTCCCTATCCTGGGCCTATGTATCCCTCTGTGTAAAGTGAATCCAATGAGTCCCACTATCTCAGCATCCTATGTACCCCCTGGGGAACTATGAGACCAAAACATCCCCAACCATATCCAATGCTGCCAGCAGGCACTGCATCCATCAGTTGGATTTGGCTTCCTTAAGAGGTGAGTACCTTTCTGCAAAGTGTTGTGCTAAAGGCGGCCAGGCAATCAAGGAGTCCCTTAGAACAGAATCCACAATGCCTTTGAAACCAGTATATTCCATCTTGCTCTGCTTTTGAAACCAGTGTATTCAAAGGAGAAAACATCAGAAAGGCTGGTAACATGAAGTCAAGTCCTCAGTCCCCTAAATGATGGATCCCTTCACATATACAACTGTCATGTGCAGGGTGAGGGTGATCCAAAGGTGAGAAGACAAAGGAAAGGCTAACGTGGGAGGCTCAGAGCACAGATCAGCCAGGCCTGGGTGCAAATCCTACCCTTGACCCTTCTTAGCTATGCACCTTTTTTTTTTTTTTTTTTTAAAGATTTTATTTTATTTATTTGAGAGAGAAGGAGAGGGAGATAGAGACAGAGCATGGGCGGGGTGGAGGGCAAGAGGGAGATGGAGAAGCAGACTCCCTACTGAGCAGAGAGCCTGACCTGGAGCTTGATCCCAGGACCCAGAGATTATGACCTGAGCCGAAGGCAGACACTTAACCGACTGAGCCACCCAGGTGCTCCTTAGCTATGCATCCTTCAGCCACTTCTCCCATCTCTCTGAACCTTGTCATAATTTTCTTTCAATATGGGGACATATTAGGTAGCTCTCCACTTTGTCAGATGGTTGTGAAAATTAGAGATCATCCATGTACATGGTTAGGCTCCACAGATGTTAGCTCATAGTCCTTCTAATCTGTGAACTGCAGAGGATGCCTTGTCCAGTAGATCTTAGATCTTGTACAGCAGGATTTAGCTGTTTGCTCATTTACTAAGTTTATTGAACATCTACAACATGCCAGTCCCTCTCCTATGCTCTGGGGACTCAGTAGGGAGCCAAGGCAGCCCTGATGTCTGACCTTGTAGAGTTTAAAGTCCGGGAGATGATCATTTACCAAATGGTCATTCAAGTAAATGTGAAACATTAATGATACATGTTCTGTGAAGGGGAAAATGTAATGGGGGGGTACCTATGTCATGGAGACCACTTTATTCTGGGGCAGGGTTGTCAGGGAAGTGACTGGAGCTGAGACCTGAAGGATACACAGGCTGTGAGCCGGTATAGGTGTTGGAGGTGGGGGAGTGGGTAATGGGACAGGGAGAGAGGTTTAGCAAGTGCAAAGGCCATGTAGCAGAAAGGGTGCAGTGTGATCAAAGATTAGAGAGGAAGCCAGTGTGGCTGGAACACAAAGCATGGGGCAGTGTGTTATCAGATAAAGCTGAAAGTAAGGACAGGGCCCTGAGCACCCAGAGACTCGCGAGCCATAGCAGGGCCTTTGTTTTTTTCCTGGGGAAAATGGGAAGCCATTAAAGGGCATAAAGTTGAGGAGTGAGGGGATCAGTCACTGCAATGTAGAGAATGGATACAGGAAACCCAGAGGGGAGGCTGACAACAGTGAGGCAGTCACGCCACTGTCCAGCCAAGAGACAATGATGTCCCAGACTGGGTGGTCACCAAAGTGTGGGTAGCAGCTGGGAACAGCTCTCATCCAAGATCTGACAAATAATTAACATGCAGGGGAGTGTGTCTATGAGGTCTACTAAGACTTCCTCTGTCCCCTTTTAATGTGGTTGGTCTCTCAAGACACTGAAACTCAATCTCAGCCCCATGGACCAAGGCAGGCCCTCCACAGAGGCCTTGGTACAAGACAACTTTGGTGGATGTCCATGCAATAGATAAGGTGATACCATTTACAATACCCACACACAGACTTTACAGTTTTCAACCATCTTTCAGAGCCTTATCTAATTTGATCCTCAAAACCACTCTCAAGATGGGTGAACTCCAAACCCCAACTTCTTTCCTGACTCTCTTTTGAAGAACAAAAACAATAAGACACCCAGTAACCACCGCTGTCTAGTAGATTCTCATTATTAGCAGTAGTTATGTCCTATAAAGTCTCCACGAACACCGAGTTAGTGAATAGAAAACCACTGCTCCCAGGGAAAATGTAGGGTGAGGTTCCCAAGAGCCTCACTTCACAGTATTTTCATCAGCTGATCAATGCAGAACTTCGTTTTATGAGTGTTTCTGTATAAAGACACCTTATTTAATATCTACCGCAGATTTGTTAACATTAAATTCACAACCAACGGCACCGTACCTCATGCCTGAATGAACATCTTCTCACACGTGCATTTTCTCCACAAGACACACCACAGCCTTCTGGGCTTAGGAACACTAGCCAGCACTTCAGCTCTGTACTTGAGGGCTCTTTTCAACAACCACATCACCAACAAAAAGTGCAAAAACGTGAAAAACCTGGCACCAAGTAGACCACAAAAAAGCCCAGTTGTTTCCATACAAGAGCTGAAACCAGAAGGCGGAGTGACACATTGTTCAGCCTCTGTTAGGAACTTGCGCACTGAAAAATCTTTTCCCTGCTCTGCAGCTATCTTCAAATGACCGCAAGAGAACCCTGAGTATTGATTTGAGGGTTACAAATAAATTTCAGTAAGTAGGTGAGTAAATAACATGGAATCTGTGAAGAATGACAATTGGCTCTATTTACCATTTACTGGCTGACAGGACACATTTTCATTGGAGGCCCCCCATGTGCTATGTGCCCCCCTTTGGGTGCTGGAGCATGGGGTACAGAGCTGCTCAGGGCGCGGACTCTTTATTTGCAGAGTTCGAGCTGCCTGCCGGGCATTGGGCAGTCTTGCCGCAGGCAGCATCTTGCCTCCTCACCCCGTGGGAGGGGCTGCTATTTGTCAGAGGAGATGGGGGCAGGCAAAGGGTCCCACAGCTGGAAAATAGTCCAGTGGGGATGAAAACCAGGGGCATTTCCTCCGGAGTCCAGCTTCACATCCCACACCCTTAAGCGTCGTCTGCACACCCGCATTCTAAAAACCGGTTTCACACCAGATTTCTTCAAACTCTGTTCATTTTCCCCTTCCTGCCAAGTAAGCAGTTAAACTCACAAACTATATTAATCCCTGGCATAGTTCATTTAAACAAAATATTGCCAAGCAACGAAAGGCAGAAATCCTCTTACGACCCACATGGGTATTGATGCTGTGCTTTGAGTGAGGGCTGTGCCGCTTAGCGTCTGATTGTAAACCCACCTGAATCCTGGACAAAGCATCCAGGCAGGGCTGGGTGGGACAGGATGGGATGACCACTTGCCGTGGCGAGGGTGGGTGGGGGCTGCTGATTGCTTGCTGGCTTCACCGTGAGTCTCCTGGATCTTCATAGACAACAGAGGCAACACACAGGTGCTGGACACTTTTTAGTGAAAACCAGCTTTATATACCTGACTATTTAACTCCCTCAAGCCCCAAACGAGTGCATTTAAGACTCTAGAAAGCACTTTCACATCCATGGCTGATTTCACTTCCCTCTAATTGAGAGTTAGGTGGTGACAGTAGCCCAGTTCAGAGATGAGGACAGTGAGACCCACGGGAGGGGGGAATTACTTGCCAGCATCCCACAACTAAGCAGGAGACAGAGTGGGGATTTGATTCCATGCCTTTTGTCTCTCAATGACACAGTCTCTCGACTGTGTCCTTGGGTAGAGAAAGGATACTTCTTTCCTTTAAGCTGCTCAACTCTACATGGGAAAATGTTTCAGAAGGAATAGAGCTGAAAAGGAGGGATAAGGAGTGATACGCCTGACTCCTTGGCCACATGGATTGGTTTGGAAGCCTGGCCTTGCCATGGCTCAGGTGCATATCCTGGTGCGAATCACTTACTCTATGCCTCAGTTTCCTCACCTGTTAAGTCTGGAAAATAGTATCTGCCTCAGAGAGTGGCTGGAAGGATTAAATGAGTCAATATTTGTATAGTGCTTAGCACAGAGTTTGCCATTTAGTAAATGCTATATATAAATACTTGTTAAAAATGCAAAAACTTAACCTAGGCATAAATCAGAAAGGAAAAGCATTCGCCAAATTTGTTGTTACCCAGAATTTTCTGTTTCTCAATTCAGTTGAGCTACATGTTGATTTGTTGTATTTAACACTGCTATTAATAACCAAGTGGCAACTTTCCTACCTATAGGAACCTCAGATAGGAACAGAGTTGTACTACAATTTAGAGATGAGGACTTCTGAAGCTCAGGCAGGTGAAATGACTTGCCTCAGGTCACAGAGCTGGAAAGTGGCAGAGCCAGGATTCAGATCCAGCTCCATCCAGCAATAAGGCCTGTGCTGTTAGTCACTCTGACTCCAGGTGAATCAGTGGTACCCAAGCTCCAAGTTAACTGGGATGGTCTCCTGGAGGTGCAGGCTTTGGGAGAGAGGGTCTTTGCCAAAAGGCTGCTGTAGACATAGTGGGACAGACCCCACTCCCACTCCCAAGCTGGTCCTGTACAGGGCCTGGAAGCCCAGAAGAGAACCCAGGGCTCCATACACCATAAACCATGTGCTCTGCCTCTCTTAAAGGGGGAAGCACCGGGTCCACTGCAGTCTGAGCAACAAGGAACAGAAATAGCTCCATGTCAGACATAGCTTCAGGATTAAAATTGCAGACTACTCTTCGGAAGACATGTTGTCAATTTCCCAGCAGGTTTCTTATAGGAAACGTTTCAGGAGGGCTGTATTTCTCTGTGCCCAAAACTAGAATATCGTCCCACATCTGGAAGAGAAAATGGACTTCAAAGTTGATGTGAAGTAGGCCTATGAGGTCCCCTGCTTGGACCAGGAGACTCAGGTTTGAGGCCTGACTCAGCCACTTCCTTGCTGTGTGATCATGGGAAAATCCTTTCTCTCTCTGTGCCCCATGAGCTGTGGGCAGCAGCCTTGGACAGACTTCAACCGGTAGATGATTTTTTTTGTTTGGCTTGAAGAGAGACTTAAAAATTTGAAAAATTATATATAAAAGTACAGATTTCTGGATTTTCTTAGAAATACAAATACCTGGCTCCAGGATCCCACACTCCTACAAGGTGAATCACTGGGTGGGACTGAATGTGACTTTTTCCTTAGTGGGTCCAAAGTCCCACCACTCCCCAATGTTAGCCCCACCTCGCACAGCATGGCATCTGCCTGGCCTTGGGGACATTTGAGGTTTGCCACTTCTGGGTTAGGTCAATATTCTCTGTGGGTCCTTCAAACACTAATGTTCACTGGTTTCAAGAGTATCCCTCCACATTAGCCGTCGTTGTTTGGAGGCCCAGTGGGAACAGGGACCTTGCCTCGCTCTTACCCTGGTTACCCCAGGGCCTGGCCCATGGCAGGTGCTTCATAAATCTCTAATGAAATACTCTGAGACTATGATAAACTGGAATGAGAAATGAATGAGTCAGGAGGACCTGGCTTGAGCTTTGGCCCTGCCACACAGGGACACTGGGAATTGACAGGTCCCTTCCTCTCTCTTAATCCTCTTTTTGCATCTAATGTAGATGTTCTGCCAGGCCCCCTGCAGCTGGCTCAGGTGACAGGCCCTGCAAAGTCTAGGACATTGAGGTTCTGGCTTGGTCCCCCAATGTCACTGGGCCCTTGTGCTATGACAGCCCAGGACAGTGAGGCCCTGTAGATCCATTATTCACCCTGCTCCCTGATCAGATCTCCTGTTCTCCTCCTCCCCATATTGGCTGGCTGGAGGGCACAGCCCTGCCATGAGGCCTGGCCCCACTGGGAGCTGTGAGCTTCTGGAGAAAATAAGGGAATCCAAATGCAGGTAGTAATGTCTTTGTGTGATTTCTGACTGGGCCCTTGGAGGCCCAGGCTCAGTCAGGGCCCCCTGAAATGAAGATGATAAAAGGGAAGGATATGTAGGAGCTGGGTAGGACCAGGGATTCTGAACAGTATGGGCCTGATGCTGGAACCCTCTTTCTACCACTTTCCAGCTGTGTGACCTTGGTGGAATGACATAGCCTCCCTGAGCCTCTCTCTCCTCATCTAGAAAACAGGGATTCTAATCACTATCTTACTGGGTCACTGCAAGAATTAAATGAATTAACATAGTTGTATGCTTCATAAATGCTACTTCTACTCTACTCCTGTGTCCTAAAATGTTCCTGCTGTGCAATGATGAAATAACATAAGATAGGATTCCCCCCATCCCATATTTGCTACTCCTCCCCAGAAGCAATATATTTTTCTTTTCCAAATCCCACACTCTGGAAACCTAGTACTGACTGATGATTTACTCTTTGAGGTCAACAAGCTTTGTTTGTTCATAGACATGGACCAAGACTGAGACCTATTAGCCTTAATACTTCAGCATGAATTTGTTCAAATCAAACGCCTTCTTTCCTGAGGGTAAGACATGGGGATGGGGAATGTAATGAAATGAGGACACAAAATGGAACCAAGGTCTCTTCATAGGGGCCACTGGGTGGGCAAGAAAAACTGGAAACCTTCCAGGAGAGGCTGACTAACTAAAACTTTAATATTCTAGGATTTTGTGGAAAATAACCCTAAGGAACAAAGCTTAAACAATGTGTATTCTTCAGCATCTGCCAGTAGCTCCATGAGATTCTCAGTCCAGACTTTGTTCTACAGTTGTGGCAGGGTAGCCCAGTTGTTGTCCATCCAATAACCATTCTCCTCACGTTGTCCATGCTGTCAAGACATAGCAAGTCATTTCTATGACTGACATTCACTTTCCCACACTCCCTCCCAGCAAAGGGTATCTTCTGACCCATTCTTTAAGACTTCTGCTGGAGGGGTCCCAGAAAAGGATTCTTTCCCCAGTACAAAGACAGAGATACAAGGAGAGCCCTTCTTCCTTGCCCTCTTCCTATCTTTGGATGCTTTCCTGTGAGGAAGTAAGGCCTGAAGCAATGGCAGCCATTTTGCAGTCATGAGGCTGACACAATGAGATGGCACTGGATCTTACTGAATCAGCCTGGGGAGCTTCCACTACCAGGCATTTACTACTTTAGTACTTCCTTATATGTCCAGTTACTTGCAGGTGAAATGCACCCTCCTCATGCTCAAGGCAGCTGAAGCCATTTGACCCACTTGCAGACAACTTGGGGTTAGCTGGTAATTGCATGGCAATACCATGGCTTCCATATCTCATATAGCACTGTATCCCAAGGTGACCCTACCAGGGGCTCTGTCCATTTTAGCCTTGGAGATATCACCAGGGGGCCCATTTCTCCACTCAAGTAGTGCACATTTCATGACCAGATGCACCATCTGACCCCATCAGCTTATGATCTCCCAATGCCAAAGAGTCCCAGGACCTTCTCTCTGTGGCCTTGAGGAAACATGTTTTGGGGATCATTGCTACCTAAAGAAAATATAAAACACCCTTTTTAGAGCCTCCAGTCATAGTCTTTGAAGGCTAAGAGAACCCAGCACAGGCCATGTGAGTCATCCCCCTGCCTCCAGAGGGATGGCCTGTTCTCTCCAAGGAAGCATACATGATTGCCTTCTGTACCCTGACCCCATATCAGGCCAGCCAGTATACCCAGAAGGACTCTTGTCTCCAGCAAAATACCTCCCTTGTGTATCTCCTAGGACCAAGAGCTCCACATGCTATGCCTTTTAGGTAAGGCTTTGTCCTCTGCCAGAATAATAACTGCTCCATTTTTCCTAAGACTGAGCTTCAGATCAACCTTCAATGGGCAGGTTTGGTGGGGAAGTTCCGTTGTATGTGGAGCCAGGGCTTTTTGTCAGGGGGGCTTGGAGGTTTGAGTTGGGTATACCAGGATGACACAGCAATGTGTCAGCTTGAGGCTGTCACAAAGGAGAGGGAGCTGACCCCTCACATGGAAAGTAGAGGAAGACGAGCCCTATATGATGGAGGACAAGGCCTTCCAGCACTCCCAGGATTGTGAGCTGAGTGTCCACAGAAATCAGTGAGTACCCACTGTCCTCATGGTGTGGGAGGCAATAGGGTATGGTTGGGACTGAGCCGGGGGTGGCTTGGAGAGTGGCCATCACTCAGCTCACGGTTGCCTGGGCTTTTACATTTTGAAGAGAAGTTAGAAATCCAGATTTTTCCATGACATCACTCAGTTTGGGGATTCTGGCAACTAATTCCAGTTCAAAACAGCAGGCAGGATAAGGCAATGTACACAAAATTTGACATGTGTCCACAGGATTAGCCTGAAGACCTCCAGTTTGGAGGCAGTGGTTTAAGTTTTGGTGGTTAGTGCTATAGGTCAAGTAATCAGGAAGCAGCTCGAAAGGCCGCATGTGGTCTCCCTCCCTTCACCAATGACATCCTGAGGACACAAGGCAATACGACTTTCTGGCTCTTAGGTGTGTACGGTGGTGAAGTTTCTCCAGTATACTCATGTGCTACTTCTTGCCCTGTCCTGAGACTCTGAAGCCCACTTTATCCCTTTCCCCTAAACTCTCCTGTGTTCTAAGCACTTGGGATTACAGGGATAGACAAGAATCGGAGGCTGCTGTCTAGCACAGTCTGTGATTTGGCCTTGGTGGAAAATTCCACCAGCTCCTCCCAGGTAGCGTTTTGCATGCAGTGACGGCACAGCATCCACAGGCATCCTTCCATAAAGCACTGCTCTTCCCTGGCAAGAATGGTGCTCTCTCGGTCATCCTCATTGATCCCTGCTAGCTTTGCACTGACCAGACAAGGCAGACCTCTGCAAATGGTCCCCTGGGGGGCTGTTTCACTGAGTGCTCCTTGGCCTCAGCTCAGAGAGATTCCTGCCTGCAAGGAAGCTATGGCGGTGGCTCTGAGTCACTCCCAGGCCTTCCTGCTGGGCCTCCTAGGGGCATGGGCAAGGCCAGAGGACCCCACAGAGCCACCCTGGGCCTCAAAACCAGCACAAGTACTCAGAGACACAAAGTATGCCACTTAGCATCTGGGGGACCACCTAAAACTACAGCCCCTAAGAAAGGGATAAAAGTCCTTGACCTGCTGACTGAACAGAGGTCAGGATGTGGATGAGCCTGATGCAGAAGTGCTTCTCTAATGTAAAAGCTGATTTCTCTTCCTGTGGCCCTTGAATGCTGTCCTGGTATCAACTCTGCTGCTCTTGCCAACACAGTGACAAGTGGCTTCACTCACCCAAATACTCCCTGTCTCTGAGTGCCAGGGACCTGCAGACAAAAATGTGAGGTGACAGCGGGGGAGGCTGGGCCACTTCCCAGGAAATGTACAGGGCTGGTTGGGAAGGGCTGGCTTCATGCCCACACCACCTTTTCGGGCTGGAGGAGTTTGGGAAAATGAGCTCACTCGGGAAGATGGGCCCAGATGCCTAAGACCCCAGGGAGGTTAGGAAGAACTTCTAGAAACGGACTGTTCTAAAATGTAAAGCTGGTCCATTGCTTTCCTGATTTAAGCTGCTCAAGGGACTTCTGCTTCCAGCCAAGATGGAGGAGCAGAAACCATTTTACTCTAACACTTGCAAAAAATCTGAAAATAGGCAAAACATACAGAACTAATTTGTTTGCGATTGGATAACAGACAATGGTACTCAGTGATAACTCAGAGGTAGCAAATCAGAAGTGATCCTAGTGACTGCCCCAGATTACTGCCTGAGTCGTTTCCAGGGGGGAACTTAAATAGAAACTAGTAGGCTCCCTGAGTTGGGGAGACAGAGCTGAGAGTCCAGGGCAGAGGACTGGAGAGATGAAAAATGTATAGAGTGAGATCTCTGGAGATCAGGACACCCTCTACTATTCAGTTGAATACTGATCTGGCCTGGGTGTGAAGAGGCCAGAAAAAGAGCAATCTGAAAGGCTAAGAGGAACAAGGCCTATCTTCCCCAGCCAGACTAGCAACCTTCAGGATTCATGCAACATTTAGTCAAGCACCCAGTAGGGTCTTGCCTCAGTAGCGGTGAGTAACTGGTCTTGAAATGAGCACTGCTCTGGTCTCACCTAACAAATATACAAAATAACCCCCCACCACACACCCCAACCAAGTCAAACTGCTTCTCAGTAGCTTAACTGCATCTCAGACAAAGCTGAAGAACACTGATAGGGATACAACAACATCCAGCACCCACAAAGGTAAAAGAAAGTGTCTAGAATACAATAAAAAATTATCAGGCATGCAAAGAAGTAGGAAATTATAATCACAGTGAGATGACTGGTCAATCAAAACTGATCCAGATGTTAGAATGGGTAGATAAGGACATAGTGACAGCTATTGTAACTGGATTCCATATGTTCAAAAAGTCAAATAGAGATAAGATATAAAAAAGGCATTAGTCAACCTCTAGAAATGAAAACGATAATGTGTGAAATGAACAAGACATTGAATGAGACAGGCAGCAGATCAGAAAGCGTGAAAGGAAGGACCAGTGAGCTTGAAATCAGTAATGTTCTGAAACAGAACACAATGAGAAGAGAGAATAAAAAACCGAACAGAGCATTGGTGAGCTGTGGGACATCATTAAGTGGCCTCACACATTGTACCTGGAATTCTCAAAAGAAAGAAGGGGAGGGAGCACAGAAAAAGTATTTGATGAACTAATGGCTGAAACATTTCCAACATCTGATGAAAATTATAAACATTCCGCCCTCAGCAATTCCAGTGAATCTTAAGCACAAAAAACAAAGAAAACTACACCAAAGTTCAGAGAAATAAAATTTCTTTAAACAAGTGATTAAGAGAAAATCTTATAAGCAGCCAAAAAAAAAAAGAAAGAAAAGAAAAGATATATTATATAAAGAGAAACAGAGGTAATGATGACAGATTTCTCATTGAAAACAATTTAAACGAGAACACAGTGGGGGCTGATATCTCTTTAAAAGAGAAAGAAAAGAACTGTAAACCTATGAGCAAAAATATCTTTCATAAAACAAAAGCAAAATAAAGACATTTCCAGACATATAAAACCCAAAAGAATTCATTATCAGCAGAGTTATACTATAAGAAATGTTAAAGTCTCTCAGACAGAAGGAAAATGATACCAGATGGGAATACAGATAGGATAAAGGGCATTGTAAATGGGAACCACATAGGCAAATATATAAATTTTTAAAAATTATTTAAAACTTTATAAAAGATATCAATTGTTTAAATAAGAAAACAGTGTGGTGCTTATACACAGAAGTAAAGTGCATGACAACAAGTACAAAGGTCCAGAGGAAGAAAATAGAAATCCACTGTTATAAGGCCTACTGTGAATAAAGTGGTATCATTTGACGATAAACTGGAATAAGTTCAAGATCTATTCTATAAAACCCAAAGACACCACTAAATCAACAAAGGAAATAATTAGAGCTAAAAAACCAACAAAAGAAATAATATAGAATCAAACATGCTGTCAATTCAAAAGAGAGCAGAAAAGAGGAGAAAGGAAACAAAGAACAGATAGAACGATAGGCAGGATGAGAGATTTAAAGCTAACTGTACCTATGACCTCAATAGATATAGGTGGTCTAAGCCCCTCAATTAAAAGGCAGATTGTCAAACTGGATTAAAAAGCAAGACACAACTCTATACAGTCTACAAGAAATGCACTTAAATATTAAGTCACAAATATGTCAGAAGCCAAAAAAAAAAAAAAAAAAAAAAAGGAAAAATGATATACCATGCTGACCCTAATCAAACACTGGGGTGGCTACATGAATATCAGACAAAGTAGATTATTAGCAGAGAAAAAAGAAGGTCCTTTCACAATGATATAGGAGTCATCTGTCAAGAGGGCATAACATTTATAAATGTTTAAGCTCCTAGGAAGAGGGCTTAAAATACACAAAGCAAAAACTGATGGAAATACCAGCAGAAATAGACAAATTCACATCATAGTTAGAGATTTCAGTGGACCTCTCTCTCAATAACTGACAGAACAAGGGACAGAAACTGGAGAACATTTCTGTAACTGTAGGCACAGATCTAGGCAAATATTTCTTAGATACACTGCCAAAAGCAATATTCGTGAAAGAACAAATTGATAAATTGGACCTCATCAAAACTTAACTTTCTGCTCTTTGAAAGATACTGTTATGAAAATTAAAGGTCAACATTAAAAACTAATGACATACTGTATGGTGACTAACATAATAAAAAAATAAAAAGCAAAAAAATAAAAAAGAAAATTAAAGGTCAAGTTGCAAACTCAGATAAAGTATCTGCAAACTATAGGTATGATCAAAGATAAGTATCCAGAAGATATAAGGAATGCTCAAAGAAAGGAACAACCTAGTACAAAATGGGGGAAAGGTCTAAACAGTCACTTCACCAAAGATATATAGATGGCAAATATATATTTGTAAGATGTTCAACATCACTGGTAAGGAGAAAAAAGCAAATTGAAACCACTACCCAAATGTTAGAACAACTAAAGCAAAAAAAGAGTCAGGATACCAAATGTTGGTGGGGATGAGACACAACTGGAATTCTTAAAACCTGCTGGTGGGAACGTAAAGTAGTACCACCACTTTGGAAAACAGTTGAGCAGTTTCTTAAAAAGTTTTTACACACCTATGATATCATCCAGCCATTTCACTCTAAGTATTTATTCAGGAGAAAGAAAAATACATGTCCACACAAAGATTTACACATAAATGTTCACAGCAGAATTATCTGTAATATTCCCAAAGTGGGAGCAACTCAATTGCTCATTAGGTGAACAGACAACAAACTGTGATATATTCTTACAGTGGAATACTACTCCATTGGAATAAAAAGAAATATTATGGAGGAATATTAAAATAATTGTGTTGTGTGAATAAAGCCAGCCCCCATCACTAAAAAAAGTTCAAACTGTATCTTTCTATTTATATAAATTTCTAGAAAATATAAGTTAACAATTTATGGTGATAGGAAGCAGATTAGTAGTTCACTGGGGATGGAGGAGGTGGGGATGACCACAGAGAAGGGACAACAAAGAGACAAAAGAAAACCTTAGGAGTCATTGGTACATACACATGACAAACTTTATCAAACTGTGCAATTACATATGCAGTGTATCATACATCATTGTACCTCACAAAAGTTGTTAAACAACATAATTTTAAAAATTAAGCAAAATAGAAATTTCTTCAGAGGTCTGCACAGCCCCTGAACTGAAACCCAGATTCCTGCAAGAGACTGCAAGACCCCAGTTGGGCAATGTGTCACCTACTGCCCTCTCCAGCCTCACCATGGCTATTTCCCAGGCCACTGCCACCCCTATCTTCCCATCCAACCTCAAGTGTCAGCCTTTAACCATGCTCAAACTTCTCCTTCCTCAAGGCAGTATATCCAATCTTGTCTCCAGGCTTTTGTATTCACTGTTCTCTCTGCCAGATACATCCTGCCTACTTTCAAATTCACCTGCTAATCCTCAGTTCTGGAAGCTTCCCTTAGGTAACTCTCTGGGCTCTTACACTCACCAGTCTCTATTATAATCACTCATTCATTTCATCTCCCACATTAGGTCTCAATCAGTATGTGTTGATTAGAAGAACCCCAGCCTTCTGCAGGCTATGTACTCCATAAAGGCAGGGTGCAGGTCTAGTTGATTTATCTTGGAATCCCTAACACAAAGCACACCCACATAGAATTTACTATGTGCCACACCCTGTTCTTACCACTTTGCAATAGATTGTTTAATCTTCACTGTTTAATCTCATGGGATGTTTCCAAGGTAGACGAAATTTTTATTCTAATTTTGCATATGAGGCAGCTTAGGACAGTTGAGTAACTTGCTCAAGTTCACACAGCCAGAAAGTGGGGGAGCCAGCACTTGAACTCAAGTAGTCTAGCTCTCAATGACAGTACATTGTTGCCCAAGAAGTGATCATAAAGGGATTGTAGAAACTTCACATATTAGACCTCAGAATGGTTTTGGAGTTATGAGGTCCAACCTCCCCTGCGGTTCTGTAGGGTCTGTCCCCCTCTCATGCCGGATTGGGCAGCAGATCCAGTTAATCAGGTCATCACACACCCCTGGCCATGGTGATTGGTTAGGAATGGTCACATGATCCAAGCTTGATTGGTCAGGTTCAACAAGCCTAATTTCAGGATGTTGGCTGGAGCTCCTAAGCAAAGGGCACTTGCTTTCTTATGTACCACCTGAGGTGGTGGTATGTAAACTTGGATCTGCTGGGGGCATCTTTAAATATCACAAAGAGATACAGAAGAAACTACAGCTGACAGCTGAAGGCAAACAAATTGGTGGCCTAAGAGTTGGTGTCTCTGGATACAGCTTTGCCTGAAGAGGTACAAGTTTAGTTAGAAGAAACTATATATTCCTTTTTAAAAAATTCATAGGGTGGTGGATTGCCTGGGTGGCTCAGTTGGTTGGGTGTTTGCCTTCAGCTCAGATTATGATCCCAGGGTCCTGGGGTCAAGCCCCGCATTGGGCTCCCTGTTCACTGGGGAATCTGCTTCTCCTCCCTCTGCCCCTACTCCCTCCTGCTTGTGTTCTCTCTCTCTCTCAAATGAATGAACAAATAAAATTCACAAGGTATACCTGAATTTGTACAACTTGCAACCAAAGTGATCAAATAATTGTACAAGGTACCTCTCTCTCTGAAGAGAAACTAATGCAATAGGCCATTGAGTTAGACAGTAAGGGACACCAAAGACTCAGAATCTCAGGGCTGGAAGAAATATCAAGATTCTAAGTTTGTACTACACTAATCATCTTCCTACCAGCCACATCAGGCTACCTGACTCAAGAAGGGTGTTTTCTAAACCAGTGTTATGTCCTGTACCCCTTGTTCTCTCCACACCTCCCTGGGAGACACACTGGCAATGTTCAAAGATTGCTACTCCGAGTCGGGTTCAGCTAGCACAAAGGGAATGAGAGAATGCTGAAGAAGTGCTGTGGCATCCCTGTTTCACTAACGGGAAGCTGTGCTGACTGAGAGTGGGCAGAGACCCACATGTCCCATCACCCTCTCCACCTGCCAGATGGAAAGGATGAGGGAAGAGGCTGCCATGGGCCCAGAGGCCAAGACAGAAACCTATAAAAATGACCTGTGTCATATTTGTCATCAATGATTACTTGGGAACAAGAAAGGACAGAGAAACAGCCTCTCCTCATTCAAATGTATGTCTTTGGGGGAAGAACTAAAGAGGGGTCTTTGTCCTGCTTATAGGGCAGTAAAGGTCACAGGGAGGGTCTCACACCACTGACTACCACTTTGGACACCAGGCACAGATTCAAAATGCCCACCAGTCAACAGTCACAGCAGGGGTCATGGTTATGAACCTCATTTCACGGATGAGGAAAGTGAAGCTCGGGGGGAGGAGGGAAAATGAAGGGATTTGCCCAAGGCCATACTTTCAGTAATTAAGAGTCAGGACCCACACTGAGACTTTTCTACCTACAAGTCCGGAACACCTCCTGAAACACCTAGGTGAAAAAAGCACCAGCTAGAAACTGGCACAATGATAACAGTAAACAGATTGCTGAACTTTACTGAAGGTGGGCCACTGAGCTGGATCCCTCCTACAGGGTATAGAATTTAATTGTTACTACACACCCAGCAGAAGTTATCCCAGATGGGTCAAACAAGAGAATTTAATGCAGGGAATACTTACAAATGTGGATGGGGTCCCAGGAAGGGGGTCAGAGGCCAGCAGTTGGGTGGGGTTCCTACCTTACCTTGGCCTGAAGGGACAAGGAGGAGCATGAGTGTCATTGGAGCCCAGTGACAGCTGAAGCCATGGTAGAGGCCTCAAAGCAGACAGGGAGTGAGGAAGAAATACCCCTGCATTTCTTTCCTCCTACCAACTCATCTCCTGCAGCCAACCCCCACAGGCTGAACCTGAGCTAAATCTGGAGGGCAGAGGAGCTCAGGAATACTATCCATAGGGTCAGTCTCCCAGGACATGGAGCAGATCTTCAGAGAGTGGATCTGGGTGGAGCTGGAGGATGACCAGTGATCCCAGTCCTCCTAGGGACTGTGTCTTAGCACTGAAAACATCATGTCCCCAGAAACCCCTCAGTCTGAAGCATACAGGGATGGGGTGGGTCTTGCTGGTGGTATGGCACACGGAGGGGAGTCAGCACGTTGGCCATGCCCACATCCCTCTTGTACAGATGAGGAGAGTCATCTGGGGGGCTGAGTCACTTAGCCGCACAGCAAGGCAGCAGGATTTGATACTCATCTATCTAAGGTGCCCTTTCATCCTATAGGACTTGCTCTGAAGATGGGGAATGATTTGGGAATTATGCCAAAGGTCAGGACAACGACATAGGTGGTCCAAGAGGAGGAGAATACAGTGAAGCGATTCCTCTGTAAATTGGCCTCTATCTTCTCTGTCACAAAGAATCATGCTCAAGCTGCAAACACCATGGAGGAGGGCACAGGAGTCAGTAAGGGTGTGATGCTGGCCTGGGACTGGTTAGTTTCTTTACAGGGACATCCTAGGGAAGTGAAGGCTCTGTGACATGATCTCCCGGTGGCTGTCTAGAATCTGAGGAACTGTGGGAGGGACAGAGGGAAGGAGGGTAAGAAGCTGCAGGGAGACAGCAGTGACCATCCTGGGGACTCCTATAGGCTTCAGCGATGGAGAAGGGTAGCTTGTAACCAAGAGAGGGGTAAGTCATCAATGTCTTTAGCTCACCCCTCAACCCCCGCCTGGAATTCTCCTTCCTTCTTTCCCAGGGCTCTCTGGGCAGAGAAACAAGAACAGTTAAGGGATTGGTGTCTCCTGATACTTTTGAGGAAATGTTCGGGAGAGGGGGACCAGGGCATAGTACAACAGATGGACTCACAGTTTTGAGGTGACTAAAAGAATTTGGAATTGTTAACCAGAGGGATGTGTCTGAAAGTACATGACTCTGGGCTTCTTCAACATGATGATCACTGGTCTGGATGAGAACGTGAATGGCTTCTTGGTTAACAGTGAGGGTGTATAACCCACAGAAGGGAGAATTAGGGCTGCCCTAGGGTAAGTAGCAACCTTGGAATCTCAATTGAACTCAGGAAAACTAACAACATTAGGACCATGTCTGGAAGGAAATACAGAAATGGAGCACTGTGGATCCACTGTGCAGGTAGAAGATGGGGCAATATCACTTTTGTAGACAACTGTTCACTCCAAAGAATCAAAGGTGGAATACGGCATCCCAAAAAAGCAAATCTCACCTTGGACTGGTTGACTAGAAGGGCAGTGTCTTGATCAGGGATTGCAAATTCAGGCCTCCCAGGGACCACACAGATGATGAATGAAGAGAGAGGAGTGGAGACCACAGTAAATGGAGTCTCAAGTACTCAAATCACACAGACAGCTGATTCTCAGCCCGGCCCAGCCTGGCCTAGCACAGAGAAGCCCTGAGTTCCCAAATCTTCAGATTTTTCTTAAAGACAAGCTGGAAATTAAAATTCAAGGTAACTCCCCTGATCCTTAAATAGTAAATCCTTATTTATTTATTTATTTTAGGATTGTATTTATTTATCTGACAGAGAGATCAGAAATAGGCAGAGGCAGGCAGAGAGAGAGAGAGGGAGAAACAGACCCCCACTGAGCAGAGAGCCTGATGCGGGGCTCAATCCCAGGACCCTGACCATGACCCAAGCCGAAGGCAGAGGCTCAACCCACTGAGCCATCCAGGTATCCCGTAAATCCTTATTTTTGTTTTGTCTTGCTTTAATGCTCACTGGATCAAACAGAACATATCCAGGGGCCAGAACTAGCCCTTAAGCCACAACTTGGTCACCTCTGATCTAGAACAAGGATGGCAGTTGTGTATTCTCTCCCTCTCTCATTCCTCAGTTCTAACTGGGAATGCATCTGAGGGTATAGCTCCTAGAGACACACTGTGAAAGGGAGCAGGTTCCAAGGGAGCAGGAAGGGAGGGAATGGAGATATTCCCATGAGAAGTTAGGTCAAAGAGAGGAGAGAAATGGATGAACTACCATGTCTGGTTGACTCATCTATCCATCCATTCATCAATCCACCCACCCAGCACATTCATCCACTCACCCATCTATATAACTATGTATCTATCCATCTTTCTATCCATCCATCTATCTACCTATCCACACATTAATCTGCTCATCCATCTATCTACCCACCTATTCATTCACTTATCATCTAGCCACCCACATATCCATCCATCCATCCATCCATCCATTCACCCACCCATCTATGCACATATTCATCCAGTCATCCATCCATTCACACACATATCATCCATCTATCCACCCACCCATACACTCATCCACCCACCCACTCACCTACCACCCACACATTCATCTACTCACCCATCCACCCACACATATCCATTTATCCATCCATCCACCACCCATTCACTCTCTCATCCATCCATCTACCCACCCACATATGCACACATTCATCTAGTCATCCATCCATTCACACACATATCATCCACCCAGACACATATCCATCTGTCTATCCATCTATCCAACCACCCATAAACTCACCCACCCACCCACTCACCTACTACCCACACATTCACCCACTCATCCATCCATCCATACACATATCCATCCATCCATCCATCCATCCATCCATCCATCCCATAACATGCTGTTGTTCTTAACAGTATGGATTCTGAGGACAGGCTACCTGGGAGTGAATCTAGTTTTTCCATTTCCTGGATGTGTGAGCTTGGCCAAGGCCCTCAACCTCTTTGAGCCTCCATTTCCTTATCTGTAAAATGGGGAATATAATAGTAGAACCATTAAATATAAATATTTAACCATTTAATAGGATTAAAAGAGTTAATTCACACACTTTGAATAATTCCCAGCATGTGTTCCATATGTGGGAGCTATACTTGGCTATTAGTATTCACTTAATGGTTACAGAATATCAGGCTCTGCCAGGCACTATTGAGTGTTGGGTGGCAAATAAGACAGGCACAGTCACTGACCAGGAGCCTACAACCTCCTGGAGGAGACAGTGCAGTGAACAGGTAACTTTACATTCTCACCTTTTGAAAGAAAAACAGGTATGCATGCATGTGTACACACACACACACACTCACAGGCACAGAGTGTCCAGTCTATGTAAAACTCAGTAGAGCCCGATGTTCACAAATCATCGAAATAATGTTTCTATGTTTAAAGAACACATGATTTTTCATGACCCAGTGGGCCCACTTCTCTGGAAATAATTACAGGTGTGCACAGAGATTTAGCAAAAAAGAGATGCAGGATGAGGTAATGCCTGTGGTCAATCTGTTTTGAGTACTTACCATGGCGGATGGATGTTTCACACCACAGAGGATCCCTGTAGCATGAGGGTGAGGGCGGGAAGCAGCTCTGGCCACCACATCTTCCCCCCAACCCCTGTGCATTGAGGAGACCTGGTATGTACTCAGATCTTGCTCTCTAAACCCATTTTCCTCTAACAGGAACCACAGATCTTTGGGGAAATGGCTGACTGCGGGGCTGGGCAGATTAGATTTAAGAAAGACCAGGAGGAATATGTTGTTATGCCAGAAAGTTAAGGAATTACTTACACTGCCCTCCCCCACTATAAGAACAAAACAAAGATGAAGGCCTATCATAAGGACACAAACACCAGCTTGCAGGGGCACCCACTGGCCAGTTGGAGCATGAAAAAACCCTAAAGACAGTAATCAATTATAAGCCATTGGGGGGAGAACGGGAATTCATGAATCACATGGAGAAAGGGAATCCTTACTAGACTAGAATGGCATGGTCCACCTGGTAAATGCAGAGAGAGTGAGTAAGTTGCAAAACCAGCGTTTGGCAACCATCACAGTAAAGAATGGATCAGGCAAGAATTACCCATGGAAGCTGCATCTAGGGCAGACTCTGTGGAGAAGATATTTACACAGTCTTCAAGTATCTCCCTGAGGTTGAGGATAAAATAGTAAGGATGGAGTAGATAAATTGAATACCTTGCCCAGGTAATCAAAATGAACAATTCCACTGCTAGGCCTATGCCCAATAGAACTGAAAATAGGTAGTCAGACAAATATATATATACACATGTTCATAAAAGCTCTATTCACAGTAGCCAGGAGGTGGAAACAGCCCCAATGTCCATCACTGGATGAATACACAAAATGTAGTCTATCCACACAACAGAATATTATTCAGGCAGAAATAGGAATGAAGTTCTGATATAAGCTACAATGTGGATGAACCTTGAAAACATTACGCTAAGTGAAAGAAGGCAGACACAAAAGATCACCTATTGTATGACCCTGTTGATAAGAAATATCCAGAATAGATAAATCTATAGAGACATAACATGGACTAATGGTTACCAGGAGCTGCAGGGAGGTGACAAGTGGGGAGAAACTACTTAATGGATACAGAGTTTACTTTTGGGATAGTGAAAAGGTTTTGGAACCAGAGGTGCTGGTTATATGGCATTGCAATGTACCAAATGCTATGAAAATTATTCACTTTTATTTTATTTTATTTTTTTAAGATTTTATTTATTTATTTGACAGACAGAGATCACAAGTAGGCAGAGAAGCAGGCAGAGAGAGAGGAGGAAGCAGGCTCCCCACTGAGCAGAGAGCCCGATGCGGGGCTCGATCCCAGGACTCTGGGATCATGACCTGAGCTGAAGGCAGAGGCTTTAGCCCACTGAGCCACCCAGGTGCCCCGAAATTGTTCACTTTTTAAATGGTTGATTTTGTGTTCTGTGACTTTCATCTCAATGACAGGCATTATATCAGTGTTAAGTTTATAGACTGCATAACTGCACTGTGGTTATATGAGAAAGTCCTTCTTAGGAAATATACAATATAGCATTTATGGGTAAAAGGAGAGGTTATATGCAAGTTATTCTCAAATGGTTTAGGAAATAAATGTTATGTATGGAGATGGATAGTCTATGTAGGTAGTAAAGCAAGTGGAATAAAATGTCAATCATGGCCGAGTCTAGGTACAATATATGGACATGCTCTATAGTGTTCTTGCAACTGTTCTGTAATCTTGAAATTATTTCCAAATAAAAATTTTAAAATAAGAAAGAGGGCGTGTGCTGAGAAAAAGCCTCAGATGGCATTGGGGGGGGGCAGTCAATGATAGGTGAATATGGACCGTGGATGAAGTAATAACACTGAATTAGTGTGAAATTTCCAGATTTTGATAACTGTAATGGCATTTTGTTTTTAGGAAACATACAATGAAGTAATCGGAGGTGAAGTATAAGGAGGTCTGCAACTCTCTCAGAAGATATAAACAGAGGCAAGCAAACATACACAGAACAATTAAGGAAAATGTAAACAATTGGTACTTATAAATAAAACTGTAGGAGATCTTTTTATTATTTTTGCAATTTGAAACTACATCCCCAAAAAAGTTACAAAACCAAAAAGAGGCCATTATGAAGACACGTGTGAGCAGCAAGTTCTGTGAATAGGGTTTGGATTTATCTCCTCAAACACTGCCCTGAATGATGCTGGGAAACATGGTCAACATGTCCCTCCCTAGCAGTCCTCATTCCTCCTTCATCTGCAGCTAGCTCCTGCTGGGGGGATAACATGGGTCTGCTTTCATCCTCAAGCATTTGAAAGTCTCCTCATGCACCTAGAGTACAGTCAAATAGAGGACTGGGAGGAGTCATCCCCCTGTGTCCTCCACACAGGGTGTGCACATCACAGCATTCAAGGGATCTCGGACGTGACCCTGCTGAACCTGGGAGACTCATCCGACTCCCAGCAGGATCCCTGTCGCAAAGATGTTGATGCAAACAGCCTTACTCAGAGCTACTTGGTAGATTCTGTCTTATCTCAGGGACCAACAGATCACTGTTCCTAGAGACAAACACCCAAAGCCCACCTTTCTGCCTCTCTGGATTCAGATGCGACAGCTTATCAGGGGCCAAGGTCTGCCACGGTGACAGGAAGGGAGCTGAACTGTCAGGAGATGGGACAGCAAAAGGGATCTTGAGAGGGTTCTGATAATGTGACTGTGAGAGTTTGCATTTATAAGCTGAGCAAATTTCCCATTCGGGGACATTGATGATCCTCCTGAAATCTATAAAGACTCCTAGGTTTCTGCAAATTACACTGGTTTCTGACCTTCTCACACTGTCCTTGGGATGCCTGAGAAGACACATAGGCTGCCATGACAGTCCTAGCTGCTATGCCACTTCCCTCCTCAAATTCTCCTTGCCAGGAACCCCTTCAGCCCTCCCTGTACCAAACACCCTCATCCTAGAGACCCAGCTCAAGCCCTTGTACCTCCCAAAGTCAGCCTCGATGATCAGAGCTCACAGGGACCCCCCCACTTCTCTGATTTCCCATGGTCTTCATGGTTCCTCCATCCATCACTTAATTCCAGATATGCCTTCTACTTGTGCTCTCCCTGTGCATGTCAGACCCATGGGGCCTCTATCAGCTGTTTTCTTCACTCACCCCTCCTTTACCCCCAAAAATCCCTACCCAGTACCACCCACCCAGCAAACACTCAATAATGCTGGCACACTAAATTGAGGGAGCCAGATGAGTTATGTAATGAGAACAATCCTTGAGAAAGATTTTTCTGACAGCAGCATAAAGGATGGGCTGGAGAAAAATCAACAACAAGCCCATCAATCATCACGTATTTATTGAGCATCTCCTGTGTAAGCCACTCTGCTAAGAGCTTTGGAGGATTCAAAGACAGATAAGGCACCCTTGCCTACTCCCCCCACCGCCACTGGAACTTAATTCAGGTTGAAGAGACAACACGTGGGGAGTTACATAATAATACAAGGCATGAAGCACCCTGCAAATCAACAGCATCAGAGACAGGGCACAGCAGGGTGTGATTAATTGCCAGGTGAATGATGGACTACAAAGAACATTCTATGATGCTGTGATTCAGCAAAGCAGTGGGACTTCGTGCATGGAGCATGGTGGGGGTGATGGGGGTGAGAACAAATGTGAGCAGCCCCTTCCGTGGTCTGACGATTTGCGAAGGGAAGGACTGCAGAGAAAGAGAAATCAGAGTTGTTCTAGACCCCAGGAGGGCTTCCAAACGGTGAGAAGAGGATCTCTTCTTCCTGGAGAAAATGAAAACTAGGAGGTGGGGAGCGATATGCTCAGGGAGCTTGGGGACTAAGTCTGGGCAGAAGGAAGTGGGTATTGGACAGCAGCCTGGGGTGGATGGGAAAATGCCCTGAGAGCTGACTAGAATCTGAACAGTCCTTACCTATCTCTCTCTCTGCTTTATTTTATTCTGAGTTTCTTCTCTCTTCCCCAGTCATCTAGACTCAAAACTTGCCATCACAGAAGCTGAGGAGCAGAGTTCCCTAAAGGGGAGGGGTAAGGGGGACTGCCCCAGCCCATGTTGTCACAGCTGCTGTGGGCAACTGGGGAGGAGGACAAAAGGGAATGGGAGCCCTGCTAGGGTTTCTGAGGATGGGGGGCAAGGAGTTAGGCAGCAGAGGTTCTTAGGCAGGAGAAGGAAGGAGAGGCTGAAAGATAATCCTTGGGCAGTGAAAACATTAAAAGATGGAGTGGTTTTTCCTCAGTAGAGGAAGACTGAGGGTGTCTGAGAAGAGAGGAAAAGAAGGTGAGGGTAATCAATCAAAGAGAGGGCACATGAAGAAATAAAACTCAGAGGTGAAGTGCAGAGAAGTGTACAAGAGGAGGATCTGCTTTCACAGAGGGAAGGCAGGTTGGACATCTGGGGAATGCATAAACGGAAGAAAAGAAGTTCACACACCATGGTTCTCATTGCCCGATTCTAGGCTGCTCTCTACTTTCCTCCATGATGTATTCCCAAAAAGATGACCTAACGAGGGAAAGTGGAGGAGGGGTTGCATTTGGCTGTAGAGATGAGCGCACCCAGGAGTCTCAGCTGGGAGATGATTGAAAATAGTCTTGTCAGCAAAAGCAGGCAACTGCTGAGCTGACTGAGGTGTTGGGAAGTACTGAGAGGGTGGCAGTAATAGCACGTGGGGGCAGTTGTGGATCATAGGTCAGCTTTTCCAGCAAGTCTGGACCAACTGAGGAACTGAGGAAGGGGCTGGTGATGGTCCATAGAAAGAAGGCATTTCACGGTCCATGTCTGGCTGGCCAGTTTTCCCCTCAGGAAAAAGTTACCTGGGTACCCCTAAATCGGTGTTTAAAACCTCTATGCGGATTTTGTACCTGCCCAGTGTGCCCACCCATTTCAAGGAATTGTGTCTCACTTCACTCTACTATACTACACGGTTACTGAGCGGCCATATAAGTATAGTATGGACCCCGCCCCCTGGCAAAGCTGATTGGTTCAGGAGTAGGCACCTGACCCACCTAGACCAACCAGAGTCCTTCCCTAAAGCGTTAGAACTTGAATTGAGAAAGGGAAATTTGATTCTCCTTCCAGTGGACCAAACTGAGGACTGGCAAATTCAGTAGTTGTTGGTGGCCAGGTGTAATAAAGGACAGTAAAGAACAGCTAGCTGATGGTAAGAACAAAAAAATGAAAGACTAAGAGAATCTTCCATGGTTCTTAGTCCTCTTCCCTACATATGTTCATCAACTTAAATGATCTCATCCCATCTTAAAATTTTTTTTCTACACTGATGACTCCCTAATTTATATCTCCGTCTGGACCATTGGACCTACCCACACTTCTTCTTATATTTCTCCTCTGATTTCTAACAGGCATCTCAAATTTAATATATTTGAAACCAAACTCCTGATAGTCCTCTCCTTGCTTTTCCTATGATCTCTTCCATCTCTCTTTATGACAACTTCATCCTTCTAGTTCTCAAACTCAAAATCTTGATGTCATACTCAACTCCTGTCCCATATCCAGTTCACCTTTAGGAAACAATCCAGAATCTGACCATCTCCACCATGACCATTATCTCTGTCCTTGGTTATAGCATCACTGGTCTACCTGTTTCTTCCCCAGGCCTCCTCCTCACAGTCATGGTCCTATTCAACCCAAGTCACATTATGTGACACCTTGGCTGGAAACCCTGGCTCCCAATGCCTTCAGAATGAAAGTCCTTGCAATGACCCTGTATGGTTTCACACCCCCGACTGCCATTATGCCCTCGCCCACCACACTTGCGCTGCTCCAGCCACACTGGTCTTCAGAGACCCAGCCCACACTAGCCTCAGCTATCCCCAGAGGTTTCCCCTTCACCCCTTTCCAGGCTTTCTTCAAATGTTACTTCCTTGAGAGGCTTTCCTGGATTATACTGCTTAAAAACTGTAACCCTTCGTTTATCACTTCCAATCCTCCCTTCCTGATTTTTCTATCTCCATAGCACTTATCACTATATAACTTTACTTGTTTGTTGACTGACCGTCTCCCCTATGTCCAGAACAATGCCTAGGATATAGCTGGTATCCTGAATGAGTGAGTGAGTGAGTGAATGAATGGGTTCCCTGCAGCATGGCAATGTCTCCATTTTGGCACATGGCAACCACAGTTAGATTCTATATCTACCAATCAGAGTTTGCTAACACATACAGAATGATTGGGGAAATGAGGTAAACTGCACCTATGTAGGACAAGACAGAAGGGACCAGATGTGGAGTTCAGAAGGAAGTTCTCGGTCATTCAGACTTTAGATGTAAATAAGTATGGTGGAAATGCAGATTGATTAAGTAAATTAAGGAGGCAGTGGGGCAGAAGCAACTGCATTTATAACTAACCAGACAAGGAGGACCTTCCTTCTTTGTGACAGTAGCTGTCAACACTGTTTCCAGAACTTGGGAGCTATTTATGATGCCCTCAAGAATATGGACAAAAGGGAACCAGATTCTGGCTGAGAGCCTTACTGTAAAATCAACACAAAGTCACCTTCAACTGGTTCTCAAATCTGCAAAACATGACTGCATCTCATTGGAAGTTATTAGTAGCCAAAGAAGTGAAGTATTGGGCAGACATGGATATGCAGAGGGAGGGCATAGAGGCATATGCTGACTGTCCCCAGATGATTTCCTTGACTAGGTCACTGCTGATTTCTATACCCACATGTCTGATGGATGTGGTTCTGTCCTCAGCCTGCTTGACCTCTCTCCAGGTCCTGACCCCATTCCCTACCCCTCCAACTGGAAACAGTCTCTTCCCTTGACTTCCATGACCAACACCTTCCTGAGTTTCCTTCAGCATCTCTGGTCATGCCCTCTCCATATCTCTACAGATGCTCCTTCCTCCACCCAGCATCAGAACTGAAGGCCTTTAAGGCTTGGGTATAGGTGTTCTCCACTCCTCTGATCCTGTCCTATCAGTACCCATGGCCTCAGCTTCTACCACTCATAAATGACTCACAATTCATACTTTTTGTTTGAGTTCTGGCTTCCCAAATGACATTTCTTATTCAACAACTCAGTAACCACTAATGTCCAACATGACTCAAGCACAACTCAGGACTCCCAATCCTCCCCGCAATCGATTCTCCCTTCAGGGGTCCCGGTCTCAGAAAAAGCTCCACTCTTTGTCCTGCTGTATTTTCCAGAGACCCTGAGGGCTATTCCAACATTTTTTGCTTCTAAGTCACTGACATCTGTATCACCACGTCCTGTTGAGTTTCTATCCCAGACCTCTTTGCTTCTCTCCATCTCACATTTACCCCCAGTCCAGGCAGCCACTCTCTCTTGGACTACTGCAGAAGCCTCCTCACTGGACATTACCACATCCTTACTTCTTTCTTCCCCAGTCCATTCACTACACAGCAGCTAGAGACACTGTGATCATGTGGATTCACACCTTGGTTAAACCCTTCATATGGCCTCCCACTATTTTAGGGTACCGACCATGTTTCAGTGCTGAAACAGTGAAACAGTGCTGAAACTGAAACAGTGCAGCAGCCAATAGCCACATGTGACCATTTACATTTAAATTAATTAAAATGAAATGAAAACAAAAGTTCAGTTCCTTAGTAGTACCAGCCACATTTCAAGAGCTCAGAAGTAAAACATGGCTAATGGCTATTATGTTGAACAATACGGCTACAGACTGTTCCCATCATCACAGAAAGCTCTATTAAATATGATAGCATAAGCAGAACTCCCTATGGCATCCCACACATCCATATTGTCTGGCCCCTGCTCACCCCTCCAGCTTTCCTTGTGCCATCCTCCTGTGCATCTCTTTGATCTAACTCTACTGACTGACAGACTTCCTCATACACAAACCCTAGGGGAACATGCTGTTCCCCTAGCTTGGGGCATTCTTCTGTATTAGACTAGTTAACTCCTGTTCATCTTCAGACCTCAGCTTACAGATGGGTGGATGGATAGGTGGATGCACTGAGAGAGATGAATGGGTAAATTGGTGGGTCGGTGGATGAAGGTGGTAGTAGATTGAGCTAGAAATCTTCTGGCCAGCCTTTACCCTTTGGGAGATTGAGTCTTTAAGCTAGATGACATTCCATACTCCTTTCATCTCACTCCCCTGCTTCAATTTGGGGCCATCTTTGATGGCCATGCAACCTTATAAAGCAGCAGATTTCCGAGTTTCTGGTTGGGGTGATGGTGGTTCCGTGTACATGAATACAATGGTCTTCTATTCTGATTTGGTTTCCCATGGAGCTTGGGGCTTCAAGGAAGGAATATTGTGGTCCAGATAATGGGACTGCTTTTCATCATAAATGAATTAATCGACCTTCTTGTGACCTCTCTAGCCCGGAAGTGGCCTGGTTATTGTTAATTGTTCTCTAAAGGATGATGATCCCATATACTGCACATAGGGGCAGGAAGATTTACATCATTTCCAGATAATCCGTCACCCATTCAAAACTACATTGGGAGAAATAAATGATGGGAAGTGCCCTCTAGGTGTCAGACACAAGATGAGGCTCAAAGGGAAGATCTTTTAAACTCACAAAGGGGAAATGTCCCATTCTGGTTATGCTCACTTTAGCAAATGAGACTGTAGCTTTAACTTAGTCACTTAAGTGTCATTAAAACACCACATACTAATGTTATAGCATGACCCAAACCCCAGGAGTTCTTGGCTGCTTGAGTATTTGGAGAAATGCAGCAAAAGGCAGTGTCCTTAGTATGTTCATTATGGAAAAACTATGAAGGTTCCTCAAAAAAATAAAAGCAGAACATCATGTGTTTCTGCAACCCCACTCCTGGGTGAATACACAGAAGAATCAAACACAGGGACTCAAATAGATACTGCTATACCCATGTTCATAGAAGTATTATTCACAATAGCCCAAAGCTGAAGGCAACCCAAGTGTTGACCAACAGATGAAGTGATAAACAAACTATGGTCTCTACACAGAATAGAATATTACTCAGCCTTAAAAAGCAACTTCTGACACAGACTATAACATGAACAAACCTTGAAGCTATTGTGCTAAGTACAATGAGCCAGTCATAAAAAGACAAATACTATGTATCCATTTATATGAGGTCCATAGAGTTGTCAGACTCACAGAGACAGAAAGTAGGCTGGTGGTTTGTTGCCAGGGGTGGAGGGAAGGGAGAATGGGGAGTTAGTGTTTCATGGGGACAGAGTTTCAGTTTGGGGAGATGAAAAAGTTCTGCAGATGGAAGGTGATGGTTGTACCACAGTGTGAATGGACTTCATGCCACTGAACTGCATACATAAAACAGTTAAAGTGGTAAGTCTTATGATATGTATATTTTATCACAATAAAAAAAAAATCAAAGCCAAAAAAAAAAGGCAGTATCCTTTCCTGGGTATTTCCAGGGTAAGAACGCAGAGCAACAGGCTGGTAGACTTCCCTGTGGGGCTGTGACGGCGACCACGGGGTTCCGTTCAATGGGTGTGCCCCAAAGCAGTTCAGGTAAGATGGGAAGGCCAGTTGTGATTAATATCACACTACTGCTGACCTTCAACCTATCCTGGGAACATTCTTTTCTCAAGACCTAAAAAGGCCCAATTTTCACTGGCTGTGGGTGAGTTGGCTTTCTGGAGTCCAAAGTCCTCCTTAGTCAAGTCTGATTGGGATAGGGCAGGATGGGGTAGGAAGGTCCCTGAGTTGAGTGAGCCATCTGGAGGATCAGAGACAAGGTGGGGCTATAACATGACACTACCCACAGGCTTCCCATTTGTTCAACTTCTCAAGTCTGCTCCTGATGCAGTTTCCAGATTATTCTGCCAACATTTATTGAATTTTGCATACTGAGCTCTTATTACTATTTAATTTCATCCTATTCCTCCATAAGGGCATATGCTATGCTGTTGTTATCCTCACCTTTCAGAGGAGGAAACAGAAGTTCTGAGAGGCACCCCCCAACTCCAGCTCACTTCTCACCATGGCTCCATGCCCTAGCCTCACAGAGCATCCTATATCACTGCCTCTCCTTCTTCTAAGCCCTTGTAGAAGCAAAGGCAAGGCTTTCCTCACTTCCTGGAAAGTTCTTCCTTTCTCAGCACAGTTTTGCTCATCCTGCACACCCACTTCCAGTTATCTTCCCTTCTGTGAGGCCTTCTTGATTATTTTTAGTGGTATAAGGAGTCATCCCTTCCTTAAAGTCCCCCAGACAGCATCAACCCCACAATTACAGAACTCTTAGCTGGAGCCTGGAAATGTGTTAGGCATTCTGCATTCATTAGCTATTCATTAGCTCTGCAGCAGGCATTACTATTACTTCTATTTGACAGGTGAGAAAACTAGAGCAGAGAGGTTAAGATGCCTGTTCAAGGTCACATAGATATGGTGGGTGGACCCAGAATTTAAATCCAGGGAGACTAACTTTAAAGTCCTTTGTAGAGTATTTTTATTATCGTAGTGTGTGTGTGTATCTATGTGTTTCCCCACACTAGATCGTGAGCTGGTCTAAGTCAGTATTCATCTTGGAACCCAGGGACCTAGTTAGAACCTGAACATAAAAGGTCTCGATAAATATTTGATTCATTAGTGACTGAGTGACTCAAGGAGTGACATCAAAATACCACTAGATTAATTCAGGGTGAAACATAGGCAGTAACTTCTTTGACATCGTCTGAAGTAACTTTTTTCTAGATATGTCTCCTGAAGCAAGGGAAACAAAGGCAAAAATAAACTACTGGGACTTCATCAAAATAAAAAGCTTCTGCACAGCAAAGGAAACAACCAAAAAAACTAAAAAGCAACCTATGGAATGGAACAAGATATTTGCAAATGATATATCTGATAAAGGGTTAGTATCCAAAATATATAAAGAACTTCTCAACACCCAAAAAACATATAATCCAGTTAAAAAAATGGGCAGAAGACATGAATAGACATTTTTCCAAAGAAGACACACAGATGGCTGGCAGAAATATGAAAAGATGCTCAATATCACTCATCATTAGGAAAATTCAAATCAAAACTACAATGAGCTATTAAGTCACAGTGGTCAGAATTGCTAAGATTAACAACCCAGGGAACAACAGATGTTGGCAAGGATACAGAGAAAGGGGAACCCTCTTATACTCTTGGTATACTGTTACAAACTGGTGCAGCCACTCTGGAAAACGGTATGGAGGTTCCTCAAACAGTTAAAAATAGAGCTACCCTTCAATCCAGCAATTGCACTACTAGGTATTTATCCAAAGGGTACAGAAACACTGGTTTGAAGGGACACATGCACCCCAATGTTTATAGTAACACTATCAACAATAGCCAAATTATAGAAACAGCTCGTGTCCATCCACTGATGAATGGATAAATAATACGTGGTGTGTTCACACACACACACACACACACACACAAACACACATACACAAACACAGGAATATTACTCAGTCATAAAAAATGAAATCTTGCCATTTGCAACAAGGTGAATGGAGCTAAAGAGTATTATGTTAAGCAAAGGAAGTCAGAAAAAGAAAAATACCATATGATTTTAATCATAAGTGGAATTTAAGAAATGAAGTAGTGATCATAGGAGGGAAAAAGATGTAAGCCAGGAAGCAGAACTCTTAGCACTGGGTATTGTATGTAAGTGCTGAATCATTAAATTCTACCCCTGAAACTAATATTACACTGTACGTTAACTGGAATTTAAATAAAAATTTGAAGAAAATAATATTCAAGAAAGAACAAAGCTAAGTGTCCAAATATATGAGATGGGGAAATAAATACTCTATCCAAAGAAGGAGAGACAGGTGTGGATTGGTAAGGCTTCCTGGAGGAGGCAGGCCCTAAAGCCCTAAAAGAGGAACCTGTCAGGAAGAAAATGTAGATGAAGGAACGCTAGCATAGGCAAAAGTAGAGAGAAGGAAAGCCATGGAATCTACTCCCTCCAGCATCCATTACCTTGTGCCATCTCTAGGGAGATGGTCCCACTAGGAAAGTGGTAAAAGGAGTGCCTCCAATCCTACAGTATGCTGTGTTGTGGAAGGAGTGGTCCTCAGTGTGGGTTATAATCCCCTGGGGAGTTGGCAAAATAATGCAGCCTCAGGGGTTCCCTGGAGATTCAGTTCTGCGGGCAGGGAATCTGCATTTTCATACCTCCCAAGAGAATCTGATAAAGTTGTCTGCAAACTACATTTAGAGAAATGTCACCACAGGGACCCACGATGTGGTCTCCTTGTCATCATGCCTCCATTCCAGGAGCTGTCATCAGGGACCCCACAGACCTGGGCATGCTTAGAGGAGCTGCCTAGTTTTAAAATGCTGCCACCCTAGCTTTCTTATAAACCACAACTAGTAAAGTACAAAGCCTCACAAACCATAAATAACCCACTTGTCCCTAGGTCAAGAAACGCTGAAGAACAGTGGTGGTTAATGGAAAGGCGCAGATTATACACTTGGGCCCTCAGTTTCACTAAAGTTCAGTTATAACAATCACCCTTAGCTTACCTCTGTTCTCCCTTTCCCCCTCCACTCTCCTGTTGGGATATGAAGTCCTTTATGGCAGTCTGGCCTCAATTCTGCTCCCTACTTTATCCGTAGGACGCCTTGGTGAGGGGACCCCGTCACCAAGAGCATCTGCACCACCTGGGAACTTGTTGGAAATGTAGATTCTCAGGCCCCACCTCAGACCTGCCTAATCAGAATCCCCAAAGTCAGGGGCACATGAATTCTATTTTTCAAATTCCCCAGGTACCATAGAAGAATCCAACCCACCTGCAGCCCCGGAGTTCTAGTCCACTAGACTCTTGCTGCTCCAAGTGCAGTCCGTGGACCAGCAGGCTCAGTGTTACCTGGGAGGCTCCAGCTTGGCAAGCCCACCCAGTCCTGCAGGCCACCAGCATCTTAGGTGACTCATGTGCACAAGACAGTCTGAGAAGAACCTAGCCATGTTCCCTTGTTCCTCTGGAGTCGCCTGCCCACATGATCCTCCCAGGGCTCTCCTCCCACTGCCGCTTAACCATTTTAGAAGCTATTTTCTTGCTCTCTCTTCTCACCAAAAGAAGTTCCTTCTTGCCTTTCTTCCTTTTAAACAGCTTGCCTCGGGGTGCCTGGGTGGCCCAATGGGTTAAGCCTTGGGCTCAGGTCATGATCTCAGGGTCAGCAGGGAGTCTGCTTCCCCCCTCTCTCTGCCTGCCTCTCTGCCTACTTGTGATCTCTGTCAAATAAGTAAGTAAAGTCTTTAAAAAAAAACAAAAACAGCCTGCCTCGATCCATGCTTCCAGGAGTAACAGAAGAAAACCTTCCCCAGAATAAACTGTGCAAACCTGATTGGAATATCAATCCAATGTACACCCCACCTTCTTCTTTGTCAGTGCTTGATTTCAGACTAACTGGTATATTTAATAATTCTTTTCAATTCTTTACAGGCCAGTGCCATGAAAGGACAACACATTTTTCCTCTTGGAAACAAATCCGAAGGAGAGGGAAAACAAAGCCTTGATCAATGCGTCCAAAAAAATAAGCTTGTAGCTGCACAGTGGTGTCCTCAGGGATGGGTTAAAGTTTCTGGAGAAACTTGACTAAGGCATCTGACGTATTTCAGAGGCAACGGGGGTGGCGGAGGCAGTGGTGGGGGTGGTTGAAGAGGAAGGCGGTGCTGAGCGAGCAAAGAGAAGAAGTCTCTAATGTGAGGGGAAGCTGTAGCTCTTGATGAGTCTGGGCCAACTTCTGTGCATGGCTTCTCTTTTATACTCTTCTAAAACAGGATGGCATCAGGAACGGAACACAGGGAGAAGTGACCAGATCATTTTAGGATTGGAGGCCAATCTGTCTAGCTCTGGGCATCTCAGAGCATCCTAGAAATGCTCTTTCCTTCCTCTCCCCCCTGCAACTGGCTGAGGCAGTGAACTTAACTTGTAGCTCCTTATTACTTAAATGATGTCGAGATGCCTTATCTTGGCATTTAAGGCCTTCCACTGTCCAGCCCCAGTCCCTCCCCAGCCTCACATTTGATACCAGTCAAAGCAGCAGATACTCTTGAGCACCTACTATGCACCAGGCACTGCTAGAGGCGCTTGGCCACAGGGGTGAGAGAGATAAGATCCCTGACCTCAGACAACTAGTATTCCAGTGGAGAAATGGGAGACAAACAAGGAAAGAATTAAACAAGCTTGGTGGCAGAAACTGTTGCAGATGGTGCAATGGATTTCAACAGGGCAATGTGCTGGGGTGGGAATTCTCTGAGGCCCAGCATAAACTGAGACCTCAAGGACAAAAGAAGCCAGCCCTGTGAAAATCTGGGGAAGAAAATTTCTTGCTCCAGAAGGGAGCACAGCACATGCAAAGGCCCCTGGGCAGGAACAAGTTTCCAGTGTTCAGTGACTGGCGAGAGTAAAAGCGGCAACAACACAGGAGAAGAGGGCAGAGGCTGGCTAGGGCTAGGCATGGAAGGATCTTTGGTTTTTGTCAAGGGTAAGAGGACATCACTGGAGGTTTTTTGTTTGTGTTTGCAGGAGATTCAGGGAGACATGATCAGATGCCCATTTAAAAAGACCACTCTGGCTGCCTCTGTTTGGAGAATAGATGGGAGGAGGAGCTTGGGGTGGACGTAGGAAGGCAGTCAGGAGGTGAGGTTGGAGGGACGGGCACATGTTTACTCAGCAAGTGGTGTTTTTTTTAACACCCCTGTGCCTTTGCACATGCTATTCCCTTTTCTTATGGTGCCCCTCCCACCATCTCCATCTGAAAAATCCCATCTGTGTGTTATGGGCTGCTCAGGGTTTGCACATACCATCTACTCTCATGCTCACACATGATAATCTGCTACCCCTCAGGCCTCGTTTGGAAATCAGTATCTGTTTTAGCCCTTATCCCATGCTGCAGTGTGGAAAAAACCTGGGCTTTTGGCCCAAGGACAGGCTCAATCACCACGGGCTATGGGGCACCTGAGAAGGCAGCTCATCTGGAAAATGGGAGAACATTTACCCTTCCTGCAGACCCGACAATGAGGATTCCAGGGTGAGTGATGTCTAAAGGGAACACTCCCAGGGGAGAGTAGTAAGGGACAAAAGAAGCAGGACAGGGCCAGAAAGAGAGCAAACAGTGTGTGACCTCAGGCAGAACTCTCTAGGGCAACTCTGGAGGGCTAAGTCACCCCTCATGGCTGCCCAGCTTAGGGAAGGGAGCAGGGCTTTCACCCTCCCGCACCCACCAGTAACTCCTGAGTGTCCCCACACCAGAAGGGACATAAACTCCCAGGCATTTCTGGTTCTCTGCAGGTGCTGGGAAGGTGTCCCAGGAAGGAAGAGTTGCAGGGGCCAGTCTCTGAAGCAAAAGTACATGGCAGCTGGGGGAGGGGAGTGTAGACACAGCAGGGGATGCAAGGGGCTGGGGGCTGTGTTCACTACACCACCGGCCAGGTTGGGATACTGCAAGGATCACAGCTCCCCAGCCCCCCTGCTGTCCCCGGGGAGAATAGAGGCAAAGATCCAACCATCTCATTTAGGAGACTTTGGGCTCTCTGGGGACAGAACAGGCCCCCTCCATTTTCATCCATGGAAGGATGTTTTTGAGTGAGGGGATTCCTTGCAATCCCTGATATTATTTTACAAAGATACCAACTACCCCACAGCCCTTGAGCCAGGCAAGACAGTGACATTTTTACAAGGGATCTCACTGACTGCTCATATGGACCCTGAAAGGTCAGGAAGAGCATCAGCCCTGTGTGCCAGGTGAGGAAACTGGACTCCAGGGAGGGCAGACAAGGTCTCAAAGCTGAGGATCAGTCCACTGCTGAGACCCCATGTCCTGTCATCCTGCACCCTGTCACCTCCCTGGCAGGCTTCTGGTGGAATGATCCCATTTTCCCTTCTCTGATGGGGCCCTGCAGCTATGACGGCTCAATTTGGCTCTAACAACAGAAAGGGTCCCTTTCCCCCCAAAGCAAAGTCCCTGTTGCCTGGCCCCCAACTCCAGAGCAGTCAAGCTACTTACTCATGAAGGCTGGGGCTCCTTTCCTGAGACATTTGTGTTGGGCGACAACCAGGCGTCACCTGAGAGCACCTCTGAAAGGCTCCTTGGTCATGGGACTCGGCTTCTCCACAGGTTAGACCTCCCCCTCTGCCTGGCATGACCCCACAAGCTTTGTGAGGACTTAGGAACTAATCCTATTTCACCAAAACTCCTTTGTGAGCTTCAGACTTGGGTCTGCTGGGCATATTTTAAATTTTCTCTTTCTCAGAAGTAAGAGAGATGATAAAAGATTGTTGGAAACACAAAAGCAAAGGTATTTGATCTCTCAGGGGCCTTGGAAAGGGAAGAAAATGGAAAAGGCCACCTTTGCCTAACTTGGGGGAAAAGAAAAGGCTCTTCTGGGGGCACCTCTGGGGCTCAGCAGTCAAGCATCTGCCTTCAGCTCAGGTTGTGATCCTGGGGGCTTGAGATGGAGCCCCACATCGGGCTCCCTGCTCAATGGGGAGCCTACGTCTCTCTCTCCTAATGCATATGCGCTCTCTCTCTTTCTTTGTCAAATAAATAAAATCTTTAAAGATTTTTTTTCTCCCCCCAAAATTCTGGCCTTCATCCAGTATCCCCCATCTCTGAAAAATGCATTAGCAATTGCCCAGATGCCTTAACCAGAAGCCTGGGAGCCATCTGGACCCCTCCCCCTGCCTTCATTCACTCCATCATCTATCATTCCAAGGCCAAGCTGCTCTCAGGATGGCCCGGCCTCCCTATTCCTCTCACTGCTGCTGCCCTCAGCTGAACTTCTTGCCCACACCACTGCAGTGGCTCCTCCCTGGACTTCCCCATCAACCCCTGCCCTTTACCGGCCAACCTTCTAGGAACACAAACTGGTCTGTATCACCTCATAAGTAGCTCCCTAGTTTCAAACAGCCATGAAACTTTCTTTGCACTGGGGATGAAGAATAAATCCTATACAGGGCCTGCCAGCCCCAGATCTGGCCTCACCCATCTCAGCCTGTCCCAGTCTCTCCTTGCTTGTAAAACTCAGACCACAGGCCCTTTGCACAGGCTGGCCTTTCAGTCTCCTCATTCTCCCCTTAACCTGGCTAAACTACTCCCCATCCTGCATCCCCCAACATCACTTCACCAGAGAAACTTTCCCTGACTGTGCCACTCGGGTTGCATCCGTATCCCCCATCATCCTCCCCCAGCTCTAAACATGGCATGTTTATATCTCTCACTACAAATACAATTTTACACATATACCTTGATTAATGTCTGTCTCCTAGCTGGCCTAGGAAGGGACATCATCTGGTTTTGTTCATCCTTGTATCCACAACACATCCATGGTACCTGGCACATAGTAGACCCTCAATACATATCGCCTGGATAAACTAATGAAAGCAAAGATATAGGAGAACATACGGCTGAAACTGCTTTTGAGATGTACACAGAAGACATGCCAAAAATATAGGTTCTACATCCCTCCCTGACATCTTAAGCTCTTGAAGGAGTGACAGGGAGGGTTCTACCTCTGGCTTCGGGGGTTCCACCCACCCCAGCACAGGGATCACAGCTGTCAAAGCTGACAGCAGAAAGAAATCAATCACAGAAGGAAGAATTGACTAAGGGCTGCCCCCTGAGCCTGCCCAGGGAGGGCTTTGCTTCTTACTCATTGTCAGGAAAACAGAAGGGAATTCCTTTGGATGGAAGGAACTTCCAAGAGCCACTTGAAAGGCCCCCACAATCCAGTTCATAGAGAAAGCAAGCAAAAGTCAGGTATTTAGGTACCTGCTTTTGGCTTCAAGAAGCCTGTGGCAAAGCAGGGACAGAATCCAGTTCACCTACTTGGAGATTTCCTGTTGCACACTGCAGCTCTGGCTGCTCAGGCTGGGTACCCAAAGATATTTAGAAGTACTCAGGAGGCTTGTGGGGGGTAGTGGTCAGAGATTCCCTCTTCCACTACCTGCCAATGCTGCTTCTAAAAGCAGAGACTTAAGCAATGACCGAAAGAGACAACCAAAGATTTGGGGGAAGTGATTCTTCCAGTCTGGGGCAAATACACAAGCACTCACAGCCTTGTGCCCAATGCTGAATACACAGCCTTGCTCTTCTGAACACACAGCCCTTCTCTGTCCTTCTCTACTACACTGTTTCTGTCCTCCACTAGAATCCCCAGTGCTGATGTGCACGGGGATATCATTCAGTAACCGGTGTCCACCTGCCCCCTCTACCTCACCAAATCCCACCTACCATGCACTGTGGCCTGAGTGGGAAGCCCCTCCAGGCCACTGCTGGTATGCCTGGTTCTCACCGGCTCACAGTCCTAGGTTCCTTGTTCAATAGGATTTTCCACATTTACATTCCACATTTACACAGGCCCTTCTCAGATAAAGAAATTCTAGGTAGATTGGATGGTCTCTTGTCCTCTCAGCACTCCCAGAGATGCCCTGCTGGAAATCCAGAAGAGTGGGTGGGTGGGTGAGTGGTGTATAGATGGATGGGGCTCAGCTCCCTGGCAAGCTCCCTGGCCTGGGGGGCGCGCACATGCTTAAACTTGCCCTGAAGAAGACCCCAAGTGTGGCTGAGGGGCACAGGCCCCCAAAACCCCAGACCCGCTTTTCTCTGGAGAATGGTAGGTATGACTGGCAGGGAGGAGAGGTTCTCTCCCATTTAGGAACATGAAGTTCTGCCTGCACTACTCTCTGAGCCTTAAAATTCTACCACCTGATGTTTTCTAGCCTTCCCACTTTAGTGGGGTTACCAGGCAACAGGGGACTATTTCTTCTACCCCTTTAGACTCCTGTGAGGATCCAGGCAGGGTTTCCACCCTCACTGGGGCTCTGGCAAGATGGAGCCTTGGAGGCCTGGCCAGCTTGCCACTTGTAGGCTATATCGTTGAGTGGGCTCTTCCCCATCTTGGGTCTTAGTTTCCCCATTTGGAACAGGAAGGCACTGGGCAGGACCATCTCAGAGGTGGTCCCTACCACCAAACCTACTCTTCGCTGAGCACTGTCCAGAAGGCCCTGTAGTGACCAGAGGAGTTAGACATTCTCTTCCATTTTACAGATGAGGAAACTGAGGCAGAGAGGCACTCACTGGCTTAAGGTCACCCAGCTGGTCAGTCGGGGGGGGGGGGTAGTTTGCATGGGTCTAATTCAGAACTAGCCAAACTCTCGGACACCCCAACAAGATGCCTTTGACTGACGCTCAGATATCTCAGGGGCTGGTGGGGTGGGAGGCCCAGATGGATTCCAGAGGTTGACGTTTCTTAGCATGAATCCCCCAGAAGCAAGGCAGCCGGGAACGGTGGCTTAGAGCATGGCCTTTCTGGATTTCCCAACTCTCAGAGTGTAACCTGAGCTGCATTCCCTGCCAGGAAGTCCCACCCAAGTGCTATGCTACCTGACTACTTGCTGAGATCACAGGGACGGAAGAGCTTTCCTATCTCCCGTGTTCTTTGATCTGCGAAGAATGCCAGAACTCAGTGAGGCGCTTTCACTGGTGACCCCATTCTGGGGATGCTGGAATGAGGTTGGGAGAGGGAGGCCCCTCGCAAAGTTAACATGTGCCTCTGTTCAGACCCAGATCCTTCTACTCCAGATCCAGTGTGTGCTGAACAGGAGCCACAGTTTGGGAAAAAACAAGATGAAGAGACAGGCAGACATGATGGGTAGCCAAAATCTCCACAGGCTCAGGACTGACTCTCTCTGGTCCTCTGGGTGAATTTCGAGCTCCCTCCCTCACTATGCAAAATAAACAACCGAGACAACCTAATTAGAGGGAGGAGAGCGCTGAGTGATCTATTTTCAAAATCAGGGGCTGCTGTTTCATTTTTAAAAAGAAATAGCTGAGCTAGGATAGAAAGTATGGGGGTGTGCAGGGGTGGGGAGCTCACAGGCTCTCCTGGTGGCTGCTGCCCTCCCCCTCCGGCTTCCTGCCTCCTGGAGCCATGTGACCTCAGGGAGAGAGACAATCCCATTGCCAGGTGGCTTCTCAACCTACAGGTGAAAAGTTGCTGGCACCTGGGTGGCTCAGTCGGTTGGGCACCTGCCTTCTCCTCTGGTCTTGGTCTCAGGGTCCTGGGATGGAACCCCATATTGGGCTCTCTGCACAATGGGGAACCTGCTTCTCCTTCTTCCTCTGTCTACCACTCTGACTCTGCCTGTTTGTGCTCTATCAAATAAATAAATAAAATCTTTAAAAAAAAAAAAAAAGAAAGGAAAAGGTGATGTGGGGGGTTCAAGGATCTCACTAGTGCCCTATACTTTAAGGTTAACTCCCTGCTTCTGTGCATTTGATCCCCGTGGCAAACTGAAACTATCCGTCTCATTGTTACCACCACTGGGTAGAAGTTCAGAGAGGTTAAGTGACTTAGCCATGATCACACAATGTAAGAATTGCAGAGTTGGGATTCAAATCCAGACTAAGCTAACTCCTGATTCATACCCTACCTGTCACAGGCTTCTGAAGAGAAACTCTATGGCTCTTCCAAGATTATCAATACTAATAAGGATATTAGTATAATATGGAGTAGTCTAATCTCATACTATGTGCCAGATTACTTTAAACTGACCCTCATGCTTCCAAGCCTGCCCCTGCCTCAGGGCCTTTGCACTGGCTGTTCCCATTCCTGGAAGGCTCTTCCTCCATTATGCCTTGGCTCCTTTTCTCACCTCCTTCAAGTCTTTGCTTAAAAGTCACCTTCCCAATCTCCTATTTAAAATTGCACCCCCATCTCCACCACAAACTCCCAATCTTTCTGTCCCATTTTACTTTCCTCTACGGCACTTCTCACCATTTAAAACTCTCAGTGTATTTTGTTTGCTTCCCACCTCTGTGAGAATTTACCCTTCCTTAGGGTAGGGTTCTCCATCTACTTCTCTCCCCCTATCTCTCCAGCCTCTAGCACAGAGCACAGCACACAGCAGGGGGCATAGAGTAGGCACTGAATGGATCATGTTGAATCCTGACCGCTCATGGCAATCTAAGGAGAGGGGTACAGTTTTATCCCCACTTTACAAATGGAGAAGTTCAAGAACCCAAGTCACACTGCTTGTACATGTAAAATGCAGCCCCAGAGGCAAACCCTCAACAACTGAGATACTAAGAACATAGTGGAAGGAGGCTGAGGGGTTGAGGGAGTAGTGACTGAGGAGCCATGGTCCTTACCAGACCATGAAACCATGCTTTTATTGTCCAAAAGAGGTCTCAGTTTGGGACCACAGTCAGGACATTGATGACATTTTGGACCCAGGACCATGTCTATGCAGTTAGAGAACCTGGATGCTGCAGGGTGTTCCTGAGCACAGCAGGGTGGGGGACACTCCCACCCCACTTAGCAAGGTGGTCTGCAGCTCATGCCCCATTCTTACTCTGCATCAAGAGGGCTTCATTCCTCCCCTGGCGGCGCCTCCCCTCCCAGCTCCTCTCTGATCCCCTTGTCCTGGCCTCACCTTCTTCAGTCCTTTAAACTAGAGCAGATTCTAACTTTCGTGTCAGTCACCTGGGGAGGGACGAATTAGGGGCAGGGCCCCGCCCCCAGGCTCTGGGTCCAGGAGCTGAGTGGATCCAGATGCCTGTATTTTTGACAAGATCCTGGGCAGATGTAAGGTGGGTAATCCACAGACCTCCCTGAATAAGAGCTCCCTCACAGACTGCACCCGCAAACTTAGCCTTGGATTGTGTGCCCCTCTGTGCCCTGGAGAGAAGTCCTTATTTCGCAACCAGACTCTAAATCCCCTAAAGGTGTTACACTTTCATCCTTTAACTGTGACCCTGAATACTCAGTAGATGTTCAATAAATTCTTGAGGGAAGGAGAGATGAAAGGCAGGCATCTGAACTCAGAAAATTAATTACAAATCAGTGGAGATTTGCTTGCTAGTAGTTTTTGTGAGAAAGATTTGAGAGGCATATTTGACAGGGTTAATAGGAATTAACAGTATGATACGGATTCTTAAAATAAAAAAGCCAAACCAAAATTAGGTCACATTAAAAGAGGTAGGGTGTCTAATCAAGGAAGGAGATAGTGCCCCTTTTGGACTAAAACAACCTGATCAAAGGGTCAAATTGGACTCCCTGGAAGAGGAATGTTGACAGACAGCTGTCACTCTGAAGTTAATGACTGAGATAGCAGTTGGGAGTTGCAGGGAGGGGGAGGCATCTAAAAATCACTTCACTCAAAGAACAAAGTAAAAATAACAAAATGGGGAAAGTTTAGCCTCGAGAAGTTAAATCCTGATTCTAGTTGTTCAATATCTAGAGGACTCTTGTGAGGAAGAGGGCCTGGACAGAGACCATAAGATGGGTGGATAGAAGTTGCAACAGGAAAGAATTAATTCTAATGCTGAAAATGAAGACAAAAATGGGGTTTTCCAACACTGGAGCTGGTGCCCTAAGAGGAAGTGACTTCCGTGTCAATATAGGTAACTAAGCAGAGCTGGCTGACCCAGCTGATACAAGGGGTTTATGAAGGTTTTTCTGCACTGGGTGGGAAGGAATAACAGATGCCTGTAATGTCCCTTTGACTCAGAGATCCCAGATGTTTTAGGAGTTCCCAGAATGTTTTAGGTTCAAATGGGGTTATTTCTCAGAGTTAGCCTCTGGGCAGCAGGTGTGACCTGCAGGCTGACCTGAAGTATGCTGCCCGAGAGATACCCTGAGAATCCAGGATACCTCGTGTTCTCCAGGCAGAAAGCACAGTAGGAATGCAGGCTTGAAATAAGGAGATAGTGCAGGGCAGGAGACAGGCAGAAAGCCAGCGGTCTCAGGAATTGGCCTCACTTCAGATACTGACTTGCTGTTTGGTTTGGGGCCTCTCTGTGCCTCAGTTTCCAAAGTACACTGTGCGCTAGGCCGAGTCCCAGGAAGCCCCATCAGAGATTGTGCATTTATGGAAAGCCCCAGATGCTGCTACTGGATGAGGGCCCATGCTTTGAGCAGGAAGGGGCTAGCAGTCTCCAGGTCTCTTGGTGTTTGGACAGTCTGGGATCCCAGACTCCCTGTTCCCTCCTCTGCAAAAGAAAGGAACTAGAGGGTATTACGCTAAGTGAAAGAAGTCAATCAGAGAAAGACAATGATTATATGATTTCACTCATGTGGAATTTAAGAAACAAACAGAGGATCATAGGGGAAGGGAGGGAAAAAAAATCAAATAAGACCAAATCCACAAGGGAGACAAACCATAAGAGATTCTTAACTATAGGGAACAAACTGAGGGTTTCTGGAGGGAAGGGGGATGGGGTACCAGGGTGATGGGCACTGAAGACGACACTTGATGGAATGAGCACTGGGTGTTATATGCAACTGATGAATCACTAAACTCTACCTCTGAAACTAATAATATACTAGAGGTTAATTAATTGAATTTAAATAAAATTTTTTAAAAAGACAGAGAAAGGAAAAGCTTGGGGCAGGTGCCCATGTGACTTACAAATGACCCTTTCCCAGACTAGGAAAACTGGTGGTAAAGCTCCTGAACTGCCTAGTGTAGGGTGGAGGGATAAATACACTGGTCCACTTAGCTACTGGGAGACCCGAGAACGCTGGTGGCTTTGTAGCAGCCCCTTCCCAGGAGGAAAACACATCCCTCAGAAGTCCCCCTGAAGCACTATCCCCACGAACCCCGAGTCCGGGAGAAAGGCAAAGTCATTGGGACTCCCCACTGTATGCACTGCAGGTAGAAAACCCTAAGTACACTGTGGTCTGTGCAATGGTCCAGATTTGCCAGTTAGCGAGCCTGATTTTATGCAACACAACAGCCTGCAAACATTAGAAAGGTGTTTGGGGCCTGCAACCTTCCGGCAATCCTTTGAGATCATAAGACCCCACTGGTTCAATCACACGCCAGGATTTCTGCTGAGAGAGCCACGAACAAACAAGCCTCTGAAACCCCAGGTCAACCCCAGCTTTCCCAACCTCCTGGTGCTCCGATTTCCAGCCCTATGTAAGCAAAGTAGCTACAAACTCACGGCTTCGGGAGAGGCCCTGGATTCTGTTCACAACACCAGGATATGTACGGGGCACATTTTATTTTTGGCTTCTTCCTCTGTTGACGTGGAGGAAGAGAAAGGCACCGGCGGAAAGATCAGGCAGGTGTGGCTAAGTTGGGTTAAGGACTGCTTTAATGGGCTCTCTGGAAAGCCCAGGTGTCTTCCAGTTCCTGCTCTTTCTAGGATTCCTGGCCCAGTGGCCTGCGTCAAGAAAACGGCTTTGCATTCGGCACCAGGCGGTTTGGATTAATCATTATTCATGCCTTTCCCATCACTTGGAGCGGGACCCCTGGCGCAGGCCCAGGCATAGTAACTAAATTTTAAAGGTTTGCAGACTACCTAGCCAGGGAGTGACGATATGACCAGGGTGTGCAGAACAGGATTATTAGGGTCATAAATTTTTATTAAAGGTCACTAACAGATTTATAGAAAGCACTGTAAAATGACACTCGTTTTTATTAGCAGGGATCCTAGCCCTTGACAGAAAGTGCCTGAGCTGAAGCAGAGCTGGAGGGCTTTCTCCAACAAGTGTGGCCTTTGATTCAAGTTCTTATAACCCACGGGGGAACTGGCACTGAAATCCCCAGGGTTCTCAGCTGAGTGGGGGGGGAAGGACGCTCCCAGGATTATTCAGAGAAGGGGTGGTGAAAGTTCAAGGCCATGATGCACAGAGCTGCCACAGGGTGTGGCTTGGCTCCTGCCTTGGCCACACACTAGATGGTGGCCTGGGCTGGTCATTTCTCCTCTCAGAGAAATGTTTCCTCTTCTGAAAAATATGGGTTGTCATGTCCACTCTTAGGAATGTTGTAGGGGTTAAGATATGTTGTGATTGCCAATATGCGGTAAATTGGAACATGCAAGGCTCCCCATTAATTCCATGACTACTGCTTTTCTTTGCCAAATATGTGTCAGATGCCTGAACAGACTCAGTTTACAAAATGGTAAGGGCAGATCTGGAACCCTGCCCTGGAAAGGGTTAACCTTACATTCGGGTTGGAACACCTGACCCTCGGTGTTCCCAAGTGGAGTGTATCCAGGTAGCTTAGGATCTTCAGAGACTCTCATATCAACATCTCATGTCAATGTTCTTTTCCTTTTTTTTTTTTTTTTTTTTTTTTAAGATTTTGTTTGTTCATCAGAGAGAGCATGAGCATAAGCACGGGGAGAGGCAGGCTGAGGCAGAGGGGAATCAGACTCCGTGCTGAGCAGGGAGCCGATTGAGAGACTGGATCCCAGGACCTTGGGGGTCACGACCTGAGCCGAGGGCAGACACTTAACCGACTGAGCCACCCAGGCATCCCTCAATGTGCTTTTCTTGAAAAGAAAAGAAAAAATGCCTTTGAAGATGCAGACAGACCAGGAGAGAACCTACAGAAGTGATGGTGTCAGGGAGGAGTTCAAGTGTTCTTTTCCCTGCCATTTTCCCAGACTTCTTGGAACATGAGAGTTGGTTGTACAAAATGGAGGAAAGGATAGGCTTTGTGCACAGGCCGATCCAGTTTCAAATTCCAGCTTTCGTGTCCTTGAAGTAAGAGTTGGACAAACTGCATAGCTTCTCCGACTTAAGGGTTCCTGATATACATAAGGGGGAAAACCATTTGCTTCATGATTACATGCAAGTGTGGAAGCCATTTAAGGGGGTGGGGGAGGGCTTTCTAGCATCCTCCCCCTCCTCCCGTTAGAGAATCTACCCTCTGCCCTGTATGGTCCTGGCAGTCATCTAATGCTCAGCAGGGGAGAATGTGTCTTAAAATGAAGGCAGGGCAGAAAAAAGGAGGGAAAGTGGGTCACACATTTTAGGTACTTGATCAAGCCTGACCTGAAACTAGTATTCCTGGATTGTTCAGATATGTGAACCAATCATATCCACTTCAATTATTTGGTTGGATTTTTATTACTTATAAAGACCTGACTCATGAGATTATATGTAATGCATACTAAATGCCTAACAGACAAGGGACACACAGATGTAACTTGGTAAGCAGTGGGGTTTTATTTTTTCTTTTTTAAAAATAGAAAGTAATATTTTTTCTTTACTTCCCAAGCTTTTATTTTGAAAAATATAATCCTACAGAAGATTTGCAAGAATAGTTTAATGTGTGTGTTCACCTACTTTTCATTTAAGTTAACTAACTGTTAACATTTTACCCCTTTTGTGCTGCTTCCTCCCTGTCTCCCTCCCTTTCCCCTTTACTGAGACATCGGTCCATTTCAATCTGAAGTACTTGAGTGGGAATCTCCTAAGAACAGAGACGTCCTCCCACCCAGGAAATTCAACAATGACACCATACATCTAATCTGCAGTCTGTTCAATTTTCTCCACTTGTCTCCATGTCTTTACAAATACTTTTTCTATCCAGGATCATGCATTATATTTCGTTGTCATGTTGCTTTAGTCCACTTTAATTAGAACAGTTCTCTAGACATTTTCTTTCTTGTAATATTGGTATTTAAGAGAAATTCCTTGCTTTGGATTTAGCTTAGTGTTTGTTTCTCATGATTTAGTTTCATATTCACCATTCTAGGCAGGTGATGTTGAGGGAAATAGGATTTAGTTGTAGTAAATATTTTATTGGAGTCTCACAGACATACAGATCAATGACCAGAGAATACATCTTCACAATGAATGAGTGCATCTGTGTGTCCAGCCCCTGGGCCAAAACACAGACATGACCAGTCTCCCAGGAGCCCCCTTCATGCCCCCCAGTTCCCCCTGCGAGTTCTGTCATCACAGATTAATTCTGCCTCTTCTTGACCTTCACACAAATGGGATAGTTTCGCAGGTTCATTTTGGGTTTGCTTTCTTTCACTCAATGTTGTCTGGTGAGATTCAATACTGTTACTGCATATATCTGCAGTTCACAGCATTTATGATTATTGATTTGTTATTTTCAAAGGAATGAAGAATGAGTCAGGCCACATATGTTTTCAGGTATAAGAACAAATTGGAGGGTCTGGCGCTACCCCTCTAAACTGGCCTGACCTGCCACTCACTGCATACCTCCTTGCTCATAAGTCCAGCAGCAAATAATGCCAAGGGTCCCAGCACACCTGAGGATTCCTGATGATCTGGCCCTGGCCCACTATCACTAACACTGACTTTACCTAACTCAAATCTTAGCCTTCACCCTGAGCTGGGCCGCCCATCCTATCAGCCTCTGGATTTACTGCACAGAATGGCAAGGCCTTAGTGATCAGTCTTCATTTACTAGCTCTGAAACTGATACACTCCAGCCATACTGGCCTCTCAATTCCAACCTCAGGGCCTTTGTACTTATTGAGCTCTCTTCCTGAAATACCCTACCCCAACTCTTTGCCTTGTGATCACGTGCTAATCTTTCAGGACTTGGTATCAATGCCACTTACTCCGAGATGTCTTCCTTGATAGCCATGGTGAATGTCAGTTTCCAGTCATTCTCTCCCATAGCAATGTGATCATAACTGTGATCATAATTTGCCTAGCTGTATTTGTGAATTTTATCCATTTTATATTCATCTCTTCCACTATTCCACGAGGGCAGAGAATATGTAAGTTTCGTTTTTCTGGTCTATTGAACACTTAGTTTAGGACCTGGTACTTTCTAAGTTCAATGAAGAAAGAGGAGGAACAGAGGTAAAGAAGGAGGGAGGGAAGAAAGGAGGGAGAGAAGGAAGGAATCAGGCCTTGGTCTCCGGACGTTGTTTTCATCTTGGACCTAGGCCGGCTCCTTCTTGTGGGTCTCAGTCACCTCTGCTGCCAGGGATAGGTGCCATATAACCCTAGGGACCCCTTGGCTACCCCCAATGGTCTAGCCTCAGACCCTCTGCTGAGTGAGACAGTGGCAAATGGCTGATGCAAGCTGCTGTCATACCCACAGGAATACCACTATGCTCCCAAAAGGCAGCAGAGCCTCGCTCACCTTCAGGCAGCACGTTTAAACCTCGATCCCCTGTGTGACAGGGTGGGAGCATGAGGGATAGAGACACACACACTCCTGGTGAGGAGTAAACCCGCTGCAAAGTGTCTCTGGAGGTCAGTTTGACTCCATATGCCTGGCACTCCAGAGGAGGTCCACAGGGATTTCTCCAAAGGACTGAATGGCCTTTGCCCCCTGGATTCCACTTCTAGAAAGCCATTCTATAGGAAGGAAAAGGAAGGATGTGCACAAAGACCTAGCAGCAAGGCAGTTCCCTACAATGCTAGTTATAATAGTTAAAGAATGAAAAGATGTCTAGTTCCAAAATAAAGGATTGCTTAAATACATTATTTCGTATTTAGGTAGAAGGTGATTTAGCCATTTTTAAAAACATTTTTTATTTAAATTCAATTAACATATATTACTGGTTTCATGACTTAGCCATTTTATAGTATGTTGTGGATGACATTTATTGGCAAGGAAAGATATGTGATATACAGAAAGATAATAGGATAGTATGTTAAATATAATCCCATTTTTTTATATCAAAACAATATTGATGACTAACAATTACATAAAACTGGTGTGCCAGGCTCTGTTCCAAGTGTTGTCCCATTTTCTCCTCCCACAACCCTAAAAGGCAGGTACTATCAACACGCCCACTTTATAGATGAGAGAACTGAGACCCAGAGAGGTTAAACGACTTGTCCAAGGTCACATGGCTGGTAATGGGGAAGCCAGAATTAACACCCAGGCCGTGTGTCCCCATTCTGAGCTCTCGACAGCTAGGCTTTGTTGCCTGCTAAAAGAACATGATAGGAGTGGTTCTCATTATGGGCTGAGATTCTGGGCACTTAAAAATTGTTTTTCTTATGATTACTTGGTTCATTGGTATTTTCTATGCTAAAATGAATGTGTATTGTTTTTATAATAAGAAAAGAAACCATTAAAATGTTTACTAAAGTTTGGATGGGGCATACTAAGTTAATTAGAGCATGATATCCTTGCCCAACTGTGAGATGAAATTCTGTAGCATAAACCCCATGCTCCTTGGAGAAAGAGATGTGCTCAGCAGTGCCCAGAGGCAGTCAGCTAGAGAAAAAAATCAAAGGACACAGGAGTTGTTTGCAGCAAGCAAATATCTGCTGAGCACCAACTGTCCACTGGGACTACCTTAGAGCCTAAGGGGCTGGTCCTGGCTTCTGGGAGTCCAAGTCTAGTTGAGGAGATGGCCTTTTTCCTAGCAGGGCTCTGGGGAGGTGGGGGGCAGGTCCCTTCTCCCCTCTTAGAAAAGCCCTGAGAGCCCCTGGAGGCACAGAGAGAAACTGTGTTCCCAAGGTATTTGAATCCCAGCTCCACTGGCTGCTTGATATGTGACCTGTGTTAATCAATTCACTTTGCTGAGTTAAAATGTATTAATAGTATTAATAGTACTCTCTTGTGGTAGGTGGAATTCTAAAGAACCCTCAAGATATCCATCCTCCCTGTACATACCCTGAATAGTTCCTTCCCCTTGAGTGTGGGCAGAGCCTGTGGGTATACATGTTAGGCTATACAGCAAAGGTAAAAGGGGTTTGCAGGTGGAGTTAAGGTTCCTAATCAGTTGACTTTAAATGAAGCCGAAGATTATCCTTCATGGGCCTGGCCTAATCAGGTGGTCCTCTAAAAGAGGGTATGGTCTCTTGCTGTCTCTTGCTGGTCTTAGAGAATTAATGAATTCTTTAGATGCAAGGAAATGAGTTCTGCCAACAACAACATGAGCTTGGTGGAGGACCCTGAGCTGCAGAGGAGACCAGCCTGGATCGCAGCTGTATGAGACCCTGAGCAGGGGACCCAGCCTAAGCCTAGTCTGGACACTTGCCCCATGAACAGTGTGAAATAAATATATGTGTGTTGTTTTAGCCACTAACTTTGTGATATTTTGTTATGCAGCGACAGAAATATAATACACTATGTCACGGGAATATTTATGAGATAATGCCTGTGCCATTTCACACACACATATAAACACACACACACACACACACATATCTGTGCTCAACTATTTGATTCTCTTTGCTTTCTTCTAAATGTCAGGACCCATACCATTTCTAGGGAAGACTGTTCAGCACTGATCTCCCATTAACCCCACCACCCCAGGGCACCTGGGTGGCTCAGTAGGTTAAAGCCTCTGCCCTCGGCTCGGGTCATGATCCCAGGGTCCTGGGATCGAGCCCCACATCGGGCTCTCTGCTCAGCAGGGAGCCTGCTTCCCTTCCTCTCTCTCTGCCTGCCTCTCTGCCTACTTGTGATCTCTGTCTGTCAGATAAATAAATAAAATCTTTAAAAAAAAAAAAACCCACCACCCCAGCCTGGGATCCCTGAATAGGCTTGAAGGAACCAGCAGGGTACCCTCCCGGTAGGGGTGGGGCGAACATCCTCCTGTCACCCTCATCACAGCTATCTCAGGCCTTGCATTGCAGACGCTTGGTAACTAACAACATACTTAAGCAATAAAAAGAGCAGATATCCTTTTTGGCTTCCAGCTCCTGTCCAGTTTGGGAGATAATCAGGAGGGGACGAGGCTGAAGTCAAAACTTGAAGGGGAGAGAGGCTCTTGTCTATCTGCATAAGGAATCATATACAGGAAAGTCCACTGTAGCTTTGTCATTGTGAAACAGCAGAAGAACAGACAAATAAACTGTCATGTAGCCTTCGGTGGGATATTATACAGCAGTAAAAATGAACTGGAACCTCATGCTTCAAGGTGGACACATCCTCAAACAATGGTGAGTTACAGAGACATATGTACAGTATGATGTCATTCACATAAAATTTGAAAACATGTATATGTACTAGAAGAATAAAAAAGATGCTTGTGGATGATAAACCTCAAATTTGGGCTTGTGGTACTTCCAGGGTGGTGGTGGGGGGGGGTGTGTGGAAAAAGCAGGCAGGAAGGCTCAGTTATGTTAACAAGCTTGTGGTGAGCACACGGTGCAAGAATGTTAGTAGGATGTCAGCTGTATGAGGGATTTCTGGTTTGTTCCTTGCTGGAACTCAGCACCTAGAAGAGTGCCCGACACCGAGTAGGTGCACAACATCATTAGCTGAATGAATCAATGAATGGTATCAGTTATGTTATCCTGTTAAATTCTGATCTGCATCTTAAAAATGAAACCTTGACTATCCTCTGGCACCACAGACATCTATCTCCAGCCACCAACCTGCTCTGTGGTCCTCAGGGAGAACACGGACCCTTTTGGGGGTCACAACTTTGCCAACTAAAATGCAGCAGCACATGGACTGGCCTCAGTTTCCACTTGTTGCAGGCTTAGGTGAGGGGCGAGTCAGGTTATAGGGGTTGTCACAGACCAGTGTAGCTATCTGTCCCCATGAGATTTCCCCTTTTAATGAGCCTTAAAGTGACCCTCATTCTTTGTGGGGCTCAGATCAGATTTTGCTGGGGTGCATGGCCATGAGACCCAGCTCTGGCCCTCACTAGCGGTGTAACCTTGCACAGACTGTCCACTTCTTGATACCTTAGTGTTCTCAATGAGAAAGTGAGGACCATAATTTGTGACTGGGGTGACAGCCCTTTTAGGTCCCACTCCATGGCCCACAAATGGAAGTACCCTGGTGAGTATGCTAATGTTTCTCCATGATTAGTAGAAAGTTTTTCCCACATTCTTCCACAACGAGCTCCTTGGAACATACAAGTTACCTGGAGAGCAGAGAGCACTCTCAGAACTTGCCTGAGGCTGACATTCTGCAGGAGGGATGTCCCAGTCAGCTGATTCCTAATTTCCTTATCCTTCCCTGAGTGGCCATATTCCCAGGCTAGGTCCCATGCTGGCAGTCCAGAGACCCCAGGTCATTTGTACCTACAGCCCCTATAACACAATGGCAATCTCTCCACTGTAGGCAGGGACACCTCCCCATTTCCAAGGCACTGTCACATCTCATGCACCCTTACTAATCCTCAGTTTGGGAAGCAGGCATGTCTCCCTATTTCACATACAGGGAGATTCATGTACAAAAGAATGAAGGGTCCGACTTACTCACTCACTGCCCTGCCACACAGATATTCATGAGGCACCTGCTAGGTGCAGACACTGTGCTTGGTCCTCAAGCTACAAATACAAGAACAACCTAAATAGCAACTGGTAACATTTATTAAGCACCTGCTACCTGGCAACAATTATTAGGCACCTACCATATTTAAATGTATTAATTCACATAATCTTTACAACCACACCCTGAGAGGCAGGTGCTATTTTTATGCTCATTTAACAGAGAGAGAAGCCTCAGGGCTTATCAAGGTTAAGGAATTTGCCCAAAGTCATACTGTTAGTAAACAGAGGAACCAGGATCCAAACATACAGTCTGGCTTCGAAGCCTACAAATTTAACTATTCTGTTAATCTGGTCCTTGCCTTTGAGACTTTGCAGGTCAGTATGGAGCATTTATGATCTCCAGGTACACAGTAGGGGCTCAACAAGTGTTTTCTAGGTGAATGGATGATTGGCAATGTAAGGTGATCAGAAATGCCTAAAGCAGTCAGGGAAGTCTTCCTGGAGGAGGAGGCAGTGGTGCTAGATCATGAGAAATGAGTAGGAGTTCTTCAGGACTCTATATCCATATTCTCTGTCCTTTTCACAAGTAACACTGATTGTATAATGAACAGAGACTGATGAAAAGGGACCTCAGCAGTCTGAGGTTCCCATCCCTGCCTTGCAAAGTTCTGCCATGAAGGATTTTCCATCTACCTCTACTACCAGGTCTGAACTCCTCTTTGGCCTACATCCGACAGCAAGTTCTGAGCACGGAATCCCACGTAAATGCAGGTGTTGCCTTAGAAGGTAGGGAGGGCTCCAAGATCAAAAGCTAACATGGGAAACGTGAATCAGGGAGGTGCAGAAACAGATACTGGCTAAGAACATGAGTTTGGGGATGATAGACTTGGTTCAAATTCCAGCTTCCCCATTAACTGGCTGTGTGACCTCAAATAAGTTACTGTAACTCTGTGTCTCAGTTTCTTTGCCTATAAAATGATGATACCTACCTAGTAGGGCTGTGATGTGATTAAGTCAGTAGATGTAAAGTATTTACAAAGCACCATGGGAAATGCTCAGTAAATTCAGCCTATCTTTTAAATTAATATTTGAAACTTGAGAGCTTTCTGGGAAGACAGAGCAGCTGCATGAAAGTTTGTGAAGAGGATGAACTCTGGACGGGGTGGAGAATGTCCCTGTGGACTCTCAGTATAAGGACTTCTGACCAGGGCAGAAACAGGGCCAGGTGGGCAATTTGAGCCAATAAACCCAAGAAACGAAAGAAATTCCAGAATCCTCCATATGTAGTCTGGTCTGTCTACAGAAGGACTGAGGAAGAAGGCTGCACAGGTCAGTCTGTAAGCCCAATGGCTTCTGACAGGACAACCACAGGATACCTGGCAGGAAGCAGTCCTGCAACTATAGTGACAATTGGAATGTGAGATGGACCTGTCTGTTCTCTGTATGTGCATAGTTCATAGACTGCAGGGCGTAGACTGTAGACTGCTAAGTGTTGAGCACATATTAGCTCTCTGTGGAATCTAATATGCTAAAAGATGGGGGTACAAAATGAATGCAGTTACTAATAATGATTAAACACATTCCCAGTGAGTCTTTGCTGTATGCACTTCACCTCCATTATCTCATTTGACCTTCACAACATCCATGCCAGATAGGTACTATTATTGGGTCCATTTTATAGATGAGAGAACTGAGACTCCAACAAGTTGATCCACTAAGGGGTAGTTCTGGGATTAGAATCCAGGTTTGTGTGGTTGCAGGGCATGTGCTCTTAACCACATTTTGTAATCCCAAGGGTGAATCAGAGAAAGTAGCTCAGGCAGGGGACACACGGTAAGATAGTACTCCTGAATTATAATAGTAGAAAATGCCCCTGGAAGATGGGAATGAGTGTCCGTGTTAAAAGAACTTTGTGGACTGCCCATGACTTCATGCGGAATAGCAGTGAGGTGATAAAGTGGTTGAATAATACAAAATCCAACCTTAAGATTCTCTGCACCTCAGAGCAGTCCTCAGGAGGAACACAGGACTGGTTCCTTCTGGGCTGCAACCACTGAGAACATCACTGCCAACACCATCTTCAAGACTGGTGGAGAATAAGCCAAGCAAAGTAGGTCTCCCTACTTTATTTCTCATTTTGACCCAAAGCCTTATCAATTGATTTATAATCTTTATTAGACTGCCCCACTGACATGGTGCGCTTTTCAAAACCTCTCTGCCCTTGATGTGAACATCTACTGTCAGCCATGCCCCAATCTCCAGCACAGAATGGTCTCTTCCCAATCCCATGGGGCTTTGGGTGAAGCTGTCAATCCTGCTCCTCCCCTGGCCAATCATGGTAGCCCATCCTTCTGTCTACAGCGACTGGTCTAAGAGGAAGGCACATAACCCAAGCTGGGCCAATCCCAGTCCAGGCATGAGATTTGCTTTCTGCACAGGGATGAGAGAAGTCTGTTTTTGTGTAAGTATGTGAACTGACTATAAGAACCACATCTGCCAGAACTGCTTGTGACCATCTAATCTACCATGGGGGCAAATCCCTGAGAATGAAGCCAACACTGGAGGTGGAGCTGAAAGACGAAAGGAAAACTGAGCCTTCATAATGGGATTTGAGACCCTGGATTCAGCTGTGCCTGTGCCGCCACCTCTGTGCTTTGCAGCTGTGTGAATCAATACATTCATTTTTAGCTTAAACTAATTGGTGTTGCGATTTGGCCACTGGCAACTGAAAGACTTCTGTTAAATACCACTCTCAAAGGATTCATCAATTAACTGTCTCATGCAACAGTGATCTACTTATACCCATTTTGGGCCTGACACTGATACACTATCTGCCTAAATGAAAATTAGGATGAAGATTTATCACCTCAGGGTGTTTGGGGTAATGGGACCTGGGCTCTGAGGCAGGCTCTAAAGACAAGTGTCCACCATGCCTGGGTCCGGTCCAGCTCTTAGGAGCAGGTTTGTGACAATCATAACCACAGCAGGGATCACACTAGCAAGGAAAGCTAATCAAGTGTGTGGCAACAAGTTCCAATAGTGATCACTGCCAACTAAGTGTCACAAAGGTTTGTGCCACTTACTTGGGACAATGACAAAATCAAGATGATGGTTGGATTTCAGCTGTTGTGAGTTCATTCTGGAAGACAGTCAGCATGAGGCTTTGGGTCAGAGAGAAAAGGGGAAGTGAAGTTAAGCCGGAGAGAGCATGAAGGTTCACACTTCCAAAGGAATTTACCAGAAGCTAAGAATCACTTAAGACAAGGTAACAGACTCTCTAAATCCAGATCACCCATGATGTTCTGCGACTCTAAGGTTTCTCTCTTAGAGCCCACCTTCTTATCTGTAAAGTGGGTGTATTAATTCCCTACCATCTAATCCTCAGGGTTTTTGCCAGGATCAGACAAAATGCCTTATAAATGGCAAGGACCAAAGCTTGCTTTCCAGTGTACGCAGGTACCAAACGGAAGGACTAAAATCTGTCCTGTGGAGTCAGACCAGTAAGTGTGCTTGCCATGGCCAGACAAGGGGTGAAGAGGTACAGAACAAAACAGATTATCTTCAAGAAGGTGGCTGAGCAAGCAGAGCACAGCTGTGGGTTTTGTAGAAATGACTCTTGGAAAGCAAGTACTTGCACACATCCCGTGGAGATTCTAGCTGAGGTGCCTCACTTCACTGTGAGATTGCTAGACCTCAGTTAAAGGCATCATCACCTGTCTGAGAGAGAAAGAAAGGGTGTGTGTGGCCACATTCACCTCTGCTCAGGGTCACATGGATCCAAGGCAGCCAGTAGGGTTCACTATCTGCCTACCTCACAGTGTGTCCTGGGGCTGCTCCTGCTCAGAGGGGGCACGTTTTCCTAATGCGCCCAAAGGTGCCCTGCAGTCTAATGGTGGACGTGCGCGTGAACAAATAGGTACAGGAATGCATACACACACGAGAGCAGCAGGGACCTCTGTGTGAAAGGATATGATGGACAAATCTTTGGCAACTTGGGGCCCCTGGGTGGCTCAGTGGGTTAAAGCCTCTGCCTTCGGCTCAGGTCATGATCCTGGGTCCTGGGATTGAGCCCCGCATCGGGCTCTCTGCTCAGCAGGGAGCCTGCTTACTCCTCTCTCTCTGCCTGCCTCTCTGTCTACTTGTGATCTCTGTCAAATAAATAAATAAAATCTTAAAAAAAAAATCTTTGGCAACTAGAATTCTTATTCTTCACTAATTTGTTTTCTAAGCCCCAGTACAAAGACTTCCCATTTCTAAAATTAAATTTTTTCAAGATTTTATTTATTTAAGAGAGAGTCGTGAAGGAAGGGCAGAGGGAGAGGGAGAAGCAGACTCCTCACTGAGCAGGGAGCTCAGGACTCCATCCCAGGACCCCAGGATCATGACCTGAGCTGTAGGCAGATGCTTAACTGACTGAGCCACCCAGGTGCCCCAAATTACTTTTTATATGACATCTGGATTTTTCACCCAAACACACTAAAGGACAACCTTCAAACATCCGTTTTGAGCAGAAGTAACTTTATTTTAACAAGCGACTCATTCTCCTCTCATGGCTAAAGTATACAATGCTAAATCTGTCTTTTCCGCCTTCCTCTGTCCCTCATCTTCCTCTCCTCCCTTTTGATTCCCACTGACCTGGAACCTCATGATTGTCCCCATTTGAACCATGTAGGATGGGAACTTAAATCTGTGTAAACAGAGTGAGAGGTCGATGCCTCTGTGATAAAAGCCAGTCTGGCACATACTGTTCTCCACAGAAAAGCACCAAGAGACCAGTCAAACTCTCTAACTGGTTTTCTCACAGTAATGTTAGGCAAGGAGAGAATAGGCACTGTGTCCTGGAACCTCCACGAGCCTCTGTGATGAGTGTCTCAGCGGAATAGAACCACTTCTGTATTTTATTTTTTTAAAGATTTTATTTATTTATTTGACAGACAGAGATCACAAGTAGGCAGAGAGGGAGGCAGAGAGAGAGGAGGAAGCAGGCTCCCTGCTGAGCCGAGAGCCCGATGCGGGGCTCAATCCCAGGACCTGGGATCATGACCTGAGCTGAAGGCAGAGGCTTTAACCCACTGAGCCACCCAGGGGTCCCCACTTCTGTATTTTAAAGGGAGCAATTATTAACTAAGCACTCATGACGGTCCTGTGCTTACCACATTCTCAGTAAACCTCCACAACAACCCTATTTCACAGATAAGAAAACTGAGACCACCTCTTAAACAGTAGTTTCTCTGTCCTCGGAAAGATAAAACTAAGAACAAAGGAAGTTAGGTGCAATTCAGCATCTAGCTCTGGAACACTGGGTGGAAGTGGTATGTGGTGCCCATGCCACCTACCACATTCGTTTCCCAGGTGCAGAGAATGTGGCCCAAACAGGAGGCTGAAGTGGTGGAGAGGCACAGCTTTGAGGGCTGGAGCCCTGTCTTCTGAAAGCACAGGGGGCACTGAGAACCTAGGGCTGAGGCTGACTCTCTTATGCATGGCCCTAAGTGGTGGTAGAGAGAAGCCGCTTCTACACGGAAGCCTCCCTAATACACATATGCCCTAAGAAAGGAAGAGCGTGCATTTGGAGAATCCATTCTGCCTCTTAGGGGGGCCTTGGGTTGATTATTAACCTCTCTGTACCCCAGTCTCCTCACATATAAAATGGGAACAATACAAATACCTTCCTCAAAGTGTTGCTGTTGAGGATCAAGTAGGACAAATTGTAAAATACTTAGCACATTATGTGGTGCATACCAAGTTCTCAAGTATTTCTGACTTGTATTATGTTGGTGGGCTGAAGAGTGCTCTTAATGCCTCTGTTCCAAAACGAATGAAATAGAAGATGCTGTGCCAGTGGCATTTCAGGTCAACACTTCTCTCCAGTTTTAGAGCTTCTGGGAACTACTTTAGAGGAAATTTGCTCTTATAAGACTTTTCAGTCTTAGTGAAAAAAACAAAGAGTTGGGTGATAAAATGATGAAAATTAAAAGGGTCACTGGGACTCAAGACATCTGCTGGTTATTAGTTAAGTGGCTTTAGAGATATTAATAATGGTCAGCTGCTAATATTTACTGACTACATCCTATGTTCCAGGCACTTGTTATGATTTGTATATTCACACGCGTGCACATGCACGTGCATACACACACACACACACATATACTCATTATCATTATTCCTGTCATATATTCATTAAATTCTCGCCACAAACCCTGTGAGGAAGGTATCAGGTGTTTTTCCTATTTACTTTTCCAGCCTCTGTTTCTCCAGTTGTGAGGAAGGCCAGAGCACCTTGGCCCACCTCATAGGGTTATCAAGAATATGTAAAAGACAAGATATGTGACGTTCTAGAAAAAAATGAGAGCTGTTCCCTGCTGCAAGATGTCAGCCAGTCTTGTCAGCCAGTCTCTGTGGATCTCCAGCCACAGAGAGGGCCCCAGTGGCTGACTCTGGGTCTGGGAAGGACACCCCAATCCCCAGATGTGGCACGTGCCTCTAGTGAACCCGCCATCCATAGCATGTTGTCTTGAGAGCACAAATCAAGAATAATGGGCATGTCTTACTTTTCAACACCTTCCTGTGTGTCCTTTGCCTCAAATTCCTACTGTTCAAGATCAGAAGGAAAAACATTTTGTTCAGAAATTAGTCTGAGTCCACTTCGGCTATAGATTTGTCCCTGATGCTAAATGCTAAATGACCCAAGTCCTCCAACAGAGCCACCAGAGAAAGGAAATTCACTCTCAGAGGGGGGACAGAGTTAAGGCAAACAGACTTCCAGCATGATTTATCACTTTCCAGGTCACCTATGGCCGGCCAGCAGAAGCAGCCAAACCAGCAAAGTCATGCTGCAAAATCTGCAAAGTGCTTACTCACAAATATGAAGTCCATTAATTTACCCTGGGCACTGGATGGTCAAGATGGAAACCTTAACTTGACTGAGGATGGAAATGCAGTAATGAGAATAGGGGATGCACCCCAGAAAGTGTCAGGGTGGTCTTCAGTTGAAAAAGGCAAAGGGAAGGGATCATGAAAGTCTTTCCTTTCACTGCTCTGATGTGGAAACCGCTTGGGTCACACTCATGCTGTCATTACCTTGTATGAGGGGCTGGGAAGGAGGGCAGATCCATGAGGGATCCACTTGGGCTGTGTATGAATATCAGGTTTGAAGGTGCAAGACCATCTACCATTGGTTAGCATTATCCAGCTAAAGGGGTTACTTGGGCCTTCCTGCAGATCTAGGTAAGAAACAAAGCCTTGAGTTATCTAGTGCACATCTCAATATATTCTACTAAATCCATCACCCTTGAGCTTCCCTTGCAGTAGCTCCTGGGCTGGGGTGGGAGGAAAGGGTAGGCTTTGGCAAGAGTCAGGACTAGGACTGAGAATGGCCTTTGCCATTATGAACTCAGGGGAAGCCACCTCACTGCACTTCAATTTTCTCATTTGTGCAATGCCAACAGTAATGTCTATCTCACAGAATTCTTAGTAACATTAAATAAGATAAACCCTTTCCACAATAAGATAACTCAGTGATAAATAAGATTTCCCAGACTGAAAGATGCCCTGGGCCAGTAAAATTAAAATGTGAAACAAAACCGACCAATCCAACAAAGAAGAAAACCATTAGATGACTCAATCTAGTGCTGCCAAATGCAAAACACTAAAAATGTCCTTCTGGCCTCAGCATCATAGAAGAAAGGCCATTTTAGCACAGAAAAAGTAGGAAAGTATAATCTCAGGACAAAAGGCCTCCTTTCTCCTTAGTTTTATAGAAAACTCCCCACCAGCTCCCTGCTTGCCTCAGATCAGAGAACCCTGCTGCAGACCAGCATTCTCATGCAGTTGCTGGGAAACCACTAAGATGATGTACTCGGCACATGGAGGGAGCCTGGCGGATATTAGTGCCCTGCCTTATTTGTCACACTCTGCCTTGCTTTTAAGGTATTTACTGCACATCATCCACCCTGTGGTGGGCTTTGTATGGGCAGGACCCAGATGCTCTACAGAGTAGGTGCTCAGTGAGGGTGGGGCAAAAAGAAGGAAGAGCATTCTAGACAGAGCAGAAGGCCAGTCCCAGAGATGAGCAGAGATCAAAACTGAATGGAGGGAGGCCAATACACCCATACACACCAATCCATTCCTGCCACCCTCTACCCCACAGCATACAGAAGATTCTGTCCTCATGTTACAGAACAGAAACAAGGCTCTGGGGACAAACTGCAACAATGGTGTTCATGTCAAAAGAATATGAGTCTTCATTTTCAAAGGGCAAAGCGGAAGAGGGACTGGGAGGGAGCTAAGTCATAGCTATGACTTTGTTCACCATCCAAGATTGACCAAAAAGAGGATACACTCCTGCTTTAAGAGGTTCCTTTAAGATCAATAGGAGGTACAACATCCAATCCACACAGTGAGGCACTGTTACTGTGGAACATTGTGCCATCATCCTCTTAACAGCTGACATTTGCTAAGCCCTCACTTGCACCAGTATAAACTAAAAGAGGGAGGGAGGGATGGATGGAGAAATGAATGGATGGATGGATGGGTGGGTGGATGGATGGAAGGAAGGAAGGAAAGAAGGAAGTAAGTTGAAATGGATGGATGTATAAATGGATGATGCTAGAGACAGATAAACAGACATGGAAATGTATCATCATCTCTTAATCTCAAACTTACTACTCCTTCAATTTTACAGGAAACAAAGTCTTCTGAAGTTTGTCACTCACTCTAGTCACTCACTCAATCTGTTAGGTGACTTTACATTCCCTCCCTTTTGATGATTACACTGTGTGAGGCAGACGTGTACAACTTTTCTTAGAACAACTCCAGAGATAGAGATGTGGCCTTGGTGGGGCCCAGGTTTCCCCTGCATATAGTAACAGCACTGTACAGAGAGAAAGAGAAAGGCAGCAAAATCGACTTCTGGAAGAAAGTCTTTCACTTCATTATGGGAAAGGTCATGGTCTGATAATTCTCACCTGCATATGAATTAAAATATGTCCAAACCCATTTTAGAAAAGATTTGGATCAAGTTTTTAAAATTCAATCCATAATCACGTATTAAGTAACTCTTTATTCACTGGTGAATCCCAAATACCTAGTACAGCATCTGACATACAGTAGGTCCTCTGGATACTTATGGAATTTTCTGGATCTTTATGGAATTTTCTACTTCCTGAAGGCTGACTCAGGGTCTTTGATTCTTCCTAACCAGATGCTTTCAAGTCAAAATGGGAATTTTTTTTTAAAACAAGAATGGAATCAGCACAAACCTTGGGGGTAAGTTCTGGTCAAGCTATTTGCAGTAAACTAAATTTGCAGAAGGCTCCTTAGCTTCTTGGAGACTTAGGGTCTCATCTGTCAAATGGGAATAGAGATATCTCTTATTATAGGACTGTTCATGAATAACCACACAATAGATCATGCCTTGAAGGAAAGCATTCCAGGCTCTGATACCATAAGGTGGGATCCGAGGGCACCAACCATTAAGCCACTCTCTCCTCTCTCTCCTCGTAGGTTTCCATGCCCCATATTCCTGAGCAGCTGTGGGAGGACCAAACCAGCAACTTCATGTGGCCAGGAGAGGGCCTGGGCCCCTTCACTGCTTCCAGTTGTATGGTTCTCTAGTTCCACCGTCAAGATAGCACTATAGGGCCCTGGGGCTTCACCCTGACAGCCTGTGTGATTAGCATCCAGCTCACAGTTATTTTTTCTGGTCCTCCACACCTGTCTACCTGGGGCCTGATACAGTCAAACAGCAAGAGGGGAAGTGCTCAGGTTTATCCATGAAAATGAACTGCTGCTTTTCAGAGAAACCCACTAAATATAGGTCCCCTTCCATGATGCATGGGCCCAGCACCAAAGGCCAGCACCGGAAGTCACCAGCAGGTTCCCACAGTTTCCAAGTGACTGCACTTAGGAGATACTCAGCATACATCTGAAAATCAATTAATATTATATTTCCATTCCTCTATCCCAAACCTGGACTCAGAATGATGGAGATTTTCCATCCTTCTATGCCTCAAGTACATGAGCCCAGAAATGTTAAATTCCCCAGGGTCACACAGCAGCTCACACCCAAACCTTGATACCCCAAGATCACAGTCTTCCTATGAAGACTGGGAGGGTAATCGTTTTCCATATATATATATGGGGTCTGCCATCAATGATGGGGTTACAGGTGTTGGGAACTTTTCCATGCAGTGTCTCCCTTAATCTCCAACAGCGCTACTTCCTCATCTTCATGTCACAGTTGAGAAAACGGAAGTCCAGAGAAGTCAAGTGAGAAAAAGTGGAGAAGGCAAGACTTGAGCTCTGGCATTCTGACCTGAGTGTATTATATTGGTTGGTTCCACAAAGGTTTTGATGAATCCTATTAAAGTCAGAAAGAGAGAGAGTAAGAATCAGTTTTCACAGTTTTTTTTTTTTATTAATTCAAAATCTGCAGATTTTTACAAGACATACAAACTTGAGGAGCTTGGAGTTGGCAAGCTAACAAAAACCAAGCCAGCGTGATTTTGATTTGTGCTCCAAGAGCGGACAGAGTTAACAGACAGATGCAGGCATTAGGATCTGCTTTGGCGGAGGGAGCCTAAAATAGCTGCTGTCCTATTCCTTGCCTCTCTCTCCAGCAGTCATTCATTAATTTCTGCTTTGTGGGCGCCAAGGCTCACTGGCTACAGACAAGTCATCTGGCCTTGCAGCCTTTTTCTGCAGCAGGGTAATAAATGTTTGCAAGGACCTAGCAGGAAATGGATGAGGGGACATGTCGAGGTCATGATCATAGCTTCTGGTTGCCCACAGTCCAGGGGGAATCCCAGAATCTGGAATGACTCCCTCCATGACCCCAAGAGTATCTTCATGCTACATCATCTTAGCCAGCATTTGGAAGGATGGTTTGTGGTCCTCTGATGGGGATAGCAAGGCTTCACAGAGACTTATGTGCTGTGGACCCTAAGGATGCAGGTTTCTAGGGAACACTAAATGAACTGTGTGCCTGCTTCTTTACTCTGAGGATGGTGATGGGTCAAAGCCACATGGCCAGGACCAATCACAGGCTCACACCAGGCCCTCAAGACATATTTAGTGAATGAACGAATGAGTGAGTGAATGAGTAAACTGTTTTGAGTCTTGGTTTCCTTGCTGGTTAAGCCATCCTACCACAGAAACTCTCCTGTGGGTTAAAGATGAACTCGTATTTTCTCTTACTTTAAAAGCTAAGTGTTGTACAAGTGGTTCCCTGTGATTGGAAATTCAGCACTTGCCTTAAAAAAAATCTCAGCTCATATCAACTCAGCCAATAGTCCCCAAGGGTCTGTTCTGTGTTCTGTTCTAAGCCACACTCAGGGGTTGCCGAGATGAAGACACACAGAGGGCTGCAGGAGCTCTGCATCTGAGAGGGAGATGCCTTCCCCATGGATCCCAGGACACACGGTAGATTCCCTAAGGGACCAAGTGGGGAGCAGAGAGACAAGAAAACACATACTAGCCCCCTGTGGCACTCCGCAGGTTCCAGGGAATTTCTCTCTGTCCCACAACAGATTGATCTGCTCCCAGCCATCTATCACTGGGTGCCCAAACATTGACACGCAGGGCTGGGGCCTGAGATCAGACAGAAATTGTTATGAACATCTATTTTTCTCCAAACAGGACTGATAGGAGGATTAAATGAGACAAGGCAGACAGGTGTTTCTGACATGCTGCCTCATGAACCACAAAACAGTGAAATCACTACACAACCAATACCAGTGTGAACAGGTAAGACCTAAGCCTTGATGATTGTGGCTTCTCAGGGTTGGACCCTGAGAACCCCACATGAGCACTGGTGATGACAAAGTTGAAAGAAAAATATGTGGTATCCTCAAGGTCAAGGATATTCAGTCAACATTCAGTCAACAGCTCTCTTGGGGAGTAAAGCCATCACTGGGCTTTTGAGTAATCTGTGCTGCCATTGGGCAACCAACAAATGGGTACAATTCACTCTTTCCTTCCAGATATCTAAGTGCCTCCCAAGGGCCAGGTCTGCTCTAGGGTGGGGGCACTGCAAGGAACAAAATAGCCACAACTCCCTGCCCTCGGGGACCCAATATTCTAGGGAGCTGGGCTGGCTTAAAAGTCAGCAAAGTGTACAGTGAAGGTTGGTCCTTCATTTATTTGATCGTGGTTCTTCATTCTCTTTTTACATAAACACCTGAATCTGCTTCTTGCTCTTTTCCCCAGGTGATATGCTCTGGGGACAGAACCTTATTAGTACACAGAGATATGGGTCTACCTCCTCTGTTTCTGTTTCTGTTGCAATGGAATTCCTTGGTGTAGCTACTCTGTGGTTTATTTAACCAGCCCCCTGTTTTGGGACAATCGCTAGAACGTGAACCCCATATGAGCAAGGACTTGGACTCTTTTGTTCATGGTTTTGTCCCTAGAGCCTGGCATAGTGCTTGGCACACAGTAGGCACTCAATGAATGATTATTAGGTAAAAGAATACATTTGGGTTGTTACCAGGTTGTTTCCAATGCTTTGGTATCAAATAGTGTCAGTGACCATCTGCATAAGATTCCTGGGGCAGGTGACAATGTCTCTATGACAGACACGAGCAATAGTGTTCATTTGCAAGGCCAGGGAGTCTAGGTATTTATTTTTAACTTTTTGTTTGGAAATGATTATAGATTCACAGGAGGTTGCAAGGAAATGTGCAAGGAAGTCCCAGGGTCCCTTCCCCCAGCCTCCCCCAAAGTCAGCATCCTGCATAAATCAAGTACAATATCAAAACCAAGAAATGGGCATTGGTACCCTCCACAGAGCTTATTCAGATCATACCGGTTACACACACCCTTGTCCAAACACCCTCGTGTAGCTCTATGCCATTTTATGACATGTATCCCTATGTAAACACCACCAACACCAAGATACTCACTGTCCCATCACAAGACCCCCTTCTTCCCCTCTTTACGGCTACGAGCCCCTCTCCTTACCCCCAACCCCTGACAACGACTAACCCCTGCTCCATCTCTATGTCATTTCACTAATGGTCTCGTGCACTATGTATGCTTGGGGGACTGGCCTTTTCCACTCCTTCAGGCTCATTCATCTGGCTGAGTGTATTGACAGTTCATTCCTTTTCACTGCTGAGTCGTAATCCATGAGCTGGTTACATACCACTGTGTATGTAACTCTCACATGCATTTTTAATTCTTTTTTTTTTTAATTTTATTTATTTATTTGACAGACAGAGACCACAAGTAGGCAGAGAGGCAGGCAGAGAGGAGGAAGCAGGCTCCCTGCGGAGCAGAGAGCTCGATGCGGGGCTCGATCCCAGGACCCTGGGATCATGACCTGAGCCGAAGGCAGAGGCTTTAACCCACTGAGCCACCCAGGTGCCCCTGCATTTTTAATTCTAACAGATACTGCAGAATTATGCCCTTGATGGTCCAGGGCATGGAAACTGCTCAGCAATGACTATGGCATCTATTTCCCCCTTTTTCTTGCTAATACTTCAGAACGTCAAACGTTTTCCTGCATCTCATGAGTGAAAACTGACCTCTCTTTGTTTGGGGGGCATCCATTTTTCTGATTCCACAGATAGGACTCTTGTGGAAAACTCTTTGCACAGTAAGGGGTTCCTGGGGGCCAGGTAGACTTTGGGAGGGAGGGTTACTCACTGTGACAGCCCTAGAGGCCAACACTGGTGCTGATGGTGGTGTAAACTGAAGGCATTGTGGGCCCCAGTTAAAAGTCTAAGTGAAAACCCTTTCCAGGGTGCCTTTGCCATCAAGAAGTGCCAACATATTTCCTCACTCCTTGAATTTGGGGCAACCTTGTGACTTGCCTCAGCCAAGAGAATGTGCTGGAAGTGACACTACACCAATCCCAGACTAAGATCTCAAGAATCCTGGTGTGCTTCTGCTCTCTGACATTGCCATGTGAACAAACCCAGGAGAGCTCCTAGAGGACAAGACACTGTGTGGAGGAGAGATGAGCTATCCCTAGGCCAGCCCAGAGTCTGCCGACCACCACACGCGAAAGAGCCCACCAGGATCAACAAAGTCCCCTATATAACCAACGGCAGACCACAGATATGGGAGGAAACCCAGCCAGGACCTGAAGAACTATCCAGATGTCCTGTGGATTTTCCGGCAAGAGTATGAATTTACTGCTCTAAGGCACCAAGTTTTGGGCAGTTTGTTAGGTAGTAACAGCTAACTGATACAGAAGTGCAAGAAGAAAGTCTCCAGCCAGACAAAGCTGCCCGGGCTCGGTGACAACTGTGCAAGATGGATTTGAAGGAGTCTCTGGCAAATGAAGTCTCAGATATCTCTGTTCCAATATACAGAAGTCCCAGACAAGTTCCCCCGCTCAATCCGCGGCCCTCAGCCACCCACTCCGAGTAAGCAACTTTAACAACTTCTGTCAAAGACAGCTCCCATCTTAATGTGGCAGTGGGTGAGAAACCCAAAGTGGCAAAGATGCCCCCTCCCCAGCCTCACCCTCAGAGACAGGGGGGTTGCAGTTAAAAATATCCCCTCCTCTCAAACATGGAAACTGTCCAGGGTCAGCCTCCCACACACTTCCACTCGATTTCTGACTCTGGTTATAAAACCTTGTGCCTAAAAATAGATTTCAAGGGGATTTCATAGACATGTTCTCAGGCATAATTGCAGTGTTCCTGCAAACTTCGGAGCAATTCAATTTTAGTCTTTGAACACACACTCTTCAAAGCCCAGCCCCCAGGTATTAAGCATCAGGAAGAGCCGTGATTGATTCCTCTCCCTCTGATTCTCCCACAAGGAGGGCAGGTGTCAGCTGCAGCTCTTCCCAGTGCACTCCTGCTTCATTTGGTTTTAGTCATTCATCCATGTGCCCACCTCCAAATTGCCCAGCCCAGGGTTTGCACACCTGCCTAGTCCTTGCTGTCTGCCTGGCCTCTGGCTCCTCCTTGCTCTTCCTTCTATCCTCGGACCTTCCCTTCCTTTGCTTCCCCAGCACAGAGTCAGTCCCAGACGCCCCCTCACTCCTTTCTGATCCCATTTGTCATCGCAGCCTCCCCCTTCTACTTCACACATGTGCAGAATTTAGAATGAGGGAAGATGCTAGAATCAACTGGCTCAACCTTCTTAGTTTACAGATGAACCCTGGAGAGCCAGGATGATGGGAGGGCTGAAGTCAAGGTCAAGCGTGGAGGCAGTGACCAAGCAGAAGTAGAACCCAGGGCCCCTACACTGAGGAAGTCACCTCTAGCTCTGGTTATAACGTTACCCACCAACTTCTAAACAACAGCAACAATACTGATAATGAAAAATACACGTATTAAATTCTTATTGTATGCCAGGCACTGGACATACATTTAATTATCAACATTTTATAGATGGAGAAACTGAGGTATAGAGAAGTGAGGTGTCCTGCCCAAGGTCATAGTTATTAACTGGAAGATCAAGGATCTGAAGTCAGGTTTAATGCCAAAGGCTACGGCTCCTCAAGCCTGCCCTGAATCCTGTTATATACACCTCTTCTATTGGGATGTTCACCTGCATTTTCACTGCACCACACATTTTCTAGGCCCTCCTGTCAGTTTTTAGGCTCCCGATCCTGTTCACTCCACTGCCTGCTGGTCCTCAGTGGGCCTCCTTTGGCCATCATGGCCCCTTTGCAGAAGGGAGCCAGTTTTTCACAATGGGTTTGCTTTCTTAGACCAACTCCACTACCTCCTGGCTCTACCGTTGGGCAAGCAACCTCACGCAACCTCTGAGCCTTAGCTTCCCTGTCTACAAAATGCAGGAGAGAATGGACCACCTCATGGAGGCACGGGAAAGCTAAGACAAAAAATCCAAGTAGGATGACCTGCACATAGTAGGTCCTCAAGAATGAGTCCCCTTCAGGCCTAGTCAATGCTTTCCCTGCCTCAAATCCATCATACTCCCATCCATTCTCTGAGTACACAAGTGTTTTTCTCCACTACCCACTTCTACCTTTCATAGTATCTGGTTCCTAACGGTCCTCATCCTACTTCTCTGGGCACCTATGGAGGCATTTATCTCCCATGGCATATTCAGTCTGTGCCAGAGTCCAGGCCCTAATTCCACATCGTTTTTTAGGTTCAAGTGTCTTCTCCACAACTGCACTACAATATCTTTGAGGGCAAAGCTGTTGTCCAAAATACCAAACCCAGAGCACTGGCATTCATTCATTCCACCAATATCTTCCTCAATATCTACCATGTTCCAAGCCCTGTGCTAGCTTGCAAAGGGCACCGGAAGGGATAACCCCAACCCCCTGTCCTCTCACAGCTTCCAGCCTAGTGGGGAGCCAGGATAGTGAGGGCACAGTTGGGCAGACTCTGAGGGCTGCCTCCCAAGGGGCCATTCCCTCCTCTGCCTGGCAGAGCTCTGACTATGCCCTCAATTGACAGCTTCAGAGCTAAGTCCTGGCCCTTTTAAGCTTTTGGTCCCATGCTCTTGGCTATGACTGGTTTAGGCTTGGCTATGTGACCCAATTCTAGCCAAAGAGACATAAGAGGACGTCGGCAGGGGACTTCCTGGGAAAGAATTCCTACCGGATAAAGAAGTGCAGAGATGCCTCCTGTCTTTCATCTCCCAGGCTCTGTGACACCAGCAGGGAATGCTCCCACTAAGGGAGCTCCTCCTGGCTGAGGACTGCGGTAGGGGAAAAAGACAGACTGTGGGCTACTGTGGTATGGATGAGCCCTGGAATTACCCACCTGCAGAGCTTTAGATTAGGTGAGATAAGAAAGGGTCTTACTGTTTGCGAGTGGAGTCACGAATCCAAGTCATTGAAACCAAAAGCCAACTCCCTGGTTCAGCAGTTAACACACAATAGTTCATGCTCTGGGGTGGGGTGGGTGGGGCACCCTGAGGAAAAGTTTCACAAAGAAGTCACATTTGACCAGTCTTCCTTTTCAAAAGGGAGAAAGAGTTGGCCAGGTCGGAGGAGTTGGCACCTGCAAATTCTGAAAGGATGTGTGCAAAGGAAAGGTCTGGAGCCCACACACTATAAATGAAGACAAAGCTCCTTTTGCCACATCCTCTCCAGGCCTCACTTTGCTCCTCTGTAAAATGGGGCAGAGACCTTCCTCACAAGGTGTTGGGGAGGCTTGAGTGGGACTGTGCTCAAAAGTGCTCAGTATTTGCCTGAGGGATGGCCGTATCTAAAGCTGGCCTCCCTCCAAATTTCCAGCAGTGCTGTAATCCCGCTTTCATCTCTCCCTTCAACCTTTTGTAGGCTGCCCTTAAGTTAGAAATGATTTCTCTATCTGAATGTACCACAGTTCTCTTCTCTTCTTTCATTCTGGACAGTTTCACCTAATTCAGTGACTCCATTCAGGAATTCATCCTTAGGAGATGCCTGGCTGCGTGCCCAGGGGTCCACACACCAGAACGTTTATCATGATGTTGCCTATAATAGCAAAATTCTGGACACAACCCGAGTGCCAATCAGGAAGGGATCTAGTAAATAAATTATGACAGGGCCACTTATAAAAGATGAAGCAGAGATAAATTTATTGATATTTAAGATGTCCATATTCTATTATTGAATGAGATAGGTATAAAAAAAACAACACTGTTTACATATCATTCATAGCAAAGACATTTGGCAAAATATTAGCAGAGATTAGCTCTTTTTAATGGAATTTTACTTATGTTTTACTTCCCTTTTTTTTTTTTTAAGATTTTATGGATTTATTTGAAAGAGAGAGAGAGAGTGCAAGTGAGCATAAGCAGGGGGAGAGGCAGAGGGAGAGGGAGAATCCCCCAATGTGGGGTCGATCTCGGGACCCTAGGATCATGACCTGAACTGAAAGTAGACACTAACAGAATGAGCCACCAGGCACCCCTATGTTTTACTTTCTTTATGCTTTTCAATATCACTCGCATTTTCTATAATCATTATGTAACATGTCTATAATCCATCAGTAAAATCTATTTTTATTTTGAAAGCAAAAAAGAAAAAAAATAGAATTGAAGCTAAGATCTACCTTCTTTGGGCAATCTCACCTAAAGTCATGTGTGACAGGACTGGAGTATTTATGCTAGTTCTGCTAATTGGGAACCCACTCCATGGCACCTCTGCTTGGACATTGGCTGGTGTGGTGAGTTCACTATTATGCCAGGCCCAGCTCATATAACTAGAGACTTCTCTCTCTTTGAAAAAGAATCTCACTCTTAGTCCTAATGCTGCCTTCTGTGCCTCACAGAACAAGCCTGATGCTTCCCTCTTCCCCCATGCACTTGTCACACTCCACCCCAGCCATTTATTAAATGACATGATTTCCTGGGGGATGTCCCATTTCTAGGCAGAGCATGAATAAAGACCTAGAGATAGGCAAGCACCTGTGCAAGCATGCCATGAACTTGTCCAGATGAGCATGGGGGCCCATGTGGCGTCAGATAAGGCCAGGGTGAAATTGGAAAGGTCCATATATGCCATGTTAAGGAGACTAGCCCTCACCTCCGAGGGCATGGTTCTCACAAGTTTTGTATTCATAACACCTTCATATACTAAAAATTTGGCATCACACTTGAAGGAATTAAAGGACTCAAAAATACCTCCAAATAAATAGTGATTATTTCAACTTGTTCCCCACCTGTATCAGTCAGGATGCGCCAGGTTATGTTGCAGTAACAAATAAGCCCAAAATGCCAGTGCTAAAAGCATGGTCTTCTCACTGATGCTATATGCACATTATGGGTTGGTTTGGGACTCTATATCATTCTCATTCAGAAATCGGATTAAGGGAGGCCACATCTCCATGCTGTTTCAATTGCCAAGGGAGAAACACAGGAAAGTGGCCAACAGTGTGCTGCTTATTAGAGCTTCCACCCAGAAATGTCACTTTTTCTCAAAATTCATTGGCCAAAGAATTCCAAAATTCTATGACACACAGCCATAACTGATATCAAAATAGGCAAGGAAATTTACTATGTACCTAGAGAGTACAGAGCTGGAAATATTTATCACTAATGACTAATGAAATTGCTATATTAAAAAGACGAGGGGGCAGAGAAAGAGGGGGAGGATGAAGAAGGCAAGGGAGGGGGATATTTTATGATCCAGGCTTTTTGCTAAACACTCTACAAATCCCAACTCTTAAACCAATCCAATGCACTACTTTTATTTTCTCTCTTTCACTGCTAATGGAACTGAGGCACAGAGAAGTTGAGTGACTTGCCCAAAGTCACACAGGTGGAAAGAGGTTCATCCAGAATTTGTTCCTAGGTACTCTTAACCACCATTACATTACTGAACAAATAGTCAACTGTGAATCAGTGCCAATAAAAACATTCAGTTATTTCAGAATTCAGCTGGTTGCCCTTTGTACGGATTTGCTGAGAACTTTCCAGGCCTCATGTTCTTATCTACTCCTGATGGCAACGTTTGGGAGATTCATTCAATGTGGTATCTATCCAATGTCAGTTTATTGCACAATGTGCCTCTTATATCCCACCTACATGTTGGACCCTCTCTACACCCCAGCATCTCATGACCCACCCCCCCAACCCTGCACTATGTTATGACTACTGAATGTTCATCTCAACAATTCATTTCTTCAAACAGCATCAGAAGCATATTTTTCAAGTTTCTTACATAATGACGGCCCACCTGTGAGTTTTAGTCGACTGTAATCACTGCTGGGCAAGATGCCCTCATCTTAGGCTTTTGTTGTTGCTGTCAGGGGGTGGTGACTATTTGGGTTGTATAAGAAATCCATTCATCCAACACACATTTATTAACCATCCACTATGTAATCAGAAAGTACAGTGACATTTGGGCAACAGACGCTGGGGTAGAGGCCTTTGAGCACTGCCTCCCTCCCAGGGCATAACACATCACTGCTCTCCAACATCCTGGCCCCATGAAACCAGGAAAGATCCATTAAGAACATCTCCACACCAACAGGCTTCCTGCTACCCAGCAGATGTCATCCAGTGAGGGCAGCTGGGAACTAGAAACACGGGGGCTGGGTTTGTGATGTGGCTTCATCAATGAGTAACCACCTTATGGGGAAAGGAAGCTGATATTTATCAAGCCATATTATAGGTTTCCTGTGAAGATGGAAAGATAGAGAGATAGGTGAAAAGTGCTCTCTAAATGATATGATGATGACGAGAGCAGCGATCACTGCCAACAAGAAAGTACCTACTGTGTGCTAGGCACTGTTCCAGGAACTTGACTGGTCTTAATTCTTGTCATTCATCACAAATTCCCAATAGTAGGTGCTCTTAGTATCCTGTTCTGTATATGAGGAAACAGAGGTTGTTGAAGCCACTCATCCAGGATCACACAGATGTGATCAAGAAGTGACAGCACCAGGACTCTAAGCTCAGCAGGTTGGCTCAAATGTTAGATGCTCTTGTGTACACTTGGACTATTTTCTCTCTAAATGTGGACTGGACAGCTGTTGCTTTCCTCTTTTTGATTCCTCAGTACTAGTCTGAACTTTAGGGGGAAAGGAGAGTGCATTCTCACCCGAAATCCTAAATATTAACTCTATACTTGGTTCATTGTCATTGTGCATTGAATTGTGTCCTCCCAAGAGACATGGTGGAGTCCTAACCCCTGGTACCTGTGAATGAGACCTTATTTAGAAATAAGGTCTTTGTAGATGTAATCAACTTTAGATGGGGTCATACTCAATGAGGATGGGGCCTATTCCTAGTCAAGTATCCTTATGAGGGGAGAAAGATTTGGAAATAGAGACAGACAGAGGAAAGACGGCTGTGTAAAGAGAGAGGCAGAAATTGGAGTGATATAGTTACAAGCTGAAGAACAGTAATGATTGTCTGATTCCATCAGAAGCTGGGAAGAGGCAAGGAAGGATTCTTCTCCACAGGTTTTACTGGCCCTGACGATACCTTGATTTTAGACTACCAGCCTCCAGACCTGAGAGACTATAAATCTGTTTGTTTTAAGCATACTAGTTTGTGGTATTTTGTTTTGGCAATTCTAGGAAACTGATACAATCATGTGTTGAGCATCTCCTGTGTTCCAGACATACTGGGAATAGGACATTAAAAGAGACAGGAACTCAGACTTCAACACGTTCACACTCTGGTGGGTCTGGCTTATATAGAACTCTGCGCTAGAGGAAAAAAAAAAAAAAAAGCAAAAAAAACCCAAAAACAATAACTAAGTAGTGGTTTGAATAGCAGGAGACATGAATTCTAGGTCGAGTTCAGCTGCTTTAAAATGCTGTGTGGCCTTGAAAAAGTTGCTTTCCTTCTCTGGACTTACCTTTTCACTTTTTCTATAAACCAAGGAGTTGGCCCAGTTACTTCTCAAGGGGTATCCTTGCTTTAAAGTTCTATGACCTGCTGGGGTGAGGACAACCAGGAAGGGGCAGGGAAAGCATGGGCAGCCTCCCATACTCCTCGCACCACCCTCTTTATGGAGCTCCAGCACTCCGGGGCCCCAGAGCCAACCCTAAATCTGTTTACCCTGGCTTGCCTGTTCCTTCCTATGGAAATCACAGTAAAGTCTCCTGTCCATTTTTTCTTCCTGACTCCCTCTGCCTGCTCACAGAACCTGGTGCTTCCTTTGTGGTGTGGTAAGGCCCTTCCTCTTGGGAGCTGTAACAAGCTCTCTTTTCAATGGCCATTGCTTCCAATCTATTGGCCTCACCATACCTACATCCTAATAAACCTATATTTAAAAATAAGGACAGTATCATCTATCTCATAGGAGTGTAATGAAATTTAAAGATTAAATATGGGAAAACGGTCTCTCTCACACAGCATCAGGCAAATGGCAGGAAGCTTTCAAAATGTTATTTTCTTTTCCCTCTCCCTATCCATATTCTTTCCCCTATGCCTTCCTACTCCCATATCTCTCTCCCTCTCAGGATTGGCTACATAGTTTGTGGGACTCAGGGCAAAATAAAAATGTGGGGTCTTCTGTTCCAAAAGTATTAAGAATTTTAATATGGTGACCACAGAGCATTAAATCCAGTGTGGGGGCCCTTTTCAACACAGGACTCTGTGACTGCCTAAGTCAGGTGCCCATGAAGCTGGCCCCGTGTCTTCCGCCTTTCCAACCTTCAAGTTCCCTTTTGCTTCTCAAATCTCTCTAGCCTGATTTTCCAATCCCAAAGCCCCAATATTGACTCCCCACTTTTTTTGTTCTCTACTAACAGATCAAATTTTTAGATACCATAAAGTTTTAATAATTCCGCTTCATTGTGAAGGGAAGAAAGGAGGCCATTATAAATTAACGAAAGTCTGAGAAATAAGACATTACTAAAGAAAAGCTGTTTTATTGCCCTCCGATTTATATAGTGACAGAGGTGACATGGAGAGGAAGGAAGAGTGGAAGAAGTTGAAGCCTTTTGGATTTGATGTGGCAAATAGAAAAGATTTCACTTATAACCTGTGATAAGCATATTCCCATTTTGCAAGAGATGCTACTAAAAACTGTCTCTTTTAAGTAGGTTGATATTTTTCTTGCTGACAATTATTTTGCTTGCAGAGAACTTTCTGATGCTACAGATGCTGGTAAATTTCTTCTGCAGTGATCCTATATAACAAAATGATTTCCCTGACCTTGCAGGCAATCTATAGCATAGATCGGGTTATAGACAGTTCTTATCAAAGGGAAATCCAGTCCAGCAAATTCTCTCTGCTCCCTTCCTCTAGGATGGTCACATCTTCAGAGCAACCTTCAAAGAGGCAGAGCTCATCCCGGGCCACACTACAACACTCCTTGACTTAATCTTCACTGGCTGCTGCCATGTTTCAGACTTAACTACTGTCTTATCATAACTGGATCCAGACCTATTTTGGGGTGGCATCCCCCAACAGCGCACACACCCCACATCTCCAAGCATTACCAATCTGGGCCTGAACTGCCCTCCCCCCAACCTGCACAGTCTGCCAAAATCCTAACTCATGTTTCATGGTTCAGCTCAAAGGTCCTCTCCTCTGGGAAGCTGCCTCTGACATTTCCAGGCAGAATCTGTGTGTCCGTCTGCCCCCGCGGCAAGTCTATTAGAGCCTTTGTGTTCCTGACTCACAGTCATCTATACACCTCTTTCAGGGGGGACAGGGGTTGCCTTTGGGTCCTGCGTCTGGGCCATCTCTGAAGAGGCCGGGCAGCCCAGCAGCCAAGCAACAGAGGAGGTCCCCGCTCCAATGCCAACCAGCAGCAGGCAGATGGGAACACCAGCTTCACAGCAGTGTGAGGTTTCGATCAGAGGATAACCCAAAAGTGCTTAGCACAGAGCCTACAAAAAGCAAGCTCAAAAAATATTAACAGTTCTCCCTGAACACTGGCATATAAATATGAGATCACAGAATGGCTCCACATCCTGGTTTGGCTGGAAAGTCCTGATTTATGCCTGTGGTCCTGGAGTTATTATTAATAATGCCCTCTCCCTTTCTCAAAAGTGTTTCAGGTTGGATGACAATTTATACGGCCACCTTTGACAGTTAGGACTAGGTCTACTTTAGTTACCCGTGTGTCTCTGCCACATAAGCAGTGCTTAGTACTTGTTAAGTACTTAATAAAAATGTATCAAATTAATCTGTCTCCCATGCCTAGCAAGTGCCTGGCACCTGGTAGGAGCTTTATAACTGCTAGACATGGCTGATTTCTCTGCATTTCTAAGCATCTTTTGACCCAGAGAAAACATGAAGCAAGGCTCAGTGAGTGAGTGCATGAATGAATGAATGAATGAATGAACGAACGAACGAACACACTCCCTCCCTTCTCCTCTATTGCCAGTAGGACATCTGGGGGAAGGAATTACATCTTACAGAGGTAAGAAGAAGACTGGGTCAGATGGAGGAGGTCAGGATGATGGTCTTCCCTCGAGACAGTGGCGAGGGGGTTTCTCTTCCTGGGGTTGCATCAGGTCCCTGTTTCCATTTCCCAGCTAGAAACTAGGGATTGATGTCCCCCATACACGCAGCAGGAAACCACAACCAGTGCGTCCAGTGGGCTCTTGAGTGTGCCGAAGATACTTGCCTCCACCAAACATTGCAAATAAATTACAGGTGCTCAGGGTTCCACCAGGTGCTGCCTACCAGCAGCTGACATGGCCACAGGGGAGAAGTCACCTAAATCTAGGTGCCAGAAGTAGAAAGAAGAGAACGGGAATTACTTCTGCCTTTCTAGGCTCGGAAAGGAAATTTCACACGTTGGTAGCCAAAAATATTTGGATACAGACCATGCACCATACATGATGAAAAGAACTTCACGAACATTAACTCAGCCATCAGAACAGCCCTATGAAGTAGTTACTCCCATTTTACACATGGGAAGTGAGTCAGGTAGGGGAAATGACTTGCCAGAGGTCACACAGCCAGTAAGACAGTGTCCAGAGCTCAAATCGCATGGAAGTCAGGGGTAGAAACTGAACAGGAGTCCTCTCCATCCCTCCCCTACCCAATATAAGAAAGCCCAGTTCTTGTTCCTCCTGGTCTGGCTGTGTGACCTTGGGCCTGGCTCAACCTCTCTGAGCCTCACTTCCCTTTTCCAAGGCTCATGTTCTAGAAGGTTAGGATATACTCCATTTCCAGAATATCTGCTCTTCCTGAGACCACAGGCTCCAGGGTGATCAAAGCCTGGGTGAGTCCAGGCATCCAAGAACATACTGATCCACCATGGAGGCTGGGGTGGGGGGATACCTCCTCCACCCATTTTCGGAAGGAGCCCCTACAGCTGGGCTAAAAAATTAAGAGGCATATCTGAGAGCCCAACTGAGTGTGGGGCTTCAGAGCTCTTGTAACACCAGCTGGGGTACTGCCGGCCGGCAGCTTCTGTTTGGAGAAGGGCTGCGGGAAGGGTGAGGGAAGCCAGAAAAATGCGAGAAGAGAGCTGCAGAGAGCACCTGGTGGAGGGTCCTCCTGCACTTTGGCTCTTAGAAGCTAGGACAGAAACCGCCTTTGGCGGGGGTAGAAGCCCCCAGCCCAGGGTCAACGTCCATAGCTCTGGTCATTTTCCCAGCCTTCAGGAATCTGGGCCTGGAGAAAGGGGGGCCCCTATACCGGGGGACGCCAGGCGTTGAAGTCAGAGCCAGCTGAGAAGGAGGAAATGGGGGGGAGGTTGCAGCGCTCTAGACGCCCCCAGCTTCAGGGCTGTTCTGAGCCCGGAAAGTTTGCGCGCGGCAGGCGCGCGGTGCGCCCCCTCCCAGCGCCCGCAGGCGCCGGGTCCGCAGGCGCCCACCCCGGCCCGCCCCGCCCGCCGCTCCGTGCCCGCTCAAGGTCACTGCTGACAAGGCGCCTGCCTCCGCGAAGCTAGGGGACCCAGAACGCGCTCCGGCTTAAGCTCAGACTCTGGCCCGCCGGGGGTTCCTGGGGTCGAGCGCGTTTGGAAAGGAAGCAGGCTGGAAGGGAGATAGAGACCGAAGGAGAGGGGAGGAGGCCCAGAGCCCGGGCCCGGCCGCCCCTGCCTCACCTGCGCCGGCTCCGCGAGCAAGATGCTGCCGCTGCCGCTGCCGCTGCCGCCGCCTCTGGTGCGCGCCCGGCCCGGCCCGGCCCCGCTGCGGCTGCGGCTTCTCTGCCGCGGCTGCCCCGCGCTTGCCTCGCCCCGAGGCCCCGCCACCGCCCGCCTGCCTCCCTCCCTCCGCCGCCGCCTCTGCCACCGCTGCACTGCGCTCTGCCCGCCTCCCTCCCTTCCTCCCTCCCTCCCCTCCCCGCTCCCTCCTCCCCCGCGCGCTCCCCCTCGGCCCTCCCCAAACTCCGCACGGAAAGCGCCCCGCGGGACCCAGAGCGCGCCGTCCCGCCCGCGCCCTCCTGCACGCGCACGTGCGGGTCGGCCTCGTAAGGGGGAGGGGTCTGCAGCCTCTCCGTGGGTGCTGTCTCCAGGTACCTCTAGGGCAACAGCCCCTTATTCTGCCTCATCCCCACCGTTAGCTTGCCCCTTGGAGGGACCCCTCCCATCCTTCTCCCCCCAGGGGTCAGGATGTCCCAAGCCTCCCCTGCACAACTGAAACCTGTGGTTGGGGTCACACAATTTTGGGTGAATTGAGGTGTGGAGCTGGCATCTGAAGAGACCTAGCTTTAGGGGAGAGGGCTGGCTGGACCAATCCTAGGGAGTTTAGGTGGAGGGCACTCACACCTTGAGAAAGGACTTGGGTAGGGCAAGGGCACCTGTTGGGCCCAAGCCTCTGGCCTCTCAGGCCTAAGGCCTGGAGGAGACCAGGAAGAGGCCCTGCCTGAGGAGAAAGGCGAAAACCCCAGGCACACACTGAAAGCACCTCCTCAAAGCAGGCTTCCCCTCCTTGGCTCAGGCCCCAGGTCGCTGAAAAGCTTAGCTCTACCAGGAAGCTTGGCCACCTGACTCCAGCGCCTTGGTCTGCTCCATGCCATCAATTAATCATGCCCGCTTGCTTATTTATTTATTGGCTTTATAAAAAGCCAAATGCACTGCTCAAAGGAAGATAGAAGATGGGCTCCCATGGGGGTGGGGGGCAGGGAGGGCCTGACCAGGAGGACTCCCTCTCCCCAGGCCTCTGCTTGGTGAATAAGGAGGTAGGGCTGGTGAGACCCTGGGCTCTGGAAAAGCAGCACCTGCTTTCAGGGAATGCCTGGGATATTGTCACCATTCACGGAGTCAAAATTCACCATGGGCTGTGCTCTGCAACCCTAGGATGGGGCAAAGGATATTCAGGCTTGGGGATTTAGGAAGAGAGGAGGCCTTGGAGGCCAGTGACCAGAAAGAAATCTGACAGGTGTGAGAGGAGGTATCTCCAGGCTCTTGGCTCAGAGCACTCCATTCTCACTGCTCTCACTTGGCTTGGCAGGCAGCATCTGTATCTCCTGCCACAGCCCTGCCCTATTTCTAGAGTGCCCAGAGGATATCTCCCCATGGATACCCACTCACCCAACCATATCTCCTCCCACATTCCCAGTCCCAGTTAATGCCATTGCCATGCCTCCAGATGGTCAGCTTCACAGGTCCCCTCACCAAAACCTCACTGATGGGTCCTCTGCAGTCTCCCTGGAATCTGCTCACTGACCTCTGTTGAAGGGCCCTCCTTCAAGCCCCCAGCACCTCTCTTCTGGATTCTCACAGCTGGCATCCTACCTCTATCCTGCTGCTGCACTAACCTTCATGGAACCAGATGTAGATCATGTCTGCTCCTTCTCTAAAACCTTTCATGGCTCCCCAATGTCCTCAGAAGTCCCATAGCCTCGGGCTGCCATTTAAGGCCTTTCATGCTCTGTCCCCAAGTACTCTTTCTACTCCTTTACCACCTTAGTTCACAATGTCCCTCCCAGACACACACTTAACTCTATACCATGTCTATGTCTCTTTTCTATTCCTTCCATGAAAATGCCTTTTGTCTTTCTCTGTCAGTCTCTGCCCAGTCATGGTGTCAAAGCTTGGCATTAGTTATGATCTCTTTTATGAAACTTTCAGAAACCAGCAGGTAAGTTGAAAAGTCAAAAGGAAAGGGTGTGAAAAGTCACAAAACGTGAGGCAACTCAGTGCAAAAGTGAGTGACACCACAAAAGTCCAAGTGACAAAACTCACCAGCTGTCTGACCTTGAGCATGCCCTCAACCTCTCTGAGCCTGTTGGTTCATCTGCTAAAAGCAATGAATTCCACAGCCTCCTCCAGTATAAGCACTCAACAAATGGTAGCTACAGTTATTCTTGAGCACTTATTGTGTGATAAGCCTCCGGGATTAACGAGGGTGATTTGGTAGGGATTGGAAGTATGGCAAGGACTGTAAACACAAATGCCTACAAGGACCAGGCAATACTGAGTGAGGTGTGCTGGTTCTGACAGTAGGGCTGTCCCTCCTGGAATTCACCCATAAGGAAAAGCAACACTGTATATGAAATGGCAAAGAGCTAACAATGGCTCTGTTGGGGAAGGGGGGTGATAAGGAGTGGTGGGGACTGTGGCATCTGCCTATGTACATGGACATAGGCACTACTCAGCTCCATTTGACTCTGGACAAGCAGAGATATGAGCCCAGACTGCCAGTTTTCTATTTTTTCAAGAGAAGCTGGACATTTGGATTTTTAGGTGAAAAATCTTGATCTTTAAATGTCAGCAACTAATTTAAAAAAAATTTAAAGCTCTGAAAGGACTGAACACAATATAGTTGTGATAGGTTTTTGGCCAGAGGGCTAGTGGTTTATGACCTCTGGGTTAGTAGGAAATAGATCAATGTTATCTATTTACACACAGACACACACTCCCTGTTCTCCGCTCTCTGGCAGAATGTGGTCATGTCAGCCTCAGAGGTACAAAGGGCCACAGGAGTGGAGTGGAGGGAGCACCTCACTGTGGTGAACATGATGGGCAGGTCAAGTGAAGCACCCGGAATTAGAAGCAGAAGGGAGGGCCTGGGTCTGCCCTACAGCACAGAGGAGCTCACATAGACTGTCTGTCATCCCTGAGCCTCAGTCTCCTCAGGAGAGGACAAGGTGGGGAACTACTCAGACGTGGTAAAGGTTATGTGAGGTGATGAGCATGTGAGAAGTGAGGACATGGGAGGTTCCACTGACAACACAGAGGAGCATCTGCTAGTAAGAGAGTTTCAACAATCTGGACACCCAGGAGAAGTCCCACTCCACTAAAAATAGGGCCCTGACAGACTCTTAGAACTTGAAGACTTCTTGAGAGATGAAACTGGCAGCAAAGAGAGAAATGGCTGCTTCCCTCTGCCGGACACGAGTAAGAAGAGCTGGGGAGGTGACTGGCACCTGGCAAGCCAGTGAGCATGTCATCTCTGAGTCCCAAATAAGAACAGAAAGAAGTATGGGGCCTCTTTGGTCTATCAGGGAGACAGGGGCCAGAAATGGCCAAGAGCAAAGCTGGGAATGGCAGTGTGATCCCAGGGCCACGTGAAAGTCCCTCAAAAGGGTTTGATGGGATGGGATTAAAGCTGACTTTATTTTACAATTCTCCACAGGGTCTGTGTCTTACTATTTTAGTCACAAAGTTATTAAATGCATAATGATAATCCTACTAAGCAAAAAGAAGACAACTAAGTAAATCGATGAGGGAGACATTCAGTAGATAGAAGCCACCTATACAATAACATTCTTGGAGCTAGATTTTTACCTCATGTACCTGGAGAACTTGTTACTAGAATCTGTAAAGAGATTCCTGGGGTTGACTCAGGTGTCCAGAGTCAGAATCTCCAAGGAGAGGAGGCTGGAAATATGTATTTAACGTCCCACCCCATTTTGTGATCCAGAAATTTGGGCTGATACTGAACTAAGGAAACATTTACTGAGCAGAAGAAAGAAAGAACTCACAGCAGGTCTCTCCCATTAAAGGACTCCAAATATAGCCAGGAAAACCCAACTCCTTAAATACAAGACAGGATGACACACTTGGGGCACAAAGTGCCCCCAGTGAAGATCTAACAGGGATTTCCTCTGGGGGATGTGGGGCAGAGAGGAAGACATTCTACCCTATATATTTCAGGCTCTGAGAATCTTTTACAATAGTAATGCTCCCATGTCTTACTTGAGCTGTTTTAAAACTTAAAAAGGGAAAACCATCAAGTGCCAAGGCAGCCTGGGGGAGGGACAATGAATTCTCCAGGAAGTAAGTGAGCAAGAATTCAGAGGTGGGATTTGAGCTGGTGTCTGAAACAAGAGTTAAAAAAAAAAAAAAAAAGAAAAAAGGCAGGGGGCGCCTGGGTGGCTCAGTGGGTTAAGCCACTGCCTTCGGCTCAGGTCATGATCGCAGGGTCCTGGGATCAAGTTCCGCATCGGGCTCTCTGCTTGGCAGGGAGCCTGCTTCCTCCTCTCTCTCTGCCTGCCTCTCTGCCTACTTGTGATCTCTCTCTGTCAAATAAATAAATAAAATCTTAAAAAAAAAAAAAAAAAGGGCAGAAACAATAACCAAACTCTATAGGTATGGGTTCCTATTGCTAGCATTTTGGGTACACCAGTTTCACATTCCCCGGGGTTCCATAATGCAGGTGTTTGTTCAAAGATGCTCTTGAAGCTCCACCCTTCCCTTCCCCGGGGGAAGGTACACCCAGCCCCTCTCTCTGTGGGTGTCATCTTCCCACACCTGAACCCTTCTATGGAGGACACCACCCTAGGCAGATGGGAACCACTAGGTGGCAACAACCCCTATGGTGCAATTCACTGTTCAGGGCTCCCCCAACCCCAATCAGGCTGAGGGTGGACTTCTCCTGAGCTCCTTCACCTCTTTCTCCTGCCTCCCTCCTTCCCCTACAGGTTTCCCTGAGAACATTCCCTTAATAAATTCCACATACACCAATGCCCATCTCAGACTCTGCTTCTGAGGAAGCAGACCCCAGATCATTTTCTGATCCCCATTTTCCTGTGAAAGAGGGGAAGGCACAGATCATTTAAGACCTGGAGAGAGGATAAGCCAGGGAATCTGACCCTTCTCCACGCCCAGAAGGAATTCTCTAAGAGGATGAGGGAGCAAGAGCAAGGACAACAGAGGCAGGAAGGAAGATGACCATGCAGCCCTAGAAGGTCTTGGGCCCATACCAGCCCCTTGCATTGTGTGCAGGATTCAAAGATGAATGTGTACAAATTCTTTTCCTCAGGAGGGGCTGGCAGGATGGGAATGGGGTCAGGAAAGGGGACAGGCCCATACAAGCTCAGGTTTGCACCCAACCCAAATGCTCTGGAAAGCAAATCTGGGCAATTTTAGCTGGGTTCTGTAATAAGAGAACCCTTCTTGGAGACAGAAGGAGGAATGGCAAAAATAAGGGAAATGTGTTGAACTCTGCTTCTCAATGAAAGTGAATGACCCTTGAGCTGAACATTAGACCAGCCTGGCCAGGAGGGACAAGATGGATTCCTCTGTGGGACTGTGTTTATCAAGATGAAATTGAACACAGATCAAGAGCCTTGTCTAACACTGTGGATCTGCAGATGTGGCCCCTCAGATTCAGATGAGGAATCTCCGTTTCACTCGAAGTCATGGCTTTGAAGGGGGACCCTGGAAGATTAAAAGGTACCATGGGTTTAAGACATGGCAGAAGAGGCTGCCAGGAAAACTGATGCAGTTGGAAGCAAGAAGACCATTCTCCCCCAGAACTGCAGAGAACGCTAGGAGAGAGAGGAGAGTTTTCAGGCTCAAGCAGAGGGGGTTCTGTGGGAGCTGGGAGGGTAGAATAGGGCCACCCAGGGATCAATTGCAGCCGCCAAGCAGACGAACTTCCCCCTAGAGCTGTGCTGAGCCCCTCTGCTGTGTGGGAAAGTGCACCAAGCATTCCTTGGGGCCTCCTCCAGCCTGGATGAAGGACAGGATCTAAACTAGACCTCAGAGGGTGTTAGGCCCACAAGAAGTGAGAAGAACGTGTGGGGGAGGAGAGCTGCTGAGCCTGGGGGAGGGAGGAGGAAAGGCTTTTCTCCCAGAAATATGTGGTCTTTAAATGTCGTCTTTGGAGAAAATACAGCAACCTTTTGATGGTGAGACTCTGAATGGCATCCCCAAGAGGTGCTGCTAGCGCCCCACTCTATTCCCTTAGCAACCATGTGTGGCTCTGTGCCTGGGATCTTCTGTCTGACTCGGGGAGCTTCAGCCCACAAGTGGGGTGAGCCAGGCCTACCAGACATGAACAGCCCCTGTGAGCACCCCTCCACAAGGAACTGGTGGGGGTGGGGGTGGGGGTGGGAGTTTGCCAGTCCCCTCACTGCTCAGGCTGGATAAGTTGGAGCCTGTAAGTCTACACCAGCTCCCAGATGACCCAATGCAAGTCAGCTCCAATGGCCACAGGGGTGAGCTGCTCGATGACATACCTTTGTTGGACTCCTTCCCTCCCCTTTTCTGCTTCACTCCTATCTCTCCTACTGTCTTTTCCTGGAAGCACCTTCCGCATCAACTACTTGGGCTTGAATCCTGGTCTCAGGGTCTGTTTTGGGGGAACCCAAACTTGGAAAGCTTCACAGTTAAATTTATGTGCTACACAGTCAGAGGGTTCAGGTTCAAGGCATGGTTGTGTGGCTTTTATCTTAATTTCCTTCAGGCCTCCATCTCTTCATGTTTAAAATGAGGTAGGGGTAGTAACTCTACCTACCCCATACACTTATTGAGATCATTCAGTCATTCCACGCTCATTGGGCACCTACAATGCACCAGGCACTGAACTAGGCTCTATGGACACAGATGTGGATAAGACTAAATTTCTGAGCTAGTGAAATTTAAATTAATGAGGTATCAGGTTACTAAGTAAATATATAACATCAAGCAGTGATTAAAAAGTCAAGGGGAAAAAAGCTGCATAGATGACAATTGAGATTATTTTAAATGTTAGTGAATTAAACAACACAATTCACATAAATATTGAGTATATCACATGGCACACAATAAAGGTTTGCTAATAAAATCTTCACCATCATGCTTACCATCATGCTTACCATCATGTCTGGTCTCCCTACTCACTCCCCCTGTTTGCTCACTGATTCACTTGAGAAATATTTCTTGGTCCCTTCTCAAAGCCAGACCCTCTACTAGGTTATGGGAATGTTTCAATGGACAAAACAAATATTATCTTGACTTTCATAGACCCATAGTTTAGTAGAGAAGAATAATAATCAGTAAAACACAAATTGTTGTATATTTATATCCTGAAGTAAGTACTCATAAGGGAAAATCAAATACACACAACACTATGAAAGAAGAGACATGAGAAGGTCTGTATGGTCACAAAGGCTTCTCTGATGAAGGACTGCTTGGTCTGAAGACTAAAACACAGTTAACAATATGTATAGGGGTGAGAAATACTCAGGAAAGTATGAAACACAAGTTCAGGGCCTGGGGTGAGGAAGGAGGACAAAACAATCTCTATCTTTATCTTAAAAAAAAGGGAACAGGGTGCCTGGGTGGCTCAGTGGGTTAAAGCCTCTGCCTTTGGCTCAGGTCGTGAGCCCTACATCAGGCTCTCTGCTCAGCAGGGAGCCTGCTTCCTCCTCTCCCTCTGCCTGCCTCTCTGCCTACTTGTGATCTCTGTCTGTCAAATAAATAAATAAAATCTTTAAAAAATACAAAAACAAAAACAAAAAACAACAGGGAACAATAACTCATGATGTTGCCAGTTGGGGAAACTGGGTTTTGAAAGGTACATAGGACCTCTCTGCTATTTCTTAAAATCACATGCAAATCGACAAAGTTTAAGTAATTAGAAAAGCAATAGGTATATTTAAGGAATGATTTAGTATACTTACAGAGTTATTAAACAAAATGCTTGATGAGAATGGAGTTTTGATAAGATCCCACTGGCTTCCCTGTGCCCTGGAGGGGGAAGCAGTGCAGGGGCACTGCAGTAATCCAGAGGAGAGAGGATGCTGGTTGGGGTCCTACCTACAGCAGTGGAGGCAGTGGGAGGGTAGGGAATCAAGAGATGTCTGGGAGGTTTATTGTGACTGGACGTGGAGCTAGTTGGGTTGGGAGTGAGGTAGAGAGAGAGGACAGTGAGGCTGGTGGAAAGTCAGAGAACCGGGCTCCAGGTCCCAATTCTCAGCCCTGAGTCTGGCTTCCCCGGGACCTATGGTGTTGTCACTTCCCTGTGTTGTCACAGGTACAATGTGGAGATGAGGGAGTCCAGACACGTTCAAAGTTCAACCCAGGTTTGAGAAAATGCCATATGATGTTGAGCTCCACTGCAGAAGAGAGACCTGGGGGCCAGAAAGACCACCCAGTGCACACCTTACCGCATTAAATGCCATGCTGGTGTTTTTCCCCTCTGTCCATCCAGGTGCCCTCCTGGAAATGCAGTTCTCTAAGGACAGATGGAAGCCATCTCAGTGCCCCCCTGGCACCTGGCACAGGGTCTGGTATCAAGGATTGGTTCCAGAAAGGTTTGCCAAGTGCTGGGCAGCCCTTAAAGTGGCCTGATACTTAAAAAGAGCTGACAGCCATGGACTGGCCCAGACTTGCAAAAACTCACCGGGGTCAGTGGAAAAGGCTTTTTTTTTTTTTTTTCCAGTGCAGAGTGGACACCAAGAGCAGGGCAAAGTGCCCTTCTTGTCATGTTGACAGACGAAAGAATAATTGGACTCCAATTCTACTTTCTCTCCACAAAGAGAAGGAACCTCCCACTGGACACAGAGGAGCTGGGTCAATGGGGCTTCATGACCAAAAGAGGAGAGGGGAGGCCAGTCCCTGGGGCCTTTTGAGTATCCCAAGTCTGAAGAGGAGTGGTGGGTCCTGAAAAGACACCCAATTTCGCTGCAGAGCCTCCAGCCCAGGTCCTGAGACATCTGGGAAGACTCTCAGAGAAATGCCAGAAGGCTCAAGGCAGGGAAGTTGTCTTGATTTTCAAATAAGGCAAAATGTGATGTGTGAGAAATCACAGTCCTGTGTACTTGAAAGAGGGATGAGTGTGGGTGTTGTGGCTTGCTCCTTGCCAGGTCCCTTGCCAGACCCCAACCCAGTCATAGAGGGCAAAGCTCTGATATTAAGGAGCTTGCAGTCTGCTAGGGGTCAGAGGCACAAGATGCATTAAGAGCAGAGGAGAAGGGATGTCTAATTTGTTTAAGGATATCTTGGAAAGCATCACAGAACAGGTGGATTCAAATTAGATTTATACCACAAAACTTCAATCATTAAACCAGTGTGGTACTGGCACATAAAGAGATGGGCATACAAATGGAACAGAGTAGAAAGTTCAGAAACGGGCTCAAATGCATTCAGGAAGTTGGTATATGATAAGGGCAACATCTCAAGTCAGTGAGGTTATAAATGAATTTATTACTAAATGGTGTTAAGATAAATGGGTAGTCATTTAGAAAAAGATGTTGTTGAATCCATACACCATACCATACACCAAATGGATCAAGCAGATCAAAATTGTAATTTAATAGCAAAAGCATAAACCTATAAATTATCAAAATAAAATTTGGGCAAATTACTTTAAAACCTTGGAGAAGGTAAGGTCTTTCTATCACTCAAAATCCAAAATCCAGGAAAGATAAGATTGGTGAACTTAATAAAATAAAAAATCTTTTAAGTTTCTGTGTGAAGAAAAAAAACACAAGCAAAGTTATAAGAGGCAAATGACAAATTAGGAGAAAAGAATATCTTACAACACAGGCAAGGAATAATTGTTGCAATGTATTAAGAGTTTCTGTAAATCAAGATGGAAAAGGCCAGTGACATAATAAAAAATGGCGTGAACAGGCAGTTTCCCCCCAGATGAACCCCAGAGACTTTTAAATATATGAAAATCTGCTCAATCCTACTCATTAGAGAAATGTAATTTAAAACTGCACTGATGAACCATTCAAAAGTCTCTTGGTGAAAGCTGGGGAAATAGGTACTTTCAGATACTGCTAGTGGGAGTTGTAAATCAAAACATCTCTATGGAGAGAGATTTGCAATATCTGTCAAAATTATAAATGCAGCCATTCTCTGACCCAGCAATACCATTTGTAGAAGTCTGTTCTACAGATACACCAGCCCACACATGGAACATGTTATTCCTCCAGCACTGTCCAGAACAGCAAAAGGCTGGAGTGACCCCAAGTGTCTATCAGCTGGGAGCCTGGTAAATAATGATGGAAATTTACACAATGGATCATTACGCAGTTGTCTAGAGAATGAGGAAGCCCTATGTACCTTGGTTGAGAAAGAATGCCAAGGTATTTTGTAACATGGGGAAAAAAACCCAAGATGCAAAACAGTCATTCTGTATATTTTTCTAAAAAATGGATCTATCTCAATAAATTTTAAAAATTGATTTACTGATATATAATTTACCTACCATAATGTTCATCTGTTTCAAGTGACAGTTCAATGGTTTTTAGTATATTTACAGAGTTGTACAACCATCACCACCATCTAAACTTTATAACATTTTCATAATTCCCCCAAAGAAACCTTAGTACTCTACCTTTTGTATAAGAAAGAGAAGAAATAAGAAAATAGACTTCCACATAGACACATATCTACTAGCACACACACCCCATACACACATATTTGCATGTGTCTGCATAAAACCCTAGAAGGGCGCAGAGAACACTAACACAACAGTTTGGGGATTACAGAGCTGTGTGATTTGACTGGAGTTAAGTGTGCATGGGAAGAGCTGATGGGAAATGAACTGGGACAGGCCAGTAGAGGTCACATTGTTTGAATCCTCAAATACCAGGCCAACAAGTTTGAATTCTATCTCATAAAGTCCAGTGCTGTCTGAACTTTCAGTGGTGAGGGAAATATTCTATACCTGTTGTCCAATATGGTAGGCAGCAGGAGCTACTGAACACTTGAGGTGTGGCTCACATGACTGAAGATATGCACTTTAAGTTTTATTTAACTTTAATTAACTTACATCTAAATAGCCACCCGTGGTGAGTAGTTACCATGTTGGAAAGCACAGCCTAGGTCATGGGGAGACATGGGAGGTTTTGCAGGACAGGAGGCACACTGCCTGATTTGAGTTTGAGGAAATCTGTGAAGGATGGATGCCAAGGAAGCAATGGAGATTGGTGACATTGGAGGGACATGGCTACATGTCACACAGACGGATTGTGCAGAGGGGGGACCCTGACCCAGGGGACGGGCCCAGGACTGGATCAGAAGGGTTGACTTAAGGAATCTTTTAGAAGGGGATACGGATCAGAAGACGGATGGTAAGGGTGAGGGAAGAGTTGAAGATGACCTTGCAGTTATAGCTGAGCACCTACGGGGGTGGGGAGAACATGAATGGAGTGATCCTGGGGTGGATGGAGCAGGTGTAGGCAGAGCCACTAATAAGCTCACATATGGCCTCTTAGCCTCAGAACAACCAAGGGCATCTATATTTGGAATAGAACCTCAATTCCTCCCAGAGCAGAGGAGGCCCACAAAAGTCTGGCTACTACCCACTTAACCATACTCATCTCCTACTTCCCCAGCTTCAGCCACCTCCACTCATGCTAACCTCCCTTCTGTTCCCCAACCCAACAAACTCCCTTCTACCTCAGGACCTTTGTAATTGCTAGTCCCCTTATTCCAGGGCCTGACTCTATAAATAAGTAGAACTCAAAGAATATTTGGTGATGAATGAAGAAGGCAAAAGGAGGGAAGGATGGAGAAAGCTTCTCACCTCCAACTTCCCCAAGAGCACTTTCCAGAGACCTGGGGAGGAATGCTAGGGCCATCCCGGTGACCAGCACTTCTGCTAAAGGCACAGGCTCCATTTGGGAAAGACCCAGGGGACAGGGACCATCTTCCCAGCCTCTCACAGCCAACATCAGCGATGAGCTGGAAAATCAAGTCTTTGCAATCAACCCAAAGCCACTGCTCCTTGCTTAAGAGGGTGGTACACTTTCAAAGTGAAAATAAAACCCCCAGCAAAAAGACTCCCAAAGGAGAGACCAGTGCGAGCACTGCATCTTCCAGTGAAGACACAGGGGTGAAAGAGAGCAAGGGCTCTGGCTCTAGATCCACCAGGGTTTGATTCCTGGCTCTGCCTCTGGCCAGTCAGGAGCCTGACCTTCAGTTTTCTCATCTGAAAACTGGTGGTAATAATACTTATTTTACAGGGTATTTGTTAGGAGTAGAGGTAATGGAAAGAAAAGGCTTGACACAAAATAGGGCTACAATAAATGTTATCTATCAGGAAATCCTATGACCTGGATATCCTCAACCCCCTAATAAATAAGATAGTAGAGAGCCCAAAAGGGTGGGGTGTGAACATATTCTGCCTAGAAAGAACTTGTCTCAGTAAGAGACAATAATAATGAGTCATAATAATAAGGGTAATTATGTAGCATGTGTTCTGTGCCCAGCACTGTATTAAGTAGCTTGCTTCTATCAGTATATTTAATCCTCACAACAGCCCTATGAGGGAGATCCCATTTCACAGATGCAGAAACTGAGGCACAGAGAGGTTGAGAAGTTGAGACTATGACAGGGTCATAGTCTGTAAGTGGCAGCACGGTCCCATCTGTGCTCTCAGCCAAGATTCTCTGCTTGCTCTCAGGAAATACATGCTTGGTATGTAGGGCCCATCTCTATCCGACAGCTGGGCTGCACCGTGTTTGCTGGGCAAGAACCAGAGTGTCAGGCTGATGACAGGAATGGGTACGTGGACCTGTTGATTCAGGAACAGCCAAGATCCTAGACCCCAGAGCCCTCAGTGGCTGGTGGGCAAGCTGCCTCACTCTGAGCCTCGGTTTCCACGCCTTTAGGAAAGGAGAAATTGCAGTTACCCTGTTGGACTGTTGCAAGCACGAAATGCGTGCTTGTGTGTAAAGCAATGAGCATGCGCCATACATATCAACTCCCTCCCACTTTAGGCATCAAGGCAGGTTGTGGTGGTGGTGGTAGTGTTGAGGGGCTTGGGGGCAGGGTGGAGAGAGGAGAAGAAGGGGGTTGGCACCCAGAATGAGGCCTGAGCACAAGAACTAGCATGGGGGGCTTCAGAAAGGGGCTGCCACTGGATGCCCCCCATGGTGAAATACCCCTAGTCTTCCCATCCAGGACTGAGCCTGAGTCTGGGCCCCAGGGAAAATCTCATTAGAAGAGGAAATGCACAGTCCGAACTATGACTGCATAAAGTGGTGATTTGTCTTGTTTTTACTATTTTCCCTTGAAGGCCACTATATCCTCTAAAAAGGAAAGTAAAAGAGAAGAGAAGAGAATGAATCTCAACGGCCTCTCCTCTTGGCCCTCTTCTTGTACTTTCTGCCCAACATGGGCATCTTTTTGTTGACAATGGAACGTGAGCACTGCTGTGGACCAAATCCTGTATTCCTGCTGACCTGCATGACAGATGCTGAAATGGGAGCTAACAGGGAGGAATATTGGAAGCCCTTCCCACAGTTACCAAGGGCCTCTGGATCATTCGTCTGTTTGCTGTGCTTCTTGTGGGACCCGGCCCTGTGCTGGGTGCAAAGAGACACAGATGAATGAGACCCTCTCCTCTCCATTTAGAGTTCAATGGCCCAACAGAGGGGAAACAGGAGGACTGACCAAATATCCTTACTTTAGTCCGGGAACAGCTGGAGAGGCTCCTAGGAGGCCATCTTAAGTGACACGTGAGAGATACCCAGGGGTATGTGGGTGCATAAGTGCGTGTGTGGACCTGAAGGAGACTGGGCGGAAGGGCGTGCCTTGTGGGCAGGTATGGCAGGAGCAGAGCCTGCACGGTGGGAAGCAGCAGGCTGCATGGAGATGCCTACGAAGCCGTGCAGCATTCTGGTGGGAAGAGGGAAGCTTGCGTAATAGAACAGGGAGGAGCCAGAACACCCTAGGCCTCACAAGCCACTTGAGGGTGGTTAGATTCCATCCTAAAGGTGACCGGGAACTGCAAGTGGGCGTAAGCACCTATGACAGGATCAGAGTGACAGAGAGTCATTTCTGAGAGAAAGAGCTTCTTCAACTCCGTGCCCCTCCCTGCGACCAATACTCATGAATGCAGAGGCTTCATGGGTGGCCCTGGGAACCCGGTTCTGTCCCTCAGGTTTTCACACCTCCCTGGCTGTGGCTGCCACCTATGACCTGATGTGATACAACCTGAAAAGTCTTGACAGTCAAGGCTTTGGGTTGTGTGGAACAAATCAGCCACCTACTTTTTAATGCCTGAGCAATCTGATAAAACATGTACCCCTTTAGACTGTCCCAGGAAAGATGGGGCAGAGCAAGGGCATGGAGGGGGTAGGGCTAGGAAGGCAGATGTGGAGCCAGTGGATTGGTGAACATTCTCACTGTCAGAGCTGCTGAGTGATCAAGTGGTCTTCCATGAATCAGTCAGCAGAACTGCTCAAACAGGCCCGGAATGGGTAGTTGTCCACCAATGCTAGCCCTGTATGAGAAAGTTTTAACAACCAGGGCTCTTCTGAACAAGAACAGACCATCCCTTCCCCAACCCCACTGCTGTACTTCTCCAAATTGTGGTTATTGTATTCAGAACGGAGCCTCTGACAGGTTGGCAAAGAGCAGATGAAGGCCTGAACCCATTTGGTAAAGGTAGTTTGTTGAAAATTGAGGTTGTTTTTCTCTCTTTGTTTTGCTTCCTACCCCATATATTTATTATCCCCTCTGGGATTCAACTAGATCCAAAAGAAGTTAATGGTTAAAAAAAAAAAAAAGCCCCCAAAACCCAGAAAAACAAAACAAAACAGCCACGACACACTCCAAATAATGAATCCTCTTGGGATGGAGGAAATGTTCATTTCAAAAATAACCTGAGAGCATGAAGAGACAGTCCTCATTTCTCAAAGATGAGGCACAATCTACATGACTCTGTTCAATGTCCCAGGGACTTCTGTGGGAGGCAGCCAATACATCAAGCCACATTTCTAAGGCATCTCTTTTCTTCACCTGTCATCACTTTTCCCAGTCCAGGGCTTCCTTCCTGAATGATACCATTTGAAGATGGCAGTGCACATACTTCCCTGGCTGCTCCAGACTTTCTGACCTTTCCTGTGTTCTCACATATTCTCATTCTCACTTCTTTGTCTTGAAGCACCTGGACTGTTTGTGTCCATAAGGTGTCATGGTGGGGGAAAGAACTGGGCTTGGGGTTTTAAAAAAATAAACCTGTGTTTGAGTTCTGGCTTTCCTTGTCAGTGGCCTTGTGAACCTGAGGAAGTGGTTGGCTACACTGAGATTCAGTTCACTCATCTGCGAACTGGAGTTAGCAATTTCTACTACTCCGGGATGTTGGAAGGAGAGCATGAGGGAAAAACTGGAAAAACCCCTGCGACAGCCTGGCAGACACAGCTGCATGGTAGGCCCAACCTGGATTATAAAGGGCTATCTCTCAGTCAAGCCTTGGGTCTTAGGGTGCTTCAAATAGCACAGATGTTCCCGTGCATTACTGGCCTCCCCTCTCCCCTGCCATTGACTTCAGGCTGCATGGCTAGCTCTGGCCAGTTGGACTGCAAGCCAAGGGGATGCATGTAATTTCTAGCAGAACAATAAATGAAACTAGAGGGAGAAACAAAACAGAAGTCTGAATGCAGGGCTCGTGTTGTTCCAAGATTTCAAGGTGACAACTGCCGCCCTGTTGGTGGTGAAGGCTCAAACACTTGTCTGCACAGCTGATTCTCTTCTAAAATGAAGATGTTCCAGGTAGAGCTCACTGTCGTGGATGTTTCTGTGAGGGAAGCTAGGGTGAGGGAGCCTGAAAGTTGACATCTAAATTGAATTAATGGCATATACTCTAAACCATCGTTCCTGCCATTGTGGGGATCACAGGGCAGTGGTCACCTATAGGTGAGTTGTGGTTTATTTGGGATATTTCTTTTCTTTTTTTTTTCTTTTTTTTTTTTTTTTTAAAGATTTTATTTATTTATTTGACAGAGGGAGATCACAAGTAGGCAGAGAGGCAGGCAGAGAGAGAGGAGGAAGCAGGCTCCCTGCTGAGCAGAGAGCCCGATGCGGCACTCGATCCCAGGACCCTGAGATCATGACCTGAGCTGAAGGCAGCGGCTTAACCCACTGAGCCACCCAGGTGCCCTATTTGGGATATTTCTGTCTGGTGGGTTTTCCTTGTGGGACTGGGTGGAGAATCTGGTCTCTGTTATTGCAAATGTGTCCTCATCCATGCAATGACCATTTTTTCTGAAACTCTACTATGTGCCGGTCTTTTCTTGGGTACTAAGGGATGAAGGGAGGAAAGAGCATTTCTGAGACTCAGATGCCTAAAGTCAACTGCCATAGGCTCAGGGATAAGGATGGGCTCAGAAGTAACTGACATCCCATTTATACCCCATTTCTGAGCCAAAGAATTTATAGATGGCCCCATGAAGTTTTTATGTGATGCACAGACTACTAATAAACCCAGAAGCTTTGTACCTACCTGGTGCTTCCTTCTTGGTTCTCAAAGAGCTTTCCCATGTTAAGATTGATGTCTCCGTTTACAAGTAGGAAGTCAAAACTTGTAGAAGACACACAACCAGTTGGGGAGAATGTCAAGATCCAAGCCTACATCTCTTAATTTCTAAACCAGGCTTCTTTCCAGTTTACTAAGGAGGAAACAAAGCCTCAACCCATCTGAATAGAGAAGACAAACCCTGCTGCCCAACACTGCAACATCCTGTTTACATGAAGGAGCACCCAATCCTAAATTTAGCAAACACCAGACCTCATTTCGGCCATGCCCTCATGTTCGAAAGTGCTGAGGAGGCTGTATTTTTTCCCAAGCATCCTGGAGGCACCGGGATGTAGGGTACTATTTGCAGCCTAAATGCATTAATCATTTAGAGGCTGAGATCCAGTTTGGAGAGTGGTTGGGTGTCCACTCATCCATCCTCTCAAAACACACTCCAGATCAATGTTCTCCTCGGAGCCAAAATTGGAAACGCAGCCAGCCTCATTGGGCAGGCCATTATTGGGAGCAGCTAAAAGTGGAAGGATTCGGAGATTGCAAATTCTGGACAGGGGCCAGCCCTTCCTGGTAATGTTCGATAATAATACCTAGTATGTGCAAAGCACACTGAGTTTACGATGCACCTTCACTCCCATTATCTTGTGCAATCCTCCCAGCAACCCTGAGGAAGGTGAGCTGCAACAGCCCTATTTGCAGAAAAGGATGCTGAGGTTCAGAGGCTGAGTGACACACACAGCCACACAGCTGGTCAGTGAAAGAGCACAACAAGCAGGGGAGTAGCTCCCTACTATCTACTCTTCCTGCAAATCTGTATTATTGTCTTTAGGTTGGCCACAAAAAGGCCCAAAAAAGGTCCTCCCTGCACCCGCCCCCACCAACGGGTCAATTGTGATGTTTCCTACATCTAGAGTGGGGCTACTGAGGCATATTACATGTATGGAGGGACCAGTGTATCCCCCCCTTCTCCACACTATGGTGCCATGAGCTATAGGACACATGGGCCCTCAGTAAGGTGGCCTTATTCTACCCTGCTCTTTTCAACTTCCTCCAGGTGAGCTGTGAAAACTGTTCTGTGAAAGCTGTTGCGTCCTGGCTTTGGGAGAAAATGGCAGGGCCTGGGGTGGAATGTAGTTTGGGGTGCACAGGAGAGATGCCAGTGGGCAATCAATGGGCAACTGGGGTTTGGGAAGAGAGATGTACTAGTTACAGTTGAAGAATCCCAGGCTGCACTACAATGGCTGGATAGGAAGCGGCAGGACTATAGGTAGTAGGAGGGAAGGAGAAGGAGGGAGGGATTGAGGCACTGCACTGGATGATGGAGGGTCAAACAGGCTGGAGACAGAACCCAGAGATAGCACTTGATCAGAGTTGGTGTCTGTACCTGTGGGCAATGTGTAGGGAGAAGGAGCTGACCACTGAGCTGATGACCTCAGTTTCATCAGGAACAGAATATTGTATTAAAGCAAGTTCATTTATTCAAGGCATACTTATAGAGCATCTACTCTGTGCCAGGCCCTGAGGTTAAGAGTTTACAGTCTAGAACCAGAAGATCCTTAGAAAGCAATTGGTTTAAACCCAGCATCATCCAGGTAACACTGAGGCTCAGTGAGGGATGGAGGTTGACTCAAGGTTAGCAAAGAGACCAAAAACAAAGTGACACTCAGATCTCTGGATCCTTAGCCCAAATCCCTCAACACCAGCCTGAAGCTCTCTTCTCAACACATGGGCTGGTGGGACAAAGACATGGATCTCTGGAGGCACTCTCAGGTCATGAATCCATCCATCAGGCTCATTCTTTGCAGCTAAGCAAAGATCCAGTGTCTATAAACAGGTTAAGTGCCATTGCTTGCTTGGCTTTGCCTGGAGGGCTTAGAGAATCAGTAACCCATGTACAAGATGCCAGATCCCCTAGGTCCTAGGCTATGTTCCTTACCTTCCTGCTGTCTGATTTCTTTTCATTCCTCCCTTGGAGCCGAGACTCACATTGTGTCTCCCCAGCTTATTCTAAAAGCCCCTAGGGGTCTTTCTCTTGAGTAAATGACTCAGCAAAAAACCAAACCAAAACAAAACAAAAGAAAGAAAGAGAAAGAAAAATTATTTCACACCCCAGCAAGTTGAGCTCAACCAAATGACCTTCTCCAAGTCACAAACAGATTTTTGCACCTGTATTAAATAAGGTGCTATTTTCTAAACCACAGATTAGGCTGCTTGGATGGAGGAAAGCCAGCTTTCTGGCTAGGTATTTCAATGTTCTGGGCCTTGGTTTCCTCATCTGTAAGAGGATGAGAAAAGCCCTGGCCCATTGTGTGGATCCCTGAGCCAGCCATGAAGGGAACGGCTTAGCCTAGAGTCTGGCACACAGTTGGGCTTCAGCAACCATAGCCATCTCTAGCCAGGCAGGACCTCTATGGGAGATGCAGGTTGCCCACTGAAATGCTGACTGTTCTGCTCGTTCCTGGAGCTGTCTCTCACACATTAGCCTGCCTAAAAGTCATCTGAAGAGACTGTGAAAATCTACAACCTACAGATTGTTAAATTTTTCTGCACCCAGCCCTCAGAGTTTGGAATGAGGTCTGGGAACCTGCACTTTGGTGAACTCCTCCTGGATTGCTGTGGATCCCAAAAGCCACACTGTGAGAAGGCACAATGTAGGTCACTAGATAAATCCTCCATGCAACAATGCAGTCTTTGAAAAATGCATTGTGCCAGGTCAATTCCATGTCCTTCTGTGATGACGTGATAGGACAGGCTGCTGAGGGTGAAGGTGCCCTCTGGAATGGGTTCTCTATCAAGGGCAGGTAAGAAGGAGCAGGAGAAACCAGGACTTTCAGAGCTGTGAGTGTGAATCACACCTGGGTGTCAGGATATTTTCTTGCCTTGTCTAAATGACTCTGTGGTCCTGTTTCCGTTCTGCAGGCCCCATAGGCTATTTCTGTCTAACTCAGCTCTGCTCTAGGGCTCCCAGATTTGTTCCTGGTTTTCTCACTCATTCACTCACTCACTCAATAAGCAAACAACTTGATCCCCTCCTTGGTGTCTGAACTAACATTTGTTTGGTGCCAGGCTCTGTGACAACAAAAGCATGGTGAATGTCAACTTGTCACACTTCTCTAAACCACCTGGAAGAGGGCAAAACAACAAATATTTTAGAGGGTTACAGTGAGGATTTGATGAGAGAGTGCATGGGAAGTGCTCAGCTGGGGACCCGGTCCACGGAATGTTAGGAGCATTCATCTTTTCTGTAGCATATGATTCACACATGCAATCTCATTGGTCCTCCCAAACCCCCCCTATGCTCTGTATCCAGGAACAGTGAATTTACCTCAGTTCCTCAGGGACCCTACGCTTTCTAGCCTCCAGACCTTTGCAGTACTGTTCTCTCTGCCGAGAACACTCTTCCACTCCATCACACACACATACACAATGCCCAGCTAATTTATCCTTGAGATTGCCAATGTCACTTTTTCAATTGAGTCTTCCTTGATGCCACCACCCTGACTAGTACAGGATCCCCTGCCATGCATTTCTATAGCACAGTGTTTCTCAGTTTGGGTGTTTTGGACATTTGGAGATGCCGAATTCTTTGTTGTGGAGGCTGGCTTGGGCAGTATATGACGGTTAGCAGCATCGCTGGCCTGTATCCACCAGATGCCAGGAGCATTCCCCAGGTTGTGCAAACACAAAGATTTCTAGACATTAACAAATGTCTGCTGGGGGAAACAAAATTTTCCTTGTCTGAAAACCACCACGTTGACATCGTGTTCTTCAATCATGAGCACAACAGCCTACAAGTTCTAAGTGTCCAGTGTCTGTCTTCCCTGAGAGAGTGAACTTCATAAGGGCAGGAACTGGGATTGCCTCATCCATTGAAAAATCCTCTGTACTGAACTTACTCCCCCACAGAGAAAGGACTCAAGAAATAGTTGTTGGATGGATGGATGAAGAGATTCACCAAAGTGACACAGGTAGCAAGTAGCTCAGCAGGACTGTGAACCTGGTCTCTGCCTGTAGAGCCTACCTAACAGCTGCTGAGGTGCTCCATCCACCGATCTCATTAAGAGTTCCTCCATATTCACAACAGGACTGATGTTTAATTGCTCATGGAGAAAGCAGAAAGAAAGCAAAGAATACCCTGCAGATGACAGGAGGAGCAGACCAGCACATATTCCAAGAGCAAAGAAAGATGGGTCATTTGTGTTGGAGACAACAAAATATCCAGATAGGGTTTAGCTCATAGTGGGCTGGGCTGAGGGGGATACGGTCTTACGGACAAATGATATTATAGCTCCAGGCTACCTAAATAACGTGCAGAACTTATTAAAATACAACTTCCTGGGCCTCATCTCAGACCTGTGATGGAACCCATAATTCTCGATTTTTAAGAAGCATCCCCAGTTGATTCTTATGAGAAAAATTTGGGAAATATTGCTCCATGTCACAAACTAGAATGAGTGAGTGGTGCCAAGCTTTCATTCATTTATTCACTAACCATTTAATGATCACCTAGTACGTGTCAGGCCAGGTATCAGGTGGAGAGGAATGAGTAATAAACAAGACAGTTTTTGTCTTCTAGGAGCCCACAGTCTAATGGATAAGGCATTAATGACTTAGTGACACCGATAATGAATTAGTAAGTGCTGAGAAGTCAGGATTACTATAAGCATACAACCAGGAAACCTAAACAAGACCGACTTTTTTTTTTCTCTTTTTGTCCATACAGGATCTGCATTCTTTTTCAGCAATGACCTAATTTTACCAATCAAATGATTCTACCTAGGAATTTTTCTATCTGGAATGAGTAATTTAAAGAAGGAAGGACAATGGCTGATTCATCCAGAAGGGGTAAGAGGAAAGCGTAAATCATCTGTCTAGTGACCAGGGTTTCCCACAGCAGTTGCACCCTATATTAGCTAATACCTATTGCTATGTAACAAATCACACCAAATTGTGTAGCTTAAAAGAACATTTCTGATCTCACAGTGTCTGTGGGTCATGAATCCAGGCACTGCTTAGTTGAGCCCTTTAGCTCAGGGTCTCTGATGAGGTTACAATCAAGGTATCAACCAGGAAAAGGTCAGCTTCCAAGATCACTCATGTGCTTGCTGGCAGGATTTGGTTCCTCCCTGGCTGTTGGCCAGAGACCTCCCTCAGTCCTTTGCCATGTGGTCCTCTCCACAGGACAGCTCTTAAAATGGCAGCTCCTTTCCAACAGAGCAAGCAAGTGAGAGAATAAGATAGAAGTCAGAGGCTTTCTGTAATCCACTATAAGAATTCATATGCCTCCATCACTTTTTATGGTGTTCTACTCATGAAAAGTAAGACACTAAGTCCAGCACACACTCAAGAGGGGATTACATAAGGTTTTGAATACCACGAGGTGGGGACCCCTGGCAATCATTGCAGAATCTGCCTACCACATAACCAATAGGTCCTATGGTTGAATTTGGGCTATTTCTCATGTCTTCCTTCCTGGATCCCAGCTCACTCTCCAGTCTTCCAGGAGATTTTATACACTGCCTGATAACCTTTTCTGCTTAATGCTTTCCTGGTGTCTGTCACTGGAAATCAAGAATATTGAGGGGGACCTCCAGGCATGGATAATAATTTCATGTCTTACAAGGCAAATCAGCAGAGGGATGCTATATTAGTTTCCTAAGTATAGAGTACTACAAACTGGGAAGCTTAAAACAAAAGAAGTTTATTATCTCTCAGTTCTGGAGGACAGAAGTCCAAAATCAAGGTGTCAATAAGGCTATGCTTTCTCTGAAACCTGCAGGGGAGAATCCTTCCTTGCCTCTTCCTAGCTTCTGACAGTTTTTTACAAATCCTTGGCATTCCTGGGATGGCAACTACAACACTTCAATATCCACCTTTATTGTCACATGACATTTTCTCCTTGTGTGTATGTTACTGTGTCTCTTCTCCTCTTCTTATAAGGACACCAGTCATATTGGATTAAGGTCCTACTCTACTTTAGTATGACCTCATCTTAACCTAATTACATCTCCAATGACCCTATTTCCAAATCAGTGAATCCTATTCATGTCCTGAGATAGTGGGGGTTAGGACTCTAATATACCTTTTAGAGGGGCACAATTCAATTTATAACAGATGTCAAGAGTCAGATACACAGTAGACTCTCAGCAAATATATACTAAATAAGTGGATGAATAATGTAGGCAAAAAGGTGGCAGATTTGATTTCAGCCTTGGAATGGGCATCCATCCATCCATGAACAGGTTTCATCCATCCAATCCACTAATATCTACTGAGCACCTACTTTGTAACAGCCACTGTTCTAGGTGTGGAGACATAGTGATGGCAAAACAAAGTCCCCCCCCCCCAGTTGAAGTTACATTCTAGTGGCAAAGACAGAAAACAAATAAAGGAATATATGATCTTATGGCAGGTACCAAGCATTATAAAGAACAATAAAGTAAGAAGAGAGACAAATAGTCATGGCTATGGGTATGGACAGGGAAAGCTTCTTTATGAAGGTGGTATTTGCCTTCATTCTTTAAACCTTGTCTAGAGCTAAAGCCCAAAATTGTATTTGAGAGAAGAGAGGGACTGACTTTCTGGGGCCAAGAGCTGGGAAACAGGAGGTGTTTAGGGAGTTGTATAGAAGGGGACTGTAGGTAACGTAGGTCTTGGCCAATAAGAAGGCTAAAGCCCAGTTCTCAGAAGGGGCCAAATGATCAGCAAGATGGCCACCTTGGAGTCTGGCCCTCTTGGTAACAAGCTAGCACTGGAACTATGGGGCAATAATGATAAGGATGATATCTACTGATTTTTGCATGTGTTAAACATTTACATGAGCTCATTTAATCCTCAGAATAACCCTATAAGTTAGGTACTATGACTACTCCCATTTTATAGATGAGGAAACAAATGCCCAAAAGAGGAACAACTTGCCCCTGGTCTCACAGTTAGTGGCAGAGGCAGGATTTGAACTCAGTCTTGTCAAATTCCACAGTCTTAGTCCCAGAAACCTATGTATGTGGGGAGGGTAAATTAAGAGATTCCATGTGTCAGCTTTGGAGAGATTCTGTAGCAGAGGACTCTAGGCATGATTTGGGTTACCAGAAGAGAAACTAATCTCTGTGTCCATAGCAAAGATTCAGTCTAAGCAGGGCTCACATCAATTCATGATGGGCAATAACAAAAGCTAACAAATGGAAAAAGAAATGTTAGAACATGTACCCTACTAGATGTCAAGGTTTATTATAAACGTGCAGTAATTGAGACAGCATGGTATTAAAACACAAATTGACAAATAGACCAGTGGAATGGAATAGAGCTCAATAATCTTATTGGGAGAGGGGGATGAGCCCAATCCCTACCTCACTCCATATATAAGAGATCAATTCCAGCTGGATGTTAGATCTAAATGTGAAAGATAAAACAAAGCAATATTGGTCAAAAAGCCAAAAACTAAAACAACAACAAAACCAAACCTCATTTCCATCAACAGTAGGATAGATGATAAATAGTGGTATATTTATGCAATATTGAATAGGAATATGCTACTACTAAATATTGCAGCAACATGAACAAATTCTACAATCATAATGTTCAATGAAAGAAAGACATAAAAGGACATATCCCCTATGATTCTACGCATATAAAGTTCAAACAGACAAATTTAATTGATATAATTGGAGGTCAGAATACTGATAGTCTTTGGGGAAGCAGTTGGGTGTCATCACTAGGAAGGGCAAAAGAGGAGGTTTCTGGGTGCTGGTAAGTCTCTACTTATGGACCTCAGAAGAATTCTCAGAGGTATGTTCATTGTGGCAATTCATCAAGCAATGCATTTATTACTTGTCTGCTTCTTTGTATGAATATCACAATAAAGTTATTTATTTTAAAGAGTGAGAAATGAAAAATTATCTGCAACAAATTGAAAAAGGGTAATAGTTTTAAATATAAAGCACGAATAAAAATCAGTAAGAAAATACTAAGACTTCCCCATTAGGAAAATCAGTAAAGGGGACATAAATAACTGATAAGAGAGGCCTTACAAAGGCTGTGTATATGCTTGAAAAAATCTTTAACCTTCGTAGTGAGGAAATAAGTTAAAAATTTAAAACAATGAGATATCGGTTAAACTGAACAGATTGGCAAATACTTAATAACAAATAGTAGGGACTTCTGCTTCTGGCCATAATGGAATAACAGAGAACACATTTCCACATACACTCTCACACTACTACCACCTTAAACAACTAAAAATAAAAACAAGCAAAATTATATGAAATAATGGTTTTTAGTTATTGGACTATAAGAGCACTCTACAGAAATTCCTGAGAGAAGGGAGACAAGTGAGGGGAGCCCTATGATGTCTCAACTTACTTACTGATGAACATTTCCAAGCCACAGAACAGAGAAAAAGGAACCAACAGAGAGACTGGTAGTCCTCCTTAAGTAGAGTAGGCAGAAATGAGAGTTCATAGAGCTCAAAGAGGCTAGAATTTACAAGGTGGGGTGCAGAGTAGAATGCTGCTGAGACCTGGAGAGTTGGAGAGTGAGGCCTGGAGAGCTTTAGAAAGTTCCCCTTAAATCCTGGGCCAAGTACTGATCAGCATATGCATGTGAGTAAACCACCCAAGGCTTGGGAAGGAACCACTAAAAAGGAGTAGAAAGAATAATTCTTAATTTCCAAACTCACACAGGGTCTGTAAAGGTTCATATTCATACCAACCAGAGCTGGAAGACCTTCTAACACACAAGGCTTTTGGTAAAGCTCTCAGAATGCTATTTCCTTGGTATTGGGGCCAATTTGGGCCTGAACTAAAGGATATTCTGTTCCTGCATAACAAAGCTTAAAAGCAAGCCTCAAAAGTATCAAAATGTTTCCTAGTAATTTAACCAAATCTCAGAACAAAGTTCAAATGTATTTAGAGAAAATTGAAGAAATCCACCACCCAACATGAAATCCACAATAATTTTTTAAAAAATTACCAAGCATGCAAAGAAGCAGTAAAAATGACCCATAATGAGGAATAAACTCATTCAATTAAAACATATCCAGAAGTGAGGCAGAAATAAAATTAGTAGAATGACATTAAAATAGCTTTTTCAAAAATATATGTAAAAGAAGGGGAAAGCAAGGAGAGGCGTGCATAGGAGAGATATGGGAGATAAAAAAGTCCCAAATCAAACAGAGATTAAAAGTAAAATGTTTGGATATGAGTGGAATTAATAGCAAGTTAGCTTTAGCAGAAGAAAATATTAGTAAACTTTATAAATAGCAATAGAAACTATCCAAAATGAAATATGGGGAGTAGAAAAGAACAGAAGAAGAAAATGAACAAAGCATTCATGAGTTATGAAACAAGGGGCCTAATATTCATATAATTGGACACCCCAAAGTAGAGGAAAAAAGAGTTTTGTTTGGGGGAGGGGGAACAAAAAAGGGTCCTAAGAAATAATGGCCAAACATTTTAAAAATGTTGATGAAATCTACTAATCCACAGATTCCGGATGTTCTAGAACCTCAAACACAGGAATATTAAACAACTACACCATAATCAAACTGCTTAAAACTAGTAAAAAAGAGAATCATATAGGCACCCAGAGAGAAAGCACATTGTAAGTATAGAGAAACAAAGGAGAGAACAACTTCTCATTTTTCACTCCAGACTTTTCACTGGAAACAATGAAAGCTAGGAGGAAGTGACAATATTTTTAAAGTACAGGCAAAAAATTGGCAACCTAGATTACACTAAAAATACAGTGAAACATCTTTCAAAAATGAAGGAAAACAAATAAAAAAGGAGAAAATGAAACCCTAATATACTACAGCTGGTGAGATTGCACTCGTGAGATCTACTGTGGAAAACAGTCTGGCAGTTCCTCAAAAGGGTAAACATAGTCACCATATGACCCAATGATTCCACTCCTAGGTATATACACAAGAGGATGGAAACAAATTTCTACACAAAAGCTTGTACATAAATTTCATAGCAGAATTATTTATAGCAGTCAAGAATGAAAATAACCTAGATCTTCATCAACTGATGAACAGATTAACATAATGTGGAATATCCATACAATAGAACATTATTTCACCATAAAAAGGAATGAACTACTGATACATCTTATAACATGGATGAACCTTGAAAACATCTTAAGTGAAAGAAGTCAGACAAAAATGCCACATATTATATGTTTCTAATTATATGAAATGTCCAGAATACGCCAATCTATAGAAACAGAAAATAAATTAGTGGTGTATAAGGCTAGGAGAGGAGGAAAATGAAGACAGAGTAGTGCAAATGGGTATAGGGTTTCTTTTTTGGGGTGATAAAAAGTGTTCTAAAATTAGTATTGATGGTTCTACTGCACATATTAAAACAAAGAACTTTACATGTAAATTATATCTCAATGAAGTTGTGATTTTTTAAAAAACAAAGGTAAAATAAAGACTTTTCCAGACACACAAGCTGAAAGACTTCATCACAAGCATCTTCAGAAATGTTAAAGGAACTCCCTGAAACAGGGAAATTATAGGGGCGCCTCGGTGGCTCAGTGGGTTAAAGCCTCTGCCTTCCGCTGAGGTCATGATCTCAGGGTCCTGGGATTGAGCCCCACATCGGGCTCTCTACTCAGCAGGAAGCCTGCTTCCTCCTCTCTCTCTCTGCCTGCCTCTCTGCCTACTTGTGATCTCTGTCTGTCAAATAAATAAATAAAATCTTTAAAAAAAAAAAGGAAATATAATCAGATGGAAAATAAGGATTGATACAATGGAATGAGAAATGCTAGAAATGAGTAAGAGACGGGATAATAAGAAATATTTTTTAGGGGCACCTGGGTAGCCCCACTGACTAATCATCTGACTTTTGCTTTCCACTCAGGTCATGATCTCAGGGTTGTGAGATTGAGCCCTGTGTTGGGCTCTGCAATAGGTGTGGAGCTTGCTTAAGATTCTCTCCCTCTGCCACCACCACCCCTAAAAAAAGCATTTTAAAAGACCTCTTTAAGAGATAATTAACTGTTTAAAGCAAAAATAGTAATTTATTGGGGGAGATTATTATAAAAGTAGAAGTAAAACACAAGACAACACTAGGACAAAAGCCAAGAGAGGGAAGGTGAAGTATTCCGTATCAGGGTCCTTACGTTTCTTGAGAAGTGGTGTACTTGAATGCCAACTATGATAAGTTAAAGATATAATCCATAAACCCTACAGCAACTGCTACAAAATTAGGGATATTAATAGTCTAACAAGGAGGATAAAATAGAATCATAAAAGATGCTTGATTGATCCGGTGCAGGGGGACAAAATGAATAAAGAAAAAATAGGACAAGTAGAAAGGAAATAGCAATATGGTAGCTTTAAACCCAATTATATCAATCATCACATGATATTTAAACAGCAAAAACACCCCAGTTAAAAGGCAGATGTAGTCACACTGGATAAAAAAACAAGACCCGATTATATGCTGTCTGCAATAAACCACGTAGAATATCCAGATCCAACTACCCAAATCGGGTTGAAGGGAAAGGATAGAAAGTCAATTATATGGTTTCACTTATTTGTGGAGCTTAAGGAATAACACAGAGGACATGGGGAGATGGAGAGGAGAAGTGAGCTGGGGGAAATTGGAGGGGGAGACAAACCATAAGAGACTGTGGATTCTGAGGAACTAACTGAGGGTTTTGGAGGGGAGAGGGGTGGGAGGTTGGGTAAGCCTGGTGGTGGGTATTATGGAGGGCATGTATTGCATGGAGCACTGGGTGTGGTGCATAAACAATGAATTCTGGAAAACTGAAAAGAAATTTAAAAAAACTAAAAATTAAAAAAGGAAAGGATCTACTCTGCAAATACTAAATCTATAGAAATTTGGGGTGGCTATATCAATATTACACAGTGAGGCAAGATGTCCTTGGGCAAGATGGTTAAAATGTAAATTCCTGGGTTCTACCTGGGGACAGGACTATGCCAAGGGGCTGGAAGGCTATAAGCCTTGAAAGCCCAGCTGAGAGCTGGTATGCATTTGGGCAGGGAACAAATTCACTGCAGGGTTTGGAATGCATGTGTGGAATGTGTGGGGGTGGTGTTGTAGGCTGGAGACGGAGACCCAGGGAGGCAAGGGGTGATGGGGGCCTGGGCCACTGCAGAGTTGTGTTTGACAGACCATAGAGGCAGAATGGAAAAGGCAGAAGGTGGAAGAAACAGGGACAGATAGGAAGACTCTGAGCCAGAGGGACTGAGAGATAGGTCCGTAGCATAAAGATGGGGAAATGAGGAGGAAGAATGGATAGTGGGTAGGGAGATCCAGGTTGGAGGAAAAATGCTGATCCATTTAGCATTTACTATACAATTAGTATGTGACAAGACACCCTGAACTGATTGATGGCCTATGGAGAGGTCAGAGATAAGGGAAGCTCAGCTCCCTCCTTCCAGAAGCAAAATACAAGTCTGCATTACCGGGATCTGTATTATTCTGGCCTGCATTATGAATCTGAGAGTGCTCTGGAATGCGGCATTTCCCAAACCCACTTGACCATCTGAAGAGCAGAAGCACAGCAGTGGTTATCAATTATTGAGCACCTACTGCACACCAGGTACTTTATCTGCAGCTGGGCTTTTAGGGAACACGTTCACTTTGCAGTGCATCTCTAAGATGTGAGAGCTCCCCCTCACAAAACCCCAGTTGCATGTGTGTCTCATTCCTACAAATAACCATCTTTCCCCCCGATATGGTATTGGAAGATGGAATACAATTTCAAGTCCTGTTGGAAGGAATGAAGTGGCAACTTGGATAGGTAAAGCTATCCTACAGGTAAGTAGAGCTGAGTTAGGGTCTCCACCCTGGCCCCTACCCTGTGTGGCCACTGGCAATCCCCTTGTCAGTTTTCAGGCCACTGGCCACGTGCTGGTGCTGGGGGAGTGTTGCAACAGCAGCGGCAGAGTGAGCTCCAGGAGATGGCCACCCCTCTCTCCCTCTTAGGAGAGATTTCCCTCATATCTTCCACTGTGAGGCCATAGAACTATTATGATCATTTTATAGATGAGGAAAGGCTTACACGGTTTGAGTGACTTGCCCAGGGAAACACTGCTACTAAATGGATCTGAACCCAGACCACCTTGACTACAGATTCCAGTTCCTTAACTTTTGCATGGTGAGTCTTCTCATAGCCGTGGGGTTACGGCAACAGAGTTTGCAAGATGTCCCTCTGCAGGACAATAAATTCATAATACAGACGAGCTTACAATATCTTGAGCCAGAAGTGTTCAAAGAATGCGGCGGGCATCCCAAAAAGACGTTAAGAGCCAGCTCCCACGGGCCCAATCTGGGACAATTTGAGGATCAAAATAAATAATCACAGTAATGCACTATAACCCATTAAATAAAATGGGAATCCATGAGTCTATACTGAGTCTGTGCATAAATGAGTAAATAAATGGAAGAGGAGAAAGCTTTTCATTATGTTTGGATTGCCAACTGATGAATTTAGAAGGAATGATGGAATCAGAAAATCGCCATTTGGCAACCGTCTTTGTAATACTTGATTCAGGCAGGAATCATGAACAAATGCTAAAACTAGTGGGCTGAAAGTTTGATGGAAAATGGAATAGTCACCTAATTCCAAGGTACTTCCTCCACAAAACACTTCTTGGTGACAAAGAGGAACAAAGGGACTTTACTTCAGGGAAATCTGGCAGATACCACCTTAATCAAGTGATTAAAGCTAACCTGACCAGTGATGGGACAAATAGAAATTGTGTGCTACCTGACAGGAGGCCACAAGAAGGAAACATCCCTTCTGTGACAGTCCTAAAGTGGGCAACCTGAACGAGTAATGAGAAGTGGCAGCACAAGTGATATTGAGGGACATTTTATAACATATCTGGCCTGTAATCTTTGAGGTCATGCAAACCTCGGGAAGATTAAGGAGCTGTTCCAGAATGAAAGAGACCAAAGATGGAAGAGACATGATTCAGGACTGGATCCTCTGCTATCAGACATCATAGGGATAACTGGGAAACTTGAATGCAGTCTGAGGATTAGATGCTTATAATGCATGGATGTGATTTCCCAATGTGGGTACCTGTGGTAAAGTAGAGAATATCCTTATTTGTAAGAAATACACACAAAGTATTTGGGGGTGATAGGACATCTTTTAGCAGCTTAACTTTCAGAAGGTTCAGGGGAACAATGCTCTTGGTCCTATTGCTGTGACTTTCTGTAAATTTGAAATAATTTTAAAAATGGAGTTGCTTTTTGGGAAACTTTTCTCTGCTATTATCTAAGGAAGGTGTTTACCTGTGGAAAGGAAGAGGGGAGAGAACTTTCTTTCTTTATTTTTTTTTGAGGGGGGGTAGGGGGAGGGTTTTCTAAGAAGAGCCAAGGTTTTCTTTTCTCCTGTCACATGGGTCGTTGATGAGCTCCTGACATCTGGGGCAAAGACCTGGGGCTGATTCCAGAGACCTAGGCTTGAGGACAGCCTCCTGATTGCACACTTGCAGCAATGAAGAGCTCAGCACCTCTAATGTAAGCTGTCACTGTTGGCAACCCGAGACTCAGGTCTGAGCGAGGCTGATCTGCACCCTAGGAGGACCAGATCCATTCTGACTTAAGCATCACATCAGTTTTACTGCGAAGTATCCTTCAGCCTTCCCGGCCAGGCTTTGTAGTAATGGCGCCCCCCTGTGTCCGAGGAAAGACGTGCAGCCACCTCAAGCCAAGATCCTTCCAGATACATTTATCCTCACCACCCCCACTCCAAATTTTACTCCTCCTTGGACCAGCCAGTGCTTTTGCTCCCATTCATTCAGGCATTCATTCTATATTTTATTTGTTTCCCCTGCCCCCTTTTTTCATTCAAGTAGAAGCTGCACTTCAGGTAACTGGAGCTTGACCCTGGAAGTACAAAAATAGATCATCCCCAGCCTTAACATCAAAGAACCCTCAGTCGGATGGAGGGACAGATAGCTGTAACACAGCAGGATCTGTGCCCTCCAGATGTAACCACAAGGGGCTCTGGGAGCATCCAAAATGGGAGGGCTTCCAGGGGGAGGTGACCATAGTCAAGCTCCTTTCTGCTCCTTGCTGCCACCATCCTGGAGTTCTCCAAAACTTGCTACTTTCTCCTCTAGGGCTTCCAGCTCTAGGGCTAGCTGATAATGGACTACACTTTCCAGGTCCTACACCTAGCCACAGAGGCATCCAGGCTCAGTGAGCCCCTCTGGGCAGTCCTGAGACACAGCTTCCCCTGCTGGCATTGATGACAATGATACTGATACTGATAACAACATTAGTAACAGTAGTTACCATTTAGTGAAGCGTAGTTTGTTCCACTGTGCTCAGAACTGTGTAACACTGCATCACGTAATCCTCACAACTACCCCACAGGTAGTAAGATTATTCCCATTTCACAGAGGAGGCTCAGCGAAGTCACAGAGGGAATCTTGCCAAACTCCTTCCAGTCACTGAGTCTAGAGCTTTCCACAGTCTGCACCCATATTCCCCACTTTCCTGGCTGCACCATCCACTGAAGGTACCCACTTTGATCACAGGTCAGCTCTAGATCCCATTACCTGGCACGTTTCTGGGGCTTGACTCAGGATTATTATGCTCTATGACTGGTGGGCATCACCTTCTTTCACAAGAGACTGGAGTAAACCACAAAGCTGGTGAACAGCAGTGCCTGTACCTATATCAGCAGTGGGGACATTTATACTTCTCTGTATCTCCCAAGTTTATCATCCCTCAATCCGTAAGCTTAATCCATATCTTTTGCTTGAAGGAAACTCCTTCCTGTTTTGACACCTGATATTGGTCTGAAGCCATCAGAACCTTTATTTCCAAAGCTCAAAGTGATTTTGTTTTTGATATATGTCTAGAACCCTCCTGTAATACCATAGGGGATATTGAGCTGACTATTCTGAGGCAATGGTAAACATTTTCCTAGGGCCTGCTATATACACCACACTTGGTTATATTCATTATATCCTCGATCATTGACTCCCCCTACTCATTCCTAAAGGAGTGGAGTCTCAGAGATGAGAGAAACATGGTGCCTTGAGTGCCCTCAAGTGAATTCTTTAGTTCCTCCCACTACGCTCAGCCCTGTCTCCAGGCCTTTGTGCTGGCTCTTCCCTCTGCCTGCATGCTTGTTCTCTGGAAGCTTCTCCTGGCCAGCTCTGGCTCATCATTCAGGTCTCTGCTCAGTGTCATCTGCTCTGACCATGCTACCTAGCCACATCACTCTGTTTGATCTGCTTCTTCGTGGCATTGACCACACTCTGAGATCCACATGCATTCCTTTGCTTCCTCACTGACTTTGTTTCCTACAAGCACATGCACTCCATGAGGGCAGGGACTCAGCCGTCTGCATCCCTGGTATCTAACACAGGTCCTGGCACATTGCAGGTGCTCAATAAGTATTTGCTGAGTGAATCAGCTCCTTTGCAAGCCCTCTCCACTTGGCCTCTGATGACCCTTTCACCCATCCCCATCCCTCTCACTGCTGCCACTATGGTTATGACAGCAATCCCTGCAGATACGACCTCTAGCCATCCTGTAGGTGCTCAAGCCATCCTATAGAGTTGTCTTTTTAACCCGCACTTCTGTTCACACCACTCCCCTCCTCAAAGGCGTTATCATAATTGTCATCATGACTCTTGTTTGATGAAGCCTGTGAATCTGTCATCATTGCTGCATTAAAATTCCCCCACTGTCCCAAGGTTATTATTCACTTGACAGATGGGGTAATAGATGCTTAGGGAGGCTGAGTGCCTTGCCCAAGCTGACAGAGCCACTAAGTGGCAGAACTGGGATTTGAACCGAGGTCAGTGTGGCTCCCAAGGCCTGACTTTGCTGCTGTGTCCCACTACAGAGCACAACTTTAGTGAGCATCAGACTGGAGTGTGCATAGGAATCCCCAGGAGGGCTCATGACAACACAGGTGACCAGGCTCCAGTCCCTAAATGTGTGATTCAGTGGTTCTGGGGTGCACCTGAGAATCTGCATTGCTCATATGTTCCAGGTGAGGCTGCCGTTCACCTGGCGAGTGAGTAGTGTCACACTGGGAGGACCACAGACCTAAAAGAATGCATAGCAGCCCCCAAACCAGAATTTTGTCTACAGTTTCAGGAGGTTCATGGATCTCCTGCAGCCTCTACATGCACCCTGGAAGGGGATGAGGGCCCATGGACCTCATCTTAAGAATCACTCTTCACAGAAAGGATGTAAATCAGACCCATGACAACCCTAGCCTGGGAATTCTGTTTAGCAAGTTTCTGTTAACTGAGGGACACCTAAGTCTCACTCCCTATTCCCTTTGCACATCTGACTCTTTCTTAATAAAGTTAATTATCTGACCTTGAAAGGTACCATAGCTGACACTCCATGGAAACCCTCTGCTTGTCTTACCGACGCAAATGATAAATATAGGGCCCGGAGCAATTTCTCTGAGATTTTGTGTCAGTTTTTAATAACTGTTGAGCAGAGCCTTGGGAGCCAATTACAGAACTAGGACAGTTTTTTGGTTTTTTTTTTTCCCCCTAAAACTACATGGTTTCCAGCTCCTAAAACTTGTGGGCGGCTAATACTGACAAGTCCAGAAGGGTTCTGACATAATTTCCCCCAAGGGTGAGTGGTGCATACAATTTGAAATTTTGTTCCAGTAAAGCAGTTGCACTGATACTCTCCTCCTCCACTCCTTCTACCTCTCCTCTTCCCTCTCCTGGTGAAGAGATGCCCCCTCCTCCCCATCTTTACCCCACCCCTACTTTCACCAGCCTGCTCTCTGAAACCAATTTATGCTAGGATATCCATCTGGAGGATGGATGGAGGTTCCATTTGGAACCTGCCTGTTGTTGACTGGGCGGGCACTGGGACCGTTAGCCTTCTTCCTTGCTCTGGGGAATCCACACTGCTTGGCTGGCTTCAGGGGAGACCTGGACCAGTGGAGTTTTGGGGCCAGTGGTAGACCAGGCCTCCCAGGACAGTCAAAGCATACAGGAACCCCTGGGAGCTTGTCTGGCATGTCCTCCCTACCTGATGATTTCCTCTTCCTGGCACGCACCTGGCCGTGGTCTGCATCTTCTGAGGTGATTTCCATGGCTGGGGGGAGCTGTCCCTGACTCCAGCAAGGCCAGCAACAGGCACTGGGTCCTCAGTGCCAGTCTTGGATACTGTCAATCACATCATGTTGCAACTTGCTCCCCACCTTCCCCTGGTCCCCACCGCCTCTGGAAAGTGAGCATTTCTTCTCTGTCCAGCACCCCCAACCTCACTGACTCCACCTCCCCCATGGTTCTCCCTTTGGTCTGTCTGAGACACACTGGCCTCTGCGCTATCCCCAGGCACGGTCCTGTCTCCTGGCCTTTGATGGAAGGAAGGAGTTTCCTCCTTGCCAGAGAGCTGGTTCTTCACATGACTCAGGTCTCTGCTCAAACATCACCTCCCCAGACACCCCTATCCCTCTTCCCATATCCTCTTGTATTCTTTTTATAACACTGGCCATTATCCTCACAATCCATACTTGGTGTTTGTCTGCTAGCTATTATGTGTGTCCCTCACTAGAGTGTAAGGACCACAAAGACAAGGACCAGGTTTGGCCTTTACCTAGACTTGTATTTCCAGTTGAGACACTCAATAAATATGAATGAATGAATGAATGAATGAATGAATGCTACTGTTGATGGAATAGACCATGTATACTAGCCAGATGGTTCCACATTTATCCTCTCACCCATCCTGCAAAGTAGATTGCTGAACCTCTTTTTTTTTCTGAAAAAAATTTTTTTTTAATTTTAAGGCCAGAGTTGTTTATTTACTCCTCTTTTTTTGTTACATTTTTTAAATAGGTAAAATATTCACTATTTATTTATTTATTTATTTATATTTTTAAGTAGGCTTCACACCAACGACTGCGAAATCAAGGCCTGGGCTGAGATCAGGAGTTGGATACTTAACCTACTGAGCCACTCAGGCACCCCAAGTAGGTATTCTATTTAATGGTTCCCAAATGAAATAGCACAAAATCTATATAGTGAAATGTCTAGCTCTGTCTCCAGCTTGTTCCACTTTCCCCTTCTCTAGTCCCGTCGTAAGTAAACTCTTAACTTTCTTATGTATACTTCCAGGATACCTTTAGGCAGATATAAAAATGCAAATATATACATTTATTTATTGCCCGTTTTTACACCAAAGGTCGCACATCACAAACACCAACCATATGTCCTGCTTAACAATTTATCCTAGACATCTCTGCCTTGGGAAAAACTCCCAGGCTCCTACCTGAGGTCTGTCTGTCGAGGTCTGTCTGTCAGCTTCATGGAGATCACGAATTCCCTGAAATTAGAGGCAAAATTTTGTGTTAATGTGCATGTGTCAATTTTCCTTTATTTCTTTTTAAAGAAACATAATTTCCATTTTTTATTTTAAATTATATTATTTTTTTCAGGGGGAAAGAAGTGTATAGGAAAATGATAGGATATAAGAGGATTATTGTTACTGGGCCTCTTTTTTATGTGATAATGACTCAGCTAAGAGAGATTTCTCACTCAAGGTCACACTATGATAGGGGAACTGGCCAGGAACCTAAGTCTGTATGACTCCAGGCCTGAGGATGGGAGGTTACCTGCTGGCAGCTCGGGCTGGCCTTGATGCAGGTGAGATGACTGCGACCAAGGCCCAGGCTCGTGCTGATGGAGTGCAGGTGGGAACTCAGAAATCAGGGCTCAGGCAGCATGGGATGACTATTGCATGGGATCTGGGGGTGCCCGTAGAAGGAGAATGAGGGGTAGGGCAGGACCCTAGGCAGACCTCAGAGTAGACCCAGAGCAAACCCTAGTTCCCCAGAGTGGGGAGGGGGCTCTTAGACACTGGGGGCAGGGGTTGGTCAGGGTGGGCCAGGCCCAGACCTTTCCAAGCCCCACACACATGATTTATGGAGCTGGGCTGCTGATGTGGTCCTGCCCTGCTGGGATAAGCTTGGGCAAGGCTGATGCAAGAGATGGGGATAGTACTAGGTAGTTTCGCTGGACATATCTTGCCACAGATGTTTCTCCTACAAGCAATTTTGCCCCATAACTAATTGGCCATAAGGCAATTTTGCCATAAAAGATAAAATAACTGTGACAGTTTGGTTTTATTTCTCCACTGACAAAGTTTCCATTTTAATATTACATAAATCTTAATCCTCATAATCTATACAGTGATGAGTAGATGGGATGCTTAAGATAGTAGATGATAATAACATACATACATAGAAAATACAGGGGTAAAACTGACTGGAGAGTGGGAAATATGAGAGCATGAAACTACATGGTGTACTGTACTTTACTAGAAAATAATGGTGCATTAGTTAGAAATATGTATCCTAGTATCTGGAAAACTGATACCTCTCCTAACAGAGGAAGAAATAAATAATAGTATCAATTGTTTTCATGTCTCTTTTCATTCATTATCCTTTCTGATGTCCCTCTTTTACTTTTCACTATTTTATCCTTACAGCAAGACTGCCTTACAGCCAATTCTTTCTGTGGCGAAAATGCTTGCAGCAAAGATGTCTGTGGAGAAAATGCTAGACATGGAGATGGGGTGTCAAGATATGGGGGGTCTGTAGAAGCCAGGGCTGGGGGTCACAAACCAGCACAGCAGGTGGCAGAACTCTCGTGGGAGAAGGTTGCTCACTGCTCAGAAGCATGCTGGAGTGACAGGCGTGCAGAGGATCTTGACTCACAGGGATCTTGACTGTTAGGACAGCTCAGGACCCAACACTGCTCCCAAGAAGTGGGCAGGGCAGAGTGGTTGGGATTTCAGCACTTCACGCCAAGTGTGGAGTCAGGAACTTTGTGGGGCAACAGCACTCAGCTGGAGCCTGGAAGGAGGTTCCAGAGTATCCCAATGAAGACAACAAAAATCAGAACCAAGAGGAACAGTGCAGGGCCTGCCAGAATGACAGACACATGCATCTTCCTAAGAAGCAGAGGAGATAAAACCGAGATGAAATGGGTCAGAATGACTTGACCAGTGTTTGGGATTTGGACCGGACGCAAAGCTGGGAAGCCATGGGTAGCAGTAACAAGATCCATATCGACAGTATGGCCAAGGGTGGGAGGCTGTGCGTTCTCTCCTGCACCTCCTAATGCATGCACACACCTGCCCCAATTTCCCCATCTGTGAGATGGGACCAATGCCAGCCTTGAAGGGTGTGGTGTCCACGAGGCAACTCGGACATATTACTGGTCCCTTCAGTCTCTGACCCAAGACTTAGAATTGACCTCTAGGAGGAGAGCATCCCGTTGCCTCCAGGAAGTGCTGAGACTCCCTTTAGAATATTTCCTTCCCCAAAGCACCTGCAGACCAGGACTCAAGTGTCAGCGCCTAGGAGCATTTACAGAGCACCAGATCCCTGTGTGGCCCCAAAAGGCGAATCAGATGTGAATCAGATGCTTGAGATCCAAAGTTGAATTGGATGTGACTCCTGCTTCACACACACTGGTGGAAAGGGGCATTCAAACAAATAAATGATGACATCACATTGTAGTCCTTTTGAGCATATTCAAGAAATGCAAACCATGGCGGCCCTTTGGTAGTAGATTTAAGCCTCGAGGCTTAGAACCAAGGTCAGTCAACAAGGTGAGTGACCCAGTTGGGAAATTTTGACAGACATGGGTACAAGCTCTAGAACCAGACCTGGGTTCTCCTCACCCTGGGTAGTCAAATGCTCTGACTTTTCTGGGCCTCAGTCTGCTCTCCTGTGAAGTAGGACACCACGGGGACCTGGGCAAAGAGGCAAAGAGGACACAAGATTAAACACAGGAAATGTGGAGTGAGCCCCATCCCTGCTCTGTGATGAAGGCTGTTACAATTCCAAGCCTTTTTTAGGAATTGAGAAGGTGTAAGCAACCCAGATGAGCATAGAGGCACGGGGAGAGGGCTTGGGGGTCAGAGAAGGACAAGAGCGGAGGAGGGATAGTGCTCCTCTACACTTGCTTTGGGATGCTCATTAGGTACACTGTCCTTAAAAGCAGGACAAGCCTGCCACCCAGTGCTGCTAGGTGTCACCACAGCAGCCAGGCAGAGCGACTGTCTCTCCTGGCTCCACCGCGGTGTCCCCCAACCTGGGCCTGGCTCCTGGGAACCTCAATGGCTTTTAGAATTCTGTGATAACTCAAGACTGCTACTCTCTCCTCTGACCCGAGAATTCCTCCTTCTGCCCAATTCTTCAGTCATCAACTTGCAGGTCAAGAGAGGGGACTTGAGACCCTGGGAGGGATGCCCTGCAGGTGCCACGAAGTCTGAGTACAGCTGGAGTCCATGATAGCCGCAAAATGACTGAGAACCCAGAGTGGCCATTGGGCTGGGGCTCCGTAGAGTATCAGGCTCCCATTTGAAGTGATCATTGTGAGAAAGGGAGGGCACAGGGAGAGTGAAAACAGCCAGCCGTACAACAATCTTCTGCCTGGTCCACTCAAAGGCATTTGGATTAGGTGGAAAAATTGAATACAACTTCTTGTTTATACAGCACATATTTCATTATTATATTTCCATATTATAAATAATTAAGCCTTAAATGTTTCATTATATTTTTATTCTTATTTTGCTGTAGTGCTTATGACTCTGAGCCCAGCACTGCAAAAGAGTTTGACACACAATATCTCATTAATCCTCACACTGCCCTATGTCTAGGAGCCATCATTCCTACTTTATAGATGGGGAAACTGAGGCACAGAGAGGCAAAGCAATTAATCCAGAGTCATAAAGCCAGGATGAAGCAAAGCCAGGATTTGAACTCAGGTCTCCTGGCCCATCCTGTGCTTCTGAGCCTTGATTCCATAGTGGGTTCCTGGCCTTACAAGTTCCTTTGAGTCATCAGTTCAAATCCTACAGACACTTCCTTGAGAAAAACATTTTTTAAAGTTCTACTAACAAATAGTTTTATACATACTTATCCTCTTCAGTTGTACTTTATAAATGGTTCTCTATGTTAAAGAGGGAGGGGGAAGAGGGCTCATCCACCATGAATTTGGGGAGGAAATCTTCTATTCTCTCCTTTCTCTCCCTTCATGGGGTCCTGTCTTCATCCTCAGCCAATCACTCTCTTAGTTTTTAAAAACTTAATCTTATGAAAAGTCCTGATGAATGGATCCAAAAAGAATGATGGGAAGTAAAGCTTTAATGGTGGGCCAGAGGAGGGGCAAGGAGAAAGAGAGGGAACAAAGGGAGAGGGGAGACTTGGTGTTTAGGAGCACCTGGTAAACCACAAACACACTTGCAGGTGTGTCCAACATTCTCTTCTTTGAACCCTGTAGCCAGCATACAGGATGGGATGGGCATTACTCCCAGTTACAAGATGGGGACACTGAGGCTCTCAGGGATTTGGGGACTTGTCCGTGGCCACCCAGCTATAAAGTAGAGGAACCAAGACTCACACCCAATGTTCTTAATGTCATATATGGAGCTCACGGCGTGTTCTCTGAGTCCCTAGAGAGAGCCCAGCATGTGGTGGGAGCTGGGGGTGCCCAGAGGAGCATGACATGGCCTGATGCAACTCCTGGCCTCTGCAGCTCAGGCTGGATTGGGTGCTCAGGTCCAGTGGGGTTCATGTGCTGTAGTTCAAGGCTGGGCTACTTCCAGCTTTTGGACTGTTTGGAACATTGGAATATAGTCACATAAAAAGGATCCTTAAGGAGACAATGGTCTCAGGGCACCTGGGTGGCTGAGGCAGTTAAGCATCTGCCTTCAGCTTAGGTCATGATCCCAGGGTCCTGGAATTAAGTCCCACATCAGGCTCCCCGATCAGTGGGAAGCCTGCTTCTCCCTCTCCTCCTAGCTTGTGCTCTCTCTTGTTGTCTCTGTCTCTCTCTCCTATATAAATAAATAAAATCTTAAAAAAAAAAAGAATAAGACAATGCTCTCTACTTGGACACTAAAAAAATCTAGCAAAGGAAGGAGGGAGCCCATGTCAAGAAAACAGGTCAGATGCAGAGCTGTAAGTGACTCTGGTTAGCTGTGTGACCTTGGGCAAGCCATTTGATTTCTCTGGGCTAAGATTCCTTGACTGTAAAATGGGTTGATGCCTAGACTCAGGCTTACCCCACAGGGTTCCAGAGAGTTATGAAATAACATAATGGTGTGCACTCAATCTGTACACTGAAAAGCATTTCACTATATAGACAATGTTGTGATTATTTTAATAAAGGATTGTCAATTGCTTTCTGAATTTCTCCTACAAGTGAAGCTGGTGCTAAGAGCTTGGTCATTGGATTGTGAGAATTTCAGAGTGGACTTGGCCATGGCTAACTCTCCTAAGGACCCAGACACAGCAAGAAAGGACTGTCATCCCCCACCAGCCATGCCTGTTCTCCAGTACCCATCATTAAAATGTTGATACCTCTCATCAATATGCTCTTCTATGCAGTAGACTTATCCCCACATTTTACACAGAGGAAAACTGAGGTCAACTTGCCCAATATCCCTCAACTTGCAAACAGCAGAGTCCAGACACACTAGATTCTCTGTCTCTTTGTACACCTCTCTCCATCCTTCCCCATACCCCTCCCAGCCCCCAGCATTCACAAAGGATGAAGAAGAGAAGCGAGGTTGGCATGAAAAGGCAGCCCAGTGGCCTAGGACCAAGATCCTGATGAGCAAAGACCTCATTTATAAACCAAAGAGAGTCCTGAGGAAAGTTAATTGAAGTGAACGAAATCCCGAAGAATTTAGCACTCAATTTGAGAAACTATTTTTGGCTGAACCAAGATGAAAAGACAAAAGAAAGTGCACCAAAATTGAAGAGAAACTAATTTGGAAGACATAATAGGGAGCAAACTTCTTAAATTTCCTCGGAGCCCAGGAGACGTGATTATTCAAGAAATAATTAGATGCTATCCTGGGGGTAATGAAAGCTAAAAATGAAGAGGGAAGAAATTGAAAAAAACAGAAAGGTCATGGGCTGCTCTCAATATTTTTTTTCCTTTACAGATTTGAAGATGCAAGAATTAATTTGCAAAAGAACAATAAAGCTATACAACTAATCGGAAAGGAAATTGAGTTGAGAGAATTTAAATATCTCACCCATCTGTTCATGATGACTCTGTGGGGAAACACAGAGCCAGGTGTCTCTTGAACCTAGAAGGGGTAGGCAGTCCCTTCCAAAGATGGGTGGAGGGGCACAAAAGCATGTGCCCTACCCCAAAGCTGAACTGCTTCCTGGCCTGAGGGGTCAGCAACCTTTTTCTATCAAGGGCCACATAGTGAATATTTCCGGCTTTGAGGACGAGAGCATCTCTGTTGCAACCACTCAATTTTGCTGCTACAGTGTGAAAGCAATAGTAGCCAGTATGTCAATAAGTGGACAGAGCAATGTTCCAGTAAAACCTTATTTACAAAAATAGGCTGCAGGCTGGATTTGTCCTTCAAGCTATAGTCTACTCCATCCTACCTGAATTAAGCACTTGGTCTTCCTATTTGAGGACTGACCCTGCTCCTATATACTATCTACCCTATCCCTACCTACTATCTACTCCTATCTACCCCAAAATATTAGCTATTAGAAGAATCTTTCTAGGGGTGCCTGGGTGGCTCAGTGGGTTAAGCCTCTGCCTTCGGCTCAGGTCATGATCTCGGGGTCCTGGGATCGAGCCCCGCGTTGGGCTCTCTGCTCAGCGGGGAGCCTGCTTCCCCCCTCTCTCTCTGCCTGCCTCTCTGCCTACTTGTGATCTCTGTCTTTCAAATAAATAAATAAAATCTTTAAAAAAAAAAAGAAGAAGAATCTTTCTAAAACCTAACATGATGATGGTGATGATGATGATGATGATGATGATGGTAAGAAAGAGGAAGAAAAGACTACTGGCATAGAAACACACAGTACTTAGTATTGCTAGGTATGGTTCTTAGCATTTATATAACACCTACGATCTTCAGAACAATCTTTATGAGGAAGGTATAATTTTATAGATGGGGAACTGAGGCCCAGGGAGGTGAAGTAATTGCCCAAGGTCACACATTGACCAGAGTTTCAGAGGCAAGATTTGAACCCACACAGTCTAGCTCCAGAGTCCATGCTCTTAACCACTGTATTTTACTGCCTCTAATATAATTGACAAAAATTCATCAGAACTTCCCACTGCTTACACCACTGAATCCAAATTCCTTAGCTCAGCACACATCATAGGTGACTTGGTACATCTCATCTCTCCAACCTCATCTTTCTCCAGCCTCATCCCTGCCCCACACATCCATAACTACTTGAAGAGCCCTCTATTTCCATGCCTTCATTCATGCTATTCTCACTGCCTGGGATCCTCTTCTCCTCCTTCATCCACTAACATCTATTGTACCTTCCAGACTCAGTAAAACCATTATCTCTAAACAGCCATCCATGAGTCTATTGTCTATTCCAGGTTGATCGATTCACTTTCCCTCTAGTTTCACTTTCCCTCTAGTTTCAATGCCTATTAATTGGTGGAGGGTAGTGGAATGCCTGATTTTCCCAATAACCACTAACACTGTAGTATGAATTAGCCTATAAAATTAACTTGGTTTCCTAGGAGCACCTTGGAGGAGCGAGAAACAGAAGAAGTAAATTTGGATGTAGGGGAGAGAAAGGTTGTATGTCATAGGACTCAGTTTATGTTGAAAACTGATTCTATCCAAGGTTGGGGTGCAGCTCTGCTTGGTTGGGGGCCTGACAACCTGTCTCTCCAGCTCGTATTCCCCCAGGGGACTGAGTTCTGTCAGACTGAGCTCTTTCTTTCCTCTGTCCCCCAACTTAAGGGGAACAGCTGCTTCACTTGAACCCAGACTCCCTAACTCCAAGAATAGTGAGATCTCCCCAGCCTCACACTGGATAAAGAACCGCATTTTTCAGACTAGGCAGCTTGATTAAAGCATCCCTTCAGAATACCAACTCCTCTGCTCTAATTCTGATCCTCCAAGGAAACGTTGACCTATAAATTGGTTTCATCCACTCAAATCTGATTGAAATCTGTTATTCCCCAACTCACTGTTCACAACTTTTTTACTCTTTCACCCACTCCTTTATTTTAAAGTATCTTTGATCAAGGAGTTTAGACACGTGTTCTAGCATCTTATTCTTCCAGCCTTCTATCCAACTATCCTTCCTTCCATCCATGCTTCCATTCATTTCATCCATTCATTCACTCAAACGTTGGCTGAGTGCCCACAGTAAACCAGAACCTTTACTGGGGCTTCAGTAGACAAGAGATGAACCTAGCAGGGAAGGATTTTACCTTGAGGGGCTCATGACAGAGGAAGGACAGCTCTCCTGCCTGAGCACTCCCTTTCTCTGCCATTATTTGCAGGAAGCCCTGGGTCCTGTTTCCTTGGAGTATCCAAAGTCCTGCCCCTGCTCTTCCTCAGTCCTGCCTTTCCCTCAGCTCCTCCCCTATATGTCTCTGCTTCTCAACAGTCTGCCTCTCCTTCCTCCCCAGGGGAAGGGCAAGCCTCCCTCCCTTTTCAGGCTCATTCCTCACTTTCCTCACCCCAGTCCTCTTGAATTCATTCCCTTCTGCCTTCTGTAGCCTCTTGCCTTATCATTAATTACTCCAGTAATGACCACTCATGTTACTGTTTATTTGGTGTTTATATTTAGCGCCACCACTCCATGGCTGAGCCACTGAGATCTCTAGCCTGGATTACTACAATAGCCTCCTTCCTCATCATTCATGTCCTACCCTGCAGTCTTGACCCAATTAGGTATGAAAAGTTGTGCACAAAAAATGCAAGTCAGATATCAATATTTCTTGGCTCCAAGCCCCCTGGTGGATCCTCTTTCATCCAGCGTAAAAACCTAAGGTCTTACACTGTCCTACCCTGCCCTACATGATCTCCAGGTCTTCTGCTGCTCTCCTCCCACTCATTCCACCCCGACCACACTTCACCTTCTCAAACACACAGCCACCTCAGGGCCTTTGTACTTGCTACTTCCTCTACTGAGAGAGCTCTTCTTCCAGATCTTTCACAGTTTCCCCTCTCACTTCAAATGGGACTTATTTGAATACTCCTCCTCAGCAAAGCTTTCTTTGAACGGCCATGAAAAAATAACATCCCACTCCTCCCCATTATTCCTGATCTCCATTTCCCTGCCTTATGCTCTCTTGTGACATTTTCTAATCACTGGACATAGGATAGACTTATTTATTTTTTGTTATCTCCCCCGCTTAGGATGAAAACCCCTGAATGTGGGGGCTTTTTCTGGTTTTGTTCACTGCTGTATCTCCTGTACCTAGTATGGTTCCTGGAAAAAGGAGGTGCTTAATACATACTATGGAATAAATGAATGCAGCATGAATTAAATGTCTACTTCTCTACCAAATCTTTCCCCTAAGCCTGAAAAAATGTCCAGGCCTCTATATTTTTCATTTTTTGTTTTTATTTTATTTTTTAAAGATTTTATTTGTTTATTTGAGAGAGAAAGCATAGAAGGAGAGGGAGAAGCAGACTCTCTGCTGAGCCAGGAGCCTGATGTGGGATTTGATCCCAGGACCCTGAATGGACCCTAAGACCATGACCTGAGCCAAAAGCAGATGCTTAACCAACTGAACCACCCAGGAACCCTGCCTCTATTTTTTTTTGAAGGGGGCTAAGGGCAGAGGTAAAGGGAGATAGAGAATCCCAAGCAGGCTCCATGCCCAGCACAGGACATAAGGCTCGATCTCACAATCCTGAGATCAAGGCCTGAGCTGAAATCAAGAATCAGATGCTCAACCAACTGAGCCACCCAGGTGCCCCCAAGCCTCTATTTTTAAAACAAATGAAGCAAAACAAAAACATTACCTTGCTTCAAATTTACCTTTCCCCTGTTTTCTCTTTCACCACCATCCATGTACACAACTCCTTTTTCTCCTAGTTGTTAATTAAAAAATTTTTTTAAAGATTTGTTTATGTTAGGGAGAGAGAGAGCATGCAAGCCAGGGGGAGGGAGAGGAAGACTGAAAGGGAGAGAGAATCTCCAGCAGGCTTCCTGCCAAGCACAGAACCTGACCAACTGCAGGGATTGGTCCCAAGACCCAGAGATCTTGACCCTACCAGAAACCAAGAGTCCGCAAGAGTCTGATCTGTCTAATCAACTGAGCCACCCAGGTGCTCCCAAGTGCACAACTCTTTTTAGCATAGTTGCTATCAATGTGTGCATACAATTTTGAGTTCCTTTTTCTCCCCTAATCATTCCTTGCACACTCTGACAAATGTTTCTGCTGCAAAGCACCTCAGGGCTGTGCTTCCTGTTTCCTCCACTCTGAACCCACTGTCCAACTTCTGCCACATCCATAATCTCCTTTACACTCTTTGACTCAGTATCTTCCTTTAAAACAAACACCTCTTTATTTAAAAAAAATCTTATAAATGTTACCAGAAATAGGAAACCAGTGTGACTCACCATAATTAGAATGCAGCTGTAAAAATGAAAACAAAAACAAAGTGATTAAATTCTAGACAGAGACTGTCACCTGCTGGGGGCTCTGGGCCAGAACGTCCCCTGCCACCTCTGCTCTTTGTGAAAAGAGACATCAGCAAGTGTCAGAGAGACATTAGAGACCCAGGAGCAATGCAGCATGGTGACTAGAGTTAATAATGCTGTACTGTACACTTGACATTTGCTTAGAGAGGAGATCTTAGCATTCACAAGCACAGGTACAATATGATACAATGGAAAGGTTAGTTAACTTGTGATGATTTCACAATGTATATGGATATCAAATAAAAATATTATACACTTTAATGAAAAACACTGTATACTTCAAATATATAATTTCATTTGTCAATTATGCCTCAAAAAACTAAGAGCTAAAAGAGGACTTAGAAGTTCATACCAAGGTCTTATGGAATCCTTGAGACTGGAAGGCTATGGGAATGCACTGACATTCTCAGTGCCACTCAAAGGCACAGAATGTCCCTGATTTCATGGCACTTAATGTCCTGCCTGTGTTCCCCCAAAACTCAAACTCAAGTGAAGCCTAAGTCTCCCTTTGGAAGATTCTGGAAAGGCAGAAAGGCAGTTACACTGCAAGGCAGCCCTTGTTTGGCAACTGAGGCGACTCCTTGTTTGGTTCTGGACTTGTTTGCAATTTCAGAGAAGTCACTTCTGTTCTCTGGAAGTCAGACTCTTCACCTCTAAGAGAAAGAGCTGATCTGGAGGATTTCTTACATTTGTAATCTATTGGGGCCCTATGTTTATCATGTTAGTGATAAATCTAACATCCCACCAAATTAAAAAACCATGATTCATTTAACCCAACTATAGGACATTTATATTGTTTTTGGTCTTTCAAAGTATTAATTGCCACTGCTACAATTACATATTCCCCTTAAAACACCATTTCCCTATTTCTGAATTCTTTCATGGGATAAATTTCCAGAGCTGCTATTCTTAGATCAAAGCATGTGTGTCTAATCTTCAGTGGACGGTGGTCTTCCGAAAGGCTTGTATGATTTCACCACCAAATACACAGTGCTGGATTGTGCTCTGAGAACAGGCCATGAGCATTAGCTGTAGGGATATCCAGAACCTTTTAAAACCTGGGGCTTTAGGATGATGTGATTTTAAGGGAAAAAGCAGATCCACCTTCAAACAGAGCTTTATTTCCGAGCTCACACCTTGAAAGCCCCAGTGACCTCAAACCTTCTTCCTTCCTACTCAGATCACAGCCCCTCCATCTTCCCAAGCTCTGACACCTGGAACAAGTAAGGTATTTCAGGGAAATAACCTTTTCCCTCTTGCTTTCTCTTCTGTGGACCTGTCACTTCACTACACTTTCCTCTAATGAGGAGGCTCACGGCCCTGTTGCTCCTTATACCCACCAGGGCAGGTGTCTGAAACTGCATGAAGACCAGCACATTTGAGACCAGTTTGGGTGTTTGGCAATATCTTATTCTTGGTTCTGAAGGGTATGTGATTTTTCTACATGATTGCTCACCTTCATCTAGTAACAGGAAATCTACGCTCTTTCCAGTGCAGTAATATCCTCTCTCCCACGAGTATGGCAGCTCCCTGAGGGCAGGGATTTGCATCTGTCTTGTTCATGGCCACATTTTTTTTGTCCCTACAGCAGTGCTGAACACATACCAGGGGCATTATACATATTTACTGCATGAATGGATGATGCAACCAAGCTCCTCTGCTTCGATTTGGGCACAGGGTAGGAAATGGGGCGAGGCCATTCCAAGTCAAATCTTCTGGGCCCAAAGGATGAGAACATAGTCTCAAAACATGGCAGCCTATGGAGAAATAAGGATTTTTGTAATCTGGAGAACTTCAGGATTACTCAAATTCAAATCCACACTGTGAATAAAGTGAAGTCAATGAGAATAATCTCTTAAGAAGATGGATAGACTCCTTCTTCCCCTGGAGGAAGGGGATATTCACTCTGAGAGGAGAAGAAAAGGTAGAGAAAATGAAAGAGGAAGAAAGAGGGAAAAAAGAAAGGTGAGAGAGGGCCCCCACCCCGGCTGGTTTAGTTGGTAGAGCATGGGACTCCTGATTTCAGGGTCATGAGTTTGAGCTCCATGTTGGGCATAGAGATTGCTTAAAAATAAAACATATTTTAAAGATTTATTTACTTATTTATTTGAGAGAGAGCACACACAATGGAGGGAGAGGCAGAGAGAGAGAAGGAGAAGCAGACACCCCACAAAGCAGGGAGCCTGATATGGGACTCCATCCCAGGACCCTGGGATCACAAAGGCAGATGCTTAACCAACTGAGCTACCCAGGTGCCCCCAAAATAAAATCTTTTATGAAAATCTGAAAGCTGAGAGAAGTAAGAGAGACTATGTGATTTGACAGACAAATTGATCAAAGAATAAAAAGCAAAAAGTTCTAGACCTATGTTTTTCAATAAGCCATTTTAAAACATTGTGGGGGGCAGGGGAGGTAAAACCTGTTTTTAAAAATCAGTTTTAAAACCGATAGGTTTTGAATGTGTTTCAGAGTGATGTGGCAAACCTGCCCCTGAGCCCTTGATACTGCTACTGGGAACCTGGACTTTGGAGCCAGCATCAGAGACTGAAAGCCAGGACCACGTCAGGACCCTGGAGAGCGCCAAGCCCACGGGTAGGTGACCCAGCATGCCCAGCAAACTCGGCGGACAGGGCTGATGGTGTCTCCTTCTTCCAATCCCCTCTGAGTACTAAGGGACTGAAGTCTTGCACTTCTGACTAAGGCCTTGTGCTATCGGGCATGCAGACTCTGAGAAATGGAAACTTGGAGCTGAAAGTGGCTGTCGCTGATCTCCCTTGGAGATTCCAAACTCAGACCCCACCACATTCCCCAATCACCTACCCGACTGCTGACTTCTGGGTCCTGTGTGTATCTGATTCCAGAGACCATTAGTCCTCTACTCTACCCACATTATAGGTGAGAAAACCAAGCCCCACTTGAGAAATGTAATGAGCTACTCTAAGTCACCCTGAGATGATGCCTCACATTCTGAAGGGGAAGCTGGTGCACAGCAGGTTTGAGGCCCATTGGACCATAACTCTTTCTCAGGGCCCCCACTTGATCCTTTGAAGTTCCTGCAAGTAACCCCATCTAAGGTCCCAGAACAGTTGTCTACAAAGGCTCTAGGCTATGAAGTTCGTTGTTCTTTATCTTGCTTTTCCTCTTTCCCCATCCAAATGCTTACAATCTAGGAGCTATTTAAAAACTAAAAAAATGACTTACTTCCTGTGAGTAACAATCATTGTGCTTGTCCTCGTTCACTGGACAGTGATTGACTCCTTGCTGGTTGGACAACTTTTGAGCCCCCACTCTGTCCCAAATTGTTCTGGTCTGGCTAAAGCTTAGTCCTTCCTGGGGCTCATCCCTGTGCAGCTAATCAGCTATAAATGCGGGAAAAGTTGAGAGGCTCTGGTAACTACAGCAATACAAGATAGCTGGATCCCAACGCCAACTCTATGAAGCAAAAATCACTATATAGCATGGAGAGAAAAAAGGCCTTGCTCAAGGTCAACAGCAAATACAGAACTTCTGTAACCCAGAGCTAGGGACAAGGACAGAGAGGTTGAACTGCTTCAGACGCTGAAAGCGAGAACTGGGTCTCAAAGTAAAGCCATCATTATTCATCTCCTGGGGCCTGCAGGACACTCTTATGTGTGACTGGCACTGGGTTTTAATCCCAGTATATATTATGAGAGGCATAAAAATGTGGTCTCCTGTCTCAAGATGTCCCACATCTATGTATCACAGGGTCAGAAATCCCAGCCTTGCAGATGCCAATCTTTCTTTTGGGTTGAGTACTACTCTTACCTTGGTGTCCTCATTCAGAATGCAATAGGTGCTTCAAAATTGGCTCATGCGATCATGGAGGCTGAGAAGTCCATAATCTGCCATCTGCAAGCTGGAGGCCCAGGAAGCCAATTGTATAAATTGTCCAGGGAGCCAATTGTATAAATATACAAATTTTTTGTATATTTTTTATATATAAAAATATATAAAGAGTCCAGGGAGCCAATTGTATAAATCTCAATCTGAAGGCCAAGTAAGATCAGATGAGATGAGATGTCTCACCTTCACTGTGAGGAAGAAAAAAGAGACAGATTTCTCCTTCCTGTTCTATGCAGACAGATTAGACAAAGCTCACCACATTGGGAAGGCTATCTGCTTTACTGAGTCCCCCGGTTCAAGTCCTAATCTCTTCCAGAAGCACCTTCACAACATGCCCAGTAATATCCAAAATATGTTTAATCTGGACATGTGGTGATCCAGTCAAGTTGAAGTTGACATATAAAATTAATCATCGCCCTGAGAGCTGAGTGACCTTATAGGGTCATTTGGGCCCAGGGGAGCAGGAGGGCATCCTATCACTGCCCTTCTTCTTCCACCCAACATATGAACTCAGATGAGGTCAGACAGAGCTGCATTCAGTGCAGCCTTGAAGGAGCATATAGTACAACCAGTGGATTATTAATACTATTCTTCAGAGCAACAGCAACTAACATTGAATATTCATCTTAGAACCATCTGACTACTCGCTAGCATTTATTTGGGCATTGACTATGTACCAGGCACTATGCCAGGTGCTTCATTCACATTAGCCCACTTGTCTGCACCACCCTGTAGATGTTATCCCCATTTTACAGATAAGGAAATTGAACATTAGTCTAAGTACCTTGCCAAGGTCACTCAGACTGAAGTCTAGCCACGCCAGGACTTGGACTCAGGTATCCAACTGCAAAGACCATACTCGTCACTCTGACCTTGCCCTTCCTTGAGAACTGACCACTCCAAACATGCTGGGGTCACAGGAATAAACAGAACAGATACAATCCCTGCCTGTGTGGATATAGTAATCCTGGGAGAGTCATTTCTGAGCATGCACTATCTACCTGATCCTGTGATTTGCTTGTATTCAATTATTTATATAACAACCCTACAAGGTAAAGACACTATTATCCCCATTTGACATACTGAGGCAGGGCTCAGAGAGGTTAAGTCATGTTCTCCAGCATTAGATTGTAGAGTCAGACAGGGTATGGAAGGGGCTGGAGAACACCATCCACAGTGCTCAGTGACAGCTACAGAGTACTGGGACTTTTTCAATCTTCCCCAACCCCTTGCTGGTCTTCCGGAGCTAGGGTTCTCTAAACCCTACCAAGGGTAGTGTCCTCTTTGTCATATCGTGGAATTCCTCAAGGCAGGCTCCCTGTCCCCAATTTACTATTTAGCTTAACCCTCTCTAAGCCATCATGCCACCAACCTGGCAGGGTCAATGCAATGGTCAAATTAGAAACCACGGAAGAGCATCAGCAGAGGCATGTCTAATACAAGTCAGTTATTTCTCTCAAATTTCAGTATGGCAGTGAGGTCATGGGAGATCCACAACCCCAACTTGGAGAACCATTAGTTGATAGGGAGCATGCCAGGAAGTGGCCCCAGGTCCACAGATGCAGCCCCTCTGGACCCAGCATTGCCCTTCCAACATCTGAGGCCCGCTGAGTACCACCCAGTAGGCTCAAGGGCCAGCAGCCCTTCCAACCCAAGTGCAATATTCATCTTGGCCACATGAGGACAGCACATACCTATACAACACTCTGGTCACAGTGATTCCTGGGTATGGCACTCCTGCTGCTGCTGCTCCCAGAAGACCTCATAAAAAGAAAACTGGGAGACCTCTCCCCACCATGCCCACCCACCCTACTCCAACGTTCCTCCTCACCATTCACTTGTTCACAGATACCATCAAATCCTCTCTTTAGGCTAGACACTATCACTTCTCATTTAGCCACTATTTATTGAAAACCTGCTTCACACCAGGCAGGAGTCTAAGGGATGGACACTCAGCCATCACAGAACAGGCAAAGATTCCTGTCCTTATTGAGCTCACATCTTAATGGAAGTTACTGCCTTCCTGCATACATTTTTTTTTAAGAAAAATTTCAAACATCCAGAAAAGCGGAATTTTACAGTGAACACCCACAGACCCACCACCTTTATCACATATCCATCCACTTATTTATCCCTCTATTCACCAATCCTACTTTTTCTTGCATTTTGTGAAGTTGTAAACCTCCCTATATTTCTGCTCTAGAGGTTCAGTGTTTATTCATGCTCTTTTAAAGGTACAATCAATATTTAGTGAAATGCACAAATCCTAAGTGAACCATTGTGTGGGTTTTGACAAATGCACACACTTGCACACCTAAATCTAATCAAGATAGAGCCACTATTAGCTGTTTTTTATGAGTTCTGCAACTTTGGGCTGGTTATCTAACTTTTCTGGACTAGTTTCACTAGTTTTTAAAGGAACAATAAAGTTGCTGAAAGCATTAAATGAAGTAGTATATGAAAGCACCTATAAGAGTCCCCCTCGCGCTCTCTCCTGCTCACGTTCTTTCCCTCGCCCGTGCACTCTCTCTCAAGTAAACAGATAACATTTTTAAAAAAAGGAAAAAAGAAAAAAGAAAGCACAACCATGAAAAACACATGGGCTATAGAGTCAGCCTGCCCAGTGTGGAATTCTCTCCTATCTTCTGGCTGTGTGACTTCGGGCAAGTTGTTTAACTTCTCTGGGTTTCTATTTCCTCCTCTGAAGTCAGTCATAAAAACATATATTTTTAGCATCCAGACTGAACACTAGAATCACCTAAGGAATGTTTAAACATAATCAACATTCTCTAATGATCTGGAAATGTATAAATACGCTTTCAGAATGGAGAATGACTGACATTAGAACGAGCTTCGGGTAACCCATCAGCAGACCTAGGCAGACCAAGGCAGACCTTGGCTGAGGAGGACACTCAAACTCTCTGGCCCCAATTTTTCTATCTTTACAATGGCTGCATCACGGGCTTGTCATGAAATAAAAATGAGCTCATGAATATGAGAGAAGCCTGCGAAGGGTAGAGTGTCCTACCCTAGAAGTTTGATATTTAGGAACACTGGATCAGAAATAACCTTCCAGATCTTATTTTAACAGAATTAACTTTTTCAAAGGAGGAAACCAAAGAATGGGGAAGAATCAACCTTTTTATCACCCCAAGGAAATACAGCTTGGCCCAGATGTTAGCTCAGACCCCGGGGTATGCAGTGATCCTAAACTACTCTCTTCTCACCTCCTTCAGGCGACCTTCTCTAATCACATGTTTCTTTCTCTTTGTTCTATTGTCTGCTTTACACAATTAGGACCTTGTTAGAAACTCCCATGTTTTCCACTGCGTGGAAATGGGGAAATGGAATTTGTGGCACACATATGTCCACTACCCACTCCAGAGTCCCAGACGTTAACAATTAATCACTGACCTTTTCCCCACTGAGACCATGTCTGCCCTAGAGGCCTATTCCTAGCAGAACTCAACCCAACCTCACCAAATGATCAGTGCCTACAGGTGAAATGACACCTCTCTGCCATTTTTCCTGATAATGAAATTTCAATAAATATTGACTGGCAATATAAGTGGGTTTGTTCCTCTAATCAGAGTATCAATTCTTTGAGGACAGGACCATGTATTATTCTCTGCATATTCCAACAAAGTATTAAGCACTGTGGATGGTAGATGCCCTTAACTTACCCCTCTTTGGTTGGAAAGGCAGTGAACCAAGGGAGGCATGGTCTCTGGAGCAAGACAATCCTGACTTCTATATATAGCTCTGCCACTTGCTGGCTGGGTAACCTGGGGCATAGTGGCCTCCATTCCTGGAGCACCATTTCTCACCTGCAAAACAAGGGAGCACACACAGGCTCTCTTGCAAGAATACTGCAGAAATCCCATGAACCCATGCAGGTAAAGCCCCTAGCACAGTGCTGGGCACAGAGCAGATGCTCAGTAAAGAATGACTGTGTCATTAGCTTGATTGTTGAACTAGAGGAAGGAGAAGGTGAGCCAAGTCTATAAAATTACAAGCCAGATGTGCTCGCTGGAGCCTGACACAGAATAGAAAAGACGTCCTCCAGTGCCTGAAACAGGTGAGGGCACGATAAGTACTTATCACTTCACCTGACAGCTAATACTGGTATTTGTGACTGCAAAAGTAGCAATTTCTGGAACAAAGCTAGAGCAAAAAGGCTTAGGTGAAATTTTGTCTCATGGTACCCAGAAGAGAAGGGAAGCTGAGGGCTTTCCCAGGCCAGCTAGCCAGAGCAAGGCAAGTGTGTCTGGGAAAGTACCTATCTGCAGGTGATGGAGAAGAAGAGAAGCCTGGTAAGTGGCGTGGAAACAGGTGAGACATTCCCACCCAGGTGCAAGGCAGGCAGCAAAGAGGAGGCACCCAGGATAGGGTGGTTGTTGGAACTCACTGAGTGTGGACACATAGAGGCGGGTCAAAGAACAAGAGCAAGATACACAGTAAGAGGCTTGGCTCTGAGAATGAGGCTTCCTTCAGTCCAGGAGCCAATGGACATGCAAGGTCAGGGAGCTTGGGTCATGCCCATATCCCAGAATTGGCAATCAGCTGAGGGGCTCTAAACCCACCCCCTAGACTGCTTTCATTGCTCTCAAGGTGCCCCAGCCCCCCAGCCTGGGAAGCTTCCCTGAGCATTCCCTCTGGCCCAGCAGAACGGTACAAACATTGCTTGTCTCTTCTTGTCAGTGGCTGTCAGAGCAAATTTGTGACAGCAGCATCCATGCATGTTTCAGGAAGTCCAAGGGGTTGGGTGCTTCAGGGGAATGGCCAGATTTAGCGATGACTAATATCTTTGGATGACATCAGGAGACTCATCCTACCGCCAAAGCAGTGGAAGATAGGACTGGGTGGGTTTCCAGGAAAAAGAAAAAGGAAGAAAAGAGATATCTACTCAAATGCCACCATCTTGGGGCTCCCGGGTGGCTCAGTGGGTTAATAAAGCCTCTGCCTTCAGCTCAGGTCATGATCCCAGTGTTCTGGGATCGAGCCCCACATAGGGCTCCCTGCTTGGGAGGAGCCTGCTTCCCCACCTGTCTCTCTCTGCCTGCCTCTCTGCCTACTTGTGATCTCTGTCTGTCAAATGAATAAAATAAAATCTTTAAGAAAAAAACCGCCACCATCTTGATTTCTGGGGGACTTCTAAACAGGTCCTGAGTAGAGTAAGAGTCCAGATTCCCTCTGTTCTCACCCTCAGTTCTGTTATCAAGTTGTGGCATGCTGTGGAGGAAGTCACTTGGGGCCTCCTCCTCATTGTAAAATTAAAATAGGTACACCGGCTCTGATGTGTGGGGCAAAACTGAGGGTCAGAGGTGAGCAAGCTCATCAGAAAGCACAAAGTAATAGACCAGGGATAACAAATGCATGTTCTTTTGGGCACTGACTCTGTTTGCTAGTGGTTGCCTGATCGCTGTATTGAGAAGGATTCTGGAGCTGAGCCATGCCAGAAGAGCAGTGTGGTCACTTAGCTATGTCTGCCATGAGTGCAAGAGGGAGGGGCACCCCCTCCCACGCTCTATGTTTGCCATATGTGTGCTAAATGGCTGTGAGGTACTGTCACTATCATTTCTTCTTGTTCAGCCCAAAGCCAAAGCCACTCTGAGAAGGAACCAATATGCAGCCTTTGCTCAGGAGGCTTTTCGTATTCATCTCACACGTCCCTCCCCACCTCTCCCTCCGTCCCTTCCTTCCTTCCTTTTCCTTCCTCACTCCCCACTTCCTTATCCTTTCCTTTCCTGTTCCTTTTCTTCTGTTTCTCCTCCTTCTCTGAGCAGTAGGACCAGGTACAGTGGACTCTGGCCAGATTTCAGGATCACCGACATCAAACTCCAAAGAGCAGAAAGGACAGGAAGCCAAGGTCAGGTTGGCAAAGGTCAAATGCATGGAGGGCAACGTACAGAGTCACACAAAGACAGCGAGTAGGCATAAACATCAGGACCCACAGAGGTGGACAAGAGGCCCTTTCTCTGAGTGAAGTTCAGGGACATGGAGACCTGGCCAGGCAGGGATGAAGAGCACCAGAAAGCCAGTCACGGTAAGCAAACCATTCTCTCCCAGCAGCTGCCTGGGAGTATGGGAGGAGCAGAGGAGCTGGTATGAGCTCTGCTGTGCCATACCTGCATGACTCAGATGAGTCACTGCCACTCTGAGGCTCAGGGTCTTTACCTGGGACACGGAGATCACAATCCTTCTACCTCTCCACTCAGGGGGTTGCTATGAAGATTAAGTGACACCATGCCCACAGCAACCTGACAGTGTCCCAGTGTGTCCTGCCTCCTCTCCTCCACCCCCCTCCTGCCTGCATCAGGCATCAGGTCAACCCCCCAAAGGCCTGCCCCTCTTCCCGTCTCAATCTGGGAGATCCAGGGCTAAAGACACAGAGTAAGCCTGTGAAAGACAAAGTGTTGCCTGTGTCATCGATTATGGATGCCCTCTCTTGTCCCTGTTTGCAGGCCCTGGAATGTCTACAGTCTTCCAGATTCCAAGTTTTCCTGGGATTTAGACCCACCCCTGCTCTTCCCGGGACTGGCCCAAGATGGTGCTGGGAAGGAAACTTGTGATTCTTTTCTTTGCACTTAATCTAGAAGTCCAGAGCACTGAGCAGGGAGCAAACATGATTATTTACTTGTCTCTCAGTGTCCCAGACTTTTGTCATGATCTCAGTGCCCACTGAAGGGGTACTGACATTATTGAGAAGCAGATGCCTCCTCAGCCTCCCTTCAGAGGAAGAGCGGGCAGAGTGTGGGTGTCAGACTCAGGCCCCTGAATCACAGCCAGGCCACTTCATGGCTCAGAGACCTCTGGTGCCTTTCTCGGCCTCAGTTTCCTCATCTGCAGGTTCTTTCCAGCCCAGTGGCTATAGGATTATGTAAGACAATGTATGTGTATGAAAGGGTTCTGTAAACTTAAAAGTACTGGATATACATTAACTCATATTCCTCCACCCCCTAGGAATTTAAACTCAGAGTAAGTCCTGGGGACCTGTTTTGAGCAGTGACTAGGGAGACCACCGTGCTTCTCTAAGTCACATCACATGGTCATCCTACCCCCATTACTGCCTCATTTCCAGCTATGTCCCTTCTTCAGTTAAAAGAGACTTTCTGGGGCACCTGGGTGGCTCCGTGGGTTAAACCCTCTGCCTTCGGCTCAGGTCATGATCTCAGGGTTCTGAGATCAAGCCCCGCATCCGGCTCTCTGCTCAGCAGGGAGCCTGTTTCCCCCTCTTTCTCTGCCTGCCTCTCTGCCTACTTGTGATCTCTCTCTCTGTCAAATAAATAAATAAAATCTTAAAAAATAAATAAATAAAAGAGACTTTCCATTATTTTACAATCACACCACATACTTTCAGGCCTCAGCACCTGTGCTCATGCTGATTCTTCTTTTTATTTTCTTAAGGTTTATTTATTTATTTGTCAGAGAAAGAGAGAGAAAGAGAGAGTGCACACACAAAAAGGAGCACAAGCAGGGGGAGCAGGAGGCAGAGGGAGAAGCAGGCTTCCTGCTGAGCAAGGAGCCCAATGAGGGACTCAATCCCAGGACCCTGGGATCATGACCTGAGCTGAAGACAGATGCTTAAATGACTGAGCCACCTAGGCATTGCCAAGCTGATTCTTCTGCCTGGAATGCCCTTTCCTTCCTGGCCTGGCAAACTCCTATGCATCCTTCAAGACCCAATGTCCACGATAGTTCCCCTGGGAACCCTCCCTTTCTGATACCCCTTCCCTGAGGCAGAAATAGTATCCTGCTCACTGGGCCCCAACAGACTTCTATTTTTGCATGCTGTGTTAGAATGAGACTGGAGAGGGCAGGCTGAGTAGTTGGCTTGTTGCATGCATCTCCTGACCCAGAACACAATAGGTGCTTAGCTAGTGTGTGGACTTGCACCCATCGCCTTCACCCACTCACCCGAGACTGGCCACATGTCTGGCTTTTGGAACTCTACCCAGGCTTCCTCCTGACTTTACAAGTCCTTGATTCTTGTTCGGCCTAGCTCATGTTCCTCCAGACGTCACGGAGCAAAGTCGCCCCGAGGCAACCACAGGATGCTGTGTCCCTGTGTGCAGGAACGGAGGGGCAGTGGTCATGGAGGAGCCAACTGGGAGCTCTGAAGGCCGTCCGTCACCATGGAGACAGGGCTCGTGGGCCAGCCAGGCCCAGGCTGGTCAGTGAATGAATAAACGTGGCCCATTTTTCTGCCTTTGTTTGGAGCCTCCCTGGGGCTTCCTGCTGTCAGCCCCAGCTGTGGGGAAGGCGGAATTTGCCTGATATCGCTGAGCCGCCGCCTGGCAGCGCCGAGCCTGGCCCGGGCCGCCCCACGCCAAGATTCATGCCCAGCTAACAAGCCCTACTTTGTTCCTGTGGGAAAGTCCAGCCCCTCAGGAAAGAGCCCTCACTCCGGCCGGCCCCTGGTCTGGGGACTCAGCGAGGCAAACAAAGCTCCATCCGTTGGCGACAATTCACAGGCCCCAATGTCCACCTCCATGCCCAGCGAGATGGACGGGTCTGCTCCTGAAGGCAGAACTCTGGTGCATCCCTGTGCACTCCTCTGGGAGGCCAAAATGTAAACCCCTGCCAAAGGGCTCCCCTGCCTGCCCCAGCCTTTGGTTTCAAAGTGGGAGAGGCAGGTGGGCCTGGACAGGGGCTGCAGGGGCAGAACTCAGCTGACATGTACATGTGGCCTGGAGGAAGTCAGCCTGGTGCCCCCATTCCCTGGAGGTGAGGCCCAGTGAATCTGTAGACATTCCTACTGCACTCCACTCTTATTGCTGGCTGGTGCCCTGCTCCCACCTCGGTCCACACAGGGGGCCTTGGCCTCTTCACGCCATTTCATCAGCCTCCAGATAAAGATGCTGAGCCCGGCTGCCTTCTCTGATGTCATCAGTACTGACAGTGATAAGGAGTAACTTCATTTAGCACTAGTTTTGTGTCAGGCTCTCTGCAAATGACCCCCCATGGGCTCTTTCATTGCAAAGGTTCTCACAGTGAGAATTCACCAGCTCTGATGTCTCCAGGGAAACATAGGAGGTAACATGAAGAAATGCCATAGCCCAGAGGTGGGAGAGCAGGGGATGGTGGGCATTGAGGGCACCCAGGGATCCCTGCCTTGCCTAGTGGGTCCCCAAGGACTCAGTGCCAGAAATTGTTCCCATGTGGGAATGTACGTCCAGCCTGGCCAGATCTTCTGATTGTTGTCAGAGGAAGTTGGAAATCTGGATTTTGATGAGAATCTTCTCAATTTGTAAAAATGCAAAACTAAACAATATATCATTTACATTTAAAGTAAAACTGCATATAAAGCATGAGGAGGATAAACACAAAATTCAGCATAACAGTGACCTCAGCAGGGGTGGGAGAGACAGGCTGGGGAGGGGGACCCAGGGGCTCAACAGTCTCAGCTATTTCTTAAGCTGGGAGCTGGGTACACAGATGTTTTTTGTGATTCTATGCCTTATATGTATGGTATATATTTTCTTGGGAATGTATGACATGGACTCCATAATAACTTACTTAAAAATTACCAGGAGCCCAGATTAGAAACCTACTTGCAGGCCACATCCAGTCCCTGTGTGTGACACCTGCCCATGGCTCAATAATATTCTTCCCATTTCACAGATGAGGAGAACTGACTCTTGGGGTTTAAGCCATGTGACCAAGGTCCTACAGCTCTCAGTAACTGCTGTGGTTTGGATTCTACCAGAAGCAGAGCCTGAGACTAGGGTTCTAAGAAAAAGGGTTTATTGGGAGGTGATCCTTGAAAGCACAGCTGGAGAGGAAGAAGGGACACTGGAAAGGAAGGGAGCCAATTGAGAATGTGTCATCAAGCAAGTGACTCTCTTGGGCAGCTAAAGCTGAGTCCTGCTAGGACTCTCTGGGAGACAGCACAGAACACACACGTCCAAGCCATCCTGCCTGATGGTCGAGGGGGCTGGGGTGTTTATACCCCCTTTCCTTCAGCATTAATTCAGATCTGCTCTGGGAGGCATTAATTCCCCTGCTCATTTTGGGCTGCTGTTGGTGAGGGCAGAGTAGCTCTGGGGCCAGAGAGAGCCCTCAGGAAAGAGCTACAGGGCTGGCAGGTGGAAGTCAGGTAGGTATGCACCACAGGGGTCAGGGCCAGAGGCCAGAACAGGACACTCATGACAGTGCCTACTACTGCGACTAGGAAATGCAGGTGGCTGGTGTCCTACACTATGAAGTCACTTGCCTGATCAAATTCATTTGCCTGAACAGCTCCCTACCCCACAGCTACTGAACAAGAGTCTTGTGAGGAGGGGGAAGGTACAGGCAGATGTGTTTTCAACGGGGTCCCGTATATTCCTCACATACGCTAAAATCTTGGCTTAGGAGACAAATCCTAGACTCTTAGCCTGCCATTCAAGGTTTCCATCACTGTTAGCTCCTGCCCATCCCTTCCTGTCCCTGTTCCAGTCCCCTAGGCTATAGCTCCCTCAATCTGCCCCATTATTTCTTTTAGGAACAGCCGGCCCAGAGAACTGCAATACTTGCAGAAAAGTTCATGTGCAGCGATTTCAGACTTGTGGGATTTAAGCAACTTCCCAAACTGAGGGTTTCTGAAATTACTCCACTTATCTCTTATTGGCCTTAAGATTGCTTTTTATAAATTGAGACGATGGAAATATTTCTCTCTTCTACCGAGAGACATAAAGGGAACCAATTCCATTTTGTAACCCAAAACTTAGGCCTTAATGTTCTATTTCCTCGGCAGCCACAGTAAAGCTGTTAATCTTTAAACCTGCACTGACAGTCCCCATCATGGATGTCAAGGGAGTCTAGAAGCTTGTCCTGCTTCCCTGAGGTTTATCTGAATTTAACTGTAAAACAGACATAGACAACTTAAGCCTTGAGATCATTAGGGGTCCTTTAAGATGAAAGACATTTTTGCACTCCCTTGTACCACATTTATTGACCATCCACTATGCCCAGGCATTGTGCTGAATCATGAGGATGAATAGGTGGGTGAGTACCAGCCCCGATTTGAGGAACCTCAGGGTTCCCAGGGAAACAGATGAGTAGATTACTTCCTTTTCTATAAGTTATTGTTTGGGCAATAACTTAGTGGAGGAGGGGGATATGCAAAGGTGTGGTCCTGGTCCCATGAGTTACCAAGGGGTGCAGTGGTTACAAACTCAAGTCTCCCACCCAGGATGAGTCCAGGTGAAACCTGAGAGACGGAATACAGTTGTAGCAGTTTCTACATGAGCTCCTTCCTTACTCCTTCCAGACTCCTTTCCAAAGACCACTGATGAGAGGAATCTGAGCATAAAATGCTTCAGAGATTCATCTTTTGTTTTTCAACTTACCTTTCAGAGTTTCTGCCTATACCGGGGAGAGCACCCAAATTGGCATAAACACCTAGGGTATTTTTAATATCAAATACTTTTCTGTTCAACAAGAAGATCCTAGCAATAACAGAGCTTGGTGGAAAAAAATCATTCAAACCAGGGAAGCATTTAGTTAATGGCAGGCTTTTGGAGGGGGACATCTCATCCCCGCAGGGGAGAATATCAAACACACATGATTCAAGAGGTAAAAAGAGGATCTCCTTAACCAGGATCTTAAGTGTTCCTTACACACCTTAGGGCAAACTTATTCTATAAGGTGTAGGGGGTCCATGGAACACCAGTGCCCAAATAGCCTTCATGATTTGGTAAGTCTGGAAACATACACATTGTTATGTGGGTCCCGAAGGATGGAGGAAGATAGAGAGACACTGCTGACATTGTTAAAGAATTTGTTTCCTTAAAAGCAAAGGCTATAGAAATGGACCTGTTTGGTATAGTTCAGAGACAAATCTGGTGACATTCTATCACGTGCCTTGGTAGAAACTCAGCCCTCAACACCACTATGCCCCCCTACATAAATATCAAGTCATTCTGCTATCACTTATCGGGTAGGAGGCTTCTGTCAGTATCAGAACCTTGAATCATCAGATTCTTTAGGGGCATTAAATACCACTGGTCCATCTGGATTGTCCTGAACATTCTGGCTGAAGCTAGTCCATTAAACAGGTACAAGAAACTGCTACAAATCAACCCTACTCTTTCTAAGTGTAGCTGCTAGATTGAGCCTGTGGAAGGCCAATTCCCTAGGTTGGCTTTTTTTCCCCCCAATTCCCTAGATTTAACATCTCCCTAGAAAATGTCCCCAACTTGGCTGCCATTGAAATCACAGAGGGAGCTTTAAGAAATACCCGCACTGAGTCTCACCCCAGAGTTGCTTTAGCCATTGGTCTAGGGTGTGGCCTGGGCATCAGGTTTTCTTTAAAAGCTCCAATAGGTGATTCTGATGTGCTGCCAGAAGTTAGGAATGCTAACCTAGAGGGACCAGGCAGTAGGTCCAACTGACTATCTCCTTTAAAACCAATAAGGTGCATTCTCTTAAAGGTTCTGAGAGCCCCTGCAGTGAAGACTCCTATTCAACCCAAAGTCTCCCAAATGTACTTAATCATGGAATTCTTTTGTCTCCTAACACTGACATGGGGGGTAAATTCTGTGGCACACACTCTAGGAAATGCTGTGGAACAGAGCACCCTGGGTGAAACGGTCCATAGAGTAGTGGGAAAAAGGGTCTGTGGAGGCAGAAGATCACCCTGACCTTTACCCATCGTGAAAGGTTGTGTAATTGATCAAAATATTTGCTCTCTCTACACTGACCTCGGGTTTGGCCCAGTAACTTGCTCTGGTCAATGAAATGTGAGAGGAAGTGACACATGTCCCTTCTGGGCAGAAGCTGTAAGAGCCATTGCCTGATGACATTAAGTGCTCTCTATTCCTTTTACTATGAGACAGCAGCTGCTCAGAGAGGGGCTGCTCTGTCAGCCTAGTTCCTACAGTGAAAGAGACATGAAATGGAATTACAGGCCATGCCTAGTAGATAAGGAGCTTGAGCAAGAAATACATCTTTATGTTCATAAGCCATTGAGAGCTTAGGGTTACTTGTTACCACGGCATAACTTAGCTCATGCTGACTAATGCACCCATGAAAATGGTGCTGGTAATATACTTGTTCGTGCCATAAAGTTTTGAAAATTTAGGCTGAGTATTCAGATATCCTATATTATTTGCATTTTTCCCCTTGAGCATGTATTTCATTAAGAAAGAAAACTTCTTTTAAAGTATTCCAAGTTTTACTCTCATATTGACCCTTGCAGACAAAATATTCCTTCTGCTCAGACTGGCAGGGTCAATTGGAAGCTTTAAGCACATTCTTAGTTCAAGCAATACAACAAAATGCCTTTCCCGGAGGAGATGCCTAACCTTTTAAAAATATTTTCAGAATTTGGATGTGCAGAAAGAAATGCTTTGGGGGACAGGACTTTAAAAACAGTGGATGTTATTTTTGGTCTCTGCCCAAAACATAGGCTCTGGGTCACCCACCTCGAGGGAAAATGGCTCAGTCAAAATGTCAAGGCAATAATTTCCACAAGACCTTTTGGTTTCCTGCTCTGGGGACAATTAGATAGCAGAGAGCAATGTATATCCACCTTCTGAAAAGATGTCCAAGAACAGCATGGAACTCACCCTTTTACTGGTTCACGTAAGCCATTTGGATTCCCTAGGTTTGGACCCTTGTGAAAACACTCCCCCTAAGACACCTAACATGGTACCTAACACCTAACAATGGTACCTTTATTCCATCTGGCCTCCCACAGTGCTCCAGGACAGAGCTTAGCAAAGTGGAATCTGTGAGCCTACTGACTTGTGAACAGGAAAGTGTGATTGGCACTAACTTTGAGGATCTAGAGGGCACTGTTATGGGATGGAAGTAGGACAGAAGAGTAACTGGGAGGCATTCCTTCTGGATCCAGGTAAGGATGAGGCTAAGATGAGAATGAGCCTGGCACCGCAGACCTAGTCAGGATTCAGCAATGAGTATGGCTGGTACTCAATGGGAATGGATGGAGGCACCTAAATCCATTGTTAAAATACTGAAATAACTCCCTCATGTTATAACAAGCTGCTGTCATTTTGGGTTAAAGCATTAATTGTGGTATTCCAGGCATAATGACAGGTGGTGAGAAGGCCCTGGACACTCCTAACTCCCAAACGCCAGGCCTCCTCTCTGTCCAGAAACCAAAGAGAATGGGGCCTCCTGGTCGACAGGCATCTTAGAAGTAATTTATTTTCTTGTCCACTAAGAGAAAGAGCTCTGAGAATGAAAACTAGGAGGTGGGCTACCAAAACATGAAGGAGAATCACAGAGAAGGGTGGAGGTGGGAGGAAGCTGGAGACAGAGTTCTCCAGCTTCTCTCTGTGCAGAGGAACCACCCTTCACTCTGAAGAGGAACACAGCAGCATTCAGCTGTCACTGACAGCTGGCAGGGGTATGATTCTCAAATTGTCACACTCCTTGGGTTTCCATCAAGACCACAGCAACCAAAGTACTCAGGGTGAAATGTCTGGGAGAAAGGTAAGAAGCCTTCTAAAAAGTGCTAAAAACTAAAGAGTACTTAGAATACATAAAGAACTCCTGCAAGTCAAAAAGATGACAGCTTGCCCACTAGACAGGTGAGTAAAAGACTCAAACAGGCCCTTTACAAAGAAAATGTCCAAACGGTCAGTATGTACGTGCAAGGAGGCTCAACCTCATTACTGACCAGGGAAAGGTAAGTTAATACCACAGGCAAAGGCAAATTCACACTACAATGAAATGCTTCCCCTCACCCACCCGAATGGCTAAAATGCAAGACAGACAATACAGGTGTTTGCAATGATGAAGGAGCCCTGAAGCTCTCATATATTGGAAGCGTATGGATAGATCCCACCAACATAGCACGGAAGAAAAGAAGGCCATCATAAGATACTGTATACTGTATACTGTTCCAAAGCATAGTGGTAGGACTCAGGGTAGTGGTTATGCTTGCAAGTGGGAAGTGACTAGGAAGGGCTGAAGGGGGCTTCTGAGATGCTAGTAATAGAAACTCCTTGATCCGGATGCTAGTTTCGTGGACCTTGTTAGCTTGTGAAACCCATGGAGTTAAACACATATGATGTGTGCATTTTTCTGTCTACTTGTTACAGTTGACAGAGAACGGGACTGGAAGAGATTATGCTGAGTGAAATAAGTCAAGCAGAGAGAGTCAATCATATGGTTTCACTTATTTGTGGAGCATAACAAATAGCATGGAGGACAAGGGGAGTCAGAGAGGAGAAGGGAGTTGGGGGAAACTGGAAGGGGAAGTGAACCATGAGAGACTATGGACTCTGTAAAACAATCTGAGGGGTTTGAAGCGGAGGGGGGTGGGAGGTTGGGGGAACCAGGTGGTGGGTATTAGAGAGGGCACAGATTGCATGGAGCACTGGGTGTGGTGCAAAAACAATGAATACTATTTTGCTGAAAATAAATTTAAAAAAATAAGTCAATCTATCCGACTGAGCTAAGAAATTGGCCTTTTTCCATTCTTACTAGAAAAACAGTGGAATAGACCCACCACTTTGCACCAAGGGAAGTAACTACCTAACTTGTTCTATAATTATACGTAAGGGCGGGGGAACATGTCTTTGCTGAGACACTTTAAACTCTGAACTGCTCAGCTCTGTTGCCTCAACTCCCCTCCCCGCCCCCACCCCTCACATGCCCAACACTTCATAGAAATAATAAAAACCTGCCATATTGCAAGAATGCTAGAGGGTCCTTTTCCCATACTTATTTCTCACTGCAATTCTGAGAGAAAGTGATGATCATCCCCGTGTTTCTGAGGAGACCGCACAGTCTGAGGGGGGAGAAGATACCAGAGCTTGGATATTGGCTTTACCACTAAATACCCTCATGACCTCGGGCAAGTCGATCTTGGTTTTCTTGTCCTTAAAATGGGAATGATAATAGCATCTCCCTCACAGAGCTGCTGGGAGCTCACTAACGGGGAGTTCAGTCAATGCCAAGCACATACAACTCGGTCCATCTCAGACATGAGGTGTGGGCAGGTGACTCCGCTAGGAAAGGGAGTCTCACTTACCCAGGTTCACACAGCGGGAAAGTGACCGAACTGGAATCCTAACCCAGATACTTCTGACTTCAAAATTGGCAACTCTTTCTGTTACGTAGCCCTGCAGTAGCTGAGGTTTTCTGTAAGATTTTATATACACATTTTGACGGCAAAGACGTGTAGTAGAGTTACCAATAAAAGACTTTTGAAAATGGGGCACCTGGGTGGCTCAGTCAGTTGAGTGGCTGCCTCTGACTCAGGTCATGATCCCAGGGTCCTGGGATCAAGCCCTGCATACGGCTCCCTGCTCAGCAGAGAGTCTGCTTCTCCCTCTCCCTCTGCCTGCTGCTCTGCCTACTTGTGCTATGTCTCTATCAAATAAATAAATTAAATAAAAAAAAAAGACTTTTGAAAATAGTCTGAGTCTGTACTAGTACCCATTAGGATAAATCCTATTGGGGAAAAGGAATGTGAATATGATTTTAAGAAGAAAAAAGAATAGGGGCACCTGGGTGGCTCAGTGGGTTAAAGCCTTTGCCTTTAGCTCAGGTCATGATCTCAAGGTCCTGGGATCGAGCCCCGCATTGGGCTCTCTGCTCAGTGGGGAGCCTGCTTCCCCCTACCCCCCTCACTCTGCCTACTTGTGATCTCTGTCTGTCAAATAAATAAATAAAATCTTTTTTTAAAAAGTTTTTAACCTTAAGGAAGGATGTGTTCATTAAATAAATGGTTGTGACTATCAAAAAAAAAATGAAGAGAAAACCTTTAAGGAAGGTATTACTGTGTTCATTTCCCTCCATATACACAAATGTCTCAGGGTAGAAAAGGTATCAAGAGATAGCTTTCCTGGAAAATATTTACCCAATTCCATTTCTACCCCTTTTGGAAACACTGAAAGAAACAGCCATATCTGCTACCAGAGGTCTCTCCAAAAAATGTGCCAGTGTGCAGAATCTGTGTGTGTGACAGGTTTCTCAAGAGGGTCTGCTCTGCGAACTGTCTGCGTCCCTGTTAGGATCAGATTCAGGCTCATATTTAACAAGTATTTACCCACCACCTAAAATGTGCAAAGGGATTTTCACTCCAGCATCTCATATCCTACTCCTAACAGGCTGTGGAGGGGATGAGGAGTCCTATTTTACAGATGAGGGAAGTCAAGGTAGAGAGGGGAAAGACGGCATGCACAAGGCCTCATGGTCATGTGCCAGAACTGGGATGTGAGCCCACAGACTGGCTCCAAGTCCAGCACTCCTCTGCTGGGCCACAGCTGCCTGTTCACATTGGACCAAAAGCTCTGAAACTTGAAAGGAAAGGAAATTCTAAATCAAGCACCATCTTTCATTAATTGTATACTGTTCTCTTTTCATCCATCTATGTCTGTTAAATTCACACAAACACATGTGTAGGCACCATCAAAGCAGTCCACAAACAGGTTCACAGGATGGGGCAGGTCACAGGGACAGGCACACTGTGGCATGTCCACACAGCGTAAGGGCAGCTGCAGCTTTTCCCTCTAGGATAGCCTTGAAGCCTGCCCAGGGGCCCAATACTGCCTTGGAAATAACTCTACAGATGCCAAGTCCTGACAAGGCTGGAAGCAGGCTTCTGCCCCATCTGGAGAAAGTGGGGAGGGTTTTCTGAGGCTGAATGGTAGGGGAGAGAGTGCTTGGGCTCAGAGGCCAGTTCCAATTTCCCAGAGGCCTGAGTATTCACGTCCATCCATACCCAAGCTGGTGATACTGTTCCTCTGTTCCCTTTCATCTCTTACAGGCACCCAGGACCCCCACACCCCTGCCCTCTTCCCATCCTCAGAGAAAGACCCAACCACTCTGAAGAGTTACCTTGGTCAAGAGACCACCTCCCTAGAGTCTCAATCTCCTTGGGTGAAAAATGGGAAATCAGGGCTGTGCGAATTTCACTGTCCCTTTCAGCTTTCACATTTGGGAGTTTCTCAGACTTCACTGAAAGCAAAACCCCCAGTCCCCATCCTTGAAATTTCAAGATGGGCGTCTGTGTTCTTGTTGGGGCTGGAGCTTCTGTACGTTTCTACATGATCCCTGAGCAACTCTCCAGTGCTTTATTAAAGTTGGCCTTCTATGACCATGGGTCCCAAACGTGGTTGAATCTGTATTTTTTAAGATTTATTTATTCATTTGAAAGAGAGAGAGAGAGAGAGAGAGCAAGCATGGGCAGGAGTGGCAGTGGGAGTGGGAAACAGAATCTGGAGCAGACGGTGCTGAGGTCAGAGCCCTACGCAGGGCTCATTCTCATGACCCGGAGATCATGACAGGAGCCAAAACTAAGAGTAGGACACTTAACCAACTATGCCATCAGGTGCCCTGGAATCAGTATTTTTAAACACCTCCCAGAAGATTCTCATTAGCAGAGGTATGAGAAAATAATTAAGGCAATTTCTGCCAGCCCAAACTCCCCAAATTGGGACCCATGTCTAGCTACCTAACCATGCCTCAGTTTCCCTACACATAAAGTGGGAATAATGGCTCCTTGAGCCTCTGATGGGCAAGCAGAAGAGGCATAGTAGGCTCCTGGAGCATGGCAGGGTGCCTGATCATGACCCCTTCAGAGAGAATTCTAGGCTGTATCTCCTGGACAAGGCAGGATAGGAAGGAGGGAGGCAAGCCCAGTCCTACCTCATAAATCTCGAGCCAGGAAATGCAGGGCAGTGGTCCTTGCCTCAATATATACTACACATTAAATGCTTCACTGGTGTCCCACAAGGGAGCTTTGTGAAGAGAGGGGCTGGGGAAAAGGGGTGGGCAATTAACATAAATAAAACCTTGGGCCAGCTCTCCCCCAGGGTCTTCTAGCAATAAAAGTCTCCTCACGCAGGGGCTAGAAACACAGCTCTTTTTTTTTTTTTTTTTTTTGGAGGGGGACATTTGGCTCTGGGTTTGAGGGCACACAAAAGGCCCTCAAAAAGGAGACAGAAATCTATTACCCGCCTGGCCAGAAACAGCCCTGTTGGAGGCTGGGCTGAAGCCAAGGGCCAAGAAGCTGTCCCAGGGGGCCGCAGGGAGGCCTCTGCAAGGGGACCAAGGGTCCCCTGAGGGACTGCTGGCTGCAGGGAAGGGCTGTGAGGGAAACTGCCATCACTGGGACAGATGGAGCAGAATGGAGGAAACCCAGGTAACAGTCCATATTTATAGCCCAGTTGGGAACCAGATCCCAGCCCTGAAACTGATGGGGGTATAACAAGTTAGAAAGAGACTGTAGAGAGAGAGGAAGGTCAACCTTGATGGGCTGAACCAGCATGTGTCTTCTGGGGAGCTCATCTCTGAGCTGCGATCAGCCAGGAGATTCTGGGAATGTATGTGAGAATGTCTTGGTGTGGTTCTCCCAGAAGCAGACTGAAGGCAAGTGTTCAAGGATAAATAGTTTATTTGGAAGGTGATCTGAGGAAATACCAGTAAGGGAGGAATAGCTGTTAGGAAGCACATAACCCCCGTGGGCAACTGGAGTCTGGTCTTGCTGGGGACCCTGAGGGACAGTGTAAAACATGCCCCAGAGCTAGTCTAACAGGGTTTTTTAACCACTGCTCCTCATAGTAGGTACTGTCAGCATGCAGATAGGGTTTGAGTGAGGAATCAACAGTGCCTGCTCCCTGGGTATTATCCTGGAGCCCAGAACTGCAGGGAGGAACTGGCTGTCAGTGCCAGGACTGCTGTTGTATTTTCTGCCTTGGCTGCTATTAGCTTAGAAATTGGGGTGATTCTGTCGCTGTGTGTACAGGCAGCAATGGGCCAAGGATGACTCAATGATGTGGGAGGAGAGGGAAGTAATCACATCCTCCAAGATGGGGGACAAAGGCATGGAGAATGCCAGAAGTACCCCAGCCACTGCCCTAAGGCTCATCACCCATGGGATGTGCCCATGTTCACTCTCCCTCCCCTCCTCTGTTCTTTCCAATTCCAAGCCCAGACTGCTTCATTCATATCTATCAACTAGGGGGAAGTGGAGCAGGAAGTCAAGGGAACATAGCAACTCACTGTAAGGCAGAGGAGGGCAGCCAAGCCAGCATCCATGTAGCCCAGGTGCCAGGCGGTCATGGTAGCCCCTTCTGAGGAGAGCAGTGCCTCCAAGTCAACAGCCCAGACTGGGGGAATTAGCCCTTGAAAGCACACCTCTGTAGTCCTTTCTCCCCTACTTCAAAAGATTCCATGGAAAACTGACATCAGCCAGAATGAATGCTTACTTAAATTCATTGAAAGGTAATTAAGTGTAATTTTCCTGCCAGATATGCAAAAGCAACTGAGTTCTGGTGCTACAGCAGCATCTTCCAGCCAGCTCTTGGGGTCCCAGATTTGTGGGCAGAGGTTCAGAGAGTTTTGCAGAGTGGGAAGGGATGCTGGTCATGAGCCCATACTTTTGCCCTATCGGAAATGCACAAGGATGCACAGAAGATGCCTCCATGTTCTATGGGCAAGAAATGCAGACTGTATCGATCAGAATTTGCAGAGAAATTCCTTAGCCTGTGTAGAGGGGGCTGGGCAGGACTGGGGCTGAATCCCTGGTGCATCATTCATAGGTTATCTGACCTTGACCAGGTGATTTCACCGGTTTAGCCTCCATTTCCTTATATGTAAAACAGGAACTGTGATAGTAATACCTATTTTCCAGTACAGTCAGGAGGATTAAATGGGAAAAGTTATAGAAAACACCTGATGTGTAGTAGGCACTTAGTTATCATTTCTTAAGAAAGGCAGACAGTTGTAATATAATACAATTATTAGCAACTTACGCAATACCTACAATGTGTGGACACTACCAAATACTTTACATGCACTTGCTCACTTAATTCTCTCAAGCAGGGAGCTGGGATCAGGTAGAAGTGGAGACTGGACACACTAACCCAGACATAAGGGAGGATCCAAGTAGATGGTCAGCAGGGGACAGTGGGCATATCACCCTTGGGGTTGGTTGCAATAGGTGCTTAAGTCAGAGGGGGCCCAACTTTGTGGGTGGGGCAGGAAAATCCAGGCAATATTCATACCTAAAGTCTAGCAGGCAATGGACATGGCTTAAGAGGTGCCATGCAACCACCACTCCGTAGCCTATGTCTCTGGCAGATATAACTAATCCATCACAGACTGGTCCCCTGGAAGTCTCCAAGTCCTTCTCAGTGAGAGAAATGAAGCTACATCAACTTCTGCCTTTGTACTCACAGATGAAACCAAGGGGTGGGCCTAAGAAATGGGAGTCTTTCATGAGATTGGGGTTGCTGCTCTCAGGCCTCAGCCTTAGATGAAGTGTAACTTCCAAGTGCTGGTGGGGAGAGAACTCCTAATGCCTTCTTCCCCCATAACATAGATACCCCTGTGGGCCAGCCTTGACACAAGAAAATAGTAGGGGATGAATCTCTAAATTCAAGAGTACCAGGACAAAGGCTGAGCAAAGGCTGGAGGTAGACGGACAGCCTCTGTTTCAATCAGTTTCCCCATCTGGAAAGTGCAGCAATTGGAATAAAGCCCCCAATAGCCTTCATTTTCCTAAAACCAAGCTGGCCAACCCCACTACATCAATGTCTCCAGAGAAGGTGTCTGCAGCAAAGAGGGCAAACAAGTCTGGCCACAGGAGCTTTTTCCCCTGGGAGGACTCAAGTGTGCAGAGCCATGACAGAAGCCATGCCGCATCAGGCATTTTGTGGCATTTCTCCAAGCTGCCTATGTACTCCAGTCTCCTCTGAATATGAATTGCTTGCTTTATGTTTTCCAGACTCCATCACTCAATAGACAGTAGGAGCCAACTCCTCCATGCCACCTTTTGTGCAGTGTAGAAAGAACTAGAAACTTCTGCTCTACCATGATTGACATTCTTCTGTTTTCTGTTCTGCTGCAACCAGGCCACTGTCCTCCCCTCCTCTACTCCCTCACCTCTGTTTCCCACCTGTGTCTTTTGTATTTCTTTGCTTCCACTCTTCTGAGCTTTCTTAGCTCAGGGTTGTGCAACTATAACTTAAATTCCTCTGTGTTCTTTGTTTTGTGTTTGTTGAGCTCTTCTTACACACCAGTCAATGAGTCAGAATGAACATATACATGGGTCTTCAGAGAGAAGGAAAGAATTGTGCACTTCAAAATGCCAAAGCCATTACTGAGATCATTCAAAGTGGCAAGTCTCTTCCACTTTACATCTAAAAGGCTCTTGTTCAACACCTCTGGCCTTCTATTTCCTGGGGATGGTTCTTCCCCTTACACTTGATCACTACCTTCCCAGAGTGACTTCTGTCTCATCACCAGTTAGAATCAGATCCAGGCAGGAGGGGCCCGGCTATGGTGGCACTGCAAGCACCAGCAACAGAGGGCATGGAAAGGAGTCTGTGTATCAGATGGGTGACCTTGGCCACATTACCAAAATATATCAGAGTTTCATTTCTTTTAATCTCACTTTCAGAATATGTCAAAATATGGGATATTTCAGGATATGGGGTATTCAGACCCATATTAAATGTTCTACCTCCCTCCTCCTTACACATCTCCATGGTCAGGAGAACAGATCCTGAAATATTGGCAAATCTGAATCATCAAAGACAGATTCTGGGTTTTTGCATGGACACATGGGGGGTATAAGGCCCCTGCTGTTATCCTGGGGCTGAGAGGAGAGGACCTATCACTGAGTGTGGGGAGTGTCAGGCCCTTGCCTCCATGCTGAGTAGGTGTTTATGAATTATAATTCCATGAGGTCTCTTATAGGTGCTCACTCAACAGGTGTACTCTCGGCTGTCTTATCTCCTTCCTTGACTTCATGCCCACCTAAGCTCCAGGGATGTTCACACTCATATTTACCACTCTGACCTCCTCACAAACTCAAATATATCAGAGTTGCTGGGCAATCCACCTGGATATCCCAACAGCAATATACAGCTAACATGCTCAACACCAAAGTCCTCAAATTTTTCTCTCCTTGCCAATCAACAGCTTCTTTTGGATTCCCCAGCTCAGGAGCAGAACATCTGCTCGGTTACCCCATCCAGGATATGAGCACCACTCTTGACTATTCCTTTTCACTCATTAGGAACTGCCAATCATAGAAGGTTCTCCAAGTGGCTCTTTCATTGTCTGCCCCTTCTACCTCCCCCTCTTTCCCAGATAAGGGCCACCTGCATCTGTTGCCAGGACAACAGCAATAGCCCCTTCCTTCATACCCTTTCTACCATTGAAATCTTCTTCCTCACTGCCATCCAGGTGATTTTTCCAAAATGTAAATATGCAATCTGGCCATTCTCTTGAACTGCTTACACAGTTCAAGAGGAGCTAGGACCTCTTTTGCCATTTTTGAGTCATGGTCCTGGGAGGAGACAGTTGGCCTACACACCAGTCTGGGTTACTGAGGACAGCTTAATACAGGGACTGCTTAGAAAGGCGTGGGCAGGGGCACCTGGGTGGCTCAGTCGGTTAAGCATCTGCCTTTGGCTCAGGTTATGATCCCAGGGTCCTGGGGGCTGCCTGCTTAGTGGAGAGACTGCTTCTTCCTCTCCCTCTGCCACTCCCCCTGCTTGTGCTCTCTTGTTCTTTCTCTCAAATACATAAATAAAATCTTTAAAAAAAGAAAGAAAAAAAGGTGTGGGCAGTGTTTAAGTAGAGCAACAAAGATAGTGCAGTGCCCAGGACAAGTAATGGTGGGGAGCTATTGCCAGCTGAGGCCTGAGAATCAAGAAGAGGGAGCAGTTAATTTGACTGACAGAGTTATCAGGAGAGGGCATGCTGATGGCAGCTGTGGCCTGGAAGATTCAGGCACTGATAATCCCACAGGAAGGGAGCTAGGAGGCAGTAAGTACCCTGATCTCTCCTTTTACTCTCTGGTCTCTTGCTAATGCCTCTAATTCGCTACCTCCAACCTCTCAGATAGCTGAATAAACCAATGAATCAGTAAATGTTTCGAAACACATGAGGAGGATGGTGCCTAGTCTTTTCTGGTCAGGTATATGGAGACCTTCACAAATGTGACCTGCATTCTCTTTCCATTTGCTCTATATTGACTTCTAGCTAGGACACCGCCCCTTATCCAAGGCACTTTTCCAATGCCACCTCTACTGGGAAGCCTTCCCTCACCTCTCCAGAAAGTTATCTACTTTCCCATAGACCTTAAAGTCATTCTTTGCTTTTACGACATCACACATTGTTTTCTATTCAAATCTCTTTAACGAGTGTCTCTCTCCCCACTAGCATGAGTACTATCATGGAGATACTCTGTACCTCCAGCATACACTACAAGTGAGATGTTCGATAAAGTGTGAAATAGTTAATAAAAATGGCAAGGTAGAATTATAGGAGATGATCCTAAATCCCACACTGGAAACAACAAATTCATCTATTGCCTAAGATGGTTAGAGGGTTTTTTTTACCTTTTGATTTTTGGGAATCAATGTGAGGTTGTGTGGATGGGAGATCAAATGTGGATTTAATCTGTTTACTGTATAACAAAAACACCAAGTGAGAAAACTGAAGTGCTTCAATTCAGATCTAAGCAAAGCCAAAGAAAGAGAAGCTGCCACCAAGGGACAAGTTCCCTATCGACAGTGAAGTGCGCCAGATTGCAATTCCCCGCTTAGCTTCTCAAACATCCTGAAGTAATGGGATTGAAAGCCACCGTTTGGAAGCAAAGTTTACAGTCCACTTACTGATAGAGAGGCATTTTGTGGAAATGGTCTATGAACCTTGTTTTCATTTTGATGTTTTTAAAACCTAATTTCCATGCAAATAGGAAGGGATGTGTTCTAGAGTGTCGACTTTGGGATTTGTTTGAGCATCAAGCAGTATGACTCATATTTGGGGGGTTGGAACATGTCCAAGGACACTTAAGGAATTCCAGTATTACAAAGGAAACCAAATATGTTGTGATTAGAGCATTCGCTGTCCCAAGCAAATAAATGAGCTGGCTCAGAAGAGGAGCTGTTTTGCACTGCCCACTGGCTTCTGAGCAATTCTGTTCCCAAAGAATCTGTAATCATGTAAGAAGATTCATTGTTCAAACTTGGGTTAAAAACTCATTTATTCAAATGTTTTTAAAATAGGTTTTTAAATATTCAGAGGACCAAAAAAAAAAAAAAAATGCAAAAATGGTAGGCCTGAGGGGCAGTGGCTTGCTAGTGGAGTCTTAACCAGCAATTTGTTTTTGCATTCCGCCTTGGTGAGCCGGAACTTACAAAGTAGGAGGAACGCAGAAGATGGGGATGTAGATGCTTCGGATCTCTCTCCTGAATTAAAAGGGAAAAGGTCATGAAGAATGTGGTATGAGGAAGTTGGGAATATGATTCAGGTTTTTAAGAAACTTTCTTGGATCATGGCATTTAAGAATTGAGCTTTATCCTGGAGTGGGAAGATAAGTCCTTGTATTTGAATCCGGAAGGAAATGAAGCAGGAAAGGTAGTTAGCATAGGAAGTTCTCAAGTTTGTAAGAGGCAATTACCTCATTCTATCTGATAACAGCAAATGAATAGTTAAAGGCTTTTAAGATAATCAATCTGAAGTCCCCACACAGAAAAGAAGTTGCGCTGGGGACCCAGATGGCCCAAAAAGCCACTGTGTCTTCCTAATATCACACTAAGGACCGACCTTAACATATGGAATGTTAGAAACCAACTGAAATTTAACATTAGAAAATGTGCAACTTGGATCTAGATATCTGTACCTTTCCCTATCTTTTTCTAAATATGATATCAAGATATTATATTTTACAGTAGTTGAATAATATTTTCTATTGTTCTGATAAAGAGCTAAACTTCCTGTGTGTGTGCAGATGCCCAAAAGATCTCAGTTACACACACTGACTGGGTTCCTTGCTCAGAATCTGCACTAATCACTATTTCCCCTAGTGGCCATATCCATAATTGCAGGTCTGTGTCACTGCATGCCCCCTGGGCAAGGGCAATGAGTTTGGCCTTACCATGATTTCTTATCCACTTACCATGATTTCTTATCCATGTTTGTCTCATGGTGCCACTGGCATGGGTATATGCTTACCCAATGCTCTAAATTAATAGGTCTGTGATATCCTTACCACATGCCTGGGGCTTCCATTTTGAAGTGGAACTTCCGGCTCTGGAGGACCATTTGTCCTTTTCCACCCCTCCCCCCCAATTGTGGGTAATGACTCTCCCAATTTCTTTCTTCTTTATTTCCTTCTTTTGTCTCAATTTCTTGATTCCCAGCACCAGAAGTATATCTACATGCTCCTTCTGCATCCCAATAGGAGAATTACGTTCATTAAGGTTAAGTCTCCTTAAAGGGTTAGAGAGCCACTGGTCCTTCCTTCCCAGATCAGAAGCATTTGCTGTACTTGAAAGACCCACAACTTGATATCTATTGATCTACTGAATTTTTGCTTCATCTTCATTTCTGCTCAAACTCTGGTTTGCATTTCTGTTGCTGTTTTAGTCTAGTATCCTGGCAACCACTTCTAAGTTTCTTACTGTCTGACAAGAATGGTGGCCAGAAGGAGGAGTGGGGGTGCTGTCTCTTAGAGGTGGAGATAGAAGGGTGGACATGAAAGAGGGTAAGGTGATGGAGAGAGGGGAGAAAGAGAGGAAAGGAAAGAAAAAGCAGGAATGATGAGAAGGGGGAAAAAACATGAAACTAGGAAGAAAGGGGATGTCCACCAGGCAAGAAGTCACCAGGGCCCTGATACTCAGTAGTGACCTAAGTCAAGCAAGTGAGTAAATTAATATCCTAAGTTCTACCCCACTCCAGCCAGAGATAGTGGCTCTCTGGTGACCCTGGGAACCCAGGACAGCTTCTGTTCCCTAAGATGGGAAGGCAAGGGGCCAAAATGCCTTCGGTTAGGAAGTGACTTTGGGTCAGGGTCTCATGGCTCCTCCTAGCCTTCACTTAGTTTCTTTTTTTTTTTTTTTAATTTTTATAATTTTTTATTTTTCTTCACTTAGTTTCTGACCCTGACTTTGCTGCTACCTCTAGCCTCAAGCCCAGATTCTGGAGAATTCTTTTCGTTTCTAACTTATGCACTATTTTTCCTGGTCTCAGCTTCCAGAAAGCTGTTGGCCTAAGTATTTTGAGTGAATGAAGGAAATGATTTCCAGAGAAGTGTTCACCACCCAAAAGAAGCTCAATTCTTGGCTACTCTGGACATGGTAGTGCAAATATGTATAATAGTTTTCTCTGGACCTTGGAGGACTTCTAACAATCTTTATTTTCCACCCCATCTTAGCACAGCAGATAGGATTAGCAAAAGAGAGTCTCTGGTATTCTAAAAAAAAATGTTGCCATCTTGCTAAAAACCAACAACAATCTTTAAACATGCATTTAACCACATATAAAGTATAATCACATACTATCGTAATTTTTTTTCTTTTAAAAGTATTGGGATGACTTTCCTGACCCTGACCACAATGGGTATGCTAATTAGCTAAAACAAATTTCTGTAATTCAGGAAAATTTACATGAAGCTGATATTTATGCTGCTGAACAGGGAATTTTTATGCTGTCATTCCTTGAAAAACACAACTTGCCAAAATTAAAACAAGAAGAAAGAGTAAATCTGAATAGACCGATATTCTTTAAAGAAAAGAAGGGTGCCTGGGTAGTGTAGTTGGCTAAGCACTAGAATCTTGGTTTTAGCTCAGGTCATGATGTCAGGATGGTGAGGTCAAGCCCTGTGTCAGATTCCAAGCTGGTTGGAAGTCGGCTTGAGCTTTTCTCCTTCTCCTTGTCCTTCTCTAGCTTGTGCTCTCTTGCTCTCAAAATAAATAAATAAATCTTTAAAAAAAGAAAAAAAAAGACAACTCTTTCTACATGTTCAAAAGACCAATATTATATCATCTTGTCCCCAAAATAAAGAGGAAACATTTCCCAACTTTTTATTTTGAGACTAACACAGCCCTGATACAAAAACCAAACAAGGATATTATAAGGAAAGAACATTACAGGTCAATATTGTTCATGAATAGAGATGTGAAAATCCTATTTAAAATATTAGCCTGGGGGCACCTGGGTAGCTCAGTGGGTTGAGTCTCTCTGTCAAATAAATAAATCTTTAAAAAAATTATTTTATTATTATTATTTAAAATAAAATTTAAATTTATTTAAATTATTCTAAGTCCTTTGCATGTCTACACAAATCTTAAAATCAGTTTTTCAGTTTCTATTAAAAAAAAAAACACCTGAGATTGATTGACTCTAAACATCAATTTGGTGAGCACTGCCATCTTAACAATACTGATTTGCCAATTGACAAATGTGATATCTTTCTACATCTATTTAAGCTTTCTTTCATTTCTTTTAGCAATGTTTATTAGTTTCTGATGTATACATCTTGTGTATCTTTTATTCAAAGCTATATTTTATATTTTTGATGACATTATTTATTTGACAGAGAGAAATCACAAGTAGATGGAGAGGCAGGCAGAGAGAGAGAGAGAGGGAAGCAGGCTCCCTGCTGAGCAGAGCCCGATGCGGGACTCGATCCCAGGACCCTGAGATCATGACCTGAGCCGAAGGCAGCGGCTTAACCCACTGAGCCAGGCGTCCCAATAATAAAATAATTTGAAAAACGAGAATAATAATTTGAAAATAATTTGAAAAATAATTTTTCAAATAATTTGGAAGACAAGAATAAAGTTAAAGGATTTGGAAAATCTTGGATTCAAGATTTATTGAAAAGCAATTCTAATCAAGGCCACGTGGTATCAGCATAAAGATACAATGCCAGGGAAAGAGAATGAAAAGTCCAGAAATAGACCCACATATACAAAGTCATCTGATTTTCAATAAAGATACCAAGAGAGTTCAATGGAGAAAGGATAATCTTCTCAACAAATTGTTCTGGAACAGTTGAATATTTGAAAGTAAAAAATAAACCAGGTCATTTCCAAATCACACCATATATAAAACTAACTCAAAATGGACCATAGACTTAAACATAAAAGCTTAAACTATAAAAGAAGAAGAAATTATGAGAGGAAAACTTAGTGATCTTAGATTTGACTAAAAAATTATTAAATAGGACACAAAAAGCAGAAGTGATAAAGAAAAAAATTGTTTTCCATCAAAATTAAATTTTTGCTCTTCAAGAGATAGTGTTGGAAAAATAAAAAGGCATGCCACAGATTGGTAGAAAATAACTACAAAATAAATACTGAACAAAGGATGTGTGTGGAAAAAAATCTTTAAAATTTTACAACTCAATAATAAGAGTACAATAAAGAAAATGTCAAGTGATTTTAACTGGCATTGAACCAAAGAAGATAGTAAATAAGTGCATGAAAACATGCTCAACAATATTAGTCATTAGGGAAATGCAAATCAAAAGCACAATGATATACCACTTCACAACCACTCTGAATGGCTAAAATTAAAAAGACTGATCACTCCAAGTGTTAGTGAGGATATGAAGCAGTTGGAATTTTCATCATCTGCTGTTGTGAACATAAAATAGTATAGTCACTCTGGAAACCAGATTGTAGTTGCTTAAAAATTAAATACACCCCTACCATATGATTCAGCCATTTTGTTCCTGGGTACTTACTCAAGATATGAAAAATGAAAGTAAATGTCCATAGAAAGTCTGATTCACAAATGCTCACAGCTGCTTTATTTATGATAGCACAAAACTGGTAATAGCTCAAATATCCATCAACTGGTGAATGGATAAGCTGTGTTATATCTATATAATGAATATTCAGCAACAAAAAGGAATCAACTATTGATACATGCAGCAACATGACTAAATCTCAAGATAATTATCTTAGTGAAAGAACTCAGACCCCCTCCAAAGTAAATATTGAATGAATTTCCATTTGTACAAAAATATAGAAAATGCAAACTGATATACAGTGACAGAAAGCAGATTTGTTGTCATATAGTGACAGGCTGGAGTAGAAAGAAAAGCTTTATAAAGTGTTATAAGGAAAGTTTGGGGAGCAATATCTTCATTATGCTGACTGTGGTGATAGTGTCATAGTACACATGTATGTTAAAATGTATCAGTTGTACACTTTAAACATGTACAGCTTACTGTACTTCAATAAAACCTCAATAAATCTATAAAAAATCAATTATATTCAATTGTATTTTTCATATATTAGCAACAAGCAATGGGAAAATGAAATTTTTAAAATACCACGTATAAGAGTATAAAAAATGTAAAACATCTAATAAATCTAATAAAAGATGTGTAAAACCTCTACATTGAAAATTACAGAACAAGATTGAAATCAATCAAGTAGACCTAAATAAATGGAGAGATATTTCATGTTCATGATAGGAAGTTTCAATAATAATAAGATGTGGATTCTCTTCTGTGTGATCTACGGATTAATACGTCCCAATCAAAACACTATTAGTTTTTTTGGTTTTGGTTTTTATGAAATTTTTTAAATGAAAATTGCTAGCTTTAAATATATATCTCCTAGACATATATATATCTAGGATAGTTAGAACAATCTTAGATAATCAGACACAGTTAAAGATTTCAAGCCTTAGGAAAAACTATAGTAATTAAAACAGTGTGATACTGGCACAAGGACAAATAGGTCCATGGAACAAAACAGAGGGGCCAGAAAAGATCCACACATATATGATAACATAACAGTGTCAACTGCAATTCAGTGGAGAAAAGATAATCTTTTCAATAGCTGTAGCCAGATCAGTTAGATAACCATAAGGGGAAAAAGTCTTGCCTCCTAGCTCATATCATACACAAAAACAAATTGCAGATGGATTATAGATTTAAATGTGAAAGGTAAGGGACGCCTGGGTGGCTCAGTTGGTTGGACGACTGCCTTCGGCTCAGGTCATGATCCTGGAGTCCCGGGATCAAGTCCCGCATCGGACTCCCAGCTCCGTGGGGAGTCTGCTTCTCTCTCTGACCTTCTCCTCGTTCATGCTCTCTCTCACTGTCTCTCTCTCAAGTAAATAAATAAAATCTTTAAAAAAAAAGTAAATGTGAAAGGTAAGATGATACAACTTGTGGAGGAAGCCTAAGAAAATTTCTATATGCAAATATGCATTAAATATGCAAAATATGCAAAATTTTCTTAAATATGCAAAATTTTCTTAAATTGAAAACAAAAGCATCATGATGTTTAATAACATCAAAGTTATTAAATAGGAAAGCCACATAGTGAAAGAATGTATTTGCAGTACATATATCTGACAAGACCTCTATCCACGATTTTTTTTTAAATTTTTTATTTTTTATAAACATATATTTTTATCCCCAGGGGTACAGGTCTATGAATCGCCAGGTTTACACACTTCAACAGCACTCAGCAAAGCACATACCCTCCCCAATGTCCATAACCTCACCCCCCTTCTCCCAACCCCCCTCCCCTCAGCAACCCTCAGTTTGTTTTGTGAGTTTAAGACTCACTTGTGGTTTGTCTCCCTCCCAATCCCATCTTGTTTCATTGATTATCTAAGATTTAATAGGAATCCCTACAAGTAAACAAAATGGCAAAAAGCCCAAGAGAAAAATGGGCAAATGAAAAAAAGAAAGAAAGAAAAGAAAGAAAAAGAAAAATGGGCAAACAACCTGAACAGGCTTTTCACAAAGAAGGAGATCTGAATGGTCAGGCACAAAGTGCTAACCATCATTACTCATTAAAGAAATGTATAAGGTGCCTGGGTGGTTTAGTTGGCTAAGTGTCTGATTCTTGATCTCAGTTTGTCTTGATCTCAGTCATGAGTTCAAGCCCCACACTGGGCTCCATGGGCATGGAGCCTACTTAAGGAAAAAAAAAAAAAAGAAATAAAAAAAAATGCACATTAAAAACACAGTACAAACCAGTACAAAACTATTACATACCCTCAGCATGGCTAAAATTAAAAAGGCATAAAATAGTAAGTATTGGCAAGAATGTGGAGAAAAAAGGACTCTCATAAATTGCTGGTAAAAGGGTTAATTGTGCAACCATTCTGAAAACTCTTTAACAGGATCTACTAAACCGAAATACACTTATCCTAAGATCCAGCATTTCTACTTCTTGGGAATATAACCAACAGGAATATGTGCATAAGTTCATCAAAAGACATATACAAAAATGTTCACAGCAGCACTATTCCTAATAGCTGAAAGTGGAAACAACTAAAATGTTCATCAACTGTAGAATAAATATGTTGTAGTATATTAACATCAGAGGAACAAACTATAACCACAGGGATAAAGCTCTCCCTACCTGCTCCTCCCAGTAACACTGAGTAGAAGAGCCAGCCCCACCCAAGAATACATACAGTAGGATTTTATTTCTATAAGGTTCATGAACAAGGAAGAATAATCTACAGTGTTGGAAGTCAGGACAGTGGCTCTTCTCAGGAGAAGCAGTGACTGAGAAGGAGCATGAGATGCTTCTGGTTCTGGCCTTTTTCCATTACTTGATCTGGGTGCTGTTTATAAAGGTCTCATCCTGTGAAAATTCACCCAGCTGTATAATTATGGCTTATATACATTTCTTTTGTATATCACACTTCAAAAAAAAGAGTTGACTTATTATGTGGTCAAGTTCTGTGACGGAAACCAACACGAGACTTGAAAGTATTTGGTTGGAGTGGTCAGTCAGGGAGGTCTATCCTACTATCTTCTCCATCCTTATCAAATACCTGATGCACCATGCCTGCTACTTTATTTCCACCCACAGGTGCAACTCTTCCAGTTCCCCACTTGTCAAAGTTTTAACAACTGGACTATCTCTGCTCAGCTAACCACTGATGATGGCACTCTCTTGCCATCTAGTCAGTGAGTGATATAGCTTCCAAAGCCTATCTTATTAACCTGCTTTCTCAGACCAGTCCTGGCACCAAATTTTGGAGGCTGGGTTCTTCAAAAGAAGATGCCCAGACAGAATTTGAGGTGAAAGATGTTTCTTAGGGATTAACATCGACGAAGGGAAAAAGAAGAAAGTCAGGTTGGACAGAGTGAGAAGTTGAAGTCTGATGAAAGCTTGAAGAAACTTTGGCCAACGTGAGGGAGCTCTGCCTCTGTCCTGACCATCAGAGTATCCTGTACCAGCAGAGATGGCTGGACCTTTATACCCCCACCTCACTTCCTCAGCAGATGCAGATGTAAAAGGTATGACTTTGGAAAGGGGGCACTTGTCCAGCTGAAGCAGGCTGTGCAAGAGGTTGACAGCTGGAAGCTGCTTGCCGGTCACATTCCTCACAGCTGGGTAGCAATTCCCCACTGCAAGAGGACAGCAAGGCTCTGCAATGTGGACTGAAGTGCCCAAGATCACACAGCTGAGAGAGGTAGGCTGGTATTCAAATTTAGTCTCCCTGGCTTTAAAATCCCATGTTTTCTCCACTGTAGCCCACCACCTCTTGCAAAGCAATTACTGTGTACTACAACATTTTATTAATCAAAGACAAAAATAATGGGCTGTAAGATGTTTTAGACAGCTTGAGCTACTCAGAGTCACTCTTGCACATATATAGGGACATGCACGATTATGCACTTCCTGTGTGTCAAGCATGGGGGTAAGTGTTTAAGAGGGATAATCTCCATAGCAGCCCCTATAGTAGGTGCTACTACTATCATCATTTACAAACAGAGAAACTGAAGCTTAGAAGAGAGGAAATGACTTGTCAAAAGCAAACTGTCACACCCAAGTCTGTTTAATCACTGCACAGGACTTCTTGCGATCCTGTAGGGAAGAAAGCCTATCCTTAAGAAAAGTGAATGCTGTGTCAGTTTTCTTGTAACTTCCCAGTATAAGAAACTGTAATTGTAAGCCTTTTGAAGTGATAAAAATAGCCTAAGGAATCCCATCATTGTCTTCAAAGATATCCAGGGACCCAGGCACACGGAATGGGAATGCCTGTGGTAACACAGGGCCTGAAAAAGGTGGGCTGGAGTGTGTCTGAGCGTGAGGAGGGGTGCAGGAAGACATCCTGGAGATTTAGGGATCCCCTTTTGCTCTCCACCAGTTTTTGTCTGTTGATTTTCCCTTGAAGATACTGCATTAGAAAAGGCAACATTTACTCCATTTTGTTTGGTTTATAAGTCAGCATGGGTTTGATGAGCATTCAAACACAGATTCTCATCCTTACTAACTGTGTGACCTCCACTAAGTAGCTTTACCTCTCTGATCCTCAGTTTTCCCACCTGTAAGGTCTGGCTTTTAACACCCCTTTCTCCTGGCATTGTTGTGAGGGAACACTTACGGGATAAGCATTGGACATAGCATGCAGTGACACTCAACAAATGGTATTTGGGCACTGGTCACTATGGGACCCCAACTCTTGGTCATGCTAGATACCCCTTGTTTTCAGACCAAGATCCAACTTTTAGCATAGAAGTCCTGCCTCAGTTTACATGCAGGGTCTCTCATTTCCTCTTCAATTACCAGAGAATACCCACTTCCTTGACTCCTGATCAAAATTGGATTCCTCCTATCACCTCTAAAGAACTACATCTTGAAGGGATGGGAAGAAGTTGGTCTCTGAAGCCAGACTGGTCTGAATTTCATCTGAGTCATTTATTAGCTGTGTGACCTTGGATAAGCTTCTTAACCTTTCTGGGCTTCCAATTTCTTACCTGCACCATGGGAATAACAATCATACCCACTTCATGGGATTTTGGTGAGGGGTCAATGGGCATTGGATGTGAAGGCTCCTTGCACACTGACTGGTATACTGGAGGTGCTAAAGTGATATCTGAACTCTTTTGTTTTCACTTTTTTCATGTATTCTAAGGTAACATTTTCACCAGAGACCTCTAAAAAGTCCATTTTAGTTCACATCTTCTTACAATCTTGGTTACAGATTGGTATAGCTATTTAAAAAGACAAAATTTGGGTACCCTGGGTGGCTCAATGAGTTAAGCATCTGCCTCTTGATTTTGGCTTAGATCATGATCTCAGGGTTGTGAGATTGAGCCCCATATCAGGTTCCACATTCAGCACAGAGTCTGCATGAAATTCTCTCTGTTCCCCCTCTGTCCCTTCCCCCCCGCTTGTGTGCATGCACACGTACTCTCTAAAATAAATAAGTAAAATCTTAAAAAAATAAAAAGACAAAATGCAATAGTGGCTTTAATAATAATAATGGCTAACTTACATGTAAAAGTAGTCCCAGTTCATGCCTCCATGATGTATACAGTCTAGTGGAGGGGGAAGTGGACATTGATCCACAAACCACAAGCTCTGGGAATGAGAGGGGCATGTGGCAGTTCATTTACTTCTCAAAAGGACCCTATGAGGTGAATAATATTATTCGCTTTTTAGATGCAGAAACTGAGATTCAGGGAAGTTGGGATTCTTATTCAGGTTCACCCAACTAGTAAAAGGCATAAGTGGGTTTTGAGCCCAGGTCCTTCTCATACTCTAGTTGTAAAACAAGTATAAAGACTGTAGGTAGCTATCATCAGACTTCTACAAGATAGAATCTCCATTAGGCAGAGACTGACCATTCAAACTTTTAAAATAGGAGCCAGTTGCAGTTAGTAAAACTGTTACTTGAAGTATATCTGAGAAGGGGGTGGAGACAGACGGCCCCCCTCCAAGAAGCTAGTGCTCTGATGCTTTGTTTTGAAAAGCTGGATCTGTTAGTTAGCGGTAGCATGTTGTTTAAGCCCTTTGTTTCACAGATGAGTAAAACAAGGCTCAGAGAATAAAAGGGACATGCTCCAGGTAACAAAGAAATCATTACATAACTAGTTTCTTCCCATGTCTATATATCAATCCCAGAGAAGACTCTGATTGACTCTTTTGGATGATATGCTCATCCTTGTACCAATCAATGAGGCCAGACCTAACACCATGAATGATAGCCCCAAAGCCAACCAAACACTCTTCTTCGAGATGCCACAGGATTGCTCCTTCTCAGGTCTTGAGCTACATTGCTACCAGTTAAGAAGGGCCTTCCTCAACCACTCTACCCAAAGGAGCCCCCTTCCCTGACCCTACTGCCCTTATCATTTTCCTCCATATAATATAGAATATAAAGAACCTCCTTGAAAAGAAGGACTTTGTCTCATTTTTTGACCACTGTATCCCCAGTTTCTAGAACTTAACATATAGCAATGATTGATAAATATTTTTTAATAAAAATAAAAAAGAATTGGGGAAGAATTTCCCAAAGGATCTGGAAGAAGACAAAAGGGAAAGCATGCTGGACAGTCGTACAATACCAACACAACAGCCACTGCAGAGTTCTTAGCAATTCATTTTTAGAAAAATTGATAAAGCAACTACTTTTTCAATTAGAGTTAAAAAAAAAAAGTCATTGGGAAAGCTGTGATCTTTGGTTTATCATCTGTATCTCTTATTAGCCTGGGACCTTCTTGAAGACAGAAATGAGGACTTAATCATCTCTGCTTGCTGAGCACTTATCAGAGCCTGGCACATAGTAAAAGTGTTCAAATAGGGTTTTGGATAAATAAACACAGTTATAATATCTTAATCAATGTTTTGGGATAAATTACCAGGGGATCTTGTTAAAATGCAGATTCTGATTCAGTAGGTCTGGATGGGGCCAGAGAATCTCCATCTCTAACAAGCTCCCAGGTGCTACTGCTGCTGGTATGAGCAACACTTTGAGAAGCAAATCTCTGTCTACTGAGAAGGCATCTGTGAATATCTTACAATATAAAGAAGTGAAATAAAGAGCCAAGAAGGGCTTTCCACAAAGAAAAACGGTAGGAGGATCTGGAGACCTGGATTCTAGCCTCAGGTCTCCCGCTATGTGCTGGTGAACTTGGACAAGTTTCTGCACCCTGTGAACCTCAGTTCCACTTGTCAGGTCAGGACTCCCTAACCTGCCCTGCCTTCCTCATGCATGGTGTCTGAGCTGCAGCAGTGAGGGCAGGGATTTGGTGGGTGCTAGAAGAGGGCTGTCTAAAGCTGTATCAGACACAGCATTTCCTGGGTAAACTCTAAGAACTTATATGTTAGCATATCCTACAAGAATGTGAGGAAGAATTAAGATCAACATATATTGTAGAAAAGAACCCCTGAATTCTCAAGGCTGCCAACCAGCATGTGGCTCTTAAATGTTATACTTAACCCTACACTATAAATTCTCACATCTACTTACTGATTGTTTTCAGTTTCTAATGCTGCTCTCCTCCACTGGCTGGATTCTTTAATAAGGACTTTTTTTCTGACCTCTGAATCTTACCCTACTCTTTCTGAAAAACAAACACACAGAAACACAACAAAACTCCTTTCTATGCCTTTGTTTATCCCTCACAAACAATAGTAAAAATGAGAAATGACAAAAATGATAGCTTCGGAAACATGAACTCTGTGCCAGAGGTATCAATAGACCCTAGCCTAGATCATATTGGTGTTTTCCCAATTATGGTAGACATCAATTACAGCATGTGATATACTGACAAGTGTCATTTTAACAGTTATAGTATTAATGGGTTACCTTCTACTAGAGGTAAATAATACTGTTTTTCCATTTAGCATAGCAATATAAAGTCTCCTTTAAATACAAACAAAATTAATTAATAGAAAGGAAAAGTAAATCAAAACCATAATGAGATACCACTTCACACTAATTAGAATGGCTATTACAATAATAATGTTACTAATAATTACAATAATAACGTCACTAATTGTTGAGAATGTGGAGAAACTGGGACCCTAATGTATTAGGTGAGAATGTGAAGTGGTGCTGCCTCTTCATACAAGAGGCTAGCAGTTCCTCAAAAGGCTAACTACAGATTTACCATATGATACATATACTGCATATGATGCAGTAGCAATTCTACTCCTAGGTATGGACCCAGGAGAATTGAAAACATAAGTCCATGTAAATCTTGAATATGAATATTCACAGCACTAGTCATAACAACCAAAAGCTGAAAAAAACCCAGATGTCTATCACCTGATGAATGGAAAAATACAATGTAGCATATCCATGCAATGGAACATTATTCAGCTATAAAAAGTAATGAAGTACTGACAGATGCTACAATGTGGATCAATCTTGAAAACATTACTCTAAGTAAAAGAAGCTAGACACAAAAGACCATATATTTTATGATTCTATTTATATGAAATGTCCATAATGGGTGAAACCCATAGATATAGAAAGTAGATTAGTGGTTTCCTAGGGATGGGGGAGGCATGGGTTGCAGAAAATTGGGGAGTGACCGCTAATGGGTACAGGGTTTCTTTCTGGGTTGATGAAAACTTGGGTGTTCAAAAACTATGGTAATGCTTGTACAACTATATCAATATATTAAAATCACTGAATTGCATACCTTAGGTGGGTAAGTTATATTATGTGATTTATATATCAATAAAGTTATAAATATATATAAAGAAAATATTAGATAGTAGTACAGATGGCATACAAATATGAAAAAAAAACATTAAGAAGACAGATATGGCAGGGGCGCCTGGGTGGCTCAGTGGGTTGAGCCGCTGCCTTCGGCTCGGGTTGTGATCTCGGAGTCCTGGGATCGAGTCCCGCATCGGGCTCTCTGCTTGGCGGAGAGCCTGCTTCCCTCTCTCTCTCTCTGCCTGCCTCTCCATCTACTTGTGATTTCTCTCTGTCAAATAAATAAATAAAATCTTAAAAAAAAAAAAAAAGAAGACAGATATGGCAAATACGAGTTTGGGAAACACTGGATCAGATCAGTAATCCTCATAACCCTATGAGGTCAATGTTAACTTTCTCCTGTTATACAGGAAACTGGACTCCAAGAGGTGAAAAATGTTCAAGAACAAAGAGTTTTAAGAAATCTTTGAACTCAGGCTGCTCCTGCTCCAAAATTAGTACTCTTATCTGACATGTTCCTGGACCACCAGCCCTTGAGTTCAGCTCTCAACCCTACACCAATGAAAAAATAACCATCAGCTATGATTTTTACTTGGGCTAGAAGCCAAGACAGGGATATGAGAACTTGTTTCCAGGTAGTAGGAAAGAATAAGATCATTGTACAGAAGGGAAAACTGAAGACCAGGTCACATAAGTAGGCAGAGACACCTCTAAAACTCCTGGGGAGAGGTCTATGGCCAACACAACCAGTTGTTCACCAAATATCACTCCTTCTACATATAAAATTATTGCTGGGAAATGGCTGCTCCAGACAAGAACCACATTTCTCAGATGCAAGAACCTCAGCAGTATCCAGACTTCAAGAGACACCCAAATGACCCCTCCTCCTGTTATTCATACCCCTGTGCAGTCTCCTCCCACACTGAATACAACTGACCTGTGTAACCAGTAGGATATTGCAGAAATGATGATGTATAATTTCTGATGCTAGGTTGTAAAGAATACTAAAGTGGCTACTTTGCTTTCTTGGATCACTTACTTTGGGGAAAATGAGCTTCCATGTTCTGAGGACACCCAAGCAGCCCTGTGAAGAGATCTACTTGTCCAAGAACTGAGGACTCTTGCCAGTAGCCATGTGAGTGTGCCATCTTGGAAGCAGGTCCCCCAGTGCCAGTCAAGCCTTCTGATCATTGCAGTCACAGCCCATTTCTTGACTCCAGTCTCTTGAGAAGTCCTGAACCACAACTACTCATTGATGACTCTCCTTATTTACCAACTCATGAAAACCATGGATAGTAAATGCTTATCATTTTAAGCCACTAAATTTTAGGGTAATTTGTTATTTAGTAATAGATAACCAATACACTCTGTGACTAGTTCTTGCCAGTGAAATGTGAGCTGAAAAATTATATGCCACTACAGACTCATGTGGTTAAGACATGAGTATACCATTTCTGCTTTCTCTTCCTCTTTGCACAGAGATCTTTTTCTTTTTTTCCCAAACAGATATTTGCACACCCATGTTCAAAGCAGCATTATTCACAGTAGCCAAGAGGTGGGAGCAACCCAAGTGTCCACTGATAAATGAATGTATAAACAAAATATAGTCTATACATACAATGGAATATTACTCAATCCCAAAAAGGAAAGAACTTCTGACACATGCTACAACAAAGATGAGCTTAATAACATCATGCTACATTAAATAAGCCAGTCACAAAAAGAGAAATTTTGTGTGTGTATGATTCCATGTATATGAAGTACCTAGAGTAGTAAAGTCATAGAGACAGAAAGGAGATTAGTGGCTGCCAGGGGCTGGGGGAGGAGGAAAAGGTAATTAGTGTTGAATGGATACATAATTTCAGTTTTTGAAGATGGAAAATGTCTGGAGATGGATGGCAGCGATGACTGCACAATAATGTGAATGTATATAATGCCAATGAATCATATACTTAAAAATAGTTAAAAGAGTAAATTTTATATTCTGTGTATTTCATCACAATTTTTAAATGTCATCACGTGCTCAAAAGGAGTTAATCCCTCTGCTGCCTGCCCCTGCCCCCCAACTAAGCTTCTATGTGGAGGGATGGGGCTTTGGGTTGCCTAACTCTTCTTCCAGCCACTATTTGCCAGAGCACTGCTGAGGACAAAAAGAGTAGAATCTTGTATTGACAATACAGGTTCAGTTGCATGAAATATGTCCCCCCCTCAAAACAGTGGCTAACACAAGTTAAAAATTCAATTCTCCCCTATATAGTGTGGAAGTAAGCAGTGCGGGACTGGCACAGTGACTCTGCTCCATGCAGTCATTTAGAAATCCAGGCTCCTGTCTTGCATTCTGCCATCCCTAGGTGTTTTGCCCCATGACACAAGAGTGCTTATCACCAGGATGCCGGGTGGCTCAGATCGTTAAGCGTCTTGTCTTCAGTTCAGGTCATGATCTTCGGGTCTGAGATCAAGTCCCACATCGGACTCCTGGCTTGGTGGAGAGTCTGCATCTCTCTCTGCCTCTGCCTCTCCCCCTGTTTGTGCGCGCTCTCTCTCTCTTTTTTAAAAAAGATTTTATTTGTTTATTTATTTATTTATTTTTTATTAATAATAATAATAATTATTATTATTTGACACATAGAGAGAGAGATCACAAGTAGGCAGAGAGGAAGCAGAGAAACAGGGAAGCAGGCTCCCTGCTGAGCAGAGAGCCTGATGCGGGGCTTGATCCCAGGACCCTGAGATCATGACCTAAGCCAAAGGCAGAGGCTTTAACCCACTGAGCCACCCAGGCACCCCAGCTTGCACTCTCTCTTTCTCTCTCCCTGTCTCAAATGAATACTATTATCTTTAAGGAAAAAAAAAAAAGAGGACTTACCACCACATCTATGTCCTAAGCAGCAAGGTGAGGAAAGGAGAGAAGGGACATGACTCCTCTTTAAGATACTGTCATTTGGGTTCTCTGTATCAGAAGTAGGATGTAATTGTTGCCTGATGTATAATCCCTTGCATGCTCCAACAGGACATCAACTGCATTCTGTCTTGCCATCGCAACCATGAAGGTACCCTGCAGATATCTCGGGAGCCCCATGTTGAACATAATAGAGCTACAACATGGGTGGAACCTGGGTGCCTGCATCCCTACATGGAAAAGTGCCTGTCAAACATTTGCACAGGGCTTTGCCTGAGTGAGAATAAACCTCAAATGTGTGAAAGCACTGAGAGTTCAGAGTTTATCTATTATAGCAGCTACCATTCTCTTAACTGACACAGAGCTTTACAACTAGAACTTGGGAGTTTGAATAATAAATGAAGGCTGAGGCTAGGCTGGACAATGAAAGATGGCTTTGGAATCAGGGGACCCAAATCCAAACCCCTGCAACCCCACTTTAAGCTGTGTGGGTCATTCAAACTCATCCTGGTTTGCTCAAATGTAATTTGGAGATGATGATAATATAGACTACACACTATTATTAGTGGTATGGACTGAGAAAGGAAATCTGGAAGAAAGGCAGCTGAGAAAGATCTGCTTGGGGCCGTGACAGACTCCCCTTGCCATCCTCCAAAGAGGAAAACAGATGGGCAGTTAGAAATGGGCACAGCATATCGTAACTCATGGCTTGGTGAGAAGCAAATGGCCCACTGGGGGTGCCTCATCACTAAGTCATGGCTGAATACCCAGCCTTGGGCAGGAAACTGTCTGGTTTGGATTTGGCAATAGCTTTGATTGGAGACTTCAAATAGCCCCTTGAGAACTAACTTGGTTGGGACTCAGATTGGGTTTGCAGAATGAATCAACTTTTTCCAACATTATATCTCAACTGGACAGCCCTGGCCTAGAAAAACTGAGACACTAAATGCTTTGGCTGCCACTTTGAGAAGTGCGGCAATCACATAGGTCTGTACAGTAGAACCAGAAGCACAGATGTTTTAGGGACTGGGCAGAGAACCTAACAGCATGAAGAGGCTGGGAGCCATGCATAAGCGAGTGGCTGGTACTATGATTTGTGTGGCAGGTTGGGTGAGTCTACAAGCTCAAAGCTGAACTCAAAGCTCAGCTCTGTATTTATTGCCTCCTACTGCCTAGCTTTTCTGGACCAGTACTGTCTAATAAAAACATAAGTCACATAAGTAATATAAAATTTTTAGTAGCCACATTTTAAAAGGGTAAGGAAAAAGTTGAAATTAATTTTGAATATCTTTTACATAACCCAATACAAGATTCTGACCACCAATTCCAATGCATGTGGGTCCCCCCACCCCCACCACCAAACAATTCTCAGACATCAGTTGGGTATCCTACCACTTAACTCAGTTCTGACACTATCTACTAGAGTTTGCATTAGATTCCACAGGTTAAGGACTCAATCCCACAAGCCTGGCCCCCCATCCACTTCTGGCACCAATTGCAAGTTCAGGTTGTCACCTCTGCTTTTGGCTGATAAACTATATACAAAGGTTCCCATGACATCCTTCTTGGGTTGGATTACTTTGCTATATTGGCTCACAGATATCAGAGAAATAGTTTACTTACTACAATACCAGTTTAAATTTTTTTTTAAAGATTTTATTTATTTATTTGAGAGAGAGACAGTGAGAGAGAGCATGAGGGAGGAGAAGGTCAGATGGAGAAGCAGACTCCCTGGGGAGCTGGGAGCCCTATGCGGGACTTGATCCCGGAACTCTGGGATCATGACCTGAGCCGAAGGCAGTCGTCCAACCAACTGAGCCACCCAGGCGTCCCAATACCAGTATCTTAAAAGGATATAACTCAGGAAGAGCTAGATGGAAAAGACGCCTAGGGTAAGGTTTGAGGAAGGGGTGTAGGCTTTCATGCTCTGTCCCAGGGCACCAATCTCCCCAAACTTAATGTGTTCATCACTCCAGAAGTGATCTGAACTGTCCTTTTGGGTTTTTGCAGAGACTTCATTACATAGGCATGATTGATTAAATCATTGGCCATGTAACTGATTCAACCTCTAACTCTTCTCTGTTCCCTGGAGGTCAAGGGACAGGACTGAAAGTTCTAATCTTCTATTCAGGTTTGGTTTCCCTGGCAACCAGCCTCCATCCTTAGGTGCTTTCCAAAAATCACCTCATTAACATAAACCCCAACCATGGTAGAAAAGAACTTGTTATAATAACAAGACACCCATTTCAACTTAATGGCTCTCAAGTGATTTTAGGAACTGAGGGCAAGAGACCAAATATTAGGACAGAAGATGATTCCATTGCTCTTTTCCACTCAGGAAATTCTAAGGGTTTGGGGAACTGTGAGCTAGGAATCAAGGAGGATGACCAAATATGTATGAAAAATGTATTTTGGTCATCTGAATGATCAAATATATATTTCTTATAAATCCCAATATTGGGCCCATTATAATCCAAAATATTATAATTACAACATGTAGTCAATATTGAAAACATTGATTAACTATTTTACATTCTTTTTTAGAATAAGTCTTTGAAATACAGAATGTGTTTTAACACATCTCAGTTAAGACCAGCCACATGTGAGCGCTTAGTTACCACAGGTAGCTGCTCTGTTGGGACAGTGCAGTTCTAGGTAGTTGGCATCCCTCAAGGCTACTGGGCAATAGCCTCACGGCTACAAAAGGCAATTTCATGCTTTTGCCTCTGTCTGGCATAGCTTCCTTTCCTTTCCCCACCTGCACTCCCACTCATAGTTGAAAGGATTAATGTGAATTATTACCTCCTCCCTGAAGGTTTATGCAGCATGGAAGGAGAAGGGGTACCCTTTCCTCTGTATTCTCATAAGACCTCGCATCCATCTCTATTCTAGTGCCCGCCATACTGCATTATTGTTTGTTATCTCACTGAAAGGAAGGACCATTTCTGAGCCATTACCAGCATGTAACACATTGCACAAAGCACAACTGTACTGTGCTCCAATCATAACTGTTCATTTTAGAGACAATGGTGGGACTCAATCTGGGAATAGGATGTTAGGGCATTAGGAAAATTTCTTTAAAATTTCCCCCCAATAATTTCTTTCATAGTAAGTCACATAAAGAAAGTGGTAGAAAACATTGTTTGAGGTGTCATTTTTATCAGAGAAATTCTGAACCAGAGAACTGTGACTTGGGGATTCATGTATCTTTAATGCTCAAACAGTTCTTAGTTTATGATCCTCTCTAGAATAAACAACCCTGATACATAGCTACAAGGCAAATTATAGCTGGGACCAATGGAGAGTATAGCATCTTACCAGCTAAGTAACTTGGGTTCAGTGTGGACATCTGTAATAGGAGGACCAGGACCACCATACTGCACAATTCCAGAGTAACAATGTGAATGGTATCCCCAGCATTAGCACTTAGTCTGGGTGGCTGGATGCAGTGGTCCTATGAGGTCTAGCTGTAGGTAAACGTAAATATCTGTGACATGCCACTAGCTTTAGGCATCTGAACCAGGTTATCTAGGAGATTAGCTATAAACACAGGGAAAATCAGATCACAAGGTGTCATGTGTGTTCACACACAGAGGTATTGCCCAATACCAGAAGGACTACAGCTCAGAGTCTAAGTGTAAAATCAGTGTGTGGAACTTGGAAATCATTCTCCTATAGCAACAGGTCCCAGATGGGAGATTTGGTTCCTGGGTTGGCATCCAGGATATATTAATTGAGTTTTGAATCAATGTTCTTGGACTTAGATAAGGAAAGAATATATATTCCTTCTTTGTCCTCTCATTTTCCCACCAAGATCAAACAGGGAAACACAAAGTTCATGTGGGTAAAACCAGTGACCAGAAGAGGACCACAGTAAGACCTGGCAGGTCACAGAAGAGATGCCAGAGAACTGGGTTTGAATTCTGACTTGACTGTGGGATTATGGACAATCTGCTCAACATCACCAAGCTTCAGCTTCGTGATCTGCAGAATGAAGATATTACCATCCCTACCCCACAATGGTTTTGTGCAGCATAACCGAGATGGGGTACATGAGGCCCATGCATGGCTTGTGGTAAGCATTATCAGTCAGTTTTTGGCGTATAATATCCTCAGAATCTCAGTGCATTTATTTTGCAGTCCCATGCCTATGGCTTGGCAGCTCTGCTTCAAGCTGTAGGTCTGAGGTTTGGCTGGAGCATTTCTGCTCCACTCTCTCCTTCTAGGGCTCAGGCTAGATGGGGCAGCATCTACATGGGGTACACTTTTTCTCATGACAATGTCAGCAGATGAGAGGGGAAAGCACAATTACACAAGCACATTTCAAACCTCTGCTTGGCCAATGTGAATGACGTAGTCAAGGGATGGGGAAGCACATTCTGCCTACCACGGGGCCACAGCAAGAGTGATAATGACAGGCAAGTAAACACTTGGAACCAGTCACTCAATTTACCACAGTATACAGATAGAATGACCATCTACTTGTTTTTACTTATCTAAACATTTCAACAGAAGGTTCTTACAGATTTCCAGGTAGTTCTTACAGTATTTCCTTCTTTCAAAAGTAGGCTGTCCGAGGGATTGTTGCAGAAGACAAGCAGATGAATAAAGACTTAGGGAGAGAGATGGCTAAAGGACAAAGAGAATAAAATGTTCCCAAGCAGGGTCACCCATCCATCTTAATTCTGGCCCTAACAGTAAAGATCTTGCCCTGAACCAGCACTGAGATCATTAAAAGAAGAAATTTTCCACAGTGACCTGGTGAGAATATATCCTAAGTCTGGTGGTGTAAAGGCTACAAAATAATGCTTCTCCTCGAAGGTGTGGTTATCAAGCCATGTTGAGAGTTCAGAAGGTGAAAAAATCATTTTAGAATTCATGAAGAAGATGAGCATTAAAGTGGGCTTAAGAGAACGAGTTCTGCCTGAGAAGTAAAGAGGAGCACTGGAAAAGGGGAAAGACACGAAAAAAAGTGTATAAACCTCACTGATACTCCATGGCTAAGTATAACAGACATTGATTTTTACACTTCTTAAGTCAGGAGGTGGGAGGTGGACTGGGCTGAGTTTGCTCATACCTCTGTGGTCCCTGGCGTCTCTAGTCTGGGCTTGCCTGGGGGCACATAGGCTGAAGCAATTCTGCTCTGTGTGTATCTTGTTTTCCTACTGGACCAGTGGACTGACTTGGAACATCCTTCACAAGATGATGGTAGAAGCAGAGGAAGGCAAGCAGAAACACACAGTGGCTCAAGGCTGAGAACCGGCACAGCATCACTTCTTCCTCTTTCTAGTGCCCAAAGCAAGTTAGATGACTGGACTCTGGTGCTGGGAGGGTCCTGCAGAGTTACATGGCAAAATCTCATGGATACAGGGAAGAATGAAGAATTGGGATTGCTAACACAAACCCATTAGAAAAAAGTAGAATGGCAGCAATGAGGAATAGTTTTTGCAGAGATCTGTGTTCTCAAAGGCTCTTGTAATTGGGAAAGCCCACCCATACGTTCTCATGTGGTCTCCTTGCTATGGGCCAGTCTAGCTTCCATAGCAAAAGCTCAGGTGAGAGGAGTTTGCTATCCCTGGGACAGATTATTCAGCCTAGATGATTTGTAAGAAGTTCTATCTGGTATCTAATGCCTTTTTTGTTTCCCTTCTTTGATACTGGTTCTGTCGTGTAGGTTTTTGGTCCTGCAACAGTTCACACAATTGAGGACTGTGCACTGGTCCAGTGGTTCTGGCTTATCTCTCCTTGAGCAAGCCAGCAGTGGGTGTATATGCACAAAGTGGAGCAGGACCATCACCCCCACAGCAGAATGCTGGGGTTCTACTAACCTGGCAGACATACCTGATACCTTCCCTTTCCTCATCTTCCACATTCAGCCCCAGGTCAAGTCCTGTGGGTTTTACCAACTCCTTCTTCCTCACTTCCTCTCCACTGCCACCTCCTTCATGTAAGCTGCCATCATCTCTTGCCTGGACTACTGCAGTAGTCTCTTCATAGCACCCTCCTCACTTCATAAACCACATTTCACAGTAATCTCTTTAAAATGCAAATATCCTAATGTCACTCACAGCTAAAAATATTCTCCCTTCAGGTACATCTTGTTCCATACTCTGCCCTCTAGCCTCAGCCTCAGTGATCATCATCTTTCAAGACCCCCAACCCCTCCTACCCCATTCACTGCTTCTGTCCCTCTAGGCTTCAGCTCATCTGTCACTTGCTCAGAGAGCCTTCCCTGATCTCCTTGACAAGTCAGGTCTCTCAGTTACAAGCTCCTCTAGCACCACAGTCTCTCTTTTATGGCATAAACCAGAATCTCCAACTTCTATTCATTTCTGTGATTACTTAACCAGAATCTGCCTCCCCCACTATTCCATAATGGTGGGCTGGTACACTGGCTATGGGTGTAGGGTTGATGTGTAGCTTTTATAGATTCCTGGGGTACAACTACCACAGAAGGCTTCAAGTTCCCAATTATGGCTTGCAAAATTCTGAAAACTTAATAACTGACTCTCCTGAGTTTGTATGACCTGGCTTCAGCATACTCCTAGGGCAGGCTTTCTCTCTGGTTTTGCACCCTCAAGACCAATAAAATGTCTAATTGAAGATCCACAAGTATTTGGAGAATGAATGAATGAGCAATGCTGAAGTTTAAATGAGCCTTCAGGACAGCTATGTACAGATTAGAGACTTTGAATGCTTGCCCCAAGAAAGGAATAAGAAAGTCATGACATTTCTGTCCTCTGAAGACTATATATTCATTTAACAGAAATGTTTTTATCAGGCACAAATATAAGTACTTTACAAATACTAGCCCATATAACCTTCATAACAATTAAAGGCAAATACTATTAGTACTCTCATCTGGTAGATAAGGAAACTGGAGCTCAGAGTAATGTGCCAAGTTGGCAGATGTGGTCTTTGACCCAGGAAGTATGACCGTACAGCCCATGTTCCTAACCACTATGCTATCCTGCATCAGGACCAGCTCTGGAGATGGTCCATGGCCCACATTCCTGACTTGCTCCAAACTCAGTACATCCATCCAGGAACATGAGTGTGTGCACTTTAAGTTACTGCCACTCAAGAAATAACAAAATGAAAAAAAAATTTAAAAAGTTCCAGAGATGAGGCTCTGAAATGTTGGGGGAGATGTGGGTTCTTCTGCATAAGCACAGAGGAGAAAGAATTAAGTGTTTTCCAGAGCCATGATACAACCACAGGGAAAGACTTTAAACATTTATTTACCAAATTCTAGCAAGAGGATACTGACTTGGTCAACTTCTATAAAAGGAAACAATAAAACCTGAGAAGTGAATTTGGGACATTAGTGTATGTACAATGCTCTTCTCTGCATGTAGTCTCACTTTACCCCTAAGACCACCCTGGGAGATGAGGAAAGTCAGGCTCATTATGATAAGGTAACGACACCAAAGCTCAGAAATTAGGGGACATACCCAAGGACTCATAACCACCTATAAGCAAAACTGAGCCCAGTCTGTGCCAGAGGTTGGCCAGATACAGCCCTCTTACACTGCTCAGTGTTACTTCCCTAACAGGTCTCATAAAATTATAGCTGCTCAGAGGAAGTCAATTCCTAGAGCTAATTATGCTGAGGAGCATTATAAAGCAAAATGTAATTAGATTTGAAGCAAGTTGACAAAGGTTCTGGGATGATAGCCTAATACTGCAATAAGGGTTGGAACTGTGTCTCTAACTTTTGATGTAGTTGTTAATTTAAACAGTAGGACTCCTAGGTACTATGTGCCTACTGTGTGCAGGCACTGTCAAGGTCAGACATGAATTCCTTCCTTCATAGACCATTCTATGTGCAGTATTGAGGATCACGCCCCCCTCTCCCCCAAATCAAAGTACTAATATGGAGTTTTTGTGTGGGATAGACACAGCATCCGTTTAGAAGGAAAGGCTAGGGCAATCAGATTGTGGGGTAGTCTTGAATGTCAAGATAAGCAATTTGATTTCATCCTGTAGGCAAAGAAAGGCCAATGAAAATTTTTAAGCAAGGGAATGACATCACCATCAACTTCAAAATAAAAATAATAGCTACTATTCACAGAGTACCTATTGTTTTCAAAGCTTTCAGCCTGCAAACCCTCACACCATCCCATGGGGTCAGAACTAGTATCAACGCCACTTGGCAGAGGAGGGAGTCTGAGGACAGAGATAACACAGCTCCTAAGGGGAAGAGCCTGGATGTGACCCCACATCTACCTGAATTCAGTTTACTCTTATCCTAAACACTCGGCAGGATCTTTGCTTTTGGACATACCCTGTACAGCACATGGGGACAGAGGTGTGGGAGGTGTGGGCATTATTATTTTTTTTTTGGGTGATAAAGGCATGAGATGAAATTTAAGAGGAGAGAAAGAAAGAGCTGAGAAGCAGGAAGAGAAACAGCAGCTGAGGCAGGCAGTATTAAAGAAAGCATGCAAATGTGAGTTTTAAGACAGAAAGAAGAGGACAATGGTACAGAAAGTTACCTAGAGGTCAGGCAGGATGGGGATGGACAAGGAACTATAAGATCTGCCAAATGAAGAGGATTTCAGGGACTTCACAGCGCTTTCAAAGGAACGGTGGGGGTGGGCACCAGATTGCTGTGGGCTGAGGAGTGAGTGGGAAGTGAAGACAGGGCCAGCAGCATGTAAACTTACTCTTTCAAGAAATATGATAGTGAGGGGGAGGGGAGGAAGAAGGCCTGAAATGGGAAATGGTGGCAGGAATGGTTTTCTAGAGGGGTGGAGGTGGGGAGAGACTCGAGCAGTTGTAAGCTAGAATGAAAGCAGAGGCTGAAGGCTACCAGATGGGGGAAGTTTTCCCTCAAAAAGCCCCAGAAGGAGCTCCAAGGGATGGATGGAGAACACAGAGAGTGGCATTAGTAAGAGATCTTGTGGTTGGGCTCCTCCAGCGCTGTGAAATGACTGAGGTGGATCTGATGATCTCTGTAGTCCCTTGCAGATCTAATTTTCTTTCCCTTTCCTTCTTCCTCCCTTCCTCTTTCTCTCTTGCCATAGTATTTACTGAACACCTACTATGTGCTAGATCTTGCGTTAAGCTCTGTGGCTATTATAATGAATGAGACAGTGTATATCATCCTTACAATTTAAGTGACATGATAGATACTAAACAAGAAGATGCACAAATATAGACATTGTGTTACTACACATTATATGATATTGTTAAAAAGTGTTAATGTTCATTGAGCTCTTCCAACATACTCAGTACTTTATAAGCATTTTCTCATTAAGTACAAACCCACACACAACCCCTAAGAAAGGTATTATTGGTATTTCCTTTTGCATATCAGGAAAACTAAGACACTGAGGTCAGATGACTTCACACAACTCAGGTGGAGCATGATTCAACCTATACTTGCCTGTCTTCAGACAGATGCTCATCTGCCACACTGTCCTGGTTCCTTGTGTTTAGAACAGTGAGCACCAGGATGAACAAGTTCTGTAGGCGTACCCATACTAGGGAAGTTTGCAAACCTTGAGAACTGGGAAGAAATCAAGAGTTCATTTACTCTCCTTTTCCTCCAGGTGTAGTTCCTGAACCAGCAGCATCCACACCTGGGGATTGTTAGATCACAGAAGCTCCAGCCCTGCCAGACCCACAAGATCAGGATCTGCAGGTGCTTGGTATGTACCTTAAAGATGGAAGAAGTCTGGTCTAGAGCCCACTTCTCTTATTCGAGATGGGCAGTCTAGGCCCAAGCTTTCAGAGGTTAAACACGTGATGGAACTTGAGGGACTGGTGCCAGGAGCCCAACCTAGGCCCTTCCTCTCTTGTCCTAAGGCCAGAGGGTAGGAGAACAGCAAGGAAGGGCGCGCAAGGTGCTCGGCGCGCTCAAGGTGCTCGGCGCGCGCAAGGTGCTCGGCGCGCGCAAGGTGCTCGGCGCGCGCAAGGTGTTCGGCGCGCGCAAGGTGCTCGCGGGTTCCCGGGCCTTGCGGGGCTGAGGCGGCGTGGGCGCCCTGAGGGCCGGGCCCGGCGCGCGGCGTTCCCGTCCCCGCGCTGGCCGGGCCCGGCCCCTCAGCTCCACCCCCTGCTTCCCCCTCCCGCCCGCTCGCGCCTCCTGAAAAGCCAGCCCGCCCGGGGCGGCGGCGCAGAGCCGGGCCCGGCGCACGAGGCAGCCAGCGCGGCCATGACGGCGGAGAAGGCGCTGCCTCTGGGCAATGGGAAGGCTGCCGAGGAGGCGCGGGAGTCTGAGGCGCTGGGAAGCGGCGGCGGCGGCAGCGGGGGCGCGGCGTCCGCGCGGGATCCGCGCGACAAGCGCGACAAGGCGGTCCACGAGCGTGGCCACTGGAACAACAAGGTGGAGTTCGTGCTGAGCGTGGCTGGGGAGATCATAGGGCTGGGCAACGTGTGGCGCTTCCCTTACCTGTGCTACAAGAACGGAGGAGGTGAGGCGGCACGCGCGACGTGAGGGAGAACGGGGAGGGGAACTCAGCCCGGTGGGGGCGGGGAGCAAGGGGGCGAGCGTGCGACCCCGCCCGCGCCTGCGTGTAGCGGGACCCTCGGGGGAATGCCCTCTGTGGGCCACCTGGCGCGGGAGCATTTCCCAGGGCTAGACTCGCCTCTCCCAGGGCGCATGTGCACGCGCCTCTTCGCACCTGAATGTGCCGCCTGCTGGCACGCGGGGACTTGACAGCCAGGTGTGTTCTGCGGCAACTTGAGGTGGAGGCCTAGGCTAGGAGCCCTTGCTTTTTGTACCCGTATCACTGTTAAGGAGGAGAAAAACCCTTTGACCCTCAGCTTTCCTCACTGGAAACCAGCATGAAGGAAAGGGACTCTCATTGTGATCTGAGTAGGCTCAGGTTTTGAGCGCTTACTGAAATGCCAGACTCTGTAACAAGCTTTACCTACATCATCTCCTTGCATCCTTAAAGTCATCTTTGCGGGCATTGGCGTACCCATTTTGCAGATGAGATACAAAGGTTCAAAGAAATAACCCTGTGAGAGGTAAAGATGGGATTCTGCCACCAAGGCCTTGTTTTAAACTGGTATTGGACTGACAACAGGGAAAACTTTAAGTTGGGGCATTAATGTTTGATTACCTGCCCAGTCTTTCATTTGCCCTTAAGGCCTTCACTAGGTCCCCTTCCTGGCCCATCTGGTGGAAACATTGGCCCCAAGCACTTCCTTTCACTAGTCTCAGAGCCACCTAAAACAAATAGCAACAATACTGATTTAATGTGTAGGAGATACTTAGAGGTATTGGAGCAGGGAACAGGGAAAGGAAGGAGATGAGAGAGTCTTTCCTAGTGACGTGTCCAAGTCAGTTTGGTGGTGATGCTGCAGTGAATCCTCAAATCTTTCCACTCAAGGACTTTAGGAGCCTCCACCTATCATATTTGCAGGACAGAAGGCAGGTGCATGGCAAGGGTACCTTGTGATACCTTCTTGGGCACAGTTTCTCTAAGGAAAAGCCTGTGTCTATGCATTCCTCTCTCTCCCTGCTGTTCGCCTGCTCCTCCAGCAGATTCCCAGATCCCACTGAAGGTGGCTCAGAAGTTGGCTGGCAGGGACCACACTGTTAGGTTGCGTGGAGCTGGACTTCCTGTGCGAGCAGCTGCAGGGACAGCGAGAAGGGTACTGCTTGGCCCGGGCCCTTTCTTTGGAGACATTCACTCTGAAGGCACAGGCTGCTCCAAGCCTGCTCTGCACTGGTAATGAAGTGGCCGCCGGTGTTGGTGGCTTGGCATGAGAGAGAGAGAGGGAGTGGCCTTGGAGACCCGGAATGTGCCCTATGGCCTCAGCTGTGAGTTCTGCCTCTGCAGATTCAGCCTTTAGTAGCTGCCGTGTCTTCTTAGAAACCTGTGGAAACCCTTTAGGGTAGTCCCAGGCAAAAACTGTTTTAACACCTTTTTTTAAATACAGGAAATTATTATGCCAAAACCAAATGCATGCCTAAAAGGAGAAAACAGAGTGAGTTGGGTTAATTACAAATTCTGCACAGATTAAAAAAAAAAAAAAAGGTGTAGTGAGCAAAGTTTAAAAATTAGGTTTTTTTTTCTCTGTAATTTGCCAAGAGTCTCCGTTACGTACACAGATAACCTGATTTAATTGAGCTAGTTATCTTAAGGATTGCTAGTTTTGTGAATACATAGGCTAAAAGTTTTTCAGAAAGTGCCACCTGTTAGGTTCTAGAGGGTTCACAAGTATACTACAATGTATTAGGGAACCTACTGCAGCTTGTTGTAAACACTTAGATTTATGTTCAGCAAACAGATCCTCTTGTCCCTTCTCACACACTTTTTGCTTCTGATAGAGTTGGGGTATCTGATTACCAACTGCTTGCCTTTAAAAAAAAAAAATACACAGTTCTATTCATAGATCCTAACAATAGTTTAATGAATTTCTTTCCCATTGTGAAACTTTAAAAAAAGTATCTTGCCCAAAAAAGCTAAAACCCTTTCAAAATCTGGTAGATGCTGTCCTACTATCAGGATTGATCGAAACGGGTTGTTATTAATTCTAAGGTTAAAGAGACTTCATTTAGCAAAAAGCAATTTCAGTTAAAGCCTTCGTTTGTGAGATCAGATGGTGGGCAATAGCATGTGTGTTCAGGCTTTGTTATTAGATGGGTGAGAGAGAATGAGGGATTTGAAAAAAATCCCTTTCTGGTTAAAATAGCTCATGTTCACCTCAGTTATTTAATTTGTTTCACAGAAAGGCCCAGGCAATGGGTATTGTGTGTATCAAGATAGGAGCCCTAAAGCTTATGGTGGTCTTTTCTCAGACTGATTCAAAGTCAACTTTTCTGAATAGATAGATTCTTACAGCAAACCCCTTATAACTCAGCTCCTTTATCTGACTCTCATGTGCTGGGGCCTGAGGCTGCTTATTGCACATCTCCTGGAGAATGCATCTCCTAATGAAAACATTCTTTTTGTAGATTACTTTCAAAGTAAATAAGAAGAAGGGGTCACCCTTACCTCGCCTGTTGAGGTTACTTTAGAATACAAAAGGACAATGTAATGTTCAGAAAGGGAATTGATTTAACCTATGCTGTAGGGTGAAATATATAAACACAGAATCAAGGAAAGAAAACACTTTGACATTATCATCTTAGATGTACATTTCTGTGAGAAGAGTGGTATAGATATTGATTTTTAAAGCCCCATTTTACAGATGAAGTTAAGGCTGGGAGATGGGTGGTAGATGTACAAACAGCACAGACCCAGGGCCATGTTTTCTGACTCAAGGTGTGGACTTGACTTTAAGCTCAGAGAACATGTCTCACACATAGGAGGTGCTTATTAAAGATTTCTTGTGTCAAACTTGAAATAGTAGAGGCAATTTTAACCGCATTCCCTTACTTTGCATCCTTGTAGGGGCGTTCCTGATTCCCTACGTGGTGTTTTTTATTTGCTGTGGAATTCCTGTTTTTTTCTTGGAAACAGCTCTGGGACAGTTCACTAGTGAAGGTGGCATTACATGTTGGAGGAAAATTTGCCCTTTATTTGAAGGTAAGCATTGAGTTAGAAAATGAAGTGGTTCCTGAGTGATGTCAGGCTGTGAAAAGTAGCTGAGACTGTTGTAACAAGGTGGAGAGAGATACAAATCATTCCCTTTGTTCTTTCAGGCATTGGCTACGCAACACAGGTGATTGAGGCCCATCTAAACGTGTACTACATCATCATCCTGGCATGGGCCATTTTCTACCTGAGCAACTGCTTCACTACAGAGCTTCCCTGGGCCACCTGTGGGCATGAATGGAACACAGGTATGGCCCCCAGGGAGGGTCTGTCTGCTGGTGCTGGGGGACTTGGCATTGAGGGTATGCCCATATCCTGGAGATCAATCAGCCTTTGGCCTTTTGACATGAGTCCAGACTCCACTGAAATTGGAGGTCAGTTCTTAACTGGGTCTGGTTTCATTCTGTGGGTTGCAGCCCTGAGCTTGAGCTGAGCCCTGGCCCAGGAATTGGCACAGGTAGTGGAATGGTGATGTTCTTTCCTCACTTTGCCAAATATAGAGACTGAGTCCTGTGCAGGCAGGTATGAGGGGGTCAAGCTCCATTTCCAGCCCTGCATTTCTGGATATCAGATTTTCCTCTCTAAAATGAAGGGGTTAGACTAGATTAAGGGTTGCAAACCAGGGGCCTACACACCATTAGGTTTTTGATCAGTGATCAGTGAATTTCAAAAATGTATCTCGTTGACAAAATTTAAAAACCAGAAGACCTCACATGAAAATCCAGATTTCCAATTTCTCTTGAAAAATTAAAAAAACAACCTGGCAACAGCAGACCCACATTGCCAAATTCTTGCTTGGCAGCAATTCTGGGGCTAATAAGCAGTTGTCTTTGGACAACACCTCTGTCCTCAATTTGGCCACAGTCTCCACTTAGTCCACATTACATATTTACTTTACCTGTCTAACTCAGGTAGATATTTGAATTTACCACTCTCCTGCTTCCTCGAGTGGATAACTTTTTAGATTACTTTGGATTCTAATGTGCTGTTGGCTTTTCAATTTGTCCATCCTATTAAGATTGAGTCTTATAATCCAGGGAAGGCAAATAACATGTTCAATCCCTATCTGACGGCCAGGTTCAGAGCAGACATCACCAATCGATTGTAGACCTCTTCCCTTTTTGAATCTAGTCTTGGCCTCAGAACCCTTCTCCGCTCTGCTCCAGGGAGCCACTGCCTTTTGACTGGAATCGGCACACGTGCTTTAAGCTATTCATCATCTGTGTTATAACCTGTGGTTAGGTTGTCTCTGGAAGCGGTCTGTCATCCTGAGATACAGTAAGACTGGGTAGGATGTTGGTTACCAGCAGAAGGAACAGTAGCAATTAGGCCTAGGAAGTGCTGTGAAGTAGCTTCTAGTCCTGCATGACTTTATCCAGCTCCCACCCATTGCATTTTGTAGAGGTCTCTTATTGTCTCTCTTTAGGGTCGTGGTTCTTTTTTTTTTTTTTTTTTTTTTTGAAGATTTTATTTATTTATTTGACAGAGAGAGATCACAAGTAGGCAGAGAGAGAGAGAGGAGGAAACAGGCTCCCTGCTGAGCAGAGAGCCCGATGCGGGACTCGATCCCAGGACCCTGAGATCATGACCTGAGCCGAAGGCAGTGGCTTAACCCACTGAGCCACCCAGGTGCCCCTAGGGTCGTGGTTCTTAACCTTTCTTTGGCCAGGGATTTCATTGGGATGTTTCTCAAATTAAAATTCAAGTGTATACTCTAGGAGGCCTATGAGTCCTCCATGATAATTTAATTCTGTGTGTTTATTTTGAGGACACTCTAAAAATATGCGCCCATGGATTCTGTGCACAACCATCTTATAACCAAGGTCAGGCAGGAGGTTGCAGTGCCTGGCTGTGCGTGTTTGCAACTTAAGATTTGTTTTTGATAAATAGGATGGTGGCCAATGGAGAAGAGCAGAGAGATTTAATTTATAAATGGTGCTTCAGTACTAAGTGAAGTCCAGTTAAGAATGTAGCAAACTCTAAGAATAAGGATGTTGCGCAAGTGTGACCAGAAAAAAAATGGTAGTAGCATTGAATCTCAAGTAGCCAGTGGAAGAACAGGCAAGCAGAGCTCCATAGACCCTGCCTCCTCCCTGTTGATTCCATTTTTCTGCTGGGAAGTCCATTTAACTTCACAAAATGGCATTATACTACACATCGATTTTATGCTATCAATCTGAATTGTCTTTTGTAGTTGATACTTAATGTATAAACTTAATACTGCTTTTATAGTTGTATGATTACCATAATACTATAATCACTCATTTATTTGTACATAACTAAATGTCATTTTAATAAAAACACCTTGTCCATGTCGGATGTCTGAGAAATTTTTTTTACTCTAGGGGGGAAAAAAAAAACCTTGTTTTAGAGACTGATCAAAACTAAGGACTCCTCTCCCTGGATAAAGGCACAAGGGCACCTATAATCTCGGGTTTTCAGACTCTTTTCAGGACTTTGTGGACCCCACACCCATCCCCCTCTTCAGAAGATGATTAGCACTTGCCAGGGGAGCAGGAAGGAGGCCAGTGATCAGAGGACATTTCCCCAGCAGACTGTGAACCTGTCTGCCCCTGGTTTGTAGCCCCCTTTCGCTAAGAGTGTGTGAACACTGTTGATGTGGTGAACATCAGGTATAGGAGGGCTTCCTGCTCCAGAATTCACAGATGTAGCTGGAGAATTTGCTCACGTGTGAGGAGAGAGCAGTACCTGACTGGGCAGAGCACTGGCTCTATGCAGACTCTGTTGCTGGGTGCAGGGCCCCTGCAGTGAATGGCACAGCTGCCCTCAGGGAGTTCCCAGTCTGGCTCTGGTTCCCAGTCTGGCTGAGGTGGCTCTGTAACCAGGGGTGCTGTAAAGAACTATGGGTCCCCTGGTGGGGAACAGAGCTGGGTGATGACCATAACAAAGCAGCTGACTCCCTGGTCTGTCTGCAATTGGCTGGTGACTTTGTAGAGGAGGGAGAGGGTTTAGGTGCAGGTCCGTTGACTATTTCTGGCCCTTAAGGTTCTCCTTTTCAAAATAAAGGGAGTTGGAGAAGGTGGTTCCTTGGAGGGCCTTTAAATCCTAATTTTCTTAGCATTTGAGGGGAGGGAGATTGAGTAAGTCTTCCTGGAGGAGGAGGTTGATCTGGGCCATTAAGGTTCAACAGTTGGATGTTTTTACCTGAAATTCGAATCCCCCTTGGTCATTAAGTTTCATGAAATAAAGAGACATTCAACAAAACTTTCCTTGGACCAACGGATCAATTGAGGGAATGGTGAAGAAAGCAGAAATCCTTTACACATACAGGCTCATGACATTTCATCCAGTTATCATGTCTTTATGAGGCAGCTACAATGTTAGTGTTCTACATGAAGGAGAACTCAGTCTCAAATGCATTATTATCCTAGTGACCCCATGACTGACACAACTCCTTTAGTCCCGCCATTCCTGCTGGGGCCACTAGGCAGGACAGAGATGCCATGGGCAGGCCTTCAGTAGAGAAATAGAAAAGAGGGAGCAAGGCAGGAAGGAAGAGTTGGATAGGACGTATGGAGTGGGACTGAGAGAAGGTGCCCTGCCCTCCCCCAATTTTGCTCCTGTTCTAATCTGACCAGACCTCTCTCTTAAACTGACAAGTTATTGATCTCCATCCCCAGTGTTCTCTGAGGCATGTTTGCTTGGAGCGGCTAGGTAAAACCAGCTGGTTGCATCATCAAATCTAAATGTTTCCCAAGGTCCAGCCCTTGCAGAGGTTAATCTTCTATTTCTTGTCTTGTTTCCACTGTAGAGAATTGTGTGGAGTTCCAGAAACTGAACATGAGCAACCACAGTCATGTGTCCCTGCAGAATGCCACCTCTCCCGTCATGGAGTTTTGGGAGTAAGTGGAAAATGATTTGTGTCCCTTGGCCTGTGAGGCCTCTGTCCTGGTTCTGCTCAGTTAACGTTGCCCCACTCTGGGAAAAGCCTGACCTCTTCTTTCTTTGGCTTTGCTCGTGCTAGCTTCTGTGGGCATTTGACGGCTTTGGAGATTTTAGAGGTTTCCCAAAGAAGCAGCTGAGAGAAACGATTTTTTTGTTCTTTGATGACCTGTCAGCATGCCTGGTTGCTTATTAGGGTAAGAAACACTCGTAAAATGATAGTTAAAAAAGAGGCATTTTTAACAAAAGAGGAGACAGCGTGTTTGTAGTAACCTACGTCAAAACTATAGTCTGGAAAGCAGAAGTCTGGGTGGGGGACAGGGGGGATTCATTTTCTTTCAGTAGCTGAGGTGTCATGCTCAAGGGAAGCAGATCAGCATTGATGGATAGAGGTTATAAAGAGGCTGGTTTCAAATGTGCTTAAAGCAAGAGCTTAGTTTCACAGCACTATCTACAAGTACTTCTGAAGCTTGTGATCACCCATCTCTGAAAGTGTTCAGCTAGTGGAGGACCTCTAATCATTGTTGGGGAGGTGTTTGAATCTACCCACATTATAAGCAGTAATTGTGTGGATGGTCATTTTTCTTCATCAGCCTTCCAGAAGGGTTTATGACCTAGTGGTTATAGGGCTGCCACAAATGGTTATAGAAGCTGTTCACTGCACAACCCTAGAGGGCATCATTTATATAGTGAAATGTGTGCTCCAGAATTGTGCATTACCAACATGCATAACAGGGCACAGTGGCTCTGACTTAGCATCTTCTGAGTAGAGGTAGGAGGATCCCTTGTTCCAGGTACTGAAGAGACGCTTCCTCTCTGAGTCAGAGGTTGGGCTAAATGCTTTTGGAGGCTTTCAATCTGAAAAAAATATGGTTTTATTCAAGAACATCCCTTACCTTAATCCCTAATGCTTATTATAAGTAGTGTAGAGGGCCAGTGGTTTTATGAGTGATTTTAATTCTCTCCCCAGATACCATTTATCTCCTTCCCTCTTTAGAGGTCACGATGCTGAATTTAGACTGAGCATTCTCAAGTTTACACATGATGTGTGTGTGTGTGTGTGTGTGTGTATCTCACACACATATGTATATACACATGATATATTAATATATAATCATACATTTTAATAAGTAACCATGTAAGTTTGTATAAAATTATATGTTACATATAAACTATATGCTAATAATATGTTATATATTCATCTCCCAAATAGTGCCTAGACCTTTCTTGCATATTTAAAAATTTCATATTGATGGTATACATTATTTATATTCTCTCACAACTTTGTTTCTTTGCTCAGTATTGGTTTTAAGATGTTCCCATGCTGATACATATAGGTTTGGTTCATTAATTTTTTTCTGCCGTGTAGTATTTCAATGTATAAAAAGACTACATTGTGTTTAGCCAGCTCCTCTTGATGGGGATTTAGACTTTCTCCTGTTTCCCACTGTTACTAAGCACACAATAAATGTCTTTTCCATGCTTCCCTGTCTGTGTGAATGGAGGTTTCTAGGCGGTATACCTAGTAGTGGAATTGCTAGTAGTAGGGTGCATGCATCATGGGTTTTATCGGATAATGTCAAATTGCTTTCTGAAAGGATCATTCTGGTTTACTTTCTAAACAATAGTGTATGAAAATTCTGCTGTTCTATATTCTAGAAAGCACTTGGTCTGGTTGATTTTTTTTTTTTTTAAAGTTTTGAATCTTAGTATTTTAAATTTACATTCCTCTAATTACTTTTGTGTTTTTTCCTCTTGGGTTTCTCATCTGTGACCTTCTTGCTCCTATCTTTTTCTCCTTGGATTGTCTTTTCTCATGGGTAGGAATTCTTGATACATTCTAGATATTAGTATCTTGATACATTCTGAATATAAGTATGCTGCATATAGCTTTTCTTACTGTGTGGCTTTTCTTATTTGTTTATGGCATACAGGAGTTTCAACGTTATTGAAGTCAAATTTGCCAGTCTCTTCTTTTTGGTTTGCATAATCGGTATCTTATTTAAAATGTTATTTCCCTACCACAAAGTTGTAAAAATCTTCTGTATTTTCTTCCAAGAGTTTTAAATGTTTTATGTTTTCATACTGAGGGATATAACCTACTTTGAATTTTATTTTTGCATATGATGTGATGTAGGAGTTCAGGGTTTTGTTTTTTTTTTTTTTAATATAAATTATCAGTTTCTTCAGTAGTATTTCTTTTCCCTATTGATTTGTAATGCTGTCTTGCATATATAGTTCTCCTAAAAGTACAGGTCTGTTTGGGGCTTTCTGTTCTATTCTGTTACATTTTCTCTTTGGCTAATTTTATGTTAATACCTCACCTGTACTTTAATTGTAAGCCTGGAGATAGTAAGACAAGTCTCTCAGTTTGTTCTTTTCCAAAATTGCCCTCCAAATTAATCTTAGATTCAGCTTTCAGGTTAAACAATAATAAAGAAAAAAAAAAAACTCCATGGGGATTTTGGTTGGAAGTATATTGAATTTATAAGTTAATTTGAAGAAAATTGACATCTTTGTGATTGAGCCTCTCTATCCATGAACATGGTATAGCTCTCCATTTATTTAGGTTTTTCAAAATGCCCAATACAGTAGTATTACTTAAATGTTTGCAGACTAGCAGCACGAGAATCACTGGGTTAGACATGCAGATTCTCTAGTCCTCCCCAGACCTACTGAGTCATTGTCCCAAATATAGCATAATAAGATGTGTGCTAGAGAGGAGGCTACTGGGTGGGTAGGCCTGTGTGGCCTTTCCCAGCCCTCCAGGGCCATGATTTCCCAGAGTAATGTCACAGAGACTTATTTTTGACCTGCACATTTGAGGATCTGTAAAACAGGGTCTCTGTGCTTCCTCAGAGAACCCATCCTGAAACCCCACACTAGACAAGATCTCTGTGTAACTTACCATTGTTTTGCACCATTTATTTCCTTTGTAATATATATAGAAAACCTTAATTAAATCATTTTTTGTGCAATGGATTTGTTTATTGTCTGTATTCCCCAAAAGGTAGTTCTAAAGCAACACCTTATTTGGCTTTACTTACTACTGCTGATCTATGGAAGACCCCCCTCCCCCCAGTGAATATTTACAGAATGGATAGATGAATGGGAGCAAGACAGGCAGGCAGTATTTTCTGCATGAAGAGTCAGAGTGGGATCTGGCAAGAACTCATCCTGTCACTAAGCTGCTCACCCAACAACACTGATTACTTCCAGGATCTCTTTGTAATATCCCTATCACCTACTTACATGGGCACCAAGTGGTGGGAGGAGACAGCTAATTTACATACTCATGTGTAACTGGACCTTTTGGCTTTTCACTTGGCCATTCCAGATGTAAGTCTATCTGGACTTTTTTATGAGAGAATAAACCAGTGGTTCTAGTTTTCTCCTAGACTGCGTCTGTACTATATGTGCAGTGTTGAATTTTATGTCCTAAAAGTACTTAAAAACTGGTGTGACACTCCGCTTTTCATAAGATGCTTTTGTCAGCTCTAATTCATCTTTTCTCACAGATGAGCTTAGAACAGAGACTCTGTGAGATATTCATAACATCCTATGGAAAGCTGTTGGGGCCACATAAATTTGAGAAGGGCCAAAAACTGTGCTCCTCAGCAAGAACATCTGTTATCTTTGATTAACTCAAATTCCTCAACTTATTTTCCTGTGGAATGATTTGGAATCTTTCCCTTCCTTCCCGTACTGCGCCCCCACTCCCGGAGTGCTAGCAGTCCACAAAACACATACTTCGCTGGGAAAGAATTCTTCCTCAAATTCAGCTGACAGTTGACTTCTGGGGCTTTGGATAGAGCATGCCTAATTCCTTGCCAGTGTGACAGCTCTTGAAGTATTGGATCAAGTTTCCTCAGAAGCATTTCTTCTTTGGTTCTTTTTGCTGTTTCCCTGTGTGGCCGGCACACAGATGCCTTCCCTTGGTTCAGGTCTCACATGTGCTCCTATTGCCCTTCCTCGCTGACTCTAACTCCAGGGACCTCATTCAGGACCACACCGCTTGATAAAAATAGACCCTCAGCTGCCTGCCTGTTCACTCATTCCACAAATGTCTGAGCTCCTGGTGCATGCACATAGGAAGGACTATTGCACATTTGGGGGAGGCAGAAGCATGGGATACAGTTCTAGTGCTCTAGAAGCAGAGGGGAGACAAGCCCCTAAACTATCATAAAATCAGTAACAAGATATTAGTTACTTTCCTGCCCATGACTGCCCATGGCTTCACCTTGACCTTGGACACCTGGCCCAACCTGATCCTCCCCACCCCATCTTAAAGGTTCATTTCCTTTTTCAGTATATAAATTGTTGGTTTAGGCAGTGAGAACAGTTCTGGCCCTGGGTCAGTCTTGGGTTCTTGCTCAGGCAGGAGGTCTAGGGGGCAGGGGCCATTTGTCTTTCTGATGTCAGATTTCAAAATTAGGCCATCCTGGTTTTCTTAATAACTTATTATACATCTGGCATCTAAGCATTTATCTAAATATGTTTGTAGTTTTAAATGTTAAGTGCATGTCCTCTGGTGGGATCAAGTACTGTCAAGCATGTAACTAGCATCATGATATCTGGTGGGCTTTGGTCTTTCTTCACTTAAGACCTTGAATCCTATTGATCTGCAGGTTTTCAACAAGTCCATGTTTGCTGTGTATGCAGTTGAAATCACTTTTGCACGGTGTCCATTCAACTAGCATTTGTTGAACACATACTGTGTGCTGGGCCTAAATTAAGCTCTAAGGGTTTTCAGTTCTATATCTTAATTCAGGAGGATGAGGTCTTATCGTCCTGGTTTATCTTCACTGGATGAGTTTTTAAAATTAAATTATTTCTAAATCATTTTGGCCACTTGATTTTCTTTGGATACAAATTCTGGGAGGCAGAGGAGCTGGAGCGAAACCCTGATTCTTTCTGTGGACCTAGCGCCCAGCCCTGCCTCCCTCTCAGACTCGTTCCCCTTACCATTGCCCTCCTCTGCACCGGCATTCTTTCTGTCCTTTGTATGTATTTGTCCCACGCTCAGTCACAGGCTTTTGTTGTTCCTTTTGTTTAGAAGAGTCCTCACCTGTTCCTTGGGTGTCTGGCTTCTTCTCATCCTTACATCTTAATGCAGATGTCATTTGGGATGCCCTCTCTGACCATCCCACCTATATCAGCACTTAGCTTCTCTCAACCACATTTCTGTTATTTTGTCTACACAGTACTTACTGAAATTCCCTTGTCTTTGTTTATTTGTGTATTTTCTCCCTCCCTCCATTAGAATATAAGCCCCATGCCAGCAAGAACTGGCCTCGTTTGTTCCCTATTGTTCGGCCAGCACGTTCTAGATACTTAATAAATATTGGCTGAGATGGATGAATGGAGGAGGGAATAAATGAATGAATGGATGTTTCTTAACCCCTTGGAGGCAGGTGATCATGATAAAGCCCATCTGCAAGCCTGAGATGATGATTGAATGAGTCCTCACCTATATTGAGCCCAGGATAGCTTAGGCCCTTTGGAAAGGGTTGAATGCAGAAAGAGAATATTTGTGATTGACGTTCTTGTTTGTGAGATGGGGATTAGTCCTGTTCCCTTGCCAGTTTCTCTGGATCACTGTGAGGATTAAAGGAGAATTTTCATGGGTTGTAAATGGGGTTCCTGAGTTAGCTCCTGGTACTGAGGCTCCATGGCCCGTTTTGCCCCTACCTCTGCAGGTATGGATTCATGGCAGATCCTTGTGCAGAGTTGGCTTGTATGTCTGAAAGAGCCTTTGTGTCTCCTACTGAAGGGTCAGAAGTGCCTCCCAGACCCTTTCCCTAAGTCAGAACCCAACATCGGGTGGCACTGTCTACTTCTGCTAGTTTGGAGTATCCCAATCCCAATGTATTACCCCCTTTGTGTACACAGTGTAGACTTCAGCCAGCAAGTTCTAGAACCCAGTTTAAGTCCTCACTTCCTCCACTAGCACAGCATTCAACCCAAGGCAGCTACCCTCCTGAGTCTCCATCTGCTTCCCTGAAAATGAGATGGTAATAGGACCTAACTCTCAGGGTGGCCAGGAGCATTAGATGAGATGAGGCCTATGTGCTTTCCATGTGGTGAGTACTCAGTATGTGGTAGCTAATTTTTACAAGGAAGCTATCATTCAGCTCTTTGAAAGCCTATGTGGATTCTTTTCAGGATTCTTAGAGAAGTTTCTTCAGCCTGGTCTGAGGTTTGCCCCTCAGAGTGGACCTGAACAGCTCCCAGTGCATTTACTTTACTTGATTGTTCTTTTGACACTTTTGGAGAATCTACTGGGTGCTGGGCACCTTATCAGTAACTAGAAGATCTCCAGAATGCTATCTGTCCTTGAAGAAGCACATAGCTTAGTGGAGGAACCTGGAAAGTAAACATATAATAATGAAATAAAATAATTTTTTTTGAAATATAAAGCAACAAATATTTGTAGGATGGTTGTGTTGAGCTAAGATGAGGAAGCCTGGATGCCTGGGCTTTGGGGAGGTTTCATAGAGCTGATGAGGCTTAGTAGGGTTTTGCAGGGAGAATAGAAGTTTATGTGTTTGCCAGTGGAGTGAGTGAGGAGCATGCCTGGTGGAGAAAATAGCACAGGCAAGAACCCAATGACCTGAAGCAGTATGTTGAGGCTTATAGACTTTACCTAGTAGTGTCCATGCCTGTGGATACTGGGGAATGGTGGGGGCTTTGCTGAGGAAGTAGGCAGGACCAGAACATGTAGTCAGTCCCAAGTCTTTACTGAGTACCTGCTGTATGTCGGGTATCATTATGGGTTCTGGAATACAGCAGGAACAAAACCAAAGACTTGCCTGGTGGAGTAGATGTCACAGACAACAAGGTAGGCGGAAAGTATTAGGTTCAGTTAGGATTATTCTGCTGGAGAATAAGCAAGCGGGGAGCATGAGTGTCACAGGATCAGGGAAGGCCTCTTGGAGCAGGCACCTGAGAGAAGGGAGGCAGGCAGCCTGGTGGATATTGGGGATGAGCCTTCGAGTCAAAGGAGTAGCAGGAGCCGTGACCCTGCAGTGGGAGTGTGTTGGAGGTGTTCGGGGAAGAGCAGGCAGCCAGGGAGACTGGAGCCAAGTGTGAAGGACTTTGGTGCCTTTCTAAAGGGTTTGAGGGGCACCTGGGTGGCTCAGTGGGTAAAGCCTCTGCCTTCGGCTCAGGTCATGATTCCAGGGTCCTGGGATCAAGCCCCACATCGGGCTCTCTGCTCTGCAGGGAGCCTGCTTCCTCCTCTCTCTCTCTCTCTCTCTGCCTGCCTCTCTGCCTGCTTGTGATCTCTGTCTGTCAAATAAATAAATAAAATCTTAAAAATATAAATAAATAAAGGGTTTGAAATCATCCCGTGGAATGCCTCCAAAGGCCATATCTGTGTGATAACAGGGTGGGATCTGGGAGTAAGACAGATCACCCATGCTGCCAGGTGGATGCAGGAGGCAGGAGGCAGGGGTCATGGGAGCACTTTCTTGGTCTAGGCACATGAAACTGAAGTTTCTGCATGGAGAGAGGGCAGGAGTTGGGGGGGGATGGTGCCCTTACCTCTCAGGAAAGATGGGTAGAAACAAGTCTTATGGGGATGAAGGTAATTCTGCTTGGCCATACCATGCCCTGGGAGAGTAAGAGAACTTGCCCTTCTGATCCGTTAATGCCTCCCACCTACCCACTGGCACTAAGATGCCTACTACCTGCACATATCCTTCCTTGGTGGGCTTTTTCTGATGAGGGCAGATGGGAGGCTCTAAATTTGCCTGGACTCTCCCAGCTTTTACATAGCAGTGGAAGCCAACTTAGCAGTAACCCTCAGTGTATGGGCAGTGCATTTGCTTTGTCCCCCAAATCCCACTTCTGGAACTTTATTCCACTGGGGTGACCATGCTAGTTATGAACAGCAGGCCAACAGCAACAGCGTTTGTGATCATTTAAAAAAAAAAAAAAAGGACACATGTAAAATGTTCTTAACTATGATACTGATTAGATAAATTATGGTATTTTTGCAAGAACTGCTGAAAAGGAATGAGCAGAAAATGTATTGATACGAGAAAGACCTCTAAGGTAAAATTAATTAGAAAAAGCACAGTGTAGAAAGTTGTATATAATACCATAATTATAAAAATATATGTATATACCTTCTTCCCATAAATTTTTTTCTGGAAGGATACACAGGAAGCTGTTAACCATGATTTTCACCCAGGAGTGGGATGGAGGGCAAGCAAGGATGTTGAAAGAGATTTATTTTTTGCTTTATACTTTTTTGTACTATTTGAATTAAAAAAAATTAAAAACAAAAGCATGATTATTTCATAATTCAAAAAAAGAAGCTTGAGGAGTTACTGAATACACTGTAATTTATTACAGTGATCTCTCCTGAGTGACTAATCCCAATTACAACTTTGGTTTCACCTTACTAGTCATTATTTATCTATCTTACAAGTCATTTTTGTTAACATTGTCTCATTTAATTTTATATCGGCCCAGCAGATTGGTAAAAGAAAAAAAATATCCATTTTTCCGTTAAACATCATCTTGGAGAAACTGAGGGATTGTCCACCTCGTATACCAGAGCTCAAAACTCTCAGCTCCCACTGCCCCCAGGCAGCCCTGGTTTTTCCTGAGGGCCCTGCTCTGGAGTGTGCATCAGAGGGAGCAGCTGTCTCTCCTTACAGGTCCTTCCCCCAATGGACTGAGGAATTCCTTAATTCCTGCTGCTCAATCCTCACTGCCAGGGAGACACGAGGGGCCCTGAATTAAGGAGAGCAGGGAGGAAGTCCCCTTGAGATGTACAAGGTTTTGCCACACCAACCTCAGTGCAAAGGAGCTGGCCTGGGCAGCTCTTCCCCGCCCTCAGGAGATGCACCAAAGCAAACCTGAACTGGCATTTTGTGTCCTCTTTATTGTAATTATTTAACATTTCACTGATTGTAAAAGTAGTGAGTGTGGTAAGTGAATCAAACACAACAGCTACATAAATGTGATACTTTTGTGTATCACATATTAAATATGTGTTTTCACAGGTTCAGGCTGCTATAGCAAAAATACCACAGACTGGCAACAATTTATGTCTCACAGTTCTGGAGGCTAGAAGTCCACAGTCAAGGTGCTGATAGATTTGGTGTGTTGTGAAAACGTATTTCCTGGTTCATAGACGGCTGTCTTCTTACTGTGTCCTCACCTAGTAGAGGGGGTAAGGGAACTCTCTGGAATTCTTGTATAAGGGTACTAGTCACATTATTAGGACTCTACCCTCATGACCTAATCACTTAACAAAGACCCCATATGCTAATACCATCAATTTGGGGATTAGGATTTAATGTAAGAATTTAGAGTCCGCTGTAGTAAGCTCCTCCTGGCCCCTCCCCCCAAGAAACAACGATTAACAATTCAGAATCTCTTCCTGCCAATATTTCCCTGTATATTTAGTAACATTTTTACTTTTCTTTTTGCCATGTCTATTGAAGGAAATCGGTTCCCAGGTTCAGGAATTTAGATCTATTAATAAAGGTCAACTCTCTTTTACAGAAGTGGGTTCTCCAGTGAACACTGGGATTTCCTTATTGCAAAAGTAGGTTGTGTTTTGTTTTGTTTTGCTTCTTTTTTGTTTTTTTTTTTGGTTTTTTGGCAGAAAATATAGAAAGTCTGTTTAAGTAAAAGAAGGGAAAAGAGCACAGGCAAGAGGGTTTCCATTTCCGCATTGCTGAAACTCAGAGGGATTACTTGCCAAAGGCCACTGTTGGGACTCCCTTGTTTCCATCAGATCCACCCTGGTAACCACCCCTGAAGCAAGACCCAGGTGTCCCATTCAAGGAACAGCAGGCAGCTCTCCCCCACTGCTAGAAATGGAGGCCCGAGTGTGGGGCGCCCGGGGGGGGGGGGGGGGGGGGCTCACCCCAGCTGTGAGCTATTTGCCCTCAGTTGTCAGCACTGGGGTGCCAGCTTGCAGAGAGCTCCTGCCTCGAGAAGGACCAGTTTGTAGCTCTGCTGCTGATGCAGTCTAAACACAGCACTGTGAACAGAGCAGAGGGTAGAGGCCTGGCTCATATACAGAATTACAGAAATGCTCTTTAAAAATAACAGTGATGCAGTATGGGGATGCAGAGACCTGGGCTTTGGGTCCAAACAGCAAGAATCTGAATCCTTTTGCTTGCATTTATTAGCCTTGTGTTCATTACTTAAATCTCTCTGCAGTTCATTTTTGTTGCCTGCAGAATGGGAGCAGTAGTATTTGGGCTTAGTAAGTGCTGAAGAGCTTGATCTGCTCCTATGATCTTTTGTTGATTGGTGGAGTAAAGGTATTTGTATATAAAATCAGCCAGGAGTGTATTTGTTTTCACAGAAAATGTCTTACACTAAATAATGGGAAGTTGCAGTTTACAGAGCCAGAAGAGCTTTGTCTGAGGTTCCTTTTATGTCTTGTTGAGTACAGCAAGGGAAGGAAAGCACTGGCTGTGTGCGCCGCCCCAAGCATGCCCTCTCTCCATGCTATTTCAATTTAATCCACCCATCCCCGGGATAAATGGTGTGGCATCACTGTGGGGGTCCTCCTCCTACAGAGGGGATTCTGAGGCAGTGAGAGGTTAGGGTCTGGTCCAAACTGCCTCTCTCGGCAAGCCAGAGGCAGACCCGGGCTGAGAGCAGATCTCTCCAGTCCTCCCTGCGTCACTTCACCCCTCCGTGCTCCTCCTGCCCATGTCTGATATGCCAGCAACTGCCTGTTCTATCACGTGGCAGAATTTGACTGACATGTCCCTTCTCTCTGTAGGCTGGTGGACTGATGCTCTTGAAGGAATAGTTTTTAGCAGATGGGGAGATATAATTGATGTAGGAAGGGAGAAACTAACAGGGGAATGAATGAAGAGAAAGCTCTGGAGCCCAGCCAAAACAAAATAAAATCATCTTCGGGGTTCTTTGTTGGATTTCAAGAGGTTCCTTTAGGAAAAGGCTTGAACCTTGATTTTAAAAGAATATTGTGGTTTCCAGCTGAGCCAGGTATTGTGTGTGACCCTGGCAGACTCGGATGTGCTATGATGACAGATGTAAATTGATGCGGACCTCCAGCGTATGGCCCTGCAGCTGGTGGCATGGGCGTTCATAAATGACTATAGGCACAGAATAACGCATAAGTTAAGGACTGTTATCAAATCTTAGTGCATTATGTCTAGTCTAGATGCACACCCTCTTGTCTGCCCTACACTTCTCCTGGAAGACATCCAGGATGGGGAAGAAGCACCAGAACTGGAGGACATGTCCCTCCCACTTACTGGTGGGGCCCCAGGCACGTGATCTGAAACCTCTATTCCCTTATTGGTGAAATGGGTGTACCTGTCCCAGGCCTCAGGGTGCAGTCCATGTGAAATGACGGGCATGGGTAGTAAGTAACTGGCCAGTGGAGTGCCTCTCACTCCTGCATCCAGCCTACCTGCCACCCCCCCCCCCCCCCCCCCCCCCCGCCAAGGATAAGGTGACATTCAAAGGATGGAGATCTCCTGGAGGGAGACACCGGAGGTGGGAGCAGATCCCCACTCCCTACTCTGGATCTCCTTAGTCACCAAGGACTTTTCCTGATGGCATGTGTGCCTTTCCTGCTTGCTGTCCCTCCATGGCAGGCAGTGACTCCTTGCCAACCTTGACACAGAACATCTCAGAGGGGCCAGGGCTGGCAAAGATGGTCAGACTCCATCAGAGCTTTTGGTGGCTGATGATGCAGAGGTGGGGTACTGTGGGAACCCATGGGATGGGGCTGGAAAGGCCTGGGCAGCAGGTTAGGGCTAGGCAGAGTCCTGGCGAGGAGGAGAAAGGCTCAGGAATTGGAGGGTCCTGGGACCCCAGCCATGGGTGGCAAGGTCCTCTCTACTGCGGGGGATCTGTGTGACCCGTGTGAGGATGGACTCTGTTAAGAACCAGTGGGTTTCCAAAAACTGTGGCAGCCCCTCTGCTGCTCAGTTTGTCCCTTCTGCCCTTTGCCTCCTGATCAGCAGTACCTCTGTTTTACATCTCTCCATGAAGTACAAGTGTTGGGAGCCTTCCCCGAGTTTCAGTGCTTTAACAGTCCCTTCTTCTATACTCACTCTCCTTTTTTCACCACCTTCTACTTCCGTGGGTCTCACCCGCCAGCAGTTGCAGCACAGGAGGCTGGGGTGCAAGTCCAGGCTCTGCGACTTGCAGTCTGTGATCCAAGGCGAGGTCAGTAATGACAGGGAGCCTCCGTTTCCTCTGAACAGTAGGAGCAAAACAAGCTCACAGACACAAGAGTACCAGAGTGTTCTTCCAGCGCATGTTCTGTGTCATGCTAGCAAGTAACACTTTGGAAAGGCAGAATGGTGGCAGGGGACACTTCCTTCCTAACTTCTTAATAACTGACATCTCGTTTACATGCTATACACTGCTCCTCCTGTAGGTGTGCAAGTTGGTGATTTTGAGTAACTGTCCATTATGAGATCCTCACAATACTGGTTGACAACATTTCCAGGACCCTCTTCAGGGCTTTGGTACCCATTTGCAATTCATCTCTCCTCCCACCTCTGTCTTCAGGCCACCACTCCTCCACCTCTCTCTGGGTTTGCCTAGTTAGGACTTTGCATATAAATGGGCCATTCAGTGTGGGTCCTGTGGTCACTGACTTCCTTCACTTAGCATAATGTTTTCAAGATTCATCCATGTTCTGACATGGATCACTATTTCATCCCTCTTTGTGGTTGAATAACATTCCATTTTATGGATATCCCACATTTTGTTTATCTATCAGTAGATAGATACTTAGGTAGCTTTCAGTTTTTGGCTATTATGAGTAACCTAGGGGTGAAATCTCTGAGTTCTATGTTGAGTTTCTTTCTTTCTTTCTTTTTAAAGATTTTATTTATTTATTTATTTGAGAGACTGAGATCAGAAGTAGGCAGAGAGGCAGGCAGAGAGTGGGGGGGTGGGTGGGGGGAAGCAGGCCCCTGCTGAGCAGAGAGTTCAATGCAGGGCTGATCCCAGGACCCTGAGATCATGCCTGAGCTGAAGGCAGAGGCTTAATCCACTGAGCCACCCAGGCGCCCCTTATGTTGAGCTTCTTAGGAAATTGCCAAACCATTTTTCAGTGTGGCTAAGCCATTTTGCATTCCTACCAGAAATAAATATATGATGTTCCATTTCTCCACATCCTTGAGGACACTTGTTATTGTTTTCTTGATTACTGCCATCCTAGCAGCTGTACCCTAATGGGTGTGAAATACTATCTCATTGTGGTTTTAATTTGCACTCTAATAGGGAACACTTCTGAGTAAACTTGGGAAACATTGGGTGAATGAGAACTATGAAGGTGTCTTTATTGCAGGAATTCTCAGAGCCTTTAATATTCTTATGATCGTTGAGACTCTCAAAGGAGGGCTACAGTGTACATCATTTTCTCCAGTGAGGGCCTGATGTGACCTGAGAACTTGGAGTGATTGAGGGATTAGTGTTCTTTGGAAAGCATTAGCCTAGGACAGGGGTCTGGAGACTACTGACCAAAACTCATTTGCTGTTTGTTTTTGTGAAAAAAAAGTTTTATTGGAAGACAGCCATACTCATTCATTTATAAATTGTGTGTGGCTGCTTTCACACTGCAAGAATCAAGTTGCGTAGTTAGGACAGTGACCTTATAGCTTGCAGAGCCTAAAATATTTACTATCTGGCCCTTTAGAGAAAAAATTTGTTGCCCCTGACCTAGGAGTGCCTGGTGCAAATTAGGTGCTTGCTTAACCTTTAAATGAAAGGAGGGACTGACCCTAAGGGTGAAGAAAGCACTTAGTGAAGTTTTGTATTATTTGAGCAGGTGCTTAAAGGACCTGTGGAGTTTTTATAGCTTGGGAGAATTGAGAATGACATTCCTGGCAGAGGGAACAGCAGGAATGAATGCTATAAAGTAGAGAAGTCAGAGTGTGTTTGGGGGCTGGTGAGGACTTCTGCTTCACCTACAGAGATTTCTCAGGCCAACTTGGGTTCCTAGTTGTATTCCCTGAATGACAAGGTTCTGGCCTATCTTCCCCACGACCAGACAGTGGGTCCAAGCTCTGCCTCTAAAGTTGAACAAATGTGGCTTCAGGTTCTGCCTCAGCCTTCTTGGGCATGCAAATTTGTATAAGCCATAGTTTTCTCATATGTGAAATGGGAATAGCGGTTGCATTCCCCTTGGGAGTAAACATGAGGGAAAGCCAAGCTTTTACGTCCCCTGGGTAGTGAGCTCTCTGAGGGCAGAATGCCCTGCTTTCCTCTTCCTTGTGGCTTTAGTCCTCAGGGTACTCGGCGTAGCATAGAGTTTGCACCTGCTCAAAGGTTGCATGCTGAGGAGGCCTCATTTTCTTGATAAGGGGGTTCCTTGCCCTGAGGCTCCAGGGGGTTTTAGGACTCCTGCTAGGGGCTAGAGGAGTGAGCCCCATATGCAGGAAGAGCTGGGGGCTCCTCTTCTTTATTCCCAGAGAAGTGACAGCAGAACCCTGGAGGCAGAGAAGTTCAGGAGGGGGCAGGGAAGGCACATTTGTTTTGGTGATGGGCCCTTTTTTGTTTGTTGCTTGGGGAGACCAGAAGGGAAGACCAGCAAGGCTATTTATAGCCAGGCCCCTCAGTGCCAGTTTTTAGGGCGGTCTCTGCGTCCCTGGCAGCGCTTCCTCCGTGGCAGGTTAAAGAAAGGTGATGTGTTTGCCGGCTCCGGCTCCGTGCTGGACATTAAGATGAGGCCTCCCCGACTGACCAGCCGTGCTGGGAGCTGTTCCCACACAGTCTCTCCCAGGCTCTTTGGGGGTGGGGGAGGAGGGCCTGGCTGCCTGCTCCCTCTCTGCTCTCCTGATTCAGACCATTCCTGGCGCTGGAAGCTAGGGAAGCCCCAGGTGTGAGGCTCTTTCCTTCTCACTGGACCCAGTCTGTCTGAGTATGAGACACTGAGAAGGGAGTGATGCCTGAGGACTAGATTTAGGATTCCAGCAATTTCCCTAGGACCCTGAAAGTTGGAGGAGGGCCCTTGAGTGAGATGCCTTCTCTCCCTAGGTCCCTTTCTGAAGACAGCAGTTGGGGGATGCAGGATGGGCTCCAGAAGAAGCTGATTTCAAGTCCTAATCTGGGCAAGGTGCTTTACCTCATTTGGCCTCAGTTTCCCCATATATAAAATGGGTCTAATAATCCTCAGCCCTTCCTCACAGGAAGCACTGAATGTAGGGCTTTTAGTGGCATCTGCCTTTGTCCCCTCCACTGCCAGCTCCTTCCAGTCTTCTCCTGACAGTCTCTTAATAAGGATGGTTTGTTTTCAAACTGGCCTCATGGTTTCCCCAACTCTTTCCCTCCTGTTCCTATAGCAAATGGCAACATCTCTACCAGCATGTTCTTTCTTTTAGCACCCCCCCTTCTCCCTTACACCCTATCCCATCCTGTGTTTGACCCCATCCCCCCCTTACCCATTAACTACCCCACTTGCACCAACCTGAGAACAAAACTGGCATAGCAAAACAGCTTTTGTACTCTGTGGGACCCTTTTAGCTACCACAGCCTCTGATCCACAAGAGCCCAACTTCCTCAAAGAGCCACCTCACCAGGGTCCCATCGTGTATCTGCTCCACACCCAGAGCAGCCTGAAGTCTGTCCTGCTCCCCGCCCACAGCAGCCTGAAGTCTGCCCCACAAGGACCCTCTCGCCTTGCCGCAACCACACCTTCTGGTTGCAAATCCCGCAACACTCTCCCTCTCACCAGACTGCCCGCCAGCACGTGGCAGATGGGCTGCTTCCCCTTCTGGAATACCCTCTGCCTCCAGGGATACCCCCTTTTCCTGTTGCTCCCCTGCCTTTCTGCCTGCCTGCTGCAAGGACTCCTCCCTTCCTCTTTCTGGGCTGTGAATGCTGGGGTTCTGGGAGCTCCGTGGCAGGTCCTCTCCCTCCTCCTCCAGCTCTCCCCAGGCAGCCTCATGCTCTCCTAGCACACCCTGAGTTCAGGTCTCAATCTCATCCCTGCAGCTCTTTTCAGAGCTTTACAGCCAGAGCCCCAATTGCCTCTGGGCACTGCAGCTTCCTGGGTGTTCACAATCCTCAGAATCATCTTGTCTAAAAGATCGATTCTTTACCACCACCTCCTCCTACCTGCTCAACCTCCATTCCTGCTCAACTAATGACCCCACATCCAACCAAGTCAGCTGAGACCTCCCTCTTCCCTGCTACCTGCCGCCCGCTGGCAGTCACTTTGTACCTGTGCACTTTTCAAGTCCACTTATTCCTTCCAGGACCATTCCCCTACCTTGGTCCAGACCCTCTCCCTTTAGTGTCTAAACTAAGGGAGCCCTGCCCCATTCTACCGTTATTGTCCATTCTTCCCACTGCAGCCAAAGAGTTTTTTTTTGTTTTTTTTTAAAGATTTTATTTATTTATTTGACAGAGAGAAATCACAAGTAGATGGAGAGGCAGGCAGAGAGAGAGAGAGGGAAGCAGGCTCCCTGCTGAGCAGAGAGCCCGACGCGGGCCTCGATCCCAGGACCCCGAGATCATGACCTGAGCCGAAGGCAGCGGCTTAACCCTACTAGGCTTCTGTTGCCCTCAGGACGAAACCCTAGCTCCTTAGCAAGGCTCATAGTCTAGCCCTTGTTCACACTCCAGCCTTGTTCTCACCCCTACCTCTCATCCTAGCTTCTGGTACACTGACCCAACATACTATGCCCTTTACTGACCTCACCAAGCCTTCCTTCCAGACTTTTGCACCTGGTGGCCGTTCTGCCCCAATGCTCTCTCTGCCACTTCTTTGCTAATTCTCTTCCTACCCTCCAGGACCCCCTGGCTCAGTCACATCTCCACATCCTATTTTTGGCCAGATCCCCAGTGAGGGTCCCTGCTTTTCTCCATCCTGACCCTCTCCATGCCCAGTTCTGTTTTCTTATCTGCTTTCCCCTTTAGAACATGAGCTCTTTACAGAACCCCAGCTGTAACACGGACACACTAAGGACACCTTGATAAGTTCTACTTGAATAAATTAATAAATGCATGAAGGACATATGTACTACCTTTATGTCATATGCAAAGACATGTAATATAGCTTTGGGGCATGCATTTACCAACAGCTTTAATTTATGAAGAAGAGAGGAAGGCCGTCATTTTACAGGGTAAGTGTATGGGGGGAATCTAGGAGCTAGCATTGAGCCTGAAGGTGTGGCCTTTGGAGCCAGGAGCCCTAGATTCAAATCCCAGGGCTTTTGCTTGCTCCTGGTATGACTTTGAAATGATGGTGATTGTACTTAACCTCAAGGATTGTGGGGAGGGTTAGATGATGGTTGAAAACCTATCAAAGGGAAGTATTTTCATTCCCATGTTATGGATGTAGAAGCTGAGACTCAGAGAAGTGATATCCCTATCACAAGGCACACAGCTGGTAAGGAGCAGAGCTCAATTTGAACCCAGTCCATCTCTATTTATGCACAGGGGTGGAGAAGCAGAGGCCTCATACTTCCAAGCTCTGAGATTTTAGTCTCTGGATAGCAATCTCCAGAAATACTCTACACTTAGGGCCTGAAAAAGATGCCTCAGGAAGGATCTGCTTCCCTTCCTGGCTCATAGTAGTTGTTCAGTATAACTCGAGTAAAGGTCTCCAAAGAGTTCTGTCTAGTCTTCAACATTTCCCGCTCCCTGGACAGTGTCGGGAGGTCTGTTCCTTGGTCCTTTTTTTTTGCCAGGGTGTTGGCAGCAAACTCTTCCTTATTCAGACCTTTCTCCTGTCCCAGCTCTTCATGGGGGAGGGTCATTAAGAAAGCTTTTTCCCAGGAAGAGCTGTGCCTTCTCCAAGTCTCCGGAGTTGAGTGCCCCAGCCCCTGGCTCTCAAAGGCTGCCCTTGTGGGTTTCAAAACAACCCCCAGGCCTGCAGGCTGAGAACCTAGCCCCCGACCCCCCTATCTTTAGAAACCCAAGGTCCATTGCTAGCTAGAGTCAGCTATGGTAAAACCTAAAGAAAATCATTTGGGGATGTTTTCAAATAGCGTCTGGTGGAACAAAAGAGCAATTCATCCTGCGTAGCTTTTAGTAATCTGCTTCCCATTCTGGGAATTAGATTGTTCAATTAAGCGAGAGGGCGTCAAGGCAGGCTGCATGACTCAAAAGTTTGCAGCATCCAAAATGTGGAAGAGAGGGGACCTGAGCCAGCTCCCTCCTGGCTGATCTGCCTCCTCTGCTGCCCCTCTACCCCTGTACCATTTCCAGTTTTCAAATTCCAGTTCAGAAAACAACCGCATCAATAAGAAGGCATGTGTGTTTGTGCCCCCCTGCTAGCTAGGGACCTCATGTAAGTATTTCTTTAATGAAAAATTCAGAGCCTGGGGTGGACTGGGAAAAGCACACCATCTGCACTGGCCCACTTTCTCTCCTGTGTGGGCTTCACCCTTCTCATTCACCAGCTGCTGGGCATTTGGGTTGCTGTTGGGGGCAGTGGGCAAGGTGGTAGATATATGTCGCCTAGGAGACTCTTAATCTAGAAACAAGGTACTTGATGAACACCATGAGGTTTCCCTGCAGAATTTTGGGAGTGAGTGGGTACATCACAGTATTTTGGTGGGGAGAAAGTCAAGCCCTTCAGTAGCTTCTCGAAGGATACAGGATACCGTCCCCAGGTCCGCTTCAAAAATACTATTCAGGTGGAATTTGTAGGTCATTCCTTCATTGCCAGGGAACTCTACTTCTGTAGTGTAGAAGCCTTATCATGCATAAGCAGTCCTTGGGGAAATGTGGCAAAATGCAGCTGCCAGGGAGCTGTACAGAAAAGATTCAGACTCCGTGGGTCTGGGATGAGGTGCAGGAATTTTTGTATTTTTAGTAAGTGTTCCACAAAGGCTGTGCTCTTTGGCCCACTACTCTGTCATGATAATAGATATTCTTGAAGGTTTTATTTAATGGCCTGTAGGTCTTAAAAGAATTAAAGCCAGAAACTACTAAGACATAAGAAATGAAATAAAACACAAAAAACTGTTGCTGGGGCGCCTGGGTGGCTCAGTCCATTAAGCCTCAGACTTGGTTTCTGCTCAAGTCATGACCTCAGGGTCGTGAGAGTGAGCTGAGCACAGAGCCTGCTTGAGATTCTCTCTTTCTCTCCTTCTGCCCCTCCTGCTACTGCTCTCTCTCTAAAATAAATAAACCTTGAAAAAGCAAAAAACAACCTATTGTAGCTATGTGGCTGTCTCCTTCCTTAAATAACTTGGATTTTTTTTTTTTTTTTTTTTTTTTGGTCTAACATACTAGTAGAGGGCAAAACTTATACACACTTACCTTTTTATCTGTAGTATTAGTCGTACATAGTAGGTGCTCAATAAATGTGTATTTAAGTGGATTTTCCCACTTCTGGCTATAGGTCTGAAAGCTGGTTTCCTTTCAGGTGGGTCCACAGCTGCACACAGCCCAGTTTTGTTTGGGGGACTGCCGGATTTCTCCAGCAGGGACTGGGGCTGGAGGGAGCCTGTAGACCAGGGCTAATTGGTGTCATTGGATAATTAATGCAGAATCAGGCCCTGAGCAGATTCCCAGGGAGACAGACACTGAGGGAGGCTTTCATGCTTGGTGGGATGGGAGCTGCTTGCTCAAAGGACGTTCCCAGAGCGCTGAGGCAACCGGCGTGGTCCAGCGGGGGTGGTTTGGCAGCCAGAATGGGGTTCGTGGAGTGAGTTTGGAGGGGGTTTGTTTTGGTGCCATGGTTCTACACAATATGGAGCGTGGCAAGTTTGACTTTAAAGAAACACAAACCCCAGGCGTGGGCTCTGGGAGCCAGGCCTGTGTCAACCCTGAAGAATTGATGGTTCTGAAGGAAGACTGGGGCAGGAGGCACTGGCTCAGTGTAGCCAGGGGTCCTCCCCCTCCTGTGGATAGCCCATCTCTCAGCATGTTATTCAGGGCTCCCAGGGATACTCCTCTGTTTACCTTTTCTGCATTTCCCTTCTGATCCCCATGCTCCAGCATTCCCCAGGTATCCCATGCTCTGTGTTCTGGCTAATCCCTCGATCTAAAACAACCTTAACTCCCTCTCTCTCCTGACTAAATCCCATCATCCTTCAAAGGTTAGCTCAAATATCACTTCTTCCAGAACGCTTTCCCTGACCCCCTGTGTATCGGTCAGGATTAGTTGGGTTTTGCCACGATAACAAACACCTCCAAAGATCTCAGTAGCTTAAAGCAACAATGTTGCTTTCTTGATCACACCACATCTTGGACAAGGGGTAGCAGAAGGGCCTCATGAAGTCACTCAGGAACTTAAGCCTCTAGAAGCTTCATCTTGATACATACCCTGTCATGACAGCAACAATAGGGAAAAGGGAAAGAGGGGAACTGCACCACCTGGCCCTGGAAGTGACACAGGTGCCACTGGCCAAAGCAAGTTCAGTGTTCACTCTTTAGTTCAGCAGGCCAGGGATGTATAATGCTTCTGCTGAGGGAGGGACCTGGAATGTGTATGGACAGTGCTACAGTCTCCTGGCAACCTTGAGATAGGCTAGATGCTTCCTGGTCTCTCCAGAGCCCCTACAACTTCCTCTCCTTGCCCCGCTTACCATAAACCATCTACTAACTGGCCTGTCTTTTTCCCCATGAGTGAATCCATGAAGACAGAAGGCTGGGTCTTGTTCTTCTCTGGGGTCCCCATACCCAGCCCTGGGTTTGGCTCAGAGGAAGTGCTCAGCAAATGGTAAAGTGCAGGTGAATGAGTGGGTGGCCCATCCCTGCCCCTCTATAGCACTAGCTTTGCTGGGGGTTGGTCAGGGTGGGTTTCCAGCCTCTGTGACTCTCCCTACTCCCCTCTGCAGGCGCCGGGTCTTGGCCATCTCAGATGGGATTGAGCACATTGGGAACCTCCGCTGGGAGCTGGCCTTGTGTCTCCTGGCAGCCTGGACCATCTGTTACTTCTGCATCTGGAAGGGGACCAAGTCCACAGGGAAGGTAAGAGGTGCATCTTGAAGCAACAGCCATGGGCAGGGGAGGATATGAGCTGTCCTTGTGCGAGATCACACGTGAACTGTAGAGTGCCAGGGAGTTCACATTGCAAAAGGCAACTCTTCTGTGGGGTGGTAGGAGGAACACTGGACTGAGAGTCCACTCAGGAGCCCAGAGCTAGAATCCCAGGGTACCACTCACTTGCTGCACACCTCAGGGCTATTCAGTTCCCTTCTGAGCCTCAAGTTGCTCATCCGTGAAATAACAAAGCCCGTTCTGTCTTATGGAGAGCCATGCAAGGAAGGGGGAGGTAAAGTGCTTTGAACCCTGGAAGAAGTGCTAAACTACTACCATGGGATTTTGTAATGAAGACATGTGCTCCAGGCACATGCGAGGGCAAGAAATGCTGGCTGCCTACACTGATAGGCCCCGAGACCTCACCCACCTGGAGTCTGTGGAGGGAAGGGCAGATGCTTCCATCTTGTTACTGTGCTATCTATACCATGTAGCCTCCAGGACCTCTGTCTCCTTAGGAAAGAGAAATAGGAGGAGGCAGACAATCTCAATAGGCCTGGTCAGAAGGTTACCACGGGCCGCTTGCCAGAACCTAAGGCTTGGCCTCAGCTAACTGTCAGGGGGGCTCGAAACATAGAGTAGCAGGGGGACGTCTTTAGCAGAGCCATCTGTGCTGCAAGGATCAATACAGAGGTTGTAGGTAGCTCATAGACAAGTCCAGCCTACTCGTGTGTTTTATTTAAGAAAAGAAAGTAAAGAATTAGTTGCAAGCATTTAAAAATCCAGAGAGTTCATGGTGAAAAAGTAAATATGAGTCTGGTATCCTTTGGAAAGTTGAAAGGTTTGGTGACCTAGGGCCTGCATGCCTACACAGCAGCATTTGGCTGAGCTGCGCAGCAGCCACATCCTTCTAGGGATGCTCTGCTTGGCCATACTCCCCACCATTCCCTATTGCCCTGACCCTTTGGCTGAATGTCAGTGCCATTAGTGTCCTCATTTGTGCTGTTCCATTTTTTTCTTGTGGGAAAGAGGACATGAAGCTTTACTCACTTCTGGGTCACTCCTTGCCTGCCTGTTTCCAGCAGGCATTTGCTCATCACCTTTATTCTAATCTGTTAGCTTGGTCAGGAGCTGGAGGTCAAACCTCCAAGGAAATGGGAACTTAACAACTCTGGGTCCTTTTACAAAAGATGGTTCCCTCAGCTGCCACAGTGGTAAGTGTTTGGCAGGTGGACATACTTGTTGGAGGGAAGTTAGGAGAGCAGAAAACAGGTACCAACAAGCCCCCATGCTGTGAGCTCTAAGGGAGCTGAGGGTATACTAGAAAGGAATCATAATGTGCCCGGGGGGTGAGGTGTCAGAGAAAAGAGAACGGACACCCATGTCCTTTTGGCCAAGATGATTTTTCTCTAGTTTATATCAGGAGAAAGTAATAGATAGCATGCAAGACCATGGGGAAGGGGAGGGAAAACTGAATGGGAAGGGATCAGAGAGGGAGACAAACCATAAGAGACTCTGGGCTCCAGGAAACAAACTGAGGGTTACAGAAGGGAGATGGGTATGGGGATAGGGTAATGGGGTGATGGATCTTGAGGAGGGTGTGTGTTGTGATGAGCACTGGGTGTTATATTCAACTAATGAATCGTTGAACGCTACATCAAAATCTAATGATGTACTATATGCTGACTAACTGTACATAATTTTTAAAAAGCAGTAGGATTTTTCTATTTTTCCAAATCTAAAAATCTGTGCGTAATTGATATACTTCTTTAGACTATATACACTTTTTTCCTGTTCCCCTCTTTGCTGCCTCTTGTGGCTAAAGAGGAGGAGAAAGACTTGGAGGGCTGAAGACTTGGAGGGCTGAAAGTGTGGAATCAGGATTCACATCTCAGGTCTGTCACTCACTAGCTGTGACCATAGCATGTCACTTAACTTCTTTGAGCCTCAGTTTCCTCTTATGCAAAATGGGGATTGATATGAGGCTTTTCTCACGGAGTGGTTGCCAATTATGGCAAGTGCTGAATAATGGGGTGATCTTAAAAAATCTTGTTATAAAGATAAAATTTATTCGTTTGAGAAGTAGTTTCTGGGTATCTATACCTAGCATTGTTCAGTGGATATCCAAAGATGAACAAAACACAGCCTTTACCTTCCCAGTTAACGTATGTGAGAGGGCCTTGTGAATGGTAAAGAGAAGGGAGGAGGTGTCATGGTTGATACCATGATTGCTTCAATCAAGATTACAACTTTCCTGGGAGTCAATGCCAAGGCCAGTGGACTTGGCTGGGTGGCAGTTGTGTGTGGTGAGGTTTGAGGGCCACTGGACAAGATGTTAGTGCATGCCTGTGCTTGGGTTGTCCATGTGCACATTTGGCCTTGAGTTCTTGGGCCCAGGACATGGGCCTTACCAAAGTTTGGTTCCACCCAGTCCTCAGGAAGAAGCTGAGTCCCACAGTAGGCCACTTGCCATTGGTTGAGCCATCAAGCTTGTGTGTAGAGAATGCAGGGACTGGGGTTTAAGAAAGGACCAGCAGGCTGCATTCTTGGAGATTTCAAAAGAAGCATATGGGAAGGTATGGGAGAGAACATTCATCCACAGTCTTCTGCTCCCTGCACACTCTGCCAGGAATTTTTCATCCACATTAGCACACACAATCCCACAACCTGGGGAGGTATTACCTCTTAGCCTCTGGAGATGAGACCCAGAGGCTAAGAGGTTCAGGAACCTGGGCTCAATTACTTGAAGACTTTGCACTGCAACACTGACCCAGAGCTGCTCCATCTTACCTGTCCTTAGACTTGATCAAATTTTAGGCTGTCATGATGTTTTGAGTGATGTCCTTTTATACATTCTGCCTGAGCCTACTTGCTCTTGCCTCTAGTAGATATGGTAATGATGGCAACAGTCAAAGTGCTCGTGGTAGTAACAGATAATCATCACTGAGTGATTCACAGGCCCACTCCATTCAGATCATGAAACAAGCCCAGGAGACAGGGGCAATCATTATCTCTGTTCCAGATGAGGAAACTGAAGCTTGTGGGAGGAAGTAAGTAGCTTGCTTAAGGACCCTTGGGTAGGAAGCAGACCCCACGTCTTGGTGACCATATAGTCTGTGCCTTAGATGAGTGTACCGTCCTGCCTGTCACCTGTGATGTAGGGACAATGACAGTTTTCTTATGGGCTGGTTATAGTGAGGCAGTTAATGAGCTAGCTTAGCACACTGTGGGTGCTCAATGGTTGTTGGTTGCCAGTGGATCTAGATGGGCTTTTAAGGGAAATACTTAAGTCAGATGAGCCAATGCAGCATTTTTCCTGAAGGCTTCGTTTCAAGGGTTCTTCCCCCTATACTATTCTCAAGACCAGGGTTAGCATCCAGGATGGGATGTGGTTTTCCAGAGCTGCTTGATTTCTTAGAAATTATCTGGTCCATCCCCTCCCTTATTTTATCACTCAGGAAACTGAGGCTCAGAGAGCAGAAGCGACTTACCCAAGGTCATGCAGTAAATGACCACTGTCAGGTCAGGAACTGGAGCCTGGTGGCCCAACTTGTCAGCTGTTTATAAATGATGAGATTCTGACAGTTTTAGGGGACCAGGAGTCTCTGATCGGCACACGATATCTTCTTAAGAGAGGGGGTGATTCTTTTCTTACTGTTTATTGTGCACCTCTTCTTGGACACAAGCCCAGAGTCCAAAGGTTTTTTAGGTTCTGTACAAAAACAGCTAAGAATAAACACAGGTCATCTGAGTCTCCCTGAGTGGGCAGCTGCCACCCCTGTCTCTTGCTTGTGGGGCCCTGGCCAGAGCCGCTTTCATGAGGCTGTCCAAGGAAGGAGAACCCTGTTTTTCTGCTCTTCTCCAGGACATGGCTGAGTTCCAGCCCACTTCCCATACTCAGACCTCAGCAGAAATTCTAAAATTTCACTAACTTGAGAAAAGTTTCCTGGTCCCCTCTTTTATCTAAGGGAAAAACAATAACCCCAGCTTTAGCTTAAGATTCAGCAAACTGCTCCTAGAGGCAGACATTGCAGTCCTGGCCTGTTAGCAGGTGACTAAGAGGAGATTTGGGATCAGTTCACAAATGAGTAGATCACAGATGAATCTGTGACAGGGTCCCAGGTGAAGGCCCAGCCCCACTCCCGCAGCTCAACAGGCAGCACGTGGGCTCCCGAGTCTGCTCTGGCATTAGCATCCCCCAACCCTGCCCCGCCACTGATAGTCTCTGCAGATGTCCTTTGGGGCTGTCCTCTTCCACACCACATTCAAGTGCTTTACAGCCCTCTGATGTCACAGAACCCAGCATTTGGTATCTCCCCAGGGTCAGAGTGAGCAACCTTTCAGAAAAAGCTGCTCTAGTTTGGAGATACTGTGTTCCAGCTTCAGAATGTAGCAAGGTGCCACATCCTGTTCTTAATAAGCATTTGTGGAATGAATGAATTCTCCCTGCACCTGGGCGCTCCCCACAAGGTACTGGGATGCCGTAGAGGGGATGGTGGGCCATCTTGTCCCTATAGAGTGTGCAGCCTAGCAGGGCAGGCACAGACAGATAAGCAATTGCAATTCAGTGTATTAGTGCTAGCATTCACAATAGGACAGTTGGAGAATCAGATGCTACAAATGTTGGGGTTCTGATGGCTGAGAATTGGCTCTGGAATATTAGAGTGTAGCTTGTCCAAGCTGGGAGACATGTTGGTTTTTAATTTCAAACCCTATTTTATAAATAAGGCAGTAAAGGCCCACAGAGGTTGCATGGTTTGCCTAAGACCACCCTGTTTGGAAGGAGTGGTGCTGGGATTCAAGCCCAAGTCTGTCTGCCCTCCCTAAGCCTGAGCCTCCTCTGCTCTCATGCCCCCAGCTGGAGACCTTATGCAGGCTCCGTGTGAACACGTTGATTATAGTTCTCCGCACATGGTAGGTACTCAGAAAGCTGTTTATTTCACCCACCCCAGTCCAACAGCTATGGTTTTAGTTCTGCACAGTGATCTTTTTATCTCTTTAGACACTAGTGGAAATGCTAGAAATCTGGATTAGAAAAATAAGTAAAAACCTTTCTCAATTATTTATTAAATTTTGCAAAGATGCAGGATCCTAAGATACTTGCTTTCTTTCTTTTTTTTTTTTTTTAAGATTTTATTTATTTATCAGACAGAGAGATCACAAGTAGGCAGAGAGGCAGGCAGAGAGAGGGGGGAAGCAGGCTCCCCACCAAGCAGAGAGCCCGATGCAGGGCTCGATCCCAGCCCCCTGAGTTCATGACCTGAGCTGAAGGCAGAGGCTTTAACCCACTGAGCCACCCAGGTGCCCCAGATACTTGCTTTCTTTAGGAGGAAACTTCCAGGCTATTTGTACCTTGTCAGCCTCTGGATGATGAACAGTTTTACTCTGGATAATTGAAATCAAGTGACCACAACATGGAGACATCTTTGTGATTTTTCTGTGTCCTTGGTTTTTGTAGTTTGTTTTTAAAAGACTTTATTTTTTTTCCTCTCTTTTTAAAATTTTTTAAAAGATTTTATTTATTTATTTGTCAGAGAGATAGAGAGAGTATAGGTAGGCAGAGTGGCAGGCAGAGGGAGATGCAGGCTCCCTGCAGAGCAAGGAGCCCGATGTGGGACTCAATTCCAGGATGCTGGGATCATGACCTGAGCCGAAGGCAGCTGCTTAACCGACTGAGCCACCCAGGCATCCCAAGACTTTTATTTTTTAGAGCAGCTCTAGCTTTACAGCAAAACAGAACAAGAGGTACAGAGACTTCCCATATATCCCCTGCCCCTACACATGTGTAACCGCCCCGAGATCAAAATCCCCCACCAGAGTTGGGCATTTGCTGTAACTGATGAAACTACAGATGCTTCATCATCACGCAAAGTCCGTAGTTTCCAAATGCCTCACTCTTATTGGTGTACATTCTGGACATTTGGATGAATGTATAATGACAGGTATCCACCCTTAGAGTATAATACAGTATTGCCCTAAAATCCTTTGTGCTCCCCCTTTCCGTCTCCCCTGCATGCAACCCCTGGCAACCCTTCATCTTTTGACCATCTCTGTAGCTTCTGCTTTTCCAGAATGTCGAATCATTGGAACCATACAGTATGTGGTCTTTTCAGATTGGCTTCCTTCACTTAGTAATGTGCAATTAAGGTTCCTCCATGTCTTTTGATAGCTTTCTTTTTAGTACCAAATAATATTCCATTGTCTGGGTGTGCCACAGTTTATCCATTCACCTTTTTAAAAATTGGCTTAGTTGAGTATAGTTGACACACAGTGTTCTATTAGTTGCAGGTGTACAACATTGTGTTTCAGTATCTTTATGTGTTACACTGTGTTCGCCACATGTGGAGCTGCTGTCACCACAGGACACTGTTGTAATACCATTGACTGTAATTCCCTGTGCTTACCTTTCATGCCTGGGACTTAGTCATTCTATCCTGTATCTCCCATCCCCCTACCCTGCCTCCCCTCTGGCAACCATCAGTTTGTCCTCTGTATGTATGTATATGATTCTGGTTTTTGTTAGTTTATTCATTTGTTTTGTTTTTTATTTTATTTTTTAAATGATTATTTATTTATTTATTTGACAGCGATCACAGGTAGGCAGAGAGGCAGGCAGAGAGAGAAGGAGAAGCAGGCTCCCCGCGGAGCAGAGAGCCCGATGTGGGGCTCAATCCCAGGACCCCGAGATCATGACCTGAGCTGAAGGCAGAGGCTTTAATCCACTGAGCTACCCAGGTGCCCCTGTTTTGTTTTTTAGATTCCATATATAAGCAAAATCATGGTATTTATCTTTTCTGTCAGACTTATCACTTAGCATAATACCCTCTAGGTCCATCCATGTTGTTGGAAATGGTAAGATTTCATTCTTTTTAGAGCTGAGTAATATTCCATTCCAGCTTCTTTATCCATTCATTTATTGATAGACACTTAGGTTGCTTTCATATCTGAGCTATTGAAAATACTGTTGGAATAAACACTGCAGTGCCTATCTATTCGCCTATTGATACACATTTTGGGTACTTCCAAGATTGGCAGTGATGAATAAAGCCATTATAAACATTCGTGTGCAGATTTTTGTGTGGACATAAGTTTTCAACCTTTGGATAAATACCAAGGAGGGTGATTGCTGGATGGCATGGTGAGAGTTTTGTTTTGTTTTAAGATTTATTTACTTACTTATTTTTGAGAGAGAGCACAGTGGGGGGGGGGTGCGGGGGGGGTGCGGAGGGAGAGAGAAATTAAGATTCCGCATGGAGTGCAGAGCCCAATGTGGGTCTCTGTCTCAAGACCCTGAGATCACAACCTGAGCCGAAACCAGGAATTGGACGCTTAACCGATTGTGCCACCCAAGGATCCCAAAGACAGTTTTGTAAGAAACTGTGAACCTATCTTCCAAAGTTGGCTGTACCATTTTGCATTCCCACCAACAATAACTTATGCTTTATATGCTCACCATCATTTTGTGCTGTCAGTGTTTTGGAGTTTGGCCATCCCAATAGGTATGTAGTAGTGTCTCATTGTTTTAATGTTTAGTTCTCGATGACATTATGAAGAACATCTTTTCATATGTTTACTTGTCATCTGTGTATCTTCTTGGTGAGGTGTCTGTTAGGGTCCTGGGCCCATTTTGTAATGGGGTTGCCTTTTCATTGTTGAGTTTTAAGGGTTTTGGGGTATTTTAGATATGTGCCTTGCAGCTGTTTTCTTCCAGTCTTTGGTGTGTCTTCTCACTATCTTGACGTTATCTTTAGCAGAACAGAAATTTTTCATTTTAATGTAATGTATCCTATCAACTGTTTGATGGATCCTGCCTTTAGTGTTGTGTCTAAAATGTCGTGGCTAGGGGGTGCCTGGGTGGCTCAGGGGGTTAAGCCTCTGCCTGTGGCTCAGGTCATGATCTCAGGGTCCTGGGATGGAGCTCTGCATCAGGCTCTCTGCTCAGCGGGGAGCCTGCTTCCCTTTCTTTCTCTGCCTACTGCTCTTCCTACTTGTGATCTTTCTCTCTCTCAAATAAATACATAAAAATCTAGAAAAAAAAAAAAATCATGGCCGGAGCTAGGTTTTCTCCAGTTATCTTCTAGGACCCTTATAGTTCTGTGTTTTATATTTAGGTCTGTGATCATTTTGAGTTACTTTTTGTGAAGGATATAAGTAAAGTCTGTTCTAGATTTATTTTTTACATGTGGATGTCCATTTGTTGAAAAGACCAACTTTGCTCTGTCCTTTTTTGTTTGTTTTTGTTTTGTTTTGTTTTTTAATTCATCAACCAAATTCATCTTGACCACCCCTGACACCCATTCTTCCTCCAAGTTATTTTTGACATCGTCTCCCTTTCTGTCTCATGCAGTTATTGACCGAGTCTCCTTTTGTAATCTCCCTGGCAAACATCCTGTCCTCCCCGTTTTTGTTGTCCATTCATCTACTCACTCACCCACACATGCAACAAATATTGAGCCTTTGGTGGCTCCCCAGTACCTCCAGAGTGAAAATTGCTCTTAGAATTTCCCACTTGTACAAACATATTGCTGACATGCAGAATAATACAAATGCTGTGTATTCTATGAAACAGCAATTTCAAATAAATTCTTTGTGTTCCTGTCTTCATTCTGTTTTATCAAGTGATAGCATGTGAAGCAATGTCATGGTTTTGCAATATTTTCTCAATACCTCCATGCATATTTGTTGAAGATGGAAAAATCTGGTCATTACTAGTTGTCCTTCTTTTGTGGCTTTGCTAAACCTTAGTCTAATTCAGGGATTAACCAAATCAGGCCAATGGCCTGTTTTTATAAATAAAGTTTCATTGGAACACAGCCACATCCATGTCTATAAGCAGAGTTAAGTGCAACAGAGTTAAAGTGTTGTGACAGAGACTGTGTGATCCACAAAGCCTAAAATATTCACTGTCTGGTACTTAACAGAAAGCGTTTGTGGATCTGTAATCTGTTAAACTAACTCCGGCAGACTCCTTGCCATTTAACAAGAAACTAACATAAACAGCTGTCACCCAAAGCATGTTCCGATTCAAACACTGCAAAGCTACAGTGATAATTGCAATGGGGAACTCTTCTCAAAAATCCTTAAAATCTCACCCCAACATTTTCAGCCCCCAAATGTGCTATTTCTTGTATCCAAATGCTCACTTGGTATAGATGTTGCTCATTCACTCATGCATCCTGTAAGTGTCTGTTGCACACTTACTGTGAGCCAGGTACCAGGGTGGGGCTCTTTGCAGTGGTGAGAGAGCCAGACCATGGAGCTTACAGCCTGGTGGGGGAGATGGAGAATGAGCAAGTCATTGAAATGCAGCGGATGGAAGAAAAGCGGGGCTGGGAGAAGAAAGAACAAGGGCAGGAGGCACCTTGAGTGGGGGTGTCCATCTGTGATGGGAAGGATGAGAAGGGATTGGCCAGGTGAGCGGTACTCGTGAAGTTCTCAAATGGGAACGACCTTGTTAAGGTGCAGCTGAGCAAGTTGGGGCCCAGACAGAGTCAGGGGTGGCAGGAGATGGGGCAGGAGACATCGGCAGGGGTCAGACCTTGTAGGCTGTGGGGAAAGCTTGGGTTTTATTCTGAGTGTGATGGAGAGCCACGGAATGTTCTTAAGCAGGAGTAGCATAATCTGAATTTCATCCTGAAAAGCTGGCTCTGGCTGCTTGTTGTGAATGGATGGGTGGGAGAGAGAGAGAGGTTGTAGGAGCCGTGTTAGCAGGTGACCAAGGCGGAGGTGGCAGCGGAGTAGAAACAATCAGTCACATCAAATGCCTTTTGGTGTAACATCCTTGTTCTGTGGGGGTAGAAGTTTCAAGAACTTGTAGGGGTTCAAGAACTTGTAGTACTTTGACTTTTGAATGGGGGTGGCTCTCCCCAGCCTCTGCCTTCTGCAGACAGCCATCCTGCTCCCCAGATAGGGTGTCCCCTCATGTTGCCCCCCACTCCCTCCCCAGCCGGCTCGTCCTTTGCTCTCTCCTCTGCCCAATTTCTTCTGTCCTCCTCTCTGTGGATGATTTATGGATTTTTCCCCCTCGTTTCCTGGTCTCCAGGAGCAGAGGTTGAGAGGGGAGGGCACAGCAAAAACAATTCTGGTCCCTTCCCCGCCCCTTGCTATTGCCGCTTTAAAGGAAGCTGCAGGATTAGCTGGGATTTTAAGAAGAATCCTGCCTTTTCACTGCTTTGGGGCTCTGTTTTTATTCTTTTCAGAACTCTAGGACACCAAGGCAGGAGAAAAGAAAACACACACACACACACACACACACAGCCGCACTCACACAGAAACAGCTGCAAATAGCCTTGAATTGATTTTTTTTTCCCCCTTTCCTTTCCTTCATTCACCAACAAGTAGAGGAATTGGAGGTGGCACAAGGACTCTTAAACAGCCCGCATCGTCTGCATGATGATGATAGCAAAGCAAATGCTTTATGTGGCACTTTGATCCAGACCCTGTTCTAAAGCCCTCATGACGTTAACCCACTGAGTCCCCACAACAAGCCTGTGAGAGAGGTGTGACTGTCATTCCCATTTTGCAGATGAGAATACCAAAGTTCACAGTGCTTAAGCTGTGTGCCCTAAGATCTTGGGGCACCAGAGCCCATCACGGTGGGGAAGGAGCATGGTGGGGCCTCTGGGCAGGCGAGGGCACCTACTCCAGGCAGCCTGCCCTAGAGCTGCCTCAAGGAGGCACAGCTTTGAGGGGCCCTTGGAGGCTCCTCCCTGGAGTGCCTGCCTTTTTCTCCACTGCCTCCCCTCAGATTAAGGCGTGTTGTAGCCGCCAGCAGGGAAACGACCAGGAGCCCCACACAGAAAATTTATTCTTCGGGAGCACCCTATAAAGTGGCTAATGGATTCAATGAGGCATAAAGCAGGAGTAAAGGGAGCAGGGGAAATAAAAGGGAAAGATGTATGAAAGGGAAGAGAACAGGCCCAGGGAAGGAACTGGGCAGCGCTGTCTCTGGGCCCTCAAGTGGCCTTTGTTGCCGCCCAAAGCGAGTGGGGCCGGCGTTGGTGGCAGGGCTGTCCCAGCGGCCCGGCTGATGTCCGCATTCAGAGCGGAAACTAGAACACTCATGAGAAGCATGCAGAGAGCCGGCGGCCGGCGCGGGGCGAGCCCTGCCCTCGGGCCCCCAGAGCCCGAGGACACCCCAGGCCACTGCGGAGAGGTTTTGGTGCCCAGTCGGGAGAGCTTCTCCCACAACTGTGGTTTGGGGAGAGCCACAGATTGTCACATTAAGTCAAAAGAGTTTAGCGTCTTGATTCAAGCCTTTCTTTGGCCTTGACTGACAGCGCTTCACCTTTAGCGGGAACCCTGGCAGCGAGGAGACTTGGAAAGGAGGGAAGCTTTGGGACTCAGTAATACCGTCTTTATTAAAGCACAAAGGCCCCCCAAAGTCTGAGTGGTTGCTGGATGGGAGGGGTTCTGCAGGGGCTGGCCGCCTCCTGAGAAAACCCGTTGGAGCACTGCAAGGGGGACCTAAGCAGGGGCGGCGGGCACTCTTAACCCGTGGGGAGCGGAACGCCTCCGGTCCCCAGCACTCGGTGGAGCGGCCCACGTGTGTGGCCTCCCTGGGAAACGGGAACCCACCCTCCCTGATGGCAGGCGTAGAAGAGTCGAAGTGGCTTTGCTCTCCGTGTGAGACAAAGCACAGTGCTTTTGGAGAACAAAACCAGAAGCGAGTGGCTACTCGTTTTGTGCCTCTTGAATATCAGCACTGTGCTAGGCACTCACAAAGAGCTGCGTGCTGTGTATCCTGCCTTCAAGAATCTGGCAGAGGAGAAGAAGACGACAATGAAGAGGAATAGATAGAATAAGCCACCTTTTGGAGTCAAGAGTCACACCCTACCACTTGCAGACTATGTGACAGAGTGCAGGCCACCATTGCCTTCTCTGGCTATTCACACACTTCCTCTTGCAGGGCCTCAGTTTCCCCTTCTGCCAAAGTTAGGGTGACACGTGCAGTGACAGGTCAGTGGCTGTGCAGGTGTCACTCATGAGATAACAATTGAGGCGGGGGTGGGGGACGGCAGTCAGAGCCTGCTGGAGACAGGAGGAGGACCTGGGATCGGGTCTAGGAGGTTCTGGGCAGGGGTGGTGAGGGAAGGGTGATGCGCATAGACCCAAAGGGGTGTCCGGGGGAGCACTGAGAGGTGATGTGAGCTGGGTGAAAGTCACCCAGCCGGTATTGTAGCAGTGGCTATTTCAAAGCAAAAAATGGTCTCTCCCCACATGCTGCCTTTTGATGCTTATATATGTGTAACCATAGCTTATACCCTGTTTAATCATAAGAGGATGTAATTCAATATTTTACATTTTCATTTAACAGTCCTTCCCAAAGTATGTTCCCTCATTTTGCCATAATATGATTTCTAAATTCCACTGAGTAAATGTCCCATGACTTAATAAGCTACTCTGTGACCACTGGGCTCTTAGGATACTTCACAGTTTTCCTCCATCGTTGAAAATGCTAAAGGAAATACTTTATTCATATGGTTTTCCTTCCTTCTGGAAGGTCATTTTGAAGGGAAGGTTAAAAGGGGTGAAACCTAAAAAAAAAAAAAAATTTAATTAAAAAAAAATTTTTAAAAAAAGGGGGTGAAACCTCTGCCAAAATCACCGGTCTCATCCATCCAGAAAACCTCTGTCCACTACCTGCCTCCCCCAGCAAGGCAGGTACCCCCTAGCAACTCCCCCGTCACATCCGGTTCACTTCCCTCTGCCCTGACATTCTGGCCATGGCTGACGGTCCATCTCGAATCCCTCCTTGGCATTTGGGAAGTGCTAGCATTGGATGGAGGAGATTTAAGTTTCCTTCGCTCCAAACAAGTCTTCCCTTACACATGCTTCCCTGTCTCTATGCCGCTCTATGCACGACCAGTCCTCCCTGTGTCCCTGGCAGTAATGGGCATTGGCTAGGTAATGGGCAGCACCATGCCTTGTTCCAGCTCCTGCTTCCTCATCCACTGTTTTTCTGCCCCTCCCTGATGTCTCTTTTTCCTCCAGGAAGCCTTCCAGACCCCCTCCACACTCATCCTACTTGGCCGTCTCTTAACTCCTCCGCTGGCTCTTGATGGCAGCAGCACACAGCGGCCCCAAGTTTGCCTGTCATTGCCTCATGCCTGCCAGGCTTTTGGGCTCAGGGAGACTTCTTAGTTTGAGAGACAAATATTTATTAAGCATGCCCTGTACCTGGGACTACAGATATCAACCCTAAACAAGTTAAGAGGCTGGAGTGTCGGCAGGCAAGTAAACAGGCAGTTATGAAACGTCCCTGTGCTGGGGATGGTCCTGGGGAAGCAGTGGCATCCAAGCTGGGTGGTTATTAATTACCCCAAGGCAGAGGAGAAAGGGGAGTCCAGGAAGAAGGAACTGCATAAAAGCCAAAAAGCTGGCTTACATCCTTTTCCCCTTCCTCCTCTCTTCCATTTTCCTTCTGTCTTTTACTCTGTCCCTTCTTCTTCCCTCCTCCTCCTTTGGTGAGTGACATCCATTGCTTGTCAGGGGCTCTTGTGCATTTCTTTATCCCTAGGGTAAGCCACTTGGTAGGTGCTGGGAGAGTTCGCTTATTAGTTGATCCAGTCAGCTGACAAGTATGCGATGCCTGTCATGTGCTAGGATCTGTTTGATTGATTGGGGTGAAAGTTCCAAAGTATTTCCTGACAGTCATACAACCAAGCCCTGTTTCCTGCAACCCCCCTCCCAGTGGCTAGGAAAAGAGCAGAAAGAAGACCTGTCTTGGGGGAGAGGAGTGAAAAATGTGGCAGTGTCCCTAGGAATTGTGTGTGAGCCCAAGTGTGCAGCAGTAGGTGTGAGACCTTTGTCTAAGGTCCAGCAGCAAAGGGAGGGTGATCTCACAGGTCTAGAGAGGGGATGCGGGGAGATGGTGTCCCAGAAGCTATGGAGTCAGATTGACCCAGGTTCAAAGCTCGGGTCTTTGCCCTAAGCTGAGTAAATGATTTACTGTTTACTGTGCACCAGACATTGGGGTGGGCATTCTACATTCATTATTTAAGTTAACCTTCACAACGGACTGTCAGGTGAGTGTTAGCAAATCCACTTTATAATTGAAGACACTGGGGCCCACAGGTGCACAGGGCCACACAGCTGTTGGAGGAGTCAGGATTTGAAAGCAGGTCTGAAAAGGGGATCTGAGAACCACAGTGTTCTTTTCACTAGTGTATGTGAAGCTCTGAATAAGTGTTGGCTCCCTTCCTGACCTAGGTGAATATTCGTCAGCCCAAGCACTAACCATGTGCTTGGCACCATTGGTGGGTGACATGGAGGTAGGTGGGCAGGAGAGAACAGAACTGAGAGGTCCTGAGTTTGAACTGAAGCTCTGCCCTGCAGGTCTGGGCATGGCCCTTTCTTTGCCTCTGAGCTTTCCTCAACCGTCACTGGGGACAATAGGAGGACTCATGTCAGTGGGTCACTATACGGCTTAACTGGGGTGAGGCATGCAAATATTTGCCCAGCACTTGTCACACGGGACACACCCAAATTGCTGTTGTTTTTATTTAATTGCTTGTGATTTTTATAAACCTATTCTCTCTCTTAAAAAAGTTCTCGGTCTAGTGGAGAAGGAAGACTGGATTCCCTGACTCGAAGATAATTAACACAATTTTGTAGTATAGATTAGCTGTTCCAATAATGGTACTGTCCTGCTGGTACAGAGCTTGGATAAGGAAGCTCCTGTGGCCCAGAGTGGTCTGGAAAGGCCTTTTGGAAGAGGTAGGACGTGAGCTTCACTTTGAAGGACAGGCAGGTAGAGGGCTGAGCTGGGCCTTCCATGGAGGAGGGGTAAGGAAAAGGAGAGTCAAGGGTGGCTGTGGAAATTGGGAGGCCATAGGGAAGGCCAGATTTCGAGGGAAGGGAGCACAAGTGCCAGACTGGGGTCACATGGGCAGTGGAGATCCATAGAGGGTCCTTGAGCAGGGGTATATTTTGGGAAAGTGGAGGGGGCACCTACAGGCCTCATACTGTGTGCTTTGTAGTGGCATCTGCTTTCTTCCTTCCCGTCTGACAACCCCCTAAGTGTAATGAACTAGAGCCCACCAGTGAGAACACTGAAGCAGAAAGCAAATGTAATCTTTATCCTGAATCACAAGTCTGTGTGTCACAGTCAGGATCAACCCAATACCTTGCCAATAGTGGTATCAACACCAGGAGGCAAGGGCTCACTCCAGGCTGCGTCTGAGACCTTTACAACCCATCCCCAACCTGTGCTGCTTTAGCCTCTCACAGACTCTGCAATCTTTGGGTATGAAGAAGATGTGCAGTACTGCCTTTACCACCCTGAAATGCAATTCATAATCTACCTACACAGATAAGTTCAAGAAAGCTGATATAATAGCCCAGCTATATTTTAAAGGAAAAGCAAAAAGGAAGCAATGCATAAAACAACATGTGTTTCAGCACGTAAATGCTCAGGCACACCACAAAGGCGATAGTGTTGTCTGGTGCTGGCAACAACCTGGCATGAATTCATCTGGATAGAAGGCAAGAGAGCCAAGTTGCCGTAGGATGTTACCAATATGTTTTCTTCTGTCATTGACATCTTGAAATAAGAGCTACATTAGGGAATCAGCATGAATGCAACAGCTACAGATGTGGACTGATGGAAGGGGGTTGCACTGACCACCACTGGAGCTCCATCTGTGGCCTTGCCGTTAGTGATAGGATTTTCTGCAACATGAATAATATTAACACTCGATAAGGAAAGAGTACAGTCTACCCTCAATTTACATGGGGATTGTGTTTCTGGAAAATTCAGTTTCCAGAGGTGGGGGAGAGAGAGAGAATCCTCAAGCAGACTCTCTGCTGAGTGTGGAGTCTGATGTGGGGCTCAGTCCGAGGACCCTGAGATCGTGACCTGAGCTGAAATCAAGAGTTAGATTGTTAACTAACTGTGCCACCCAGGTGCCCCTGTAAAATTCAGTTTATTTTAAAATGAAGTAAAATATACTTTGAAGTTATTTGTAGAGCAGTTAGTTTCTAGGCTTAATAATTATAAACACCCCCCCCCATACACCCACACATGAATGTCCGGTGGTGCATTTGGAAATCATGAGAAACAGAGCATTTCTTATTATGTGGGGACTGTCCCATGCATTGCAGGATTGCCAGCTTTCTTACCCTTTGGTTATTAAATGCTGTATCTTAATCTTTATGATGTCCTCAAATGGCCCATAAGTCTCCAGGTTACCCCTTAGATACCAGTACTGTTGTTGTGACATCCACCAACTCACATTATGTTGTTTAATCTTTTTTTTTTTTTAAAGATTTTATTTATTTATTTGACAGAGAGAAATCACAAGTAGGCAGAGAGGCAGGCAGAGAGAGAGAGAGAGGGAAGCAGGCTCCCTGCTGAGCAGAGAGCCCGATGCGGGACTCGATCCCAGGACCCTGAGATCATGACCTGAGCCGAAGGCAGCGGCTTAACCCACTGAGCCACCCAGGCGCCTCATATGTTGTTTAATCTTTACAACAGTCTGTTGAGTAGGTATTTTCATTCCCGCTGTTGGGTGTGCACTTTGAGGGTTAGACAGGTGCTGTCCCCTGCTCATGATCACAGAGCTGGAACTGGAACCCACTTCATTTGTCTGCCTCACCATGGCATTTAATACTACATTAGTGTTATATGGAACCGTATGTTTTAAGATGAATTCAGCGTGCATTTATTAAACACCTACTAGATTACAGACACTGGTAATTCTTGGAGACACAGAAGCAAATGTCTAAGACGCAGTCCACGTGTAACACATGAGAGAGAGGGAACATCTCTCAGGAATGTAATAGAAAGAAGTTCACCATGGCCAGAGCGTCTATTCCTTGACAGGGAACGGAGAGCAGCAGGCTGGATTGACTGGCAGGGACCAGCTCAGGAGGGGTTTGTAGGCGAGCCTTGTCAGAAGATGAAAGTAGTGGTGAGAAACTGAAAGGCTAAACGCAGAGATATGACCAGGGTTTCTTATAAAAAGGCCCCTTTGACTGTGGTGTGGAGAATGGGTAGATGGGAGCTGAGGCTGGATCCCACTGTGGTGGTTCAGCAGGACATGATGGCAGCCTTGCGGTGGAGAGAAGAGGACGGGTTTGAGAACAAGAATGAGCATCAGCCCCCGCACCCTGAGACTGAATGTAGAGGGGGAAGGGGACAGAGACATCTATAAGGAAACTCATTTTCCTGGTTCAAGTGCATGGTGCCCGGTGCCACTGCTGGCTGAGATGGGGGACATGGCAGGAGGACGAGGCATAGCTGGAGCTGAGGGAGATCACTGTCATGTCTGTAACACCGGTGGCACCGCAAGTCGAGGTTGTCTGCACCATGGACAGGGAGGTCGAAATCCCAGGAGAGAGGGGTGTGCAGTGAGGGGTCAGCATGTATCTCAGGGTTTCTTTACCTGGGATCCACTGAAGCTTCAGGGGGCCACCAAACCTTTTGGAATTGCAAAAAATTATGGGACACACTCTTCTAGGGTGAGGGTTCATAGCTATCTTCTGATTTTTGAAGGGGCTTTTGTCCCCAAAATGTTGAGAAACTTCTGATATTCCAAATCTCATCTGATCTAAGTTACACCACTATTTTATATGCCAGTTCATAATACTACCACTGAAGAAGGACGTTTGCCAGAAGCAGAAATACTTCCAGTTCATCTGCTCTGCCTCTCCTGAACTTCCTATGTGGCACGTGAAGTAACCACAGAAGACTTGCATACACACCTACTGCTTTGAAGTTTCTTTGGCAGATTCTCCTGTCTGTAGGTGTATTGCGTGAGGCTTACTAGCTATCAGTCTGCATGTACTGCAGTAACAATGTAATACAGCTTCATCTACTGGGAGGCATTTTCTTTGATCCCTAAAATGCAGTTGGCTCTTGGGCATCATAGGGTGCTAACCCTCTGCACCGTCAAAAATCTATGTATAACTTTTGACCCCCCCCCCCAAAACACTTAACTGCTAATAGCTTGCGGTTGACCAGAAGCCTTATTGATAAAATAAGCAGTTGACTTACACATATTTTGTATGTTACATGTATTATATACTGTATTCCTATATAAAATAACTAGAGAAAACAATGAAGAAAATCATAAGAGAAAAGTATATATATAGCCCTACCCTTATTTATATTTTTAAAAATCCACGTATAAGTGGACCTGAGCAGTTCAAATCTGTGTTGTTCAAGAGTCAACTGTATTTGGTTTTCTCTTTGCAGGAAAATATGAGATTGTGATTATTTTTCTAGTGATTTATATTTGCTTTTCATTATCAACTTTCACCCCCCTTTTCTGTGCCTTTCTGCAGAAACATGGTATAATATTTTAAAAAGACAATTTAAACATCAAGCAGCAGTTGATTTAAGTTAATTTAATTTAAAATATTTTAACCAACAAAGCCACTCAACTAAAGTGATGGTAATAGGAACAGCTCTAACCCAGGTCCCTTATACTCGGGAGCAGCAACTATGTTGCAGCTGTCACCTAGAGCAGGGGTAGGGGGCATCCTAATTTCAGAGATAATAAGGTGAACAGTGCTAAAGTCATGCATCTCAGAATGGATGGAATTGAATCCCCAGGAACAGGTGGGCTACCCAGGGTGAGAATGTAAGAGAAGGATGGAGGGGCCAAGATAAGGGGTTTGGGAGGCTGAAAGGCAGAGGAACCTGAAAAGGAAACAGAGTTCTCTGGAAAGTAGGGAAAAGGCAGGGTGGTGAGGCCTTTGGGGAGGGTGGGGGAAGAGCCCACTCTAGCTGGCCACATGCCATGAGACCAGGTGCAGTGAGGGGGCTGTGGGACAGTGGAGTCCAGCTGTGAATTTCTCTATTCATGAAGAGTGGGGGACAGAGTAAGCGTGATGCTGTTATCCAAAAAAGGTACATATAGGAGAGACCTATTTGGGGGAGAAAGTCATGGGGTTGGTTTTGAGCATGTGGAACTAGAGGTAGGAAATCCAATTGGATATACACATAGATAGTTGAACGCCCCAGTCTTCAACTTGAGATTCAGCTGGGCTGGTGAGGGAGACTGATAGGCCATCAGGACATCGGTGACTCCTAAAACTGTAGGAGTAGGTAAGAAAAGGCAGGAGAGTGGGAAGAGAGTGAATAGAGGTGCGGTGAGGCCAGATTTGGGGAAGCAGCTTCTCGTGAAACAGAGGGCGGAGCTTACCCCTGATCTTTGTTGGCATCCTCTGCCTCCTACAGTGTCTGGCACAGGACGAAGCTCATCAGAGTTGGCTGATCGGTTAATTAATTGCTGGAAAGAATGAGTGAAGAGATGAGCCTGTGAAAGAGACTAAAACAATCATGAGGAAAAGAAGCAGACCACCAGAGGCATCATCTAATGAGGGAAAGTTAAAGCTGCAAAATTGGACAAGTCCTAAGAAATTACTGCATTTGACTTCATAGGTGTGCCCGGTGTCCTCCGGGGTGGCTGCTGACTGAAGAGGTGGGAGGCAGCATGTGGGTCTCCATCAATAGAGGCAAGTGTAGATTCTTCTTTCAAGACTTGAAGCTATTTTAGAAGGAGTGTGTTGCAGGCAGCACAGTGGTCTAGGAGGGACCCCTGTTGCTCAGGACTCTTGAAGAAGACCCAGGAGAATGCGTGATTGGCCTGTGGGCTGGAAGGGAGGCAGTTGGTCTCAGAGAGCAGGCGGTGATTGCGGGATCCAGACAGCATGCTGTCTGGCTGCAGACACAGTCCCTGCATGTCGGCTCTCTCCCCTCCGCTCCTCCGTTGCCATGAGCAAGCGTGTTGAAGACTAGCGTAAGAGGATGTGGGGTGGTACTTCTTAGCTGACAGCCTCCCTACACTGGTAAAGCCCTGCCTGGGATTTAATGGTGTGCCTTAATGGTGCTTTTGATCTCCATGGCGATGCCAGCTTTCTAGTCTAAGAGAGATGGATAGGGTTTAAATCATTATTAGCCAAGGTACCAAGTGTGTTTTCCAGGCAGTGAATAATAGCTCCTAATGCTAGTGTAGGCTTGGCTGGGCACTGCCTGGAATATTTATGTTACTTGAGCTTGTTTGGGGATTTGTTTTCATTTTTGTGGTCTTCATGGTGGAGCTATGTAAAAATCAATAGCATTGCCTTTCTAGTTAATTCACCATGAAATAGGCTTAAACACTAGAATCCCCCATCCAGTGATTTTTAGATATACTGTGGACAGGGATTTTAATTGGGCTTGGCTGTCTTAATGAGCATGGTTGCTGTTTAAGTATCTTCTCACCTCTGGGCCTCCACCTCTGCTCCCATGCAAAGCTTATCTCTTTCCCTGGAAGTGCTGGTCCCAGGCTGAAGCACCCCACATGCTCCGTGTCCTGACCCTCCTTGCTTTGAGGAATGCATTTCCACAGCACATTCTAGAGCAGGACTCTTTGGAGCAATAGGGACAATTTGTCCCCCTTCAAAGTGCAGGCCCATGAGGAGCTCTCTAGACACATCATTGGCACCTGAGCTGCCTGCTCCCTGATCACTCTGTCCCTGAGCTCCCACTGCTGCCACTGAATGGTCTACCATTATGGCTGTCTGTGTCTGTGGCCGGCTCTTACGTCCTTGCAGGCAGAGGCCTGATTCATTCATCAGCATGCCTTCCAAAACCAGCACAGGCCCCGGCCCACAGTGGGCTAAATGAATGGCTGGTGAATTGAATTAGAAATTTCTTTATCCTCAGATTGGGAGGCTTGTAATGAAAACTGTTTACACTTAAGGCCCATTGTGGCCGCATGGGATTATACCCTGTTTTTTGTTCCGTTGTGTTCGCACTGGGTTATTGAGGTCAGAATGTGTTTATTCATCAACTATTTACAGTCTTTGTAGGTCTTGTGAGCAGCATTCAGGATGGGCCAAGATGAATAAGCCCTTGCCCTTCAGTAGATCCTACTCTAGAAGAGAGGCCGGTGTATGAGAAGGTAGAGTGAAATACAAGCTAAGTGAAAGAAGTATGGGAGGCAGCTTGCTACAGCCTGACGGGTCAAGTCTCCATGTCTGGCGCTGTGTAAACATTGGCTCATTTAATTCTCACCCCTCACCATAAGAGGTAGGAGCTGTTATCCATATTCCATAGATTTAAGAATCCACAGTTCAAAGGGATTGAGTTAATTGGCTATATTATTATCCCCATTTTATAGAAGGAAATATCAAGACCTAGAAAGACGATAACTTGCCAAAAGTTGATCATGTACATAGAAAGTGCTGGAGGCTGGATTTGAACTTGGTTATTCTGTGGTCAAGACTGATGCCCCTGTCTGTATGCTGGATTGCCCAGTGTGCTGTAGGCTATAGGAGAAGCATTTCATCCTGTAGCCTAAGGCTGATTCATGGAAGACATAATAATTGACCAGTCTTGAAGGTTGGCAAGATTTTGTTAATTAGAAAAGGGAAAAAGGACCTTGGACATGAAGGGAATAACAAAACCAAAGGCTTACATGCATGCAGTACAGGGTTGGTTTGGGGAACGCAGGGACATGTGTAAGATGAAGCTAGTTGGATTACAGGGACACTTGAATTTCCTTTGGGTCCGTGTAGTGTTTGAATGCTGGCTTTGGAGTCCTACTACAGATCTGAGCCTGAATCCTGACTTTTTCTTTTCTTTTCTTTTTAAAGATTTTTTTAAAAATTATTTATTTGACAGAGACAGTGAGAGAGGGAACACAGCAGGGAGAGTGTGAGGGGAGAAGCAGGCTTCCCTATGAGCAGGGAGCCTGATGCAGGGCTTGATCCCAGAACCCTGGGATCTTGACTAGAGCAGAAGGCAGATGTTTAACGACTGACCCATCACAGTGCACCATGAATTCTGCCTTTTTCTTTATTTTTTTTTTTAAAGATTTTATTTATTTATTTGACAGACAGAGATCACAAGTAGGCAGAGAGGCAGGCAGAGAGAGAGAGAGAGAGGAGGAAGCAGGCTCCCTGCTGAGCAGAGAGTCTGATGCGGGGCTCGATCCCAGGACCCTGAGACCATGACCTGAGCTAAAGGCAGAGGCTTTAACCCACTGAGCCACCCAGGCGCCCCAAGTCCTGATGTTTTTCTTATCTCTGGTCCTATTCACCCGGATTTACCACCTCTTTATACCAGCCTTCTGTTGCCACCACATTGCTATTCATTCCCATTGATAGTGAGAGAACCCCATAAGGATTTTCAGGAGCCACTCTCTAGTCTCCCCTTACAGCTGAGACAGGGCTGACTCCAGACTCTCTGTTTATATTCTTGAATCACCTGCATCCCCCCATTTATGTTGTTCTCTGCTGGCTAAGGCTGCTCAGCCACTGAGCTGGAGGGCCAGTGCTTACTGAACCAGTGATGGCCAGCAAAGACAATCACAGTCCTTCCAGTCTGTGTGTTGGGTGCTTTGCATGGTGACCTCAAATTCTCACATCAACTTTTGAAGTAGGCATTATCCTCATTTCACACATGGAGAGCATGGAGGCTCAGGAAGACCTCAGAGACCTTCTGACTCATGTATGCACCTTTGTACTTGATGACGGGATTCACACCGAATCTGGCTACTCACCCTGTCAAGTTCATTCTAAACTGTGGCAGAGAAGGTTGGCTTATCAGAAATGGTGATCTCTTTGACAGGTCTGTTCTGACCGCTCTTTTAATGTTACTAACTGGGTCTTTCTGAAGACTTGCTGACTATATTTGTTGCATTCCTGGTTGATTCCAGGTGTGGAAGGATGTTCGCTCTGAAGAGTTCACCTTCAGAGTCCTAGGTCATCTTTGGAATCTTCTCTTCATTCTGAGCAGGAAGGAATAGTGTGGATCATTTGGGCAAGTACCTTCATTTAAGAAAAATGATACAGACTTAGAGCAGTAATGGGACCCATCCAAGATCACAGAGGCAATTGGTGGTTAGATATTTCAGTTCCATGTTTGACTTTTTACAGTGGAGACCTCAAAGAACAGTAGTGGAAACAAGACAGTTTATTTCTCTCTCCCGTAACAGCCCAGGTATGACTGGCCTGCTGTCAGGGACCCAGACTGTTTCTGTTCCATTGCTCTGGGTGTTGGGTGTTGCCCTCATTTCTGTGGTTGAAGATGGCTCACTACTTGGTCTTCATTCCAGCCTGTGGGAAGGGCAAGAAGGGAAAGATAGAATACAGCCCTTCCCTTTAGGGACACAATCTGGAAGTTGTACACGACACCTTCATGTGTATCTGATTGGCCATGATGTAGTCACATAGCCTAGCTGCAAGGGAATTTGGGAAATGTTGTCTATTCTAGACAGCCATGGATCCAGTCAAAAGTAGGAGTTTTGTTACCACAGTAAAGGGGAAAGTGAATCTTGAAATGAGGCTCATGGTCTCTGGCACTGTGGTAGAATAGGGACAAGAGCCAGATCCTCCCACCCTGGGTGCTGCCTCCAGTCCTAATCCTGTCCCTCTCCTCCTCCTCAATCCCAAATATGCCCTGAAGCATGGATTCCAAGGCTGGCCAGTGTTTTGGTATATTATTTTAGGCTCCACACCTAGGCTAACTTTTATAGATAACGATAAACCATTTATTGTTGCATAAAAACTGTAACTTCAGCTTCTCATGGAAATATTTCTGCATTGCTGAAATACCATTATCTCCTATAATAGTGAATATTTTCACTATTTTCTTGTGAAAACATGACTCCTCTCACTGATTTAAAATTTGGTTGCTTGAAACAGAATGTGTTTTCTTCATTTCCTATTTCTGTTAGAATGGTCTGAAGAATAATTACTCTAAAAAAAGGGTGAAGAGGCCAGGTATGCCCATGGTGACATCCCTTCTTTGGCTTCACATTCTCTTAGCACCTTGTTCCCAGATATCAGTAACATCTTATGGGAGGTCATACCAGGCTATTTGGTGCCTGCTCTGGTGTTTCTACCTCAGAATTCAGGTAGTTTTCTCTCGGAAATTATGTTGATATTCAAAACACTGATTCTGTAAGGGTTGATGTTTATTACGTGCTTTCCAGCCATATGTAATGGGCATATGTACCCTACACACAGAGGCAAGCCCAGCCAGAGGAGAAGTCGGGGACGACTGGACTAATACAGTATTTCCCACGCCAGGGTAGTGGGCTACGATGAGTTGCTGCCAAAAAAGTAAAGCAAGCCAGACATTTGTTTGTTTGGATCTTTGAAGTGAAGGACAGACAGAAGAAGAAACGGGAGTTGAAAACAGGAAGATGTGTCTGGTCAGGTTTGCGGCGTGGAGCATGGCACGTGTGTTGGAGAGAGCTGACTTCTGATCTCATAGTTCTGTGACCTGGTGCAAGCCACTTCTTTCTTTAATCTTCAAGAGTTTTTGTTTGTCTTTGTCTGCAAAATGGGGATAGAACCTGTTCAAATGGCATGGATATCAGATAGTGGGACCATATGACACATCTCTGGCACCCAGTGGTGCACAGTTAACAGCAGCCTCTTGCAAGGCCCTGGGTAGCTTGCTCTCAGAAGGTTCAGCCTAAATTAGTGTCAGGACCTTGGATAGCTCTATGGAATCCTGATCCTTTGCAAGGATTGTGGTTAACTATGAGCTAACTGTTCCAGAAAACACTTGTTTGCTGGGAAGGACCCTAGCAATCATGCATCTGATCCTTTCCACAGGTTTGGGAGATGTTCTTTCTATTGGAAGTCCACAGGATGATTTTAGTGACACGTGAAACTGTATCAAAGAATATTCAATTATATAATGAGATAATAGTCCTTTTTCATGTGCTTAAGGCAAAAGGTACAGTAAGCTGTTTTATCTTTTAGCACCTCCCTGATACTTGCCACTCTTGCTTTTGAACAAATGGAAAACACAGGTCAGACTCAGAGCCTTTGGCTCTAATTTAATCCTATATTATTCTCATTGTATTTATTTTTGCACTTACCTTCTATATTTGTGGTTAGAGATCATGGTTTTCTGTTTATGGTGGTAATTCAGTTTTTCCATTAATATATTTATTGAACATAAGAGAGAATATTGAATTCTAGAAAATATTAAGTAAACAGCCCAAAGGAATACATGCATATGGCAAAAAAAAAAAGAATTGGGAAAATGGTACAAGAGTGATTGAAGCTTGGATTAGTTCACCCCTGCCTCTTGTAGATGGTAAAATGCCAGCCCAGAGAGGGTATGGAACTTGCCCTAGCCACTTATTATTTGGATCTTCTGACCCTGTGGTTCTGTGTCTTTGCCCCCACACCACCCTGCTTTCCCAAAGCCTTTTGAACAAGGCTCAATTTTCCAATTTACCCCATTATCCTGGAAAACTTAGGGAGGGGCAGCCTTTCTGCAACCTTTGTCATGTTCCCAATGATCAGACGATCTCCCTGCTATGAAATAAATAGCTGTGTCCTGGAAGTAGGGGGAAATGCCCCACAATTCCAGTATTGGAATGCAAATGAGCAATTAGAGTCAATTAAGCAGGATACAGTATAATTACCACCAATTGTGCTAACCTTTATATTCAGGAGGACTTGACCTGCTGAAAGGAAGCTAAACAATAGTAAAAAAACCTCTTCCTCAACCAAAGCATGTGCTTGGGGCAGGAACCTCATTTCACAGGGGCCTCAGAGGTCTGACAGATTAGACCCTCCTTCTTCCACACCCACCTCTCTGGGTCGGAGCCATCTCTGGCAGCAGCCGGAAGCAGCCAGGAAGCAGCCAGCCTTTATCGTACCTTCTCAGTGACTTATTGTGTCTGTCACCAAACACTGCATAATTTACCATAATTCCTGAGGCCTGCTTGGCTCATCCAGAGAATCCTGTAGCGGCAGGCCTCTTGAAAGTGATGAATTTAGCTGGGGATTACCTTATATCTGAACTTTCTTGCCCTCTGTATCTGGACTGATCTGTCTTTTGAAGCCAAATCTCTTACTTCCTTATTTAGAAACCCTCCTCTCTTGCTCTCTCTCCATGTCCCTCTGCATGTGTGTGCTCTCTCTCAAATAAATAAATACATCTTTTTTAAAAAATCAGATTCAATTTTCTGAATCCCATTTTATGGACCTAGCATTTCATAGGACAGAGCACGCAGTGGTGTTCTGAGGCCCTGCAGCCTAACCTCAGGATCCAGGATCTCAGCCTGCTGATTTGTTTATCCTTCTACCAAATATCTATTGAGCATGTTTTATGTGCCTTATACTGTCCTGGGCACTGTGGATACAGCAGAGAAAGTAAAAGACAAAGCTCCCTTACCTCAAGGAGGTTATGATTTAGAAATCTGAAGCTTACAAGGCAGTAACACAGCTGATGGAGAGCTGCTGGAGGTGCTCAGAGGGTGCCAGAGTGATGGGGACGTGGGTGGAGTAGGGAGTTGAGGAAGGACGTGGTACTTTAACCCCTCAACAATGGTAGCTAAGAGGATCCTGGGTTCTGAGGTGAGACTGAGGTACAGTATCTGTCCCCCAATTCATGGTTTCACTTTTTCCCATTTCAGTTCCTCACTGGAAGCAATGATCATCCTTCTGATGTCAGAAGACTGGTAGTAGCCTAACTCTGTGTCACAGTGCCTGCGCCATTCCTCTCACTTCTCATCACATGTGCATTTTATCATGCCAGCCTCACTCAAGGATGAGTATAGTACAGTGGGATATTTGGAAGAGAGAGACCACATTCATGTAACTTTTATTGTAGTACATTGTTATAATTATTCTAGTTTATGCTCGGTTATTGTTTTTCACTTTACTTTGCCTAATTTATAAATTAAACTTTGTTATAGGTATGGACATACAGGAAAAAAACATATATAACATTCTGTATTACCTGTGGTTTCAGGAATCCTGTAGGGGTCTTGGAACGTATCTTCTGTGGGTAAGGGTAGGGGGCTACTGTGCTTCCTCCACTCCTCTGGGCCACAGCTGCCTGACATATAAAGCAGGCAGGACAATGATATTGCACCTAGAAGGCAGGGTCCCTGACTTGAAGGAGTCCTAGCCTTGTGGGATTTAAGATATACTCAGGATGAATACCTAGGACTGGGTGTTACAGATAAAGGGGGACATGAAAAGATAAGGAGGACTTACCCTCAGGGAGGCTGGCACACTCCCTGAGGGTAAGGAAGCTGGCATAGCAGAGGACAGAGTGGTTGGGGGAAGGATGGAAGCTAATCAAGTCACACAGCAAGTCGGGGCAGAGTCAAGGTTAAACACAGGTCATCTGACTCAGACCCCAACCCTTTGCACTGTATCCCACAACCTTGAATGTGAGCCTGGGGAGATCAGGAAAACACATGCTGGACTCAGTTTTGAAACCCAGGCTGCAGCGTGGATAGCATGGGGCTGTCCTGGACGGAGCAGAAAGATGACACAAGTTCCCAGTGATGGGGCTGAAGAGGGGGCATCATGTCAGAATATAGTTGGAGATCAAGTTGTCCAGACTCGCTGCCCCTGATTGAATGTGGAAGAATTTGGGGGAAGAAGGGAGGCAGGCTCCAGTTTGAACACCTGGAGCACAGCCTGGGAGACAGTATTCTCAGCCCATTTCCTCACTGTTGGCTAGTTTGACATCTTTCTTGGCGGACTCAGCCTTTCCAATTCCTGCTTAGTGTTGGAAATCTAGCTTCAACCCCACTGTCAGAGCCAGAAGGCTGAAACTATCCATAAAGAAGCTTCCAGCCCATCTCTCTAGCCTCCTTTTCATGTTTCACATTAGTCCAGTGGGTGTCATGATCCCAGGTCTGTCATTCAGGTATGCACATTCAGCAGTTCTTTCTTTGAGCACTAGATCTGGGTCTTACCACTCTGGGGACAGGCACTAAGGGCCTGCAGGACACTATGAATGCATCAGTGAAAAAAAGGGCTAGAGCAAGAGTAGGAGATAGTGGATTTCTTCCCAGTTGATTATGGAGGCTGCCCAGAATACTGTGGAGGGTCTTGAGGCTTAGCTACATCCAGGCTTAACTTCAGAGAATATTGTGATCAATTGGTGATGTCTGCCATGAGCACAGGCATGAGCACATGGGGGATGTGGCAGCGTGCATGCCTTTTATGTGCAATTTCTTAATGACAAGGTCTGTATTGTTTGCATAGTCTATGGCTGTTCTCAGGAAAAATCAAAGATATTTTCCAGGTGTCTAGTATAGTTGAGGGTTAAAGGGGCTGTTGGGAGAACTGGGACCAGTGTCAGATACAGGCTGTCCTCAGCATTGCATTTTCGACTTTCATACCATTCTCCACTTGTGTCCATTACATAATGATGCCCCTAAGCCACCTTTTGTTCCCTGACTCAAAGCTCTCAAACCTCAGCTCACAAAGGGATTTTTTCTAGCTAACGCCTGCCAGCCCGTGGTTTCATTTTGGCAGCCTAAGTCATTGTCTACACTGTGGTCTTTGGACAGTTCATCTGAATATTTTCTTTCCCTTATGGTTTTATTTTAAAAACTGTAAAAATGAAGGTGTGGATTTCAGTGGCGGGAGTGTAGTTCTCCTCAATGTAATGTAGAAGCAGAGCATGCATTTAGAGCTCTAAACAATGGGATTACTTCAGAAGAAACATTAGCCATTTAATAAGTCATGCCAGTTTGGACCTTGAGGAACAGTCCGTATCCATGTGTATTGCTGAGGGCATGGTCAGAGCTCATTTGGCCAGGTTATAAGTGACGCCTTAATGACACCCTGGTGGCCCAGTATATTCAAAACAGACCAGACGGAGGGATGCCTGGGTGGCTCAGTCAGTTTGCGTCTCCTTCAGCTCAGGTCACGATCTTAGGGTCCTGGGACCAAGTGCCACATCGGGCTCCCTGCTCAGTGGGGAGTGTGCTTCTCCCTCTGCCTGCCACTCTCCCTGCTTGTACTTGCTCTCTCTGACAAAAAAATAAATAAAATCTTTACAAAAATCCAAACAGATCAGGGAGAGCATAATCAACAAGTTTAGTCACATCAAGGTTGTCCCACATGGTAAGGTTAAAGTCCTATAATTTTCAATTGTTCTTCTGTTTTACATGGTTAACATTCTTTCCCTTAGATTTTATGAGCATGGGGAGTTAAGACAGAAATATCATTATTCAGAGCCTGGGCATTCTGGATAATTAATCTTCTGCCATACCGCAGAGACAAATGTGGAAAGTATGCAATTAAAAGCAATAGATTTTAGCGTCCCCCCTCCTTACTTTTCATAGACACAAGCTGGGTTGGATGGAGTGTGGGGGTTCATTGTGAAGGGAGAGAATCCATAATTTATATGAAATGCTGAGGATCCATGATAGAATATGCTCACCAGACTAAGGGAAACAGCACAGCACAGTTTACCTCTATGGGCAGGAACCGTCAACCCTGTTGATTGCTGGCCTCTGATTTTTTACTGTTAATATCAGCCATGGGCTCTTGTTCTTATATATCTAACTCACATTCACCTTTTCTGGATCACATGGTATATTACAGCAAGAGATTATTTGAAACAATCATGTGGCATGTCCGCGGAGCCGATGGTTGTTCTGGAAGCAGGACACTGAAATGGCTGCAGCCAGGTTGTGAGCAGGCTGAGGCTGGTTCCGGCCTTGTAGGTTAAGGACGATGTGTGGATGAAACAATCCAGCCCTCCAGACATAAGCAGCGTCCAGTGACACCTCCCCTTCTGCAGGTTCTTATTTCTTGTTTTTGAGGACTGGGTTTCCTGCTGTGCCACTCACCAACCCAATGACTTACCTACCTTTGCTTTTATGTAAAGTATGGCCTCTTACCTTTTAGTTTACAGGATGCAGCAGGTTAACTGTTTCTCAACAGTAACGGGTTTTTTTTGTTATTGTTTCATTGTGTTCCTGTCCCCTTCCTGTCCCTCCACTGCGCATAGTGGAGCATTCTTCAATGAAATATAATAGGGCAGTTAACACAAGGATACTGTGTGTCATACTGTAATTAATGTTTCTTTTAAAAAAAGAAAAAGATTTTTAGGGGCACCTGAGTGGCTTAGTGGGCTAAGCCTCTGCCTTCAGCTCGGGTCATGATCTCAGGGTCCTGGGATCCAGCCCTGCATTGGGTTCTCTGCTCAGCGGGGAGCCTGCTTCCCCCTCTCTCTCTGCCTGCTGCTCTGCCTACTTGTGATCTCTGTATGTCAAATAAATAAATAAAATCTTTAAAAAAAAACGATTTTTAAAACTTATTTATTTGACAGAGCAAATGAGAGAGCACCAGCAGGGGGAGGAGCAGCAGCCAGAGGGAGAGGGAGAAGCAGGCTCCCTGCTGAGCAGGCAGCCGGGACACAGAGCTTGATCCCAGGACCCTGGGAACATGACCTGAGTAAAAGGCAGATGCTTAACCGACTGCACCACCCAGGTGCCCTCTGTATTTAGCGTTTCTATTTCAGTTTTTCTACGATGTTAATTTATATGAAAATAAAATAAATAATTCAAGGAAAAAATCCAAGAGGAAATGCTGTATAAATGTGGCTATTTCTATTGTCACATGTGAAGTGATTGGCATTTAATAGGATTTTATTCTCTTCTTTCCTCTGTCCCCATTTCCCATGTCTTCAACTTCTGCTAATCCTTTATGGGCCAATCCCTGGATCACCTCCTTGGAGAAGCCCTTCCTGACTGCCTCTGTAATTAGTTCCTCTGTGCTCCTCCATCCTTTACTTTCTCCCCTGATCACATAATGCATTACCTACATGTCTGTCTGTTCTCCTAGTGGGGAAGCCTCTTGAAGCAGAAACTTCCATTCAAGACTCATTCTTATTTGTGTATTCCAGAATCTAACTCAGTGCTTGGTACGTAGGAGTGTTCTGGGTGTGTGAGTGAGTGAGTAGGGGAGGAGTGAGTGAATGAATAAACGCACAGAGTGAAGGACTGGACTGCCGTAAAAGAAACCCTGGACTGAGAAACGATTCCACCAGAAGAATTAAGACCATAGGTCATAGAGCACAGGTCCTTGATTGGGGCACTCTGAGTCTTTGAATCAGTCCGAAAGCTGGACACATTTCTGTGTCTGTGCACCTTTGGGGGAAGGACAGAGAGTCTGTAGCTGTCCTCGGATCCTCAGAAGTGTCCGTGGCTCCCACATGTTGACAAGTTGCTGATCTAAACAGATGGAACAGGCAGGCCCCACTGAGAGGACATGATCAAGTTACTTCAGAGGAGAACGTGACAAAGAAAAAAGTGAGAGCCGGAGGGGACACCGAGTCCTGCAAGGACCTCAGGTGAAGGTGTGCCCCAGGACAGGAACTCCCAGAGTGGAGAAGGTGTGGCTGTTTCCTTGTAAACAGTTCTTGTATAAAGAAACCCAGGGGGGATTTTGGTACTTGTTCAGAAGTGTGGGCTGAAAGGGCTGCCCAGGTTCCTTGGGTCCTCCAGACACACCCCGCGGAAATGAGCCCTGGCACACACTGGATCTTTCTCGCCTCCGATAGTGCCCTCCCTGACTCCTCTCCTGCACTTTTCTATCCTATCCTTGACTGTGAAAACTCAATTTTACTCAAGAGCATTGTTTTTTAAAAATGTGGATCATGGCCTGTTGGTGAATTGTGACTTGCATTTAGAGCATCATGACCAGCTCTTTTTTAAAAATAAGAAATCAGATATGATAGAAAATATTGAGTGCATCACACATGGAAGAGTGAGTATTTTGTGAAACATCCTGTTTCAGCTCGATGTGCATTGAATTTTGATATCCTGTATATTACCTTCTGTGGGGTATGGCCACAAATGACTGAAAAGCACTGATCTCAAGCATCTTTCTCAGTACTCAGAAGATACTCAATGAAGGAACTGGCCCTTGAAGGGTCCAGATGGTGAGAGATAAGATGGGAGAAGAAGCCATGTGGGATGTTCATATATCCCTGCACTGGGAAGCCCTTTGTGCCAGGCCAGGATTTAGGAGCCTGCCATGTCGCCCCCACATGACCACCCCTTCTTGATTCTTTCCTCTGCTCCCCTGGGCAGGTTGTGTATGTCACTGCAACATTTCCATATGTCATGCTTCTGATCCTCCTGATCCGAGGGGTCACGTTGCCCGGGGCCTCCGAAGGCATCAAGTTCTACCTATACCCCGACCTCTCCCGGCTCTCCGACCCACAGGTAAGAGTTGCTTGCTCAATGCCCAGTTGCCCATCACACCTGGGAAGCCTTCTGTGGGCCTCTGCTACTAACCCAGGGACTCACCAGCTGGCTGAGTACGTGGAATCCTGTAGACCCCTTCTCACAGCAATAATTTTCAATACATACCTTAACATTAACAAAAAACGAATTTGTGACGTGGTAATAAAGCATGTGCTCATTTATCAATATATCAAATAACAAGATTCTGCAATAGGTCCATTCGTTTTCATGATTTCAAAGTAGTGATGATCATAAAAGACCTTTGGAGATATCTGTACTGTGATATGAAAGTATCTGGAATTTCTACTGCTAACAATACTGTAATTTGTTGTCTGCCTTCATAATTGAAGAAGTGCTGAATTTCAGAGGTTAGTGACAATAAAACACACGTTTTGCTCCCACCTAAGGTCACAGATCCCTGCAGCCATGCATCTCAGCCAGAGGAACTGGGTCTGTGTTGGTGATTGATTTTTCTTATGGGTGTAGCTCACAGAAAGAAGACAATTGGTGAAGACTGGCTCCCCTGTTAGTTGTCTCCAGGAAGGCATTGGCTTCCTGTTGTATATGTGTATATGTGTATATGTTGTATATGTGTATTGGATAGTGACTGTTTATACCTAACCTTCCCTAAGTGGGTAGTGGGGGTATGCCTGGGGGTACATTAGACGAGAGATGAAACCAAACATCTTGCCCAGGAGTATTCAGCCTCATTACTTGTTAGAAGCTCCTGGAAACTTTCAAAAAATCCCAATTCCCAGACCAATTAAATTAAACTTTCTGGGGGTGGGTCCTAGGTATCAGGATCTTCTAAAGGTCACCAGGTAATCCCAGTGTGTATGTCAGATAATGTGCTCAAAGATATTTGATGGATGTGGAGACATCCATTTTTCTTTTTTTTACTGAAGTGTACTTTACATATAATGTTACATTATTTTCGGGTGTATAACACAGGGATTCACCATTTTTATACATTATGAGGTGATCACCATGATAAATCTAGCTACTGTCTGTCACCCTACAAAGTTGTTATATATTATTAACTATAGTCAATATAGTGTACCTTGTATCCCTGTGACTTATTTATTTTATAACTGGAAGTTATACCTCTTAATTCCCTTCCCCTATTTTGACTACCCACTCCCCAGCAGCCACCACATTGTTCTCTCTATCTAGGAGTCTGGTTCTGTTTTGTTTTGTTCATTTTTTTTTTTTTTTTAGATTCCACATATAAGTGAAATGCAGTATTTGTCTTTCTCTGACTTACTTCATTTAGTGTAGTACCCCAGGTTCATCCATGTTGTCACAAATGACAAGATTTCATTCTTTTTTATGGCTGAATAATATTCCATTGTGTCTCTACACCACTTCTTTATCCATTCGTCTCTCCACGGACACTTGGACTGCTTCCACAATTTGGCTATTGTAAATAATGCCACGATGAACATACAGGTACCCATATTTCTACTAAAACAAACATAGATGGATCATGCATTAGAATGTAGAATCTGTATTCATAGAAGATAAGCCTGCAAGAAATTCCAAGTGTGCAGTCTGTGGCTTCCAGCCACCCCCTGTTAGGAGAAATTGGATGGGAAGGTTTATGGAGGGTGAGTTACTGTAGCTCAGCTGTACTCATTATACTGATTAAGTCCATGGTGGAGTGGCAATGTGTACTCATTTCTATCTCAGTTTGCTGTGCTGTGAGGGGCCCCCGAGGCTCAGGGCACCATCGGGCATCTGAGGCAGCATCCTGAATTGCATGCAGAATCCCTAGGAAGAAGGAAATGAGCTCCTGACTGTTGGCCTTGCCAATGCCAACCTATGATGGCAAAGGCTCAGTTGGAGAATCGGTTTTGGAAAACCTATTTCCAGAATCACTCGTCTGTGCATTTGTGTTAGATCCACAAATTCTTGACAGATTTTCTGTTCTTTCCTCTACTCATGGGCCTCCTTATCCTGGTCCTCAAGGTCAGGCAAGAGATTCTGAGCATCACCCAGAGTTTCCAATCCTCAATGATTATTGAGACACCTTGGAACATGTTAAAAGTGCAATTTCAGGGGTTATGGGATGGAAACTGCACATCTATATTATTAGAAAGTTGTAGAGGAGATTCTGATGGTCAGAAAAGTTTGGGAAAACCCAGCCACCACCTATAACCATAGAGCCCTATCTACACATGTGCACACATGCGCCACAAACTCACACCCACACACAGAACAGAAGTGAAGCCTGATAGTCCACCATTCAGACTGCCTGCCCACACGATTCCAGTCTCCTGCCATCTATGTCCTCCTAGGCCTTGGCTCCCAGGCCAGCACTTACCTGCAAGGCTGTTCTGTGGAATGGCCTCTTGGAATTGTGGCCAGCACATTGGGCCAGCAGTCTGGACCTGGTTTTCCTCTGGCTCTGCTGCTGATCCTGAGTGACCTTGGACAACTTCTTCCTCTTTCTGGGCCTCAGCGTTCCCACTAATGACATGAAAAGATTGAATTCAGTCAGCAGTTTCAAAGTAGATCCAGAGAATCCTGCATTTTCTGTGAACGTGGGTTGACAAACTGACTTACAGGCCAGATTCAGCCCTCTGCCCTTGTTTCATAAATAAAGGTTTATTGGAATGGAGCCATGTTGTTTGTGGCTGCTCAAAGGCATAACCCAGAGGCAATGTGGAGTAGATGAGACAGAAACCATATGACCCCTTGTGTCGAGGGTGCCAAGACCCCACACACGTTGAGTGATTGACTAGAAGGGCTCAGAGGACTCAGCAGTTATACCCTTGAATGTAGTCTATTTTCATCATCAGATGAAGTCTGGAGGAATCCATGCTTAGTCTTCCCATGGTATTCTGCCAGGAGGAGACACCCTGAGCATCTTCCTTCTTGTAGTATCAAAATGCAGCAGCATGTGGTCAGTATTTCTGCCCAGAGGAGATTGCTCAGGACCTGGGTTTTTAATGAAGAAGATTGATTAATTGATTGATAAATATTTTATTAATTTATTTGTCAGAGAGAGAGCATGCACAAGCAGGGGGAGTGGCAGGCAGAGGGAGAAACAGGCTCCTTGTAGAGCAGGAAGCCTGATGTGGTGCTCAATTCCAGGACCCTGGGATCATGACCTGAGCTGAAGGCAGATGCTTAACTGACTGAGCCACCCAGGCATCCCAATGAGGAAATTTTATTAAGTGCACAGATACTTTCTGGCCATGTGGTCAATCACACAGACCCCAGAATTCCCGACCTTTAGAAGGAAAGCAGGTGCTCACCGTAAATTGTCTTGCTTGCATAAGCAATCCAGGCAGGCTGGCCCAGCAGAATTCAGTGCCCCAGACATCTGAAATGACTGTGTGACTTAGTACCAGGGGGAACATCTTACCTAAGTTCCCAGACACCAGTTAAGAGCCATTCCTGCCAGCAGGCCCTTTGGGACAGCAACGTCACGCCCCATGTTGCTCTCTACCTCTGCTGCTACCAACCTGGTCCAAACACCACAATCTCCCACTTGACAGGAGCCTCCTAACTGGTCTTACAGAAAGATCTTTTGACCCTTGTTGGCCACTCTCATACACCAGCAGAGTGACCTTTCCGAAATATAAATATGACAGATACCTCTTTGCTTAAATCCCTTCTGAGGTTTCCTGTGGTCTTTGGAATAAGATCCAAAGGGAAGGACCTCCAAGGGCTTCCTTGAACTGCCTCCTTGCTTCATCCCTCCTCCCTTCCCGCCTTTATAGTTCATCCCAGATACTGGCCTTCTTTCTGCTTTGGGACCTTTGCACATGCTGTCTCTCTGTTGAGAACACTCCCTCTTTCTTCCCCAGATCCCCCTTCCTTACCTTGCCCCCTAGCCACTCAGTTTAAACATCACGTTTTCAGGCAAGTCTTTCCCAGCTGCCAACCATTCACCCCCAAGGATTTCTACTTGTTTTCCAAAGCATTTACCATATGTACAATGGAATATTTATATATATACATACATATATGTCTGTATTACACGTATGATTCACTTGACGCCCATGCATTTGCTTAGCAGATACTTACTAAGTGCCTGCTCTATATCAGAGATTATTATAGGTATCAGGGATATAGTAGTAGACAGCGGACAAAACAATGACATTTATATGCTAGTCAAGGAAGAAGGCAGAAAACAGAAGTAAAAATAAAATATGTAGTCCATTAAATGGTGACAAGACCCATGGAGACCAAGTATGGAGTATCAAGGGGAGAGCTTGAAAGAGAGCTGAAGTTTCCAGCATGGTGGCCAGGGAGGACCTCCCAGAGAAGACAGTTTGGAAGCAAGCACTGTAATCTGCCTTGTCCACCACTGTGTCTCCACAGTGTCTACCAGTGCCTGGTACATAAAAGGTGCTCAGTAAATATTTGCTGAATGACTATAAGAGCCAAAGTTATTTTGATTTTTGAAGGAAGGTTCTATTGTTTTAGCTAAAATTCTAAAAACCTCCAGCTCACCAGATCTGAGAGTTATGTTTTTTGTTTTTTGGTTTTTTTAAAAGATTTTATTTATTTATTTGACAGAGAGAGATCACAAGTAGACAGAGAGGCAGGCAGAGAGAGGGGGAAGCAGGCTCCCTGCTGAGCAGAGAGCCCAATGCGGGACTCGATCCCAGGACCCCGAGATCATGACCTGAGCCGAAGGCAGCGGCTCAACCCACTGAGCCACCCACGCGCCCCGAGAGTTATGTTTTTGATCCTTCATCACCAATGGCAAGGAAATGTGTATGTGTGTGTGTGTGTGTGTGTGTGTGTGTGTGTGCACCCCAAAATCAACATGAGAGTTAACTGTGTGGGGCAGAGGTAAGTATAGTGACTGCAAGACTGAAGGTAAACAAAATTCCATGTAGCTGGTGTTTTTTGGAAGCTGGGGTATGTTGCGGGATGGGCCCAACATGGCTGAAAAGGGAGGAGGGAGCAGCCCTGAGCCTGCTTTCTGTCTGCTCCAGGGGGCTGAAAGTTTGGTGGTGGGATGTAAGGGACCCCTGAGTCTGTGGAGGGGTCTTCAGACTTTCAAGGCTAGCACATCACACAGGTTTATCTCAGTGTGTGGAGGGAAGGCGGCCTATGGGTGGGCCAGTAGAACCACAGATCCAGGTCAGAGAGGCTGAGCTACTTGCCTGTTCACAGAGCAGCTCAGTGGTCCAGTTAGGACTTAGAGTCCAGCGTTCCTGGGTTTTGGGCAAGAGAATACTAAATGAAGGAAGGTGATGTCTGAAGAAGAAAACAGCAGATCCACTCACCCCAGTTCCAAGCATTCTCATTTGTGCATGCCCTAGGCCATCGTTTCCATCAGGAAGGTCCTGGTTTCAATTCCCACTCTCCTGTTACTGGTTGTGGGGCATCTAGCAAGGCTCCTCCCCTCTCCGGTGCCAAGTCCGCCTTCCCTACAATGAGGCTTATAGGTTGTAGTTCCTGCCCCATCAGATGACTGGGAAGGTGAAGTACAATGACCCAGTCAGTGGAGGACTGGTTTTTTTCTTTTTATTGTAGTTATTTATTTATTTTCATGTGCATTAGAAAGAACAAAAAAACAAAAACCTGGGATATCAGTCAACCACATCGAAACCGTGACTTCATAGTTATTATTGCTAAAATGAAGCTCTATCTATGTACACTTACACACACATGCATATACATACTTGTATGTGATAAGGAGCCAGGTTCATTGAAAAGCAGCTATTCCATAAATACTAGAATGGGCATGGACTTGGCAAAAGCAGTACCAGGGGAAGATGGTGGGCTGCAGTTTGGGACAGAGCGAGGGCTGGAGAATCATCTTGCAGTAGTGTTAGGACTTCAGGTAGCCGCGTGGTCCTGCTCAAAACAATGGAGGCATGACTCAAAATTAGAGAAAGTAGGTCAGGAGAGCTGTCGGCTGGAAATCCTTAATCAGGAGATTAGAAAAAGGCTCAGTTTCTTGGTAGTTATCTCCTTTTATCAGGTAGTATCTCCTTTGTGGTTTTTTGTTTGTTTTTTGTTTTTTGTGAAATGATCCTGACTTAGTTTCCCATTTGCCCTTCAGACTGCACCAGAAAGAAAAGTTCCCAGGGAGGTCTAGTGGTTTGGGTTGTTGAGGGGTGGGAACAACCTTGTTTCTTGGGGTTGATCTAGAAGTTGCAGTGTTCAGGCTTCCTGCAGCTACCAGGGACAAAAGGGTTGATGGTGGAGCTACGAAACGGCCTCTTGTGGGTAAACAAGTAGGAAAGAGAGGGGATGGAGGAGGTGAGCCCCAGGGACTGGGGCTGGTCGGAGGGGCCGCTGCCAGAGACGGTCAGGTCTCCAGCCTCAGAGCCCCATCTGTTCCCTGCACTGCTCTAACCATTCCCAGAAGTGTGTGTGTTGGCGGGGGTGGGGGGTGGGGTTGTTGCTCTTAGGTGGACTGAGGACCAGCAGAGGTAAAATGAGCACTTCTTGGGAGTCTTCTCTAGGTTGCCAACTCCAAGAGGACAGGGATCACGACCAGGATCCTGTATACCACTCACCTATTGCCAGAGCCCAGCAAAGCTGTTACTTAGTGCATCTCACAGATATTTGCTGCATGTCTACTATGTCACATATTTAGTACATAGAATGAATAAGACTCTCTCCCCTTGTCCCCAAAGAGCCCACAGTCTGGTGGAAGAGGAAAGAGCCTCACTAGTACTTGACTGGGTTGGTTTCCATCCTTTTAAGTAGAAAGACAGCTGGAGGCGATCAGAGCTTCTCATCCTTCCTTTGATCTGTTGAGAAGAACATGCACCTTGTTCTTGGTGATGGTCCTCATGGCAAAGCATGTGAATAAGTCATGCCTTTTACATACCGAGGAAGATCTAAAGTAGCTGCATCCATGCCGTCCCTTTCCCTCTTTTGCTTCTCAGGAGCGTCTGTGGGCAGAGGCTTCATGGGAGGGCTGACCGCTGGTGCTCCAGGCACTGGATGGAACCCCCACTTGCCTTCTCTGTCCTGCTGCTGGAAGGGCCAGCCCTGTCCCAGCGATCCAGTAAGAGCTGTGAAGCCTGCCTGTTATCATCAGAGCTTTACTTCTCTGGAAGCAAACTTCTCAACTTCTCTACAGTTGGGGTTTTTTGAAGTCTTGGTGCCTGTGCACGTTAGCCAGGTAGGACAGGTAATAACCCACAGAAGGAAAATAACATTTGGGGTATCTCTGCCCCATAGGACACTCTTGCTCCCTGCAGCCCACATCCCAGCCAGAGTGACAAGGATGTGGGACCTTTCTGTGACACAGGATCTGCATGAATTCCAGCCCTGGCCTCCAGCTCCTTATCTCTGCTGCTTACAAGGGGTTCAGACATGCCTGTTTGCAATGTCATTTACATTTCTAAAGGAACACAGGGCTCCTGACAGGTGCAGCACTCTGGACCTCAGCTCCCTGGGGCATTAGACAAGGGAAAAATCCTTTCAAGGGGTGCCCCTGGCCCCTCTGGGCTTGCGTGGCATTCTGCAGGAAGACTGATGAAGTGTTGATCTGGATAGGCAAAAGCATTCAGAGGGTCCCTCCTTCTGTCTCCCCAGCCATTGAGGCAAGAGAATTCTAGAAAGCAGGTAAAGACAGCTCAGCTGTGGGGAGCCGGGGAGCCAAAAACACCTTCCTCACGGAGTAAGGAAGGTCTAGAGAGAGAGTCATGGAAGTTGTTTTAAGGTGTAAAGGTAGTCTCCGTGGGAGCTTCCTGACAACCACCCTCTCTAAAATCACACTTTCCTTCACCCACCCCGCACTTCCTGTTCACCACCCTGCCTTTGGTTTTTGCCATGACACCTGCCAACATCTAAGGCATCCTTCATTTTGTGTCATCACCCTCTCCTCACTAGAATGTTAGCTCCAGGAGGGCAGAGGACGAATCTGTTACATACACTATTAGATCTCCCACCCCTGGAAACCGTGCCTGCCAACATTAAGAGCTCAGTCAGTATTTTTTGGAAAGAATGGAAGGAAGGAAGCAAGGAACTGAAGGTAGGCAGGAAAGGAAGAAGGAGGGACGGAGAGTTTCAGGAGAAGCCTCTGTGACTCCACATTGCGGTGACCTAGCATGTCCTGCAGTCAGTCGTAAGCTCTCCAGAGACAGGATTTGTAGTGCAGTGGAATCTAGTTTCTAGGAAAGGAAATTGAGTCACTATGTTGCCATTGACCAGCTTGGTGTCTGTCCTTCAGGCTGTTTTCCCTTTACCTTTCAGGACTCAGGGTTCTCACCTGTCCATTGGGGTAAGAATACCCACCACAGGGCCTCCTGGGTGGCTCAGTGGGTTAAAGCCTCTGCCTTCGGCTCAGGTCATGATCTCAGGGTTCTGGGATAGAGCTCCGCATCAGGCTCTCTGCTCCGCAAGGAGCCTGCTTCTTCCTCTCTCTCTGCCTGCCTCTCTGCCTAGTTGTGATTTCTCTCTGTCAAATAAATGAAATACTGGGGAAAAAAAAGAATACCCACCACACAGTGAAGTAAGTGTGCACATGGTTACAAAAGCACTTCTGGTTCTCGTTTTCGGTGCCCAGCCCAAGGTCTGGCATATAGTAGATCTCTGGGGACACTGGTGGTGTTCTTCACTTGCCTCTATGTCACTGGCTCTGGGCAGGATGAGTCGGAGCCCCACAGCCCAAGGGGGAGGCTTTGAACTCAGAACCAAGTGCCTTTATTGTGAATCCAGTAAATTAAGTTTCTCGTCAAGAACTTGAAGCAACCCAGCAGCTTGCCTTCTTTGTCCTCTGTCAATTTGCATTCTGTGGTCTCTTATAACTTTCTAAACATCTATTTGTCTTCATTGTCAGCCCTGTGTTCTCTCTGAAGTGTAGAGTGCTTCCACTCCATTTTTTCCCCCCTCAAATTTTTATTTTCTGTCTTTTCAGTCTTTGGGGGAATGAAGGGGCTTTTGCAGGAAATCACATTTTCCTTGTCCCAGATTCCTGCCACTCTCACTCTTCATTGTGTTTCAAGTGTGTGTTTTCAGGGCAAGAACAGAAAGGCCTGTCACAGATCCAAATCGTGGGGTCCGCTTTCCCAGGGTATGCACACATTCTCCAAGTCAGTCTCTTCTATGCAGGGAACTGGAGTCTGCGGCTAAGGTGTCCAAGTTCTGAAGGTGGGGTAGAAGGATGTCCAAATAGTGAGAGCATCTCAGAACACTAGAAATCTACTCCACCTACCCACCACACAAGAACAAATCAGGGAAAATAAGACCTTTGGGTTTTTTTTTGTTTTTAAGGATTTTATTTATTTGACAGACAGAGATCACAGGTAGGCAGAGAGGCAGGCAGAGAGAGGAAGGGAAGCTGGCTCCCCGCTGAGCAGAGAGCCCGATGCGGGGCTCCATCCCAGGACGGGGCTCCATCCCAGGACGGGGCTCCATCCCAGGACTGTGGGATCATGACCTGAGCCGAAGGCAGATGCTTTAACCCACTGAGCCACCCAGGCGCCCCAAGACCTTTGATTAAAACCTCACCTGATGAAAAAAAAAAAAAAAAAAAAAAAACCTTACCTGATGAACCTAATGGACGTGCCCATGGAATTGCTGCCACCTGGTGGCAGTGTACTCTAGTTCCAAATGGATCCAAGGAAAAATGGGTTCTTGGCTGTTGAACTTTGAAACCAAAATGTAAATAATGACATTGACTTACAGATGTTGGAAACATTTTTGAAAATATTGCAAGCCTCACTGAACATGAGGGCTAGTCCTTGAGACTGAAAATCAATCAAGGTTTCCTTTTGGTATATTTGATTCTGGGTTAGAGTCCCTGTTCTACGAGCATTTATTGTTGTCTCCTCAGTACCAGGTACTGGGGATACAGAATCAGATGACACGATTCTTGTCTTCAAAACGATGACAGTTTCTTGGGAGGCACACATAGTTAATTAAGTCAGCAATAAAAGTGTGAAGGGAGTTACTGGGGTTGGAATTCATCTGACATGGGTGTTCTCCTTCCAGTCACCAGGTGAACTCAAGAATTAGAGACACATTACTGATCTAACTCACGCACTGAGAAGTAGTGAACATTTCCTCTTTTCTTGACTGCTTGAAATTCCTTAAGAGTTGCTACTCTCTGGAATCAGAATTCTGATATACTCCAAGGAGATTCTTGGAGTATCACTGGGGCTCCTCATTAAATCCTTTCAGTCACAGGTTTACTCAAAGGGAGGTTTTATGAATTTTAGTTCTGAACTGTTTCAGCAGCCCCTTATTAATCTGTAGTCTCAGTGGTTGAAGAACTGCTTCACTGCACAACTGGTACACATGAGAGTAGTGATTCTAGTTATTGTTTCTTTAAGGCTGGTTCTCTGACAGATGCTGTGCTTCACAAACTCACCATTTAATTAATCCTATTCACTGAATCAACAAATTCTTACTGAAAATTATTTTCTAGATTCAGGCACTAAGTCCTATATATAAGTACCTTAAATTCTTAGGATCTGTAAGAGAGGACCTGAGGTTCTATTACCCTAAGAAAGGTTCTCTCTTACAGGTCATGAGAGTTTTAAAAATCTTTTTCCTAAGGGTTTTACAGATGAGGGGACTGAGGGTCCAAGAGCTTAAATCACTTGTCTTCTGCTGGCAGAGGTAGTACTTAAACCTAGGTGACTCTGACTTGGTCATGTAAAGGATACACTCCTAAAACTCTTTGTCTTATATGATTTTTCTGGCCTTGCTCTTACTCTGCACCCCTGGGCTGCCCATCTTGGGTCTGGCATCTTCGAGCATCTCAGACCTACAGGACTACTTTACAAGAATGCTAGAATCTAGCTTCAGGTGGGTTTAGTCCCCACCCAGTGCAGGAATCCAGTCCATAGTAACCAGATCAGTTTCTGATTGACCTCCCCTACAAGGAAACCTTTCACCTCCACTTTGGAACAACTGTCCAGCTCACCTGGTTCCCATTGTTGAGACAGTCACTTATTCTTGCATTTGCTTGTTCTCTCTTGATTCATCTGCCCCAATTTGTGCCCCACTTTGAGAGTATCTACCAGGGTTGAACATACTAATTTAAGTGCATCTCAGACAACTAAGACACAAACCAGCCTCCTCTGGGCTAATAGAATAGCTCCAAGTGGACTCCCTGCCTCTTACCAGTATTCCCTTCCTCACCCTGCAGACTGAGGGAGCGTTGAAAAAGGAATTCTGGCTTATGTAACTTCCTGGCATTATTCTTTAAGGTGTTGCACTTTAATTCCTTGAGTGTGTTAACAATAGCTACTCTAAAGTCTTTGTTAAATCTCACATCTCTTTTTCTTAGTGAATCAATCATATCTTCCTGTTTTTGTGCATGCCTGGTAGTTTTTGATTGAATACTGTGAATTGTAGTTGAATATTTTGGATACTATATTATAGATGCTCTGGATTCTGTTATCTTCCTCTGAAGAGTGTTGGTTTTTATTTGAATAGGTATTTCAATTACTGGCTGACACCTTAAACTTCTGTAGACTCAACTTTGTGTTTTCTTAGTACAGATATGTGGAAATCTCAAGCTGTTTCTTAAGACCCTTTAACTTAGTGGGACTTTGGTTCTAAACTCTTTGTCCTCTGTACAGTTTGTCAGGGCTCTGCTTTAGGCCTTTTTAGGATGGGACTAAAGTAGTTATCTGTACTTCTTACTCTAGAGCACTGGTTCTCAACCAGGGAAAGTTTGCTTCCCAGGAGACATTTGGCAATATTTGAAACAGTGTTAATTGTCACTGCTGTGTGTGCTACTGGCATCTGGTGAAAAGAGGCCAGGGATGCTGCTAAACATCATCCACTACACAGGACAGTCCCTGCAACAAAAAATTATGGGGCTCAAAATATCCATAATGCCATGGTGGAGAAACCTTGCCTGGAGGCATTGTCCTTGCTCCTCAGTGGAGGTTGTTCTGTGTCTCAGCCAGATGCCAAGGCTGAATAGTTGGTGCTGGCCAGATCTGTCCACTTTTATAGGCAGGATCTCCAGTCTCCCAGCCCTGTTCTTCCTCCCCATTCCACTCCCTGTCCAGCCTCTAGTGTCTCTGTTCCATTCTCAACCTGTAGTAGCACTATTTGGCCTTGGATGGGCTCCCCCTGGACCTTTATAGCTCAGCTGTCAACCACAGCCTCACAGGGGACCTCCACATGGACTTCTGGGGCCCTGCTCTATACAGGTCCCCCTTTCTGATGCCCAACACTATAGATTATAACTGTGCCAGCTGTCCCACACTCTGGCCCTGCCTCCTTGGCCCGGTGAGACTATGTGTTCTACTCGGACTCTAGCCCTCTGTGCTGTGGTGAAGAAATTGTTCCCAGGTGGAATGCTGGGCAAAACCCCTGTGGAATTTCCCATCTCTTAGGATTACCAGCCCTGACTAGCATGTTATCCAATGCCTGAAACAGTTGCCTCTGCTATTTTGTCTGCTTTGATGGTTGCTTATGGAGGAGGACTAGTCTAATACCAGTCACTCAATCGTGACCGGAAGCAGAGGTCTGACTTTTCTGCTTACAGTCCCCCCCAGCAGCTTCCCCTTGCACAAGGATTAACATCCAAACTGTTCACCATGGCACCTTTGTGGCCTTGTTCCATCTCCCACATGGCCCTGGGCATTCTAGGCTCTTTCCTACCACAGACCCTGCCTGTGTGGATTAGTGTTCTCTCAGATCTTCCCATGGCCTGCTCTTTCTTGCCCTGCAAATCTCAGCTCCAAAGTCAGGTCACCTCTGGCTGCCTGAGCTCAGACATCCCCTACTAAACCCCATGACTTTCACCAAACCACTGTTTTCTTTTATTCATGGGGCTAATGGCTCTCTGAAGCAGTCTCATGTGTTGGTTGATGTGTTCACTGTTGGCCTCCCCCGTTAGTATGTAGCTCCATGTAACCAAAGAACTTCATGCACCATGGATTCCCCCACCACTGTTGCACACAGCCTGGTGCATGTGAGTCCCCCAGTCAATACTGGACTGGTGGGTGGGTGGGACGCCATCTGGTGGTTCAGATAAAGGACCATACATGGTCAGGAGAACAAAATTATTCCCAGTTACACATCCTTTAGAGACTTTGTGAAACATACAGCCTTTGATTGGATCCCTGAAGGATGGGGAAGAGAAGGCTATTTAGAGATAAACAAAGACCAGACATAGGAAAGTCTGCATATGCAAAGTGAATGGTCAGTAACTCAGTGTGGCTATAGGACAGGTTTTGTTGCAGGAAATCATAAGAAATAAGATTGAGACAATAGACTAAGACCCCATCACTAAGACCTTGGGTGCCAAGCCCAAAGAGCTTAGGACTTCATTCATTGGCCAGGAGGGAGCTGTTGAAAGTTTCTGGGCCTGAGGTTGGTTGGCATGTATAGAGCTGTAACTTCAGAAGACTGCTTAGACAGGAGGGGCTCAGTAGAACTTGGCAGCAGACTATGAGAGTCAGAGCTGCGTTTGAATGCCTGCCTCTCACTCACCTCACTATGTGACCTTGAGCAGGCACTCACCCTCTCTGAGCCTCAGTTTCCTCTCTTGTAAGCATCAACATCCAGTCTTTTACTCATCTGCTTCCCTTGTAGACATAGTTAAGATTAAATGAATCAGCAACATGTAAACTTCTCTAGGGGCAGAAAAAGAGAAAGCAAATAGGATGAGTTTGGAGGTGAGGAAAGAAGTGGACACATGTGTCAAATGACCTTGATTTTGGAGTGGGTGGGCAGAGTAAAGCAAGGAGGAAGCCCATCTGCCAAGGACAGTGGGGGCTTTGTAACATCATAGGGGACACAAAAAGTGGCTTCAGTTGTGACCTCATGGGTTTTTGCGCAGATATGGTGGAAGTTAGTGCCATTGTTTGAATTCATCTGGCTACTTCCAGAAGCCCAACAGGTGCTGCAGAGGAAAGAAACATGGGCTCATTTCAAAGAGATGTTAGCAAACCCTGAAGAGGCACCTGCTCTCTGCCAGGTCTGACCATGTACTGGGATTACAAGGGGTGAGTTGGACAGTGCTGTTGCTTTTGAGGATTTTGCATTCTCATAGGGAGAGAGAGATGTCACCAGGAGTGGCTGCAGTGGGGGCCAGAGGGGACCATGGACGGTCTTGACCCCAGCTGTACCAACACAGAAGAGGAGTGACCATGAGCCTTTCTCCTTGGATTCTTAGGCTGTTTTTTGTTTTTGTCTTATTTAGGATTCCAGCCTTGTGTTTTTTCGTCCAGCAAGTATTATTGAGCACCTACTGCATACCGGGCATTGTGCTGGCTAGGGCTTTACTTTTAAAATGAATCAGCAGAGGGGTGCCTGGATGGCTCAGTGGGTTAAGCCTCTGCCTTTAGCTCAGGTCATGATCTCAGGGTCCTGGGATCAAGCCCTGCATAAGATTCTTTGCTTGGCGGGGAGCCTGCTTCCCCCTCTCTCTCTGCCTGCCTCTCTGCCTATTTGTGATCTCTGTCAAATAAATAAATAAATAAAATCTAAAAAAAAAAAAAAAAAAGAATCAGCAGCAATGTGCCAAGTATCTACTCTTGCTGGACATTTGCTGGGCTCTATGAAATGGAGTGGGGTATGAGTAGTGTTTTCTAAGACAGGGGTTTTTAATTGGGAAGGGTTTGGGCCCCCCTCCACACAGTTGAACATAAAATTTTGTGCACTGAACATGTTCTTTTTTAATTAATAAACTTTCTAAAAGTAGTTTTAGCTTTACAAAAAGATACAACAACAAAGAATTCCCATATACCTCTTCACCAGTGTTCTGGTTTCCCTTATTATTTTCATTTTGTATTAGTGTGGTGCATTTGCTACAGTTGCTGAGACAATCTTGAGACATTATTATTAACCACAGTTTACTTTCAGGTTCATTCTTTGTGTTGTTCACTCTGTGGGTTTTGAGAAGTGTGTAATGTATCTACCACTATAGTGTCATACAGAAGAGCTCCACAGCCCTAAACATCCCCTGTGCTCCACCCACTCTTTCTTTCCTTCCCTGAACCTCTGACAACTGATCTTTTTCTGTCTCCATAGCTGTGCCTTTTCCAGAATGTCATACAGCATGTAGCCTTTTCAGATTGACTTGTTTCACGTAGTAATAAGCATTTTAGGTTTAGGCATATCATTTTGTGGCTCAACAGCTCATTTCTTTTTATCAATGAATAATATCCATTGTCAAGATGTACCATATTTGTTTATTCTTTCATTTATTGATGGATGTCCTGGGTACTTCCAAACTGGGCAGTTATGAATAAAGCTGCTAGAAACATTTGTGTGCAGATATCTCCTTAAGCATGTTTTCCTTTAAAGGAGTCCAGCCACTCTCAACAATCAAGATCCCTATTCTTGAGCTTTTGACCAGAGCTCTTGCATAGTATGGGGGTTACCATGGTTCATCCACTTTCTCACTATAACAACCCTGGGCAAATTACTTAAGTCTCTGTGCCTTGACTGTGTGCTTTTCAAATCTGTAACAAAGGTTGTTGTGAGGATTAAATGAGATAGTCCTCATTCATGATGTGTGTTACATCAAGTCCAGTGCATAGTAAATGCTCAGTAAGTGTTGACTGTTATTTTCTCTAAGAGATGAATGTACCTTTGATTTTATTTTCTTGACCAACACTTAAAGTTTTTTCCTACATCAGTTCTGCATAAACTGATTTAACCTTCTCCTGTTGTCATAGAGTTTGCTTTTAAAACCCTGTGGAAAACAGGTATGGCAAAAAGAGAAGATACACATATTAGTGGAAGCTGCTATTATGCTAGATGTGGTGGCTGAGTTAACTGACATTTTAAGACAATGGCTCTAAAACCATACTACTCAAAATGTAGTCCCCAGACCACCAGCAGCATCATCAGTGTTATTTGACAGCTTGTTGAAAATACAGACTTTCAGGCTCCATCCCAAACCTATTCATAAGAGTCTGCATTTTAGCAACATCTCTCTCTGGTTTGTATACACATGAACGTTTGAGGGGCAGTGGTCCAAGAAAGTATGCAGGGCAGGCTGAGAGCTGTCAGACAAGCAGTGAGGGCTGTGGTCAGAGGAAGGAATGGGGCTGGGGCTGAGTGTTGGTGCTACCCACCTGCTCTGTCTCACACTCCAGAGCAGAGGGTAGGAAAGACCACTCCAGGGATTCCAGCAAAGGTAGGGAGCTACCTCTCAGGAATCATTTGGGAATAGAATGGACCTCTTCAGGGATTGCCCACCCTTTAGAATTATGTTGTCCATTACAGTAGCTGTAAGTCATGTCTCACTGTTTAAATTTAAAGTAATTTAAATTAAATAAAAATTAAAGTTTAGTTTCCTCAGTTTGGTTAGACAAATTTCAGGTGCTCAATAACCAAAGGTGGCTAGGAGCTACCATATTGTATAGAGCAGATATAGAACACTTCTATCATTGCAGAAAATTGTATGGGACAGTAGTGCTCTAGATGAAAAATGGCCCAGGAAACAGGAACTTGGGGAGGTGACAGTCTGGAAACTGAAACTCAAACTGCTCCAGGCACTTGGAAGTGGAGTGGTGACTCCTGGCTCTTTGAAGGAATGCTGTCAGCATTGTGAGTTCCTTCCTGTTCCTATACCCCATAAGGGCCAGGTTATTTCCAGAAGAGTTCAGAGAATGCCCATTGAAGAATCATGACTGGAACTGTGGCCACTGTTGTCTTGGGCAGAAAGCACAGCAACTGGAAGGCCATCCTGCGAAGTCCTGAGAAGGTGGTGATAGTTGCTCATTCACTGGTTCTAGCTGAGAAGAAAGGTCTTCCCCAGAACACTGTGAAAAGATAGATGATGCCGAGTTCATCAGAGTGGCTGTTGGCCAGTCTCATCCTTTTTTCTGAAGAAGAAAATGCCTAAGATACAAAATTCCCTTCAAATTCCACATCCCTCTCCATTCTTGTTATGGTTATTTACTACTTTTTAAAATTCTGCCTTGTTACTTTCTGGAGTTGATACTTGGATTTTACAATGTTTACCCATTTCTTTGCTCCCTGTTACTTTCACTCCTTTCTACTGGATTACATTTCCTTCGTCCTGAAGTACATCCTTTAATAGTTCTTTGAGCAAGCTCCATAGGAACTAGCTCTCATAGTCTGTTCATGTCTGAACAAGTATTAATTTTACTGTCACTCTTGACTGGTAGTTTAGCTGGGTATGGAATTCTAGGCTGGCAATGCTAAGGTTGCAGTTTAAGCTTAGGTGCCCACTTTACAGGAGCCAAGTTTATCATACCCAAAGCTGGAAGTTCTGTGTTGAAAGTCCTGGTCTAAAGGGTAGGATTTTCTAACAACTCATTCATCATAGGACAGTCCTTTTCCAGCTCCTTGCCTTTTGCAGTAAGCCCATTCAGGTTTAAGTCATGCTCAAGGGTTATAATCTTAATTCTAGCCTTGAAAAGGAGTTTAAGCATCAGTCTTCTCTCTCTGGTTGGATATCCCCATGGGTTGCTGAGTCTATTTCTACTCCTCTTCTTTCAGCTTTGACTTCTCTCATTCTGGTATCTGGGAGAATTTTCTATCTTTTCAAACTAGGCTGTAATTTTAAGTGGCTATCTTATTTTATGTGTTTTCAGTATCTCCCACAAAATTATGTTTAACTCTCAATACTTTCTTCTCTTTACCTGCTAGTCTTGGATGTGACATACTGAGTGTTCAGGTAGCACATTAAGGGAATTGGCCCATAGTCATTTGTGCTTAATTTAGCAGCTCAGTCTTATTTGTAAAGTGATATGTTTGTGGTGATTTCATATTTCATACTACCCATTGAATATATTTTCTGACAGTAAATTTGCTTCCAGCACATAGAGTAAGATTATATTCATCAGGATAAAAAGCCCCATGGAGCCCATTTATTTGCTATTTTAACAAGTTTGAAAGTCAATATCTAGGCTTATTTTCTTCTTTTGTGGATGAGTAGCTGAGTGCCCAAGAGAGGATATGACTTACCCAAGTCCTCAGTTAGTGGAGAACTGGACTGGAATGCAGAACCTACAGTTGAAACACCTGTCATATTTCTATCCCTTTGAGCTTTTTTCCCATTTGTGAAGTTAAGAGGTTAGACTAGACATACACTGCACTCCTGACTGCCTAGTTTTGTGACATGGGCAGACCACTTAATCTATCTGGGCTTCTCTCTTAATAAGCCCTATCCTTTGTACCTTGGATGACCGTCAAGAGTGACAAACATGTTGATATGTACAACAACCCTGAGAAACACAAGGGTTGCAGAGACGTGCATGTAGTTCTTATAATTAAGATGCTGTGACTGCCTCTTGCAACTCCTCCTTAGTTAGGAAGAAGTCTGGGGTCTGCTTTGCACATACAATGTGTTCTGATGATTTCTGACCCAGCACAGATTGGAGCAAGGAAAGCAAGGATCTCTTTTGTCTGTAAGTAGCAAGGCTTTGATACATCTTAGTTTGCTGGGATTATGACATTTGATGTTCTTCTCTGTGAAAACTCACTGGTGTGTGAATCTCATGTTCCACTTCCCTCACTTCTCATATGCAAACCAAGCACTGGAAACCCCTGCAGGGCGAGTGCTGAGTCCTGCATAATGTTCACAAAGAGGTCAAACTTATCTCCTTCTCCTTGATGAGAGCCTTAGAGATGTTCTAAATATGAGGGGCCCGTGGGCAAAGCTCAGCCTCCAATGTTGTAAGGGCCTTGGTCCTTGCATTTCCTACCCTCCTCTGCCCCAAGAAGGCAGTGTTGCATAGTAGGGAACTCCCATGCTTAGAATCAGTTCTATCCCTGACCTTGAAAAGACATTGTCCATCCTTGTGCCACTGTTCCCTCAGGCATAAAATTAGGGTATCAGGTAAAATCACTGGTTTTCAATGTTTTCATTACCAGTAGCCCTTTACTTTTCTTTTCTCCCTTATGACCCATTCTCATGGGCTAGTTCATGCCAGTAGGAAGCTCCTATTAGCAATTGCATGTGTCCGATTAATAAAAGATAGCAGAACCCGGGAATTATTCTTTAAAATGTTCTTTGTGAAAATGAGACCCAGAGATTTGAGATGATTTATCTGCAGTCGTGTGAATGTTTTTATGTTCTAAATCATCCACATGCCTCCAAGGTTATGCATGATAGTGCATTAAGATTTCTCTAGGCCATACAACTAAGAAAGGAGCATCAGGTGAACATCATTCTAAGCAAGTATGAGGTTAACCTTCTTGTGGGGAAATCCAAAGTATACTTGATCATTATCCAAGACTACCCTTGCAGAACATAAACAAGATCTTATTCAACCAGACCTCTCCCATGGTGGGGACTTGCATATGGCCCAGCACACAGCAAATGCTCACTAAATCCTTCTATAGAATATGGTCATCATCTCAGTACTTCATTCATGCCTGGGACAGTTGATGCCATGATAACTGTTTACACCTCAGAATGGGCAACAGTGAAGACACAGAGTGGGAAAGAAAGAAAGGGTTCTGTCTAAGAAAGACAGGAAAATAAATAAATAAATTACAGGCATGATCTTCTTAGTGAATGCCTCAGAACCAAATGTTAAATGAATCTCTACAGTTGTACATAGATGACTGGGGACTACATACTTGTCCATTGCTCCTCCTCCTCCCATGAACCCTGGAAGGTTGTTCCACCTCATTCAGAAGAGAATGGTGGCTGAAAATGAGGTTTAACAACTCAGATAAATCCATGAATTACTGCTAGATGACTTATGGAATTCAGAAGGGTTTTCAATCATTGAGGTGGTGTCAAGGAGGAGAGAAAAGGAATCTCAGAAAAACCCACATGTTTTCAGATTGGTGGCTGACTCTGGGTTTGGCTCCTGACTGTCCCTAGAACAGCAGAGGGATTGCCTCAATTTACCCCTCACTGATGTGATCATGAGTTACTGGTCACAAAGCATATGTCTTCTCACTAGTGTATCCCTGGGAAGCATTCCCTCCCGAGTTTGTGGATATGAGTCAGCTCAGTGAGCCCACCACTTCCCGCTGCTGACATGGGAGCTTCCCCTCTTCATCTTCTTGGTTCTGCCTGCACAGGGAGCACCCACAAATCCACCACCTAGATTCTACCATCATTATTTTGCTGTGTCTGCTTCATCATAGACCTCTCCAAGCCTTCTATCCATCCATCCATCCACTTAATTTATTTTTAGATACATTTCAGAGTAAGCTGCAGACATCCGTACACTTTTTCCCCTAGATACTTCAGCATTCATGTTTGATTTACTTTGGAAATGATCACTCTTGTGTTCCTTAAGCCAGTGCCCATGGAAGTTGCTAAGAGAGGCATGAGGAATGAGGTCAGCCCCTCTCATGGCAGCTTTGCCCAGAGCCAAGGCCATAGTCATGGGCATCATTTGGGAGGGAGTGTGGTGGCAGCCTGTCAGTGCCTCCTATTAGTCCATGTGCAAGGTTAGCCAACCTTCCTGGGTTCTCTCCCTCTAAGACCTTGCTGTGGTCAGGAAGGTGGGGTCAGTTTTCAGGTGGAAGGCAGCCTGCTGTGCCACTGTGGTGACTCACTCACTCCATCACCTGGATCTGCTTTGACTCTGCCCTGAGCTCTCTGGGTGCCAAGGTTCCCAAGGATCTGGTGTTGTTTAAAACTCTTACCTCTCTATTTGAATGTGCAGAGCGGAGGCACTGTGAATTAGGTGGACTTGGGCCATGAAGTTTTTGTTTTTGTTTTTAAGATTTTATTTATGAGAGAAAGGGTGAGAGAGAGAGAGCGTGCACACAAGTTGGGGGAGGCAGGGAGAGAGAAGCCGACTCCCACTGAGTAGGAGCTCGATGCAGGGCTCGATCCTAGGACCTTGAGATCATGACCTGAGCTGAAGGCAGACACTTAACTGACTGAGCCACCCTGGTTGACAAGGATGTAGGGAGGTAGAAGGAGAACCATATGTGGGTGGATGTGGGCAGGTCACATGTCAGGCACCAAATCCATCCGGGCTTTGGGCCTGTGAGGCTGGTCATCCTGGGCACTCTCCTCTTGGTTGAGGTGGTGGCAGTCTCATGGGACAATTCAAAGGAGGGCTTTGGGATCAGACAGATCTGGGTTTTAATCTTCCACTTGCTGGCTAGGTGATGAAGGGCCACCTCCACAGCCTCTCTAGGCTTCAATATCCCCATCTGTAAATGGAGAAAATCGGAGTACCAAGCTCAAAGCATTGCTGGAGGGACTGAGATAATCGTCAGCCTTGTAGGGCCCCAGTGAAAAGAGTGAAGCATGTGAGGATTTGAGAGCCTTGTTTTCTACTGCTGAGATAATAGAAAAGAATGCACTTATCTTTTTTAGGAGCAAATGGTGTCTGCATCCCCACGTGGTACTCATGTAACAGCTTGCATAGTTCCTCGAAGGCCCATACGGAGATGGCAGGTTTCCCCTCTGTTCTCACTCCTGATGCTGCCCACACGTGCAGTCCTAAATGAAGCCTGGGGAGCTCGGTTCCCTGGGGTTTGTCTGTGGGGTGTGGGAGAGGATGCATGAGCTTGGGAGTTGGCCTGGCCCCTCCTGGGAGCACTCACCCCGGCGTGAAGAGGCCAGGGCTCTGGGGCCTGTCCAGAATAGATGACTTTTCTTCTGCTTCTCCCCCGGGACACACTTACTCAGCTTCCCAGACTCTTCAAAGACTCTTTCTCAAGCCAGAAGTAATGACCCCTCTCTGGCCCCTCAGCCCCTCCCACTGGATGCAGCATTTACTGTGAGCCAGGTATCAGTGTATACTCTATGTACATTGTCTTGTTTTGTGTCTGGAACAAAGCCGGCACCCTGGAGCTGTTGTTCTTCCCACAACACCCATAAAGAAACTGAGGTTCAAAGAAGTGGCTTCCCTGAGGTCACCCAGCAGAGCTGGCACTGAACCAGATTTGATACTGTAGACAGGGGAAGGTGCTTGCTTGTCTGACTTCTTTTTCCCTTGTTCACTTGCTAGATTGCAAGCTCCTGAGCAGGAAATAGGGATCTGAATTGTTTGCATATTCTCCACCCCAGCAGATACATGATGCTCAGAAAGTATTGTGGAGGGGATTAACTGTTTAAAGTTTTTTAGCAGCAGAAAACCTCAGTGATTTCTACCCTAACTTTCAATGCAATGCAAGAATTTCCTCACTGCGTCCCCAATTACTTAGCAAAAGGGAGCTCATCCTAGGGCTGAAGCTCTCTGCCAGGGACAAAGCTTAGTTGCTGCTATGACTGTCCCCACACCCCCACCACCATGGATCCCCCCTCCCCCCCAGGAGGCTCTTTGGAACAGGAATTTGAGTGCTTTCCCATTCACTCTCAGAGTTCTGTTTCCCAAGGGAGTAAGTAGCATCTTCCTGCAACCTCTGTACGGCCACCACAGGCATTTTCCCAAAGTCAGAGCAGCTTCCAGCCAAACATACCATGATGAATTAAATACCATCTCTGTGAATCCATGGGGCCAGGGAAGGTGTGTTCCATCCCCTCTCTTGTCCTTTGCTTACCTTAGAAGCATCTTCTGGGGCAACTTCATATAGATCTTTCTTTTCCCTGACTGCTAGGCCTTTGCTGATACCATTTACTCACTACTAGAACACCCCTCCTCTTCCTCTGGCCTCCAGGCCAGGACAAGTGCTGAAAATCCCTTGGAAATGTCTATTTCCATGAGTGGGACATCATTCTCCTCTTTCCTTAATAAAGTCTCTTGGCTCCTGTGTTTGATTTGAAGTCTGTTCCTGGAGTGGGGCAGGAGCATAAACTCTGGGGTGTCACAGTGTCTTCCTGGGCTTTCAAGACTGGAAGGTTGAAACACCCCAAGGAAAATGAGTCTCAACTGACCCCAAAACATATCCTTGCTCTATAAGCCTGGGGCATCAAGGCTAGAAGACCATCTTTCACAGGTTTTAGCTCACTTACCAATTCGGACTGGTAGTAGAATTCTACCACAGCTAGACGGAGGATAAGAACATGTTGCAAGTGATTAGCAATATCTTTCATGAGAGGAAGGATTGTGGGGGGCACGTTACCGATTAACAGTGTGTACCATGGGCAGGAATTGGAGTGGGATTGATTAACAATGTCTGCCATAGGAAGGAAGAGGAGTGAACTCGATTAGCAATGTCTGCCCTGGGCAGGAATTAGAGTGCGATGTGTGTGCCCCATATTTATCATCTGTGCTGCAATCCACTTTCCTTACAGATTAGAAGACTGAGGCTGGGAGAGAGAATTTTAGGGAGAACAGACAGGACCTATCAGGGCAACCTGGGATTGGAACCCGGTGTTCTGAACCTGTCAATCTGGCTCATACTGTACTTGGTCTTGTAGCCAGGACTCTGCAGGAGGCTTGAATACTCTGTTCCTGTGGTCTGGAGACGCTAAGCAGCCGTGGGCTTTCAGCACATAGTTTTGAGTGTTTACCATGTGCCAGGCAGTGCGTAAAGTGCTAGGGGAGCATCAAAGAAAAAGTAAATGAAAGTCCTTGCTCTTATTGAGGCTTTGTTCTAGTTGGAGGAGACAGACAATAAGCAATGAATATAATGATGTGACTCAATGTATTTACTTCTTTGTCTCTGGGCAGATGCAGAGGTAGCTGCCTTTACCAACTGTGGCTGTTTCCTTTTTCATGTTCCTCCCAAGGGAGTCCTTTCTCAAGACTGCAGTGTATGTGACCACTTGGCTCTCCCACAGTGTGGGGCATCCTGGCATGCCTTTGCTTTCCCTGGCTCCCTGCCTTGAACCAGCTCCATGATTCCTAGAGGAGAGAAGCAGTTATGGCAGGAGATGATGAGACTTCATCTTGGCTGCTTGCTCCTCTGACACAGGACAATGAACCACTTTGGGGCTGGGTTGGGAGCTGATGTCTGTTTTGGCTCAGAAGCCCCTGGCCTTTTGCTCCCAGGGATGGGATGCAGGTTCTGCAGCCCAGCCACTGATGCCAGTTCAGATTCCTCCTGCCTCACTGGTTCTCAGCCACTTAGGATCACTTAGAAACACATGGGAGCCTGATTCTGGGTTCTGCGATGACTGAGACTGCCTCTAGCATTTGGAGAGTGGGAGCCAGTGAAGCAACGCCCCCTGCAGTGAATGGGACATTTTGCACAGTGCATTGTCCTGTCCAAAATGCCAGTTGCATTTCCCTAGAGGAACACTGTTGGGCTAAAATGCAACCCCTCAAGGGTGCATGGACAGTTGTGAGACAAGCTCAGGACAGGGGACATGCTATCTTCAGGCCTTGCTCACACTTTCTGGTGCTCAGAACCTCTTCTGTTTAGTCATTTGGTAAAACAGGGCGCAGTTGTCCCATGGGATGGATTAAGGGGTAGATATGCACGGGCCTCAGGATTCTACCTCAGAAGGCCTGGAGGTCATTGCCATCAGCCCAGTGCCAACAACCACCCATCCACTCCCTCAGCACTCTGTGACTGGTACATGGCTGTCCAGCCTCTGGGCAGAGACCCAGCCACAGTGACCCTGCTCCCTGCTCCACACAAAAGGGCCACCAGGGTTAGCCTACACACCCAGGCTACCCCCCCACAGAACTGAACAGCTCCTCACCGCCCGTGGTGCAACACTTCAGCCCAATGACACTTTACTGGCAGGGCAGTTGGCAGGGCCCCAGGTGGCCCCCGGGGCCGGCTGCCCAGGGAAGCGCTTGGCTTCAGAGCCAGAGGCTGCAGAACATATTTCCAGTGGGCCTTCCAAGCCAAGAGCTTCTGCCCCTTCCCACCACTGTTCCCACTGGCCCTGCCTGCCTGCCCAGCACATTAGCATTTAAATATATCCAGAGTAGACTCCTCCATAGCCCTTTCCCCACCATTGAATCCACCAGGGAGGGAGCATTTGAATCCTTCTCCCTCCCGACTCCCTTCCCGCATAATGGCCATACTGTATTCATCAGCTTCTGTATGTGGCATTAGCCGAAAGAAGGAGAGAGGGCGCCTAGCAACCCAGAGGGGGCTGAGAAAGAGGTGGGAAGGAAGTGATTTTCATGTAATTATTCACTTCTACAAAAGCCGTTGTCAGGTACACACTGGAAACACAGCTGTTGTATTATTCTCCTAACCTACTTTTAATCTTTTGAGAATCTTTACCAATATAAAAGGAGAAAAGAAAGAGCTTAACTCAGCCATTTTCTGCCGGGCCATATAAGTTATGTTTCAGCCTCAATCAAAGGGTTTGCTTACAAAAGTTGTGTTGTGTATGTGTGTTTGTGTATCTGTGTGTGGCTGCTTGTATGAAAAGAAAATGTTAAAGAGACAAAGGGCTCTGGGTTGTGAGCCCCTGGAGGGCCACCAAGCCCTGTCCTGTCTACTCAGGTTCAAAAGCCAAATGCTGCATGTGTTGTTGGGGCTGGCAGTTTTCACGTATGTTCTTGGCCTGGCTTTGGGACTGTAAGGAGTCTGGGAGCGATGAGATGTTGGTTCCTTCTGCCCCTCATTGTCGTGTCCATGTTCCAGGCCCTAAAAGTAAGTGAGTCTACGGTAGTGGAGGGTGGCTGCAGTGTTTGGTGCTGCTCAGAAATCTGATTGGTTCACCTGGTCTCAAGGGGCTGGGATGGTAGGAAAGAGGCAGGAGCTGGTTTTCATGGTATAGTTGAGAAGTGTTAGCCCTGAAAAGAAATGAGATTAAGGGAATCTTACCAGGTACCCCACTGTGTACCTTACACTCACAGTATCTTTTACGGGTGAAGTGGTTGAAGTTCAGAGAGGTGAAGTAACTTGCCCGGGGTTGTGTAGCAGGTAAGTGGACAAGCAGGTCTCCAACCTGGGTCTTCCTGATTCCAAACCTCACACTCTTTCCTTAAGCCACAGCAAGGCTTGGAGTCAGGCATCTAACAGAAACCATCCTATTTAACTTATTCCCCCTGGGCATGGTCTCCCAGAGGGCAGGCCAGGTTCCAGAGGCTCATTTATCAGTAAGGCTAACTCCTCACACAGCAACCAGTATGTACATCTCTCCAAAGCTAGAGGGACATGTGATTTCACCTCTCCAGGCATTCGTTTTTTTATCTATAGAAAGGGGATAATCATAGCTCAACAGTGAGTCTAATACTTGCAAAGCCTTTAGAATAGCCCCTGGTGTGTTCTAGGCGCTAGCAGAGATGAGCTGGGATGGTGTTGGCTGGCATCACTGTCACCAACTCCTCCTCCTACTAGTGGCAGGATGGGTTGATGCTGCATTTGTCGGAGACCTCAGAGGATCAGTGCCACATGTGCCACCAACTCCAGGACACAGAGATGGACGTAGCAGGCCTGCCAACTGGCATCAGCTTTGACGCTGCACAGAGGCACTGCCCCTGTGCGCTGACGGATGGCTTCGTGTGTAGGCCTGAAAGTACATTTCACAGGCGCTTCTTCCTCTAGTCCATGCTGCACGAGACACCATAGAGAAGGAGACTTTCAGCTCCAGTCCCCCCTCAGGCTCCCAGGGCGGCAGCTGCATCTTTACCAAGCAAGGCCCTGGGCCCCACGGCCCTGCGACCTCAGCCCCTGTTGTTCCTATTTTCTCCTCTCCACCAGATGCGGGGTTGCTGCTTCTCTGCATTGGTATGTGGTCCGTCCTGCTAGAATGTGAGCCCCCTGAGGGAAGACGGTGCCTGGCACAGGGTGGATACCCAGTGCATGGGTATTAGAGGGAAAAGGAGAGAAGAGGCTTTTTTTTTCTTCCAGACTTTTGAATACTGGTATATCCTGAGGAGGGATGAATGTTGACTAAACACCTACCATTTGTTAGAGCTCACGGGCTGGGTTTCTGAGCACTTCCTTAGTGCCCTCCAAGAGCTAGGCACTGTGTTGAATATCTGTTGCACACACATTATCTTTTTAAGCTTTTGTATATAAGAGAAAAAGAGGAAGATGCTAACCACATATGCCCAAGGACCTTCTCCTTGGTTCTGCCTAAGCTGGATAAGTCTTTTCTCTCTAAGACATGAAGCATTCACTCACAAACGTCTAAGAGATGAGACATTCTACGTATATGGACAAGATGGGCATGTGGGGAGAGAGTAAGTATGTGTCTGACCCTGCACACAGCTGTCTCTAACCTGAGGATAATCATGCCCACCTCAAGGCAGCTGTGGGTCTCGGAATATAAGCAGGTGCTTTATGAACTGTAAAACGATATCCATGTGGACTGGGGCAGCCAGTACTGAGCATCTATCTTGACAAATGTGGCTTCTAAGCGGGGGTAGGGAAGAATTTGTCCTTGTCTGTCCATCCTTCTTTGCTCTCCCTGTTTATATCATTGAGGACCTACTCTGTGCAGCACAGTGCTTGGCTTTGAGGGTCTAGTTGGGAAGGCTGGTTGTACTCTAACCCATTGCTTTCTGTACCTGCTGTGCACCAGGGCTCATTGGAACTGGTTGCCCTGAAAGTGATGAGGTTGACCCGAAGCTAGAGGGAGGGACCACCTCTCTTCTAAAGGGGCCCTGCTCCCCTGTTCCCATGCAAATCTGTTCTCCAAACCTCTGAATGTGGACCGCCCACATTCATGCTGCCAGAACGCCCCCCATTCATTGCTGTAGAACATGGGGAGTGATCTGTTTCTCAGCTACTGACCCAGCTTCCTTAGGGTTTGTTTTGTGGAGACTATTTTCCCTTCAAATTGTGTTGAGAAAAGGAAGCCCTTTCTCCACTGAGCTGCCCCCTTTCTAGCATCCTGGGAGATGCTGGTCAACGGGGTTCAGTTGCCTGGTCTTCCTTTCATTGAGGTGGGGTTGCCTTTGTCTTTGACTGGACAGCTACAGAGCTGTTTAAATCCTAGCTGAGACTCCAGGCCTACTCAGCACACTGAGAGGCCCCAGGTTTTCTCTGTAAAACATGGAGCCAGGGTGTTATGTGTTCAAACCTGACTCTACCTGCTAAGCTGTTTGACCTTGTATGGATTCATTTCCTCATCTATAAAAATGGAGAAACTACTTACGTTACTGAGATGCTTATGTAAATGACGAGATCATGTCCACAAAAGCCTTGAGTACAGGGTAGGTTGTCAGCAAACATTAACTCAAGTTTTCCACTTCCTAAGACATCATCAAACTGGTGGAAGTGTTCATAAATATGGCCAGTCTGTTTTATTAGTCTCTCTTTTCCCTTTTTATCAAGTTATTCCAGTAGCCACCGTTGATCTTACTTGATCTCTGGGTGCCTATGGAAATCCAAGTTGAAGAGAGAAGTAGGGAAATAGACTTTTGGGATAATGCCTGTAGCAGAAATAATGCTATGTGTTCACCAACCAGATCAATATTTCCTTTTCTCATCCTTGTAAGTAGGAAGACTACATTTCCCAGATTCCCTTGATTTTAGCTTGGGACCATGCAATTTGGTTCTGCCCAGCTGTATGTGGGCAGAAGCAATACATGCAACAACTACGTCTAGCTCTTAAAACTTCCCAGGCTTACCTCCAATGTCTTGTTCTTTGCATCAGAGGGTGTGTTGATGTAGATAGAAGTATCATGATAAGGCAGATGGTCTTGTAAGGCTTGAAGAACACCCCTTCACAATTTGGGTCTGGCTTTTTGTCGGCAAAAAAATACATTTTTGTTGTGCTAAGCCTTTGAGATTTGGGGGATTCATTGTTTATTCCTGCATAGCCCAGCAGTAATTATCTTAATACATATAGCAGCTCCCTGGCAAATTAACTAATTCCTTCCCTGATGAAAAGGAAGGCTGACAGCTGGAGCCCTGTTACATTTTTGCAAAGACAGGCATATGTTTAAGAACATAGACACACCTCAGTTATGCAAATCTGTTAAGAAGTCTAATGGTACAGACTTCATGTAAAGATACTCATGCTTCTTCATGAGACTTTTTCAAGAAATCTAACCCTGAAGGTTCTTGGTTCTTGAATGCCCAGTGAGCACATGTCTAAGCAGAAAAGTTTTATCAACCTGAGTTTTCCAAATGTAGGAAATAGAAAAAGCCAGTGGAGAAAGGTTTGGAGCTGAAGTCAAGGAGATATAAAGTTACTCCTAAAATTCTGAGGACATCCAAATTTTTGTCTCCAGCCCAGGCCGTAATATTTAGCCCTGACTTTCCATCTGTCTCCTGCACATATCACTTGGATGTCTAAAACTTGCCTTATCCAAAACTATACTTCCCCATTTCCCTACTTTATACTTCCATCCTCCCTTTAAAAATCCAGCTCATCTTCTTTTTTTTTTTTTTTTTTAAGATTTTTATTTATTTATTTGACAGAGAGAAATCACAAGTAGATGGAGAGGCAGGCAGAGAGAGAGAGAGAGGGAAGCAGGCTCTCCGCTGAGCAGAGAGCCCGATGCGGGACTCGATCCCAGGACTCTGAGATCATGACCTGAGCCGAAGGCAGCGGCTTAACCCACTGAGCCACCCAGGCGCCCCAGCTCATCTTCTTTTATACCCCATCTACCAAATTGCTGAACCATGGGTGTTCTTTTCTTACCTCCAGTCAGCACCAATCTTGTTTCATCTGCTCCCTGAACATTCTTGAGAACCAAGTAGATAAGATAGCAACAGGAAAAGGAAAAAAAAAAAAAAACTTTAAAAAAATATTCCAGAATCTCACCACCAAAAGAGAAAAACCAGGATAGTAAAACAAAACAGAACAAAAAACATCTTCAGCATAATTAGGTAACTCCATTAAGCACAAAATGTGAACAGGTGGAGCCGAACACTGATACCAGTAACATCTGCATGATGTCAACTCTATGAGATGAGATGAAGATGAAGGCAAAGGGAATGTGGAAGGCTGAGAGCCAGCCCCTAGAAGGAGAGTATTCACCCCTAGAAGGAGAGGACTGTAGGAGAGTAGGCTTGGTGGAGATATCTTAGAATGTCAGCCAAAATTAACAGTGATATATGTGGGCCCCAAGTTATCGGTGAAAGTAGGAGAGCTGTAGGAAGCTTCGGCAGAAGTCTGGGACCCGGGAAGTCTAGGGACCAAGCAGCTGAGGCTCCATAGCCAGAGAGAACCCCACACTGGGGAGAAGCCACTAGGAGCAGAATACAATTTGAGCAGGATGGAGATACTAGAGGAAACAAAAAGAGAAATTTTGGATGGGAATGAGGGAAGGGAACAGAGAGTAATAATTTCAGAATGTACTGTCTGCACAGTCTCAGTTTATACTAATAGAAGTGGTAACCTAGAATGTAAGGCTAGACAATCTACCCTGGATCATCCCTATTCCTCCATACAAGAAACCCTCCTCGTAAGAGGACAGGGAAATGTATCCGACCTGCACATGAACGATGGAAAAGGATCATGTCAAATCCCATTAAAAACTACTAAGAGAAAAAGAATTCTGAGCATAATCGTATTCCTATAGATAATGTATGTATTCCACAGACAGGGCCACAAAACAGCTGAATACTCAAACCTAATATTTCAAAATAAGCTAAAAAAAAAATGAAGATCCAACAGATGTGATTAAGTAACAGTGTAGGTGAAATTGTGAGACAAAAAGATTTGAAAAGAAAGCTAACCAAAGGACAGCTTAAGAAAGGCAGAACATTTCAGGAGGAATAACTGAATAGAAGGAATAAAGAGGTGAGTAGACACCATAAAGTGAATAGGGGGTGGAAAGGAGGAAAATAAAAAAGTCAGAAAGGAGATTACTTAAAGAGTGGAAGAAAAGGTGATATAAAAGACAAAGAAGGTCCAACATACACATGGGTCCCCCAAAAAGAAATGCAAAGCAGGGGAAAGGAACAAATTGTTTACCTAAAACGGTAATTCAGGGATGTTTTTCCTTGAAATTAAAGAGAAGACTTGAATTATATCTTGAAGAAGTGCACCACAAGCCTGGGAATATCAGCCCAGGGTGATAAACGTTAAGACCTATTTTAATCAAAATGACCGAATATTAAAGAGAAAAGAAAAAACCTGTTGGTCATTCAGACAAAAAGAGTAAGTGAACAAGAATGGTATCAGATTTTCCTACAGCAGCACTCAGTGCCAGCAGACAACTAAACAGCTATTTAAGATACTCAGGAAGAGAAAAAGGAAACCAAAGACATTATATAAAGCCATACTGATGTTCAAGTATGAAAGCTGTTGGTCAACTGTTATGAACATGCAAGACTCCAGGAAGTATTATTTCCCATTAGCCTTGCCTAAGGAACCTACTAGAGAACAAACTACAGGCAATCAAACTGCCTGGAGAGGTATAAACATAAGGACTGGGGGCAGGGGGCGGGGAAGCATTAAATTTATAGTTACCTGTAGAACTCACAGTTCCATGGCTGTCAAGGAGATAATGCAATTGTACATTCTGATCATGCAGATATAGACAAGTATTAAAAATTGGGAAATTGTCTTTCTCTGCTTGAATTATTTCACTTAGCATAATCCCCTCAAGTTCCATCCAAGTTGATACAAATGGTGACAACCATTTTGAGAAAAAAAAAAAAAAGGAAAGAATGGAGTATGTATGTGAAAAATAGAATAAATTCACATATTGCCTTTACATATTAACTAGAAACAAATGAGTATTTCTTCTAATTAGATGCTAGAGGAAAGGGACGGAAAAGAAACTGAGACTACTGGCTAATTTCAGTATAGTTGGGAACCAACCCTCGGTGTCTCAAACGGGGAGGACTCAAAATATTATATGAAAGTATTGATTCAATGCTAACCATCAGAATAACAGTGACAGGCTTTTTACCATAGAGGTAGAACAAGAGGGAAAAAACATTTGAGAATATATCCTCCTCCTCTCACATGAACCTCCAGACCCAAGATGTCCTTTCTCATCCTTTCTCCAGTGTTTAAAGTTATGCCTCCATCCAGACAGCCTTCTCTGATTGTTCTAGCACATGTTAAGTGTGCCCTTCATCAACCACTCCTTGGTACTGGCTCCCTTTGCCTCTAAATGTCTCCCCTTTTCTCACGAAGAAACAGGGATGCAGTGCTCTATATAATTGTATAGTACTTCTTTCAGATTATGCCACAGGGTTTTGCATGCAGAAGGCCTTCAGTAAGTGTTGGTTCATCAGTAATTCGGAATTGATGGAGGGATTTGGGCTTCAGCCCCTGGGTTTTTCTATGAACTTAACATTGATACTAGTCAGAATTCTTTGAGTTTTGAAGTGACAGCAGTCCTATTCAAGTTGACATAAGAAAAAGAGGAATTTATAGGCCTCTGAAATTGAAATGTTTTAGGGTAGGATTCATTTCAGGTATGGCTGGATCCAGGTACTCAAGTCATTATACCAATAGCAGCCTTTCTTTGTTCTACTTTTTTAAAGATTTTATTTATTTATTTGAGAGAGAGACAGTGAGAGAGAGTATGAGAGGGGAGAAGGTCAGAGGGAGTTGCAGACTCCCCGTGGAGCTGGGAGCCACATGTGAGACTCGATCCCGGGATTCTGGGATCATGACCTGAGCCAGAGGCAGTTGCTTAACCAACTGAGCCACCCAGGCACCCCTCTTTCTTTGTTCTAGACTCTGTTTTCCTCTGCATTGTTTTTATTCTCATACAGGCTCTTCTCTCATGGTCAAGGATGATCCCCAGCAATTATAAGATTAACATCTCCAGGAAAAAAGGATGTGTCCCATTTGCAGTAGCTCCAGTAAAATTCCCAGGATTAAGTTTCATTGGCTTAGCTTGCATTATATGCTCATCCTTGAACCAATCACTATGGCCAAGACAGATGCTTTTGTTGGCTAGACCTGGGCCGTGTGAACACCCCTGAAGCTACATCCCAGTGGAGAAGAGGGGCTTTCCCAAAGGAAATTAGGGCACCATTTCCTGAAAAGGGGAGATGGATGCTGGGTGGGCAAAAACAGCAGATGTCTGTTTTAGTGTTGATGTTCAGTGAGAAGACTGCAAGGAAAATTCCCACAGGAGAAGATCATTCTTCGGGGTCCCAACTTTGAGATGTGTGGATGGAAATCTCTCTGGTGTTTTCAGAGTCACAGAGGGCTTGTTTACCATGTTTTGGGTGGAGAGGAACCAATTGCCATGGGGCCCAGCCACGATGAAGGAGCCAGAGTTCCCACAAGTTTGGTGGTTTTTCTCACTGTGGCCCTCATGCTCAGCCAGAGGACAGTGAGGGATCTGGGAGGAGGGATATTTAATTTGCAGAGGCATTTTCAGGAAGAGTAAGGGACTCGAGGAACAGGGCTCGACTGAGTGCTGAAAGTCCTGCTGAGTAGCTCCTGTGATCTTGTCTTCTGTTTCCTGGGTTAGCATCTGTACTGTGTTTTACCTTTCCTTATGATTTACTACTAGTCTTAGATTAGAGATTCAGTGAAAGCACCAGTGCCCTTGGACACTAAAATTCTTCCCTTCTCCAGGCAAAATACCTCTGTTTTCTTCCTCTTGGAGATTTGAGTACCTGGTATATAGATCATTACCCTGGATTGGGTTAAAGAGAATCCACTGAGGTAGCAAATGGGGAAACTGAGGCAGAATGGGTGGACTTGAAAATGCATACGTTTCTCTCCTACATATTTAATACTTTCATCTGCACTGGACCCTTCAACATTTAAACATCCTTGAGTTTCTGCCATTAAAAAAAAATATCTCGGGGCGCCTGGGTGGCTCAGTGGGTTAAGCCGCTGCCTTCGGCTCAGGTCATGATCTCAGGGTCCTGGGATCGAGTCCCGCATCAGGCTCTCTGCTCAGCAGGGAGCCTGCTTCCTCCTCTCTCTCCCTCTCTCTGCCTGCCTCTCTGCCTATTTGTGATCTCTCTCTGTCAAATAAATAATAAAATCTTTAAAAAAAAAATCTCCCTAAATTACACTACCATTACCTATCTCCCAACTCCCCTTTATGGCAAAACTTCTTATAAAAGCTTTTTTTTATTCCATCTTTCCATTTCCTCCTCCCCATGTCTCAGTCCACTCTGATCTGCTGGCATCCCTGCCCTACGCACACACACACACACCCCCCATGAAAGAGCTCTCCTTGAGTTCCGCATCAGTTCCAAGACACTCCAGTGAGGGAGAAAAATGTATTCATTTCTTAGGTTGAAAAGCAACATTATGATCTTCAATTTTAATAAGTATTTGTTGAATGATTTAACCAGCTTGAGCTAATCCAGGGTACAGTGACCTGTACTGTTATTATAAAATCCCTGAGAGAGGAAATAGAATTATTTTGCCTAGAGAAGGAAGAGTTCTAGGATCCAAGGGGCACTGATGCTTTCTCCAAATCTCTAAAATGCTACCATACAGAAGAGGAAGGTGTGGTCTGGATGGTCCCGGAACTAAGAACACCTTCAGGAAGGGGGATTTCCTCTCATTTTCAGAAATATTCTAATGGACAGAACTCTGTAAAGAAGAAAGAACTGCAACAGGATATAGTGAGTTTCCTGTCACTAGCAGTAATCAAACAAACTATTCTGTCAGGAGTAGTCAGAAGAGAGTCTTGTGTTGGATGGGAGGTTACCCCAGAGGACTTCTAGGTGGTCTCCATGGACCTGCCTTTACCACTCCCAGCTGTGTGGCCTTGAATAAGTCATGCAACTTCTCCGTTTCTGTTGCCTCAGCTGTAAAAGAGGGTGCATAATAGCACTTACCACAGAGGGTTGCTGTGAATATCCAAGTGCCATAACGCACAGAGGGCTCAGCACCGGTGCCTGGCATGTAACAAGTGCACAATAAATGTTAGTGGGTATTTGTACTTAGTGCAAAGCCTTGTTCTCTAGATGACACCTGATTCTCAAGCTTCAGTGTCATCGGCTGCATTTAGCTTTTAGCTATGGATTTTCCTTGGAGCTGAGTGCAGAGAGAGCTTGGGGGAAAGTGCTAAAGAAGCCATCATAACTCCTGGTGTGCATGTCGTGCTGTCAACAGCAGTTTTTGCCAGAGAGGAACCTGGAGACTAAGAAAGTGGTTTCAGTTATGTACCACATAGGAAGCCTAAAATGCATCTGTTTTGAAAGGTGAAAGATATAGGTGGGCCTCCCCCTTCTCCTATCCCTTCCCTGCCACCTCTTAAGCTCAAATCAACTATGCAAATATTTTCCTAGGGACAGAATCCTATGACAGTTTACTCATGGTATTCTTAATCGCAAAGATAAGCAGTCACTCATTTTGGCTTAAATATGCCTTAGCTTATGAGCTGGGTCCCACGAGCTTCCGTTCCATATCACAGGAATCCTCTTAACAATTCTGAGAGGGTAGTTCATTCCCCAGTTTGCAGATGAGGGGACTAAGCCTCAGAGAGGTTAAGTAGCTTTTCCAAGGTCACATAGTTGGAGCAAGGACCTAAACGTCCAAATTCTTGCTGTTCAGTGAACTATTATCCATAACCTCTGGAAAATTCTGGAATTAAGGACATTTGTATTTAATGAAGCAGTCTCCAATAATAGAACTCTTAAAGCACATTCCCGAGAAGGTTAGGAAGTTTATATTTTTGCTTTGCCTAGACTTTTTGGAGGACAAGGGAGGGTGGAGGATTTCCAAGAATGGGGCCACCCCTAATCTGACTTCTCTTCATGCTGACTTCTTTGTGCCCTCCTGCAGGTCTGGGTAGATGCTGGGACGCAGATCTTTTTCTCCTATGCCATCTGCCTGGGTTGTCTGACTGCTCTGGGAAGTTATAACAATTATAACAACAACTGCTACAGGTGAGCACTTCACAGCCCTACCCGCTGTCCACCAAAGCCCTCTGTGCTGCCAGGCTAGTTCACGTTTGTCTTCCCACTGTGTGGGGCCAGGATGAGACAGATGGCTTGTTTCTTAGACTCTCCCTGCCCCAGGGTCACAAAAGTGGGCCACCTGAGGAGCTAAGAAAATAATGAATGTGATCAGAGTACATTGCAGGCTAAAAGCAAGTCCACTCCAGGAATTTTGTTCCTGGCCTCCATCCCACCCTATATGGCAAACATTTATCCCAGGGCAGGTAAGTGACTTGCCCACAGTGACATAGCTAATAAGTGGCAAAACCAGGACTTGAACCCAGATCTGGCTTTGTTCTTCTGTCTTCTGTTCAGAAACCAGCTCCCTGCCCCTTCTCACTTGAATGTAGGCTCCTCTCCTCTTCTGTCCCCATCTGGAGTGGCCAGTGCCCCATCTTCCCCCACAGCCTTCCTCCCGGGCCTCCTGCATGTGGCCACACCCAGCACTGGGAAGGGAGGTGCCCAAGTTCGGGCCTGAGCCTGACACTGTCTGGTCCTGGCTGCCTGGTTTCTCATGCCTGCAGTCTGATTTCTGCTCTGAGGCTGAGACGCACTGAGGGCCAAGAACCCACCCAAGGTCCCCTAGCATAGCGGTGCATGATTCACATGCAGATGGCACCCTGAGCTCTAGCTCTAGGCCAGTGGTCTGTTTGCTGAGGTCTCTGCACCCCTGCATCCAGTGCCTGGTCATGGTAGGTAGCTCTTTGGGGGTTTTGTACCTAGTAACCAAATAACTCGATTGATCTGTGGCTCAAGTGAGATCATGCATTTGAAAGAACATTTAGCAGTGATAAAGTTCCTCCCACATTATCTCCAGCTTCACATAGTAGAACCTGGACTCTGGCTGAAGTCTCCCGGTTTCCATCCCAGGACTCCCGCACATCTCTCTGAAAGCTAGCTTCATGGTCACTTTATTAATCCATTCACTAAAACCATGTGCATTGTGGCACTCCAGAATCAGGAGTGGCACAGCCTCAGTCTACAGAGTTCATAAGTTGGGGAAACTGAGGACAAGGAAGTGACAGTGGGTAGGTCCAGCATGCTGTAAGGAAAAGCCATGGTAGAATCCAGTGTGCCGCTAGACAGCAAGTTCTGTTGTTCCTGGGGGAGCTTGGGCAGAGAGGTATTGGGTAGGGCTGGCCAGAAGGATGCTGGAGAGGTGGTTGACCATGCCAGGTTGTTCATAAGATCCTCTCTACCTTCCACGCATTCACGGAGAGGCAGGTCTGAGGGATGAGAGGCGGAGCACTGTGAGCCACTATAAGGACAGTCACCATGGGCAGGAAGCGAAAGGCACTGGGACAGGGAGAACAACACAGCAGGCTTCTGGTTTGCATTGAATGTGACCCACTTGGGATGTTAGGGAAGATTGCTGTTTGTCTACGGCTGTCACCCCATCAGCAGCCGGCACTCAACATGAGTCCTCCGTGCAGGGCACTGCAGAAATCATTTGGTCACTGCTCAGCTGTCAGTTCTGTGAGGACACAGTCTGGGTCTTCTTGTTCCACACTGTCCCTCAAGCCTAGTACAGTGCCAAATGATGTGTCAGGAAGCGAGGAAGGAGCCATCTGTTATACAGATGAGGAAACTGAGGCCCAAGAGTAGGTTGCTTGCTCATGTTCACATGGCCAGTGGTGGAACATGTCTTTGAACCCAAGTTTTTCTGGTTCCTGCACCCCTGTTCCTCACTAAGAGGGATGGCCAGTTTTTTCCCCAACAACTGAAGCTGACAAGAATTCGGCCAAGACCGCCCTGTCTTCAGGCTGTGTTCTGGGGCCGTAGCGACTGTCTTCCCCACTGAGCATATGCGTAAAATATGCTGGCTGCCACAGTTCCCTTCTGCTCTCCCATCCAATAGGCAGGTTATTCCCCCTCCCAGCGGCAGAAGAAAGCAGATGATATTGCAGGTGATATTGCAAAATCTGAAGGCCCATTTTATTTCTATTTCCAAATTGTTCTGCGAGAAGATCTTCCCAACTCAGAGGGAGTAAATTAGTACCCTCTCTTCTGACAGCATAATAGCTTCTGGAGGTCTTCAAAGCCCAGCTCAGCTCCTGCCAACTTTAAAGTGCTTGTTACATAAGCTTTCACGTAGAAGGTGCCCTGCAGGAAGTGGAGGGATGGGGAATACAGCAAACCAGGCGGGGGCAAATCCTCACTTCAGAACACAGGCTGCTAAGCCCCCTCTTCTTGAAAGTGCAGGTGCTCTGAGGACTGGGGTGTGGGACGCAGTGCTGGAAGGGACCTCAGGTCTACTCAGTGCTTTACTGTGCTTCTGTGGTGTGAGGCAGTCACTCGGGAGACCTCTGGGGATAGATGGGGACTTTGCAATAAGGGATATTTGTTTTTTTTTTTTTTTTAAATATTTATTTATTTATTTGACAGACAGAGATCACAAGTAGGCAGAGAGGCAGGCAGAGAGAGGAGGAAACAGGCTCCCTGTGAAGCAGAGAGCCCGATGTGGGGCTCGATCCCAGGACCCTGGGATCATGACCTGAGCCGAAGGCAGAGGCTTTAATCCACTGAGCCACCCAGGAGCCCCAGGGATATTTGTTTTTCAGCAACCACATGGTTACCCACAGATAATTGTCCACGAGTCAAGATCTGAAAGTCTTAATTCTTGGGGGGTGGGGGCTTTGTTTTTGTGCAGCTCCTGGAAGATGCATGGGTTTTAGTGTCTGAGATAAATGGATGCACATTCCATCCTCACCAGTAGAAGCCCCTGAAACCTTAAGTATGTGTTTTTCCTCCCTGAGTCTGGAGATTCAGTGACACAGTGTTCAAGAAACCCCAGCATAGGACTAGGCACATTGCAGATTCCGGTTATACAGGAGAATTCCAGAATGTAGAAGATACAGAGAAAGCACTTTCCTCACCAGGACCACCTTGTTTCTCACTGTTTGATGAGGCAGGGTCAGGAAATGAGCATGAGGGAACATCTTCACCCTAACCTTGGGCATAAATCTCCCTTTACCTTGCCTGAGTTGCATTTCCCTTTAAGGAGAGAGAAATCAGGGGCACCTGGGTGGCTCAGTGGTTTAAAGCCTCTGCCTTCAGCTCGTGTCATGATCTCAGGGTCCTGGGATTGAGCTCCACATCAGGCTCTCTGCTCAGCAAGGAGCCTGCTTCCCCCCACCTGCTTCTCTGCCTACTTGTGATCTCTGTCAAATAAATAAATAAAATCTTAAAAAAAAAAAAAGAAGAAGAAGAAGAAGAGAGAAATCTGGCTTGCAGATAATCTTCAGATCTGCCAGCCCAGCCCTCACCCACATGCCAGAGGAGTTCTTTAAAGAGACCTGTAATCAGTCACTCACTGCCACAGTAAAGCTGTGTAACAAACAGACCCCAAATCTCAGTGGTTTAACATGACAAGCATTTGATTTTATTGCTCACAAGTCTCCTGGCCAGCTGGGGAAGCCCTCCAGTGGGCTGTGAATTGGTTGGGTTTGGCTCCAAGGTGTAGGCAAGCTCAAATCTGCTTCATGTGTGTACGTTGTGGGGTGCAAACGCCAAGGACAGCAGCTCCCCTGGGGAAGTTCCTTTCCTTGCAAATCACAGAAGGCATAAAGGACAAGTTCAGTCACATAAGCATATCTCAGACCTCATTTGTGTCACATCTGCTAATATCCTGTGGCCAAAGAAAATCATGTGGCTAAACCCAAAGCCTGTGGGGCAGGGAAATAGACTCATCCCTAAGGAAGAAGGTAGGGGGATATGACTACTTGATAAAAAATAATCTGTCATAAGGCCCAAGAAACTCTGTTATCAAGCATTTTGTCCTATGGTGAGATCGGGTCCAGAGAAAAGAATTGCAGGGGGAAGTGGAGACCATGTCTCTGGACCCCCAGGGTAATGCCTTCTCCAGTATGCCCTTGATCCTCAGAGTCATTGCAAGGCAACTGGGTGTCACAGTCACCAACATTAGTGTAACCTTTGGTTACATTACAAAAAGTATGCTGTTGGGAGAAGAGGAGGTGAGAGTCCTGCTCTGTTCTTGAGTCTTGGTCCTGGACATGGCGCTTGAAGAGGGGTCAGACAAGCTGGAGTGTGTTATAGATCACTAGCAGGATGAGACAAAGCCATGCTCCTCCAAATCCCTGGTAGGAGAGGAAACCAGGGAAAGCAAGAGAGGAGTGATTTCCTGGGAACTCAAAGCTAGGAGGGCAGGAGAGGCAGGATGAGGATCTGGTAAAGGAACTGGGACAGTTAACTGAAGGAGCAAAAAACTCAAAGGGGATGTAGGGCCACTCTCTTCAGATCTCCCAAACCTGAAGGAGGTGTAGGCTGGTAGGAAGGGCAGAACTAAAACTCACCAGAGAAGGCCGGTTTGGGATGAACACACATGAGGAAGTTCTTAGTGCTGTAAGCAGCACAGGAGGGCCAGCCAGGGGAAAGTGCCATGGAACCAGGGCACAAGGCTTGCTAGGGTGTGAGCCGAGGCAGCCCTGTGGTGGCATGAGCCACCACCACCATGGGGACACCCCAGAGCCCTACCTCAGACCAGAGACTGGCCAGATCCTCTAGGAGCGCCTCCTGGGAAAGTGTGGCATCACAGGTGCCCTAAGCCTAACTGGCCAGTGCCTGCAGCCAGCAGCTGAGAAGACTCTGTGATTACTCTCTGTGGCTGCGTGAGGATGCCAGGCCTGAGGAAGGAGAGGCTGGGAATTGTGGGTTCTGCCTTCGTCTTGGCAAAGCCCCATCATTTGCTCTCATTTCTCCTGGGCCGCAGCTTCATGCTGGTGCTTCTGCTGCTAAGCCCCTCCCCAGGGCAAGAGCCAGGCACTGCTCTGATAACCCCTCCATGCGGTGTCCAACCTAGAAGGGTTGCTCCCTCATGGCAACTGAGCCATGAGGGCTCTGAGGCACTGCTCCAATAAACAGTGTGGCGTGATGGGGTGTCTCCTCCTGAAGCAGGTGGGAGATTCTAGTGTCAAGTCCATGGATGCTCCCCTGACTGAGAAGCAGCTGTTTCTCAGAGGCCTCTCCTGCCCTCTTAGCTTTGATTTCCCAGGAAATCACTCCTCTCTTGCTTTCCCTGGTTTCCTCTCCTACCAGGGATTTGGAGGAGCATGGCTTTGTCTCCAAATATCTTCTCAGTAGTGCATTTTCTCACGTGCCAGCCTTTCTTCCTTCCCATCCCTCTTCCACGCTTCTGGTCCATAACCACCTTATCTTCTAGAAATGCAAGAGAAGCTGTGTGACCATGGGCCAGCCACCTAACCTCCCTGAACCACAATGGCTTCAACAGGCATATGGGGCTGTCTGTGCCCACCGTGCCCTGCCTGCTCCACAGATGGCTATGGTGCTCAGAGAGAATGTTCGAGCAGTGTACCTGTTCCTCCCACTCTGACCTCAGCCCCTCTCACTGCTTCCCCGCAGGGACTGCATCATGCTTTGTTGCCTCAACAGTGGCACCAGCTTCGTGGCTGGCTTTGCCATCTTCTCAGTCCTGGGCTTCATGGCATACGAGCAGGGGGTGCCCATTGCCGAGGTGGCAGAGTCAGGTAAGTCTGCCAAAGGCGAGGGAGGCCTTGGGGGACTGGTGGGTCAGGGTGCAAATACGATCTGCCTCCTCAGCTCATTCTTCTCCTGGATTCAGGTCTTAGAAGGTGGCCCCACCATCCATACCCAAGCTATGATCGTAGGAGAGAAACTGTGACACCTCCTCACTCCCATATCCAAGACATCCCCAAGTGATATAGCTTTTGCTTCCTGGGTGTTGCTCCACTTCATGTACTTTGCCCCAGCAACACTCTCCCCACTAGCCCAGACCCCCATCACTGCTCACCTACGTGATTGCAGGAACCTTCCACTGGCCTCCCAGCCACCACTACTGCCCCTTCTGTTCCACGTGCAGACTGGCTTTCAAAATGCAAATCTGAGCATTTCTTTCTCTGATCAAAAGCTTTTCTTAGCTTCTCACAGTGCTGGATTCTTAGCAGGGCCCCAACGCCATCGTTGCCCAGCCTTTGTAGCTTCTCCACCCACATCATTCCCTCACCCTCATGCTGCCCTGCTGTGGTGGTCTGCTTTTGCAACATGGCTTGCTTCCTCCTACCCTGGGGTCTTTACACATACTGTTCCCGCTGCTTGAAGAATCTCTCTCCCTTCCCCTCATCTAAGATGCAGAATCATGATGAATGAGACATTCTTAAGTATAGATTGATGTGTGTTTATTTCAAACCCACTACAGACAGAGTTATTGTTGCTAATGTGATTATGCAAAATGGTGAATTACTCTTGCCTTGATTTACATGGTGTTTGAATTCTAGGAAAATTCAGTGTGTACTTTTTTTAAAAGTGTGAAAATAGTTTGTGTTTTTATGACAAACACATTCTAACCCCAATTAAGTCTGAAGTTTTTCACCCCCAAGAATATTTAGTAGAACAATTTGCCGAGAGTAACACAGGTAGCTTAGCCTTCTGGCCTCCATCTACTCCATGCTAGTCATGCCCCAACTTATTGCAACCACCCCCAGGCACCCCTGGGAGCCACACTGCCTCTCTTGAAAATGCTGGTCTACAGTGTCCTGTTTGGTGTGGCATGCACAGATAGGGAAGCATCCCTCTAACCCACCAAGATGGCAGAGTCGGGTATCTGGACATCAGAGCCGGTGCATGGCTGCAAAGCTCTTCTGTGTGACCACTCAGGGTCTCCCTTACTCTGGATAATGTATGCCAGAGATAGAGACAGTCCCTTCTGAGCTCAAGAGTCCAGATCTAAACTAGAGAATATTAGTATGACTAAAGGTCTCACTCAGCAAGTGCTGGCTCTGGGCAGGAGCAGTCTCAGCTCAGCCCTCCAACATTTGCTTTCCCTATTTGACAAATAAAGAAGCTGAGGCTCAGAGTGTGAAATGACTTATGTAAGGTTATACAGGCTGGAAGGGACATAGTTGGGACTTACTATGGGCCATCTGGCTCCAAAGCCCATGCTCTGACCATGCCATCCTATTGCCCACTGTGGTCACCTGACACTTGACCAAACATCCATGCTCCTTCCTGGCATGAAACTACATTGCAGCCCTGTGAAGAGAGAGCATTCTCTACAGGAGGATTGCCTTCTCCAAGAATCCATTTCCTCCTCCATAAAATGAATTTCCTAACACCTACCTTAGGTAGTAAGTGGAATAAGATATCTGCAGCACTATTTTTTCTCTTTATGTCACCTTTTAAATTTTATAGATGAAATTGAAAGAGGAGTCATAGATGGAAAGGAAAAGAGCCAACTAAAAATAAAGTTTGTTCATTTTTTTCCTAATTTCAAACTGAAAGCATATTCATAGTAGAAAAATGTAGAAATCTTAACAAAGGAAAAACTCTGCACTCTGAATATGACAACACTTTGGGGTTCTCCTGTCAGGATTTTCCATGCATATATATCCATACTTGTGGTGATGGAAACCAGATCAAATTATCCTTGGTATTCTGTAGGCTGCATTTTCCCATTTACAGTAAAGCACAAGGAGCTTTCTGCCTCCATGAACAGAGATCTCAATCATGAGTTTTAATAGTTATGTGGTCTTCCATTGGATGGATGGATGGGTCGTAACTGATTTACTCTGTCCCACTTGTCAGGCTCTGGGTGGTTGTTTTTAACACTCTACCTCACAAACTGCTCACAGCACCTCTACAAGGTAGGCTTTAAAAGGTCCTGCACTGGGGGCTGTGCAGAGTATGCACCACAGTCCTGCAGGGGACACTCTTCACATAAACAGCAGCCCTAGGCTTTCGAACCGTGCCCACTGCAGATGAGGACCCTGTAACACAGAGCTTGAGTTACCCAAGTGGTTCACCCAAGTTCACACAGCTCATAGGCGGTGCAGCCTGGCTCTAGCCTTTTCTGGTTCATCTTCCTGTGTTGCTTCTTGTATCCAGCAGGTAAATCTGCTCTGTGCCCCTGTTGGGCAATGTGGGTCAGGCTAAGATTCTCCTTAGGAGTCTCTGCCATTTGGAGAAATTGCAAGTTGCAAGTGAATGTGTAGCCATCTCACCTTGCTCAGAAGGACCTCGGCATGCTTTCTGATGAATGATTTTTTGAAGATACCTAATTAAATGGCAGAATGTTCAGTGGGATGTCCCAGCATACCTGGAACCTGATCCAGGAAGGCAACATGCACTTGTCACAGGGCTCAGATTTTGTCATGCTATGATCCCACCACTGAAATTTGTGGCCCTCACCCACATGTTCCTTGGTGTGTTTCTGTGATTCTTTCATCAGGTACGCTCTCCTAGAGGTTGAAATTTTAGACAGCTTAGAATTGGGTCTTGCTTTTTTATACTGTCTTGATTATCCATGTCTTTTAATTGGAGTATTTGTTTTCATTTTGTAAGTACTGATGTGGTTAAGTCCTAAATTCTGTTTCGAGGCAGAAAATGTCAGAATGATCATCAGAAGTGGAAAGTGTCAGATATGTGGTAGCAGGATTAAGTGATATGTTGTTAACTCTAGGTAGACTTTGATGGGTTATGGATGCATATTGTTGGCCCAGCTGCTTAGAAAATAATAATAATAGGTAGAGCTACAAAGCTTAGAAGAAATACAATTGAATATGTAAAAATATTGATTAGCCCAAAAGAAGGCAAGAAAAACACAACAGAGTAAATAAATGAAACCCCCCAAAATTCAGAAGGAACAAAAAGAAAACAAATATGAAATGGTAAACTTACACCTACCCCGTATCTATAATTACATTAAATGTAAATGGGCTGAATACTCCAGGTAAAAGGCAGAGATTATCAGACTGAGTAAAAAAGCAAGACTCAACTATAAGCTTTCTAAAAAGAGATACACTTTAAAGACACAGACAACGTGTAAAACAGAGGGAAAAGACATACTCACCAAACAACAAGTACAAGAAAAGTAGCTTTGGTACACTAATATTAGAGTAGACTTAAAGTCAAAGACTATTACTAGAGATAACAGGGGGACACTTCATAATGTTTATAAAAGCAGTTCATTTGTAAGCTATCTAATTTGTAATGTGTTGCTACATAATGACAGACATTTAAATTACATGAAACAAAAGCTGAAAGACTAAAACAGAAAATAGACAAAGCTATAACCATAGTTGAAGATTTTTAATATCCCTTGCTCACTAGTGTTAAAACAACTATACAAAATATTAATAAAGAGGTAGATATTGGAAAGCTACCAATGACTTGCCGTGGTTGACATTTATAAAACACTGCACCAAACAACTGCAAAGTACAATTCTTTTCAAATGAGCATGAAGCATGCACCTAGATAGGATATAAATTGAGCCATAAATAAAGTCTCAATAAATTTCAAAAGATTGAAATTTTAAGGTATATTCTCTGACTACCAATTAATTAAATTGTCCATAACAAAAATATAACTAGAAAATCCTCAAGTATGTATAAACTAAGCAACACATTTCTAAATATCCCACAGGTCAAAGAAAACTGCATGGTAATGAAAATACAACATACCAGAATTTGTGGGATGCATTTAAAGTACTTACAGACAAATTTATAATTTTTAATGCCTAATTAGAAGGATTTAAAGTTAAAAAAAATTAACTTTCTATCTGAAGAAGCTGCAAAAAAAAAAAAGTATAAATTAAACCCAGAGTAAGTAGAAACAAACAAATTTGTAAGACACACACAATACAATTCCAAAGCCAAAATTTGGTATTGAAAAAGATAACAAAATTATAATTCCCTAGCAAGACTAGTCAAGGAAAAAAAAAAAAACATGAGAAAACACAAATTACTAATATCAGGAATGAAAGAAGAGATACGACTACAAATTTTACAGACATTAAAAATAAGAATAGGAAATATTATGAACAATTATGAAAAATTATGAACAATTTCAAGTTAATGTATTTGGTAATATAGATCAGAAAAATTCCTTTAAAAATATAATTTACTCAAAATGACTCAAGAAGAAATAGAAATACTGAATAGCTCTATACTTTTAAAAGACATTGAATTCATTATCAAAAATATTTCTAGCAGGAAAACTTGAGGCCCTCATGGTTTCATTGGTGAATTCTACCAAACATTCAAGAAAAAATAATATCAATCTTATACTTTTTAAAGTACACTCTTATATTTTTAAATAGTCTTTTCAAAATTAGCGGAAATAAGACATCTGAATATCTGAGTATGGTGACAGCTGTATAGCCACTTTTGTAATTCAGTTTTCTCTCCAAACAAGAACAAGAAGGGAAAATATATTTTATACAAAACCATGTCCCTGCATAATTTGAAGACAGGAAATGTTGAAGCTACAGATAGCTCTAACAAAAGGAAAAATTATCAATCCAGGTGCACAATTCCTCCAGCTACCACCTATGCCTTCACAGCTGCTAGGGCAAACTGAGAAAAACTGTGGGAGAGACAGAAGACAGGCTGGTGAAGGGACCTAAAAATGATTTGGAGCAATCACCAGAAAGATTAAATCCACTCTTAAGTCTGAAAAATGCTGGAAAAGATCCAGACAAATCCCTTAACCAGGACAACGGAGAAAGGGCTCAGTGTGTGATTTAAAGGGGTAGGGACCATTTATAGGAACAGACACAATTTAAAGGAGAGACCATTTGAAACACAGAACTTCTGGGGAGAAAAAGACAGAAAGAAAGATGCACCCTTTAATAATTAGACAGTGAAGAGAAAACCAAAAAAAGGAGACAAAGTCCTGCAAAACAAAAGAGAACTGTTAAATTAGGGTGTGGAATGGGGAGATCACCTTCCCTCCACCATCAACACAAAATGCTGTTAACTACCTGGACTGAGTGCCTGGGTGGCTCAGTGGGTTAAGCCTCTGCCTTCAGCTCAGGTCATCTCAGCATCCTGGGATCAAGCCCCACATCGGGCTCTCTGCCAGTGGGGAGCCTGCTTCCCTCTCTCTCTGCCTGCCTCTCTGCCTACTTGTGATCTCTCTGTCAAATAAAAAAATAAAATCTTTAAAGAAAAAAGAAAACTACCTGGACTTTGTCATACTTACAAAAGAGGGCACTATTAGTTGGGAATATTATAAAATACCCAAGAACATGAACATGAACATTAGAAAACTTAAGTCCTTGCAGAACTACTGCAGAAAACAGGCATGTAAATTCCCCACATATCAATGACCATGAAATCAACCATAAAATAAAGCAAAATTATGTATCAGCACTCCAGACAGAAGTAAATATATCTGAACAAGCATATGAGGATGTTGGGAAAAAACATCTTGAACCAGGAATTTTAAAACTAACAAATGGGCAAAGGGGTAACAGGAATAAATGAAGAGAAAGTTGATCAAACTCGGGGAAAAATGAGAAAAAAGAATGACCAAGGTATCTTAGAAATAAAGAATAAATTACAAAGTGTCCAATGGAGAATAGTCTCAAAAAAGGGGCATTTTAAAAAGGAAAGAAAACAAGGAAGTGAATGAAAATGACATAAAGAAGTAAAAATGTAGAAACAGAAGACTAGGAAAGAAAAAAATATTAACATTATAAGAGTCCCTAAAGAAGAAGAAGAAAAAAAAAAAAAAACAATGAACAGGTAATATTTAAAACTATAATCCAAGAAGACTTTTCAGAAACAAAAAAAGAGTTAAATCTATACGCTGAAAGGACTTCTTAGGGACTAATGAAAATTCACATAGATTGATCAACTCCAAGACATTCTGGCAAAGATACCAGCTTTCAAAGAAAAAGATAAAATCCGCAAGGCTTCCAGGAGAAAAAAATTAAATAACTTACAAGGACAAAAGAATTAGATGGGGTATCACACTTTTCAAAACCAACACACAAGGAAAGGCAACTATGAAGCAGCATTTTTTTTTTTAATTCACACAAAGAAGTGTGAATCAAGGCTATAGAAAATGTCAAGGCTATAGAAAAACCATTTTAAACAGAACTTTGAGGCTTCTACATTCATCCGTGTTTTGGAGTAATCTATTAGAAGGTGAGCTTCTCCCTACCAATGATGACTGGAAAACTTCAGAAAAAGGACTGATAGTAAGCATGTAAAAATGTTTAAGCATACATCTAAGACCGAAGCAAAGGTGGGGAAGAGGACAGATGACTAATACAGACATATGTTGTGTACTGTTAACAAAGTAGAAATCATTGAATTAAAAGATGGAGAGACAAGGCAAGAGGAAAATAGAAAAAGCTCATTGTTGTGTGGGCCATAAGTGGTGTCAAATGATACGGGGTGGGAATGGGGATGAGGGGAGCCAGAAAGCCAGACAGTAAAGATTTAGATAAGAAAATAAGGGTTTAAAGGCCTTTTTAAAAGATGTAGATATAAAGGTAACCACTAGAACAAAAACATAAACCTTCCTAAGTACCAAAAAATATTTACAAATAAAAGAACAAAGAATACACAACTCATAGAGGAGCATAATAAATATTTTAAAATACACATAACCATAAAAGGTTTTCAACTTGCCTCACAAAATATGACCTATATATATGCTGCATATATAAGAGACACACCTAAAACAAAGTAGACTCATAAAGACTAAAAATAAAGGGGTAGACAATAATAGCAATCCTTATATCAGGCAAAGTAGAATTCAAGCCCCAGAGCACTAAGCACTACAAAGGACATTTTTTAATGGTAAAAGCTACATGTAACACATAAAAATATGTGCACAAAATAACACAGCAATAATCTTTATGAAGTAAAATTTCAGGAAGTAAGTAAGGAGATATAGATAGAAATAAACCGATATGAGAAAACTATACTAACCACATTTATCAATAAAAATAAATGAATTATACCTCTTTTTCAGAAAAACAATAACAAAATAGACCAAAAGAAAACATGAGGAAGGAAATAATAAAGAGCAAGAATGAATGAAATAATTATAGAGAAATAGCAGATCTAATTAACAAATTAAAATTCTGGGTCTTTAAAAATAAAAATATACAAATTACCAAATTGCCAAGAAAAAAAAGAGAACATACAAATAGAAATAAGAAATAATAAAGGATAAATAACCATTGAAGCAGAAGACATTTTTTTAAATCACAAGAGACTGCTTTATAGTCTTCTCTACACATAAATTTGAAAACTTAATTGAAATGAATATCCTAGGAAAATAGATTGCCACAACTGACTGCATTTGATTTAGAAAGCTTAAACAAGCCAATAGACAAAGTCTCTAAGGAACTACTCCACCAACAAAACAAAACAAAGCAAAAACAAAACACTAGGTCCAGATGGTTTTTCAGATAATTCTATCAAATTTTCAAGGACCTGATAATCTCAGTCTCTTTAAATTATTGCAGAGCATTGAAAGGGAAGGAAAACTTCTCAACCCCTTATATGAGGTATGTGTAACACTTATACCTACACCTAATAAGGCAAAGAAACAAATTATTACTCATGCATATTGTTGGAAAATAGTAAATAAAATAATAGGAAACCCAAATCGAAAATATTAGAATCCAAAATCACATTAAGAAGGTAATATACCATGTCTAATTTGGATTTACTCCTGGACTAATGCAAGACTGATTTAATGCTAGGAAATCTAATAGTGTTCAACATATTAATAGCCCAAATGAAATAAATTACAAAATTATCTTCACAGCAACAAAAAAATTATTTGAAAAAAATACAACATTCATCACAATACAAAAATAATCAAGCAAATGGATATTGAAGTGTATTTTTAAAATGGTAAATGTGTGTGTGTAAGTTTAAAAATCAAATATCTATAGTATCCTACCCATTGTATAAGAAAAGAGATATAAGAAAGCATGTCTGCTCATCTCTGCAGAAGAAATATGTAAAGGATGAACTAGAAAATAAAGAATGATTACCTACAGGGGATAAGTGGACAAGGGATAGAAGGAAGGGTGGAATTAAGGATGAGAAGGAAACAATACTTCTCTTAATATATTTTCGATACCTCTGACTCTTAGAGAACCATGGTAATAGTAGTTTTTCACATAGCACCCAAAATAAACAGTTCCTTTTTGTGGGTGGAATTAAAAGGGAATACAAACAGTAAGAAACGAGCCTAACTGTATTATGAATGAAAATGTAACCACACTGAAGAGAATGGGAAAGAAAACACTTAACCTAAGTAAATTTCAGGAAACAGTATTTTAACTGTACACTATAAGGCTAAAAACAAAAAATTATTGTACTATTCTCTTGTTTGTACAGGGATATGGTTTTGTAATTCCGTAACTATTGTATATGTATATGAGGATTGAACAAACAAATGAATATAGATCACTGGGGACAGATTTTACACTAAGAAAGAAGTTACAAATGAGGAAAGTGGAGAATCTACAATGAACTGTATTAGAATTTGAGGTATCAGGAGACTCATATGTTTGATATACATACAGATGGATATATATGTGTATGTATGTGTAGATATATATACATAGGTCTCCTAGCTTTGTGTGCTGCAAGAAGTGGTACCCCAGCTGCAATGAACACACTGGAAGCCATATCTTGGTTTCTGAACACCACTTTCCATGAAAGGAACCAGGGCTTCTTGGAGAAGCAGTTGATTCCAGTGCCAGGGCAAGACATGATGAAGCTGGAATATTTAGTGGTACCAGAAATAAGGAAGTGCTCAGAAAAAGGATGAAGGTATGTCAAAAGGACATAGGAACCAACTTGAAGACGCTCCTAGTAGCAAAACCTAGAACAACTTGAATAGCAGAATAAATATAGTATTAGATTGTGATCCATAGAATAAACCGAATACATAGGAGTCCATACTGAAGTAAGTAAAAATTGAATAAATAAATGATTGTGAAGGGATAGTTCTTTCTTACAGAATAATTCTAACTAATAAAATGTAGAAGGAATGAAAATAATAGAAACTTGTGAGGCAAACACCGCAGGAATAATTGTTGCAAGGAAGATCTACCAATGGATGCTAAAATCAGTGGGTATAAGTTTGACTTGAAACAGGATATTTTCATAATCTCAAAGTATCCTCCCAAGATATTTATCACTTAGAGAAACACAATAACTTTACAGTGGAAAAAACTGATATTAACCAACTTAATATCATGAGGAAGGAAAGCTTGATCGAGGTAAGGTTCACCTATAATACAGTTTATGGATATCATGTACCTCTCCCAATATAATGCACTGAGAAGGATACAGCATCACTTCTATGATGTCCTTACTCCCCAAAAATGTAATAATGTTTGATAATGAGAAAACATCAGACAAATCCATACCAAGGAACATTCTGCAAAAGAATGACCAATACTCATCAAAAATATCAAGGTCATAAAAGACAAGGCTGAGGAACTGTTGCAGATTAGAGGAGAGTAAATAAATATATCTCTGAAGTGCAGTGTGGAATCCTGAATTGGATACTAAAACAGGAAAAAAAAGACGTAAGGAGAAAAACTGGTAGATAATGAAAAAGGTCTGTAGTTTAATCAATAGTATTGCACAAATGTTAATCTGAACACTAAATATTAAATGCTTTCCCCGCAAATCAGAAACAAAGCCAGGGTATATGGTGTTTCTGTTTTTATTCCATATGGTTCTAGAGTTCTTAGAGAGTGCAATAAAGCAAGAAAAATAAATAAATATCATTAAGATTAGAAAGGAAAAATAAAAACTGTATTTTTGCATGAGCATGATTGGCCACTTAGAAAATCATACAAAAATTAAGTGAACTTAGTATTGTCACAAGATAAAAGGACAAGAAACAGAAATCTATTATATTTTTTATATGCTAGCAACAAACAAGTGGAAAATTTAAAACTTCTGCTCTTCACAAGGTACCATTAAGAAAATGACAAGGCAATGGGGCGCCTGGGTGGCTCAGTGGGTTAAAGCCTCTGCCTTCGGCTCGGGTCATGATCCCAGGGTACTGGGATCGAGCCCCGCATCGGGCTGTCCGCTCCGCGGAGAGCCTGCTTCCTCCCCTCTCTCTTTCTACCTGCCTCTCTGCCTACTTGTGATCTCTGTCTGTCAAATAAATAAATAAATAAAATCTTTAAAAAAAAAAAAAGAAAAAAAGAAAATGACAAGGCAAGCCACAGAGTAGGGGAAAATATTAATAACACTTCTCTGATAATGGATTTGTATTCCAAATAATATCAAGAATTCCCACAACTCAGTAAAAAAAAGGGGGGGGGGGACAACCCAATACAAAATGGGCTGACTCAACAAGGACTTTGCAAAAGATCTATGAATGGTCAAGAAAGATATAGGAAGAGACCTCCACATCTGATAATATCAAGTGTTGGCACAGATGTGGAGCTACTGGAACCCTCAAACATTGCTGATAGAAATGTAAAATGACAGTGAATTTGGAAATCAATTTGGCATTTCTCAGAAAGTTAAACTTATGTTACCAAATGACCCAGCAATTCCACTCCTAAATAAGATGGGCAAAGCTAATATGAGGTGAAAAAAAATCAGATCAGTGGTTATCTGGAGCTAAGACAGGGAATGGGGAGAGAGAGAATACAGAGGAGCCCAAGGGGACAATAGGAATGTTCCATATCTTGAATGCAGTTATCTGGATATACTTCAAAACTCATTGAAATATACACTTAAAATGAGTGCTTTTTGTAGGTAAATTAGATTTTAATAAGGTTGCTTTTAATTAAGGTAAAAAAAATTAATGATCAGAGTTAATGTTTATTGAACATTTACTTTAAGTGCTTTCCATATTCTGCATCATCTTACTGAATTCTCAAAACCACTTTATTAGGTAGGACTTTATTATCCCCATTTTTCAGCTGAGGAAACAGATAGAGATCCCAGTAAAGAACAAGGATTTGAACCCAGGCCATCTGACTGCAGAACCTGTGTTCTTGACCACTGTGCTACAGGTCTAGAACATCAGGTATCTCTCCCCTGATATTAATAAAAAATTAATAAGTCTCATCCTCAGGACATGCTAACCACGCTTTCTGTTTGGAGCAGCCAAAATAAGTGAGTGTGGATCCAGGAAATGAGGGGAGGAACCAAAGGCAGAGGCGGCCTAGGGTAGAACGGCTTTTGTCCAAGCCTGGACTCCAGCTCCTGCATTGGAATCACCTGGTGCCTGGTCCTTGCCTCACCCTAGACTGACCCAGTCTCTGGGGTGGGCCTGAGATCTGCATCGTATATGTGCCCTAGTGAGAACAATAGAGACAGGACTGTACAGAGGGAAGTCTGTGTGTCAGAGCAGCCTGGGTTTAAATCCTCGCCCCTCCTAACCCTTTCTCACCTCTCTATGCCTCAGCTGGCTCATACCCACCATGGATGTCATAATAGAACCAACTGCATAGGGTGGCTGGGAGATTTACGTGATTTGAGGGAGAATTAGGCATAGCACCTGGCACAAAGGCACTGGATATATGATGGATTAAAGTAACAATTGAATGAGGGACCGAGCTCGACCCAGCACCTCTCTCTCTCTCCTTCCTCTCCAGGCCCTGGCCTGGCCTTTATCGCTTACCCCAAGGCTGTGACCATGATGCCTCTTTCCCCACTGTGGGCCACTTTGTTCTTCATGATGCTCATCTTCCTGGGCCTGGACAGCCAGGTAAGGGGGGATCCCAGGCTGGGAGGGCAGGGAGATCACATGCTACTTTCAGGAGCGGCTCAGGGATCTTACCCACACCTCAGTGCTGGTTGTCTGGGCCCCGCCCACTGTTCCCACCCTGCTCTCCTCTTAGCACACCGTGTTCTCTACGGTCACCCTCAGACACAACTGTATGGCTCCTTCCACAGCTTCCCAAACATACTTTTCCTTACCTGAAATTCTCAACTCCCAATCCAAGTTTTAAAAAATTGCTAAATTCTTGCATCCTGTGAAAATACGTCTGTGCAATAGCACCATCTAGCAAGCAGAAGAAATTCTCAGAGAGAAGGCAATGGTTAATGGTATCCAAGAGCTCTACCACCATGTGTCCCTGTCCCAGGCAAATCGTGGGGGACACAGGAGCACAGAAAAGTACCCTCTCCTTCCTTCCTCTGTCTCTGTTATGCCCCCCGACACGCTCCAGGTGGACACGTGGGTCCTCGGCACCACCGTCAGCTCCCCAGTGCCCCTTGTCCCACCGGCCTGCTCTCTTCCTTCTCATTGTTGCTGATCCGGCTCTCCCCACCCACCCCCCTCTTGGCAGCCTGCCTTCCTCAGCAAAGGGTGTATAGTTAGAACTAGCAATTTAAATGCGTACATTTTCCTTTCTCTCTCTGTGAATTCATGCCCTTCATCTTCTCACACTGTAAAACTCACCTCTGCCTGCCCTCCCAGCCCTCCTCCAGGGCTCTTCTGGATTTTCCAGCCAGATGCCTGTGGCCTCTGGTCACTCACCACTCTCCGAAATCTACCCTATTTCCTGCTATTCCAGCATGGTGGGTTTCTCTAAGAGCCCCAGTGAATGTCTTCCACCTAAAGCTGTCCTGGCACAAAGGCACTTGGTATATGATGGATTAAAGTAACAATTGAATGAGGGACCGAGCTCCACCCAGCACCTCTCTCTCTCTCCTCTACCCATGACCTTGTGCTAGTCACTTAGCACCCAAACCTCATACCAGTATGTCTGTTAACCCAGCCAAGTCCAATTTCTTCTCCTGGGTGATTTCTCAGAAACTGCTGAGCCGAGCTGCTGAAGCACCGGGTGTTTCTGCTGATAATCTTCTCTTCCATTGTTACGGGCAGAGGCCTTGGGAAGGATTGGCAGCTTGTGCGTGACAGTGACCATCCTGCATAGGGAGGTGGGGGCTGGGGCCTTGGTTCTGTGAGTCCCTGAGGGTGTTGAGCACTTGGGCCAAGATGCTGTGTTAGCAAGGGGGACTGAAGTGGCAGACTGAAGTTAGCAAGGGGCCAAGTGGGCAGGTGGCCACAAGTGTGCTGCACTTGCTGAGCCTGGGCCACACCCTCCTTTCTCTGTCACAGTAGCCACATGGACTGGGGGTCCCCTTTTGTCATCCCCATTTTGCACATGAAGAAACTGAGGCTGAGTGAGTTGCTAGAACATGGACCCAGGTTTTTGTACCTCTTGGCCCACAGGCTCTGCGTCTCTTCAGTTTGGGTCCTGGATAAACAACCTTCCCTGAATTCTTCCTTTCCCTGAGGACCCTGGAGAAAGGACTGAAGATAGCCTTGCAGTAGAGGCAGGGTAGCCTGGAGGCTGGGAGCCTGGGCTTTGGAGTCAAACAAGGCTGAGTTTGAGTCTCAGATCCACAACTTTTACCAGCTGTGCTCTTCTGGGCCAGTCACTTCACCTCTCTGTGCTTGGTCTCTTTGCTCAGTAAAGCTGGAAATATCTTTCCTGAGGAGGTAGAAATGAATCAGAAAGGACTTGGGGCTAAAAAATGGCTCCAGGGAAGGAAATGTCTCCACACTGCAATCCGCAAAGGAATCCTTTGCTTTTTTAATCCTTTGCTTTTTTTTACTTCTCTTTGCCTTGGCAGTCCAGCACAATGGTTAAAGTCCAGTCTGTGGAACAAGATTGCCTTGGTCCCTACACAGGCAGGCTGTATCTCTGAACACCTCTGTGCTCTCAGGCAGGTGGCTTACCTCCTATGCTTCCACGTCATCACTTACAAAACAGGGATGATAATAGTACTACAGAGATCAAATAAATGAATATTTGTTAACTGCTCAGAAAAGAGCCTAGCACCATGTATTCACCATTATTTATTATTATTTTTATTGATTTATCAAAACTTTTCTGAGCATCTCCTCTGTGCCACTGGGAATAGATGAAAGTGGCATGTATGGTCCCTGCCCTCCAGGGTCCCAGCTTATAAGGAGATAGCTGTAAGCTCCATGGGCACCATGGGGTGAGGTGGGGGGTTGGCTGAGTATAGAGTAGAGGAAGGGTCTGTTCTGCCCAAGTTCAGGGCAAGGAGGAGCTGTCGGGGAAAGGCTTATGCAGGAGATCTGCGTACAACAGTGCTGGAAAACCCAGCAAGAGGTCGCTGGGATATTTGGGCCGGCTGTTGATGGGTAAGCAGGAATAGAATGGATACTGTGTGTCTTGCCCAGTCTCAGCATGGTGGGATGCACTTAGTGGCACAAGGTCTGCTGTCGTAAGCCTGCACAGTCTGGCTAGGCCCAGAGAGTCCCATAGCAGAAATGTAAGAGCTGGGCGTTGGCTCACCTCTGATTGCTCTCCACCCATCAGAGGGGGAGCTTTCCTAGAAGCGAAGGACGGGAGAACTATTCCAGTCCTAGGGAATGAGGAAATCCAGCCCTGCTCACAGAGACTGACCAGAGCCTGCCACTAGCGAGCGCCCAGCTCTCAGGACAGTTATGGAGACTCCCATCTCGCCTCCCAGACAGCGTCTCATTTAAGTGGTTGACCCTAGAACAGGGCCCAGCACACAGGCACATGACAGGAAGCATGGGGGAGAAGGAGTACTAGCTTCCGAGTCAGGAGTACCCAGTTGACGTTCTCACTCTTTTACTTCCTGTCTGAGCAACCTTGGACAGGTTACTTCCCCTCACTGAGCCTCAGTGTTCTCATCTGTTACATGGGTTTGCTGGAAATCTGTAAGTGCCTGGATTGTTATTATTCTCAGGCCCTCTTGTCTGTATGAGTGTGGAAAGAAGGGTGGGGCCCAGTGAGAGGGAAGCCCGGGGGTTAGGTCTGTTGCACTTGTCCAGAGCTGGGACCACTAAGAACAGACTTTCTCTCAGGCATGATGCCATCCTATCTGCCCTCTGCAGTTTGTGTGCGTGGAAAGCCTCGTGACCGCTGTGGTAGACATGTACCCCAAGGTCTTCCGGAGGGGTTACCGGCGGGAGCTGCTCATCCTGGCCCTGTCCATCGTCTCCTATTTTCTGGGCCTCGTGATGCTCACAGAGGTGAGTGACATGGAAACAAGTAAGTGATGTGACACGGTAACTTAAAGGTTAAGTGCTGGGCTCTAGGTTAGGCAAGTCTGATGTCAAATACCAGCTCTGGGATTGGTCGTGTGACCCCAGCCAGGTCTAGCATTTCTCTAGGACTCATTTTCTCCTCTTTGTGGAGATCCCTGGAAGTTCTCATTGAGCCCTAAGCATAACGTCTTCACGTGTGTGAAAGCTCAGCTAACAGTCACCGTGGTCACTACCAGAGGGGAATAAAACTCACAAAGAGAAAGACTGGGGTTATATGGTCATTATCCACCCATACAGTACTTTGGGGTGAAATGGACAGTGTCAGCCATGGACCCCTCAACCAGGTACTGCTCTTGGGCTGAAGTTCAGAGCAGGCTCTTCTAGAATTTCCATGAAAACAGACGTGCATGAGGACATTTGGCACCTCAGGCCCCTTGTCTCTCATCTCTGCTGGGCCTGTGAGTGAGGAAGTGTTCACCATGACCCCCCACATTAAGACTCTCATGATACCATGTTTCTCCCCCCGCTCCCACAACCATCCTGTCTAATAAATATTTTTTCAAGTACCTTGGGAAGGTGGGATGAGATATCTTTCTCCCCATGCTGACAATACTAGTTAATTAAAACACACACACACACACACACACACACACACACACATATACACACACATGCACACACAGAAAACTGTTGCCTAGAGACAAGAAGAGGTTTTGAAAGAAACATGGAAAGAAATGAGGGAACTCCAGTCCATTGAAGCAGCCGGGGTGACATTGAGGTTGGTCTGTGGATCCTCTGCTTCTTAGCTCAGAGGCTGCCTCCTGGAAGGCTCCTCTGCTTTCCTTCCTCAAGCACTTAGCTCCAGGCTTGCCCCAGCCTTTCTCCCACCTTAGAATGACCACTGTGTTCACCCGTCTCTCTGCGTCTAGGCCCCGAGGTCTTTGAAGGCAACAGCTGGACTTCACCGGCTCCGTGCCCTTGGGGCCTGGCAGGGGGTCGACGCTGAGGGCGTGGTGGCTGGTGTTATTACTGCTCCTAGTCATTGTCACATTAATGGGAGTGATAATCAGCTTTGAGCAAATGAATGGTGTGGCACTTCCCGTTTCCATCTCTCCTCTCCCCACATGGGGAAAGCAGCCCTGCAATGAGCAGGGCTTCATTAAGTGCTGATTAATTACACAAAGTAGAGTCTTCGTCACGTACAAATTGGGGGGTTAATGTGATGTGTTAACGAGGCTGATGGGAACGGGGCTACAAGAAGAGTGGGCATTGGCGTGGGTGTCATTGGCTTGGAGCAGACAGGCAGAGGACCCTCCTGGACCTCCAGCCCCAGTACCCCTGGCCTTGCAGAGCCTCCATGCCCACTCTTCAACCTGAGGCCATGGGTCTGTCTAGGGGTGCCTCACGGCCCCTGGGGCCCATCAGGGAAAGAGCGCTGTGGTGACTGTTAATCAGCACACCCTTGGGCTTCACATGCCAGCCCTCCAGCTCCACGGAGGAATTTCTGTGAGTGATTGCACCAGTGAAGTTCAGATTGCCAAATGGGCCATGTGGGCCTCAGCCTTCACAGTAATTGCTGGCAGGATCTTACCCCTCATTTACACACATTTAAAGTGTGGCTTTAGGGAAAAAATAGGCCACAGATTTCTTACCCTCCACCATGGTGGTGTGGTGGAGAATTAAGAGCATGGCATGGACTATGCAGCCGTACCACCTAGGTTCAAGCCTCAGGCTGGCAAGCTGGATGACGCACCACGAGCATTCTTGCTCCTCTGTGCCTCCGTTTCTCCTATGAAGACTTGAGGACAGCAGTTATGCCCTCCTTTTAATTATACACGCTGTAGGGATCTGGCAGACTGAGACATGGGAAGCAGCTCAATCAGAGCCCAGTACTTGGAGAGGGCTGCATCTGTATACACGATGTTCATGGGAGAAGATATTCCGGAGAGCAGTTAGGAGCATGGTCTGAGCTGTTAACTCAGAAAGCTGAGCACATTCCTAGCCACAGAGGAGCCTCAGTCCTGCTTCTCACTCTCATAGCCCCAAATATCCACCACAGTCAGCACCAACAGGAGGCCCTAGACCAGATATGTCCCAGAGATCCCCTTTGTTTCACCCCGCTGTGTTTTTAAGAACATAAAGAGGTTGCCAACAATTGAGAAGGACTTCTTGTGAAAATCTGATTTCTGGCCTCTTCTAGAAAAATCTGCAGATCTGGCCACACCCAGGCTTGCCTCCCCCAGCAACTTTCTTAAGGCATTGTGTGGCCACATGGGGCCTGTGCTCTCCAGTTACCCCCAGTCCCCCCACTTCCTGGGGTCACACACCGGGCCTACCTCTTTTCCTCATGTCATCTGTCTGGCCCTCTGGGCATCGAGATGCTGCCCCAGATCCAGCCAAAGAGATGAGTGAGGAAACAAACAGTCCCAGCCTGTGTGTGGTCTCAGAGGGTAGCAGGAGGCCCTAGAGGCCGTGGGAGCACTGGCTGAAAGCTTAATTCCAAGGAACAGGAAGCTGTCCAGGCTTTGTCCTGGCCTCTTACCTCCCTGTCCTGGCATTCACAATGCCTCCCCCAACCTGACCCTCCTCTTTTCCACTTTTATTTCTCCTGCTGTTGATTGTGTTATCCTAAGGGCTGTCATGTATTATATAGATGACCTATATAGATCCAAACCCTTCTGAGAGCTGCAGCTGCTGCCCTCTTCTCCTGCCCAGATGCCATCCCTCCTTTCTAGAAATCTTCCTGGTCATCTGGCCTCTGAGGCCTTTCCCTCTCACACTGGCAGTAGATACAGAGAGAACCAGTATAGGGGCCTACCCAGCAGAAGCCCAGAGCTAACAGAGCACCTGACAGGAAGACTTTAAAAAAAAACAAACAAACTGTGAATCCATAAAATGTGCTGCAGAGGCCTGAAGAGAAGATAAGTCTGTCAAAAGGGGCTTCTTGGAAGAGGTGACATTTGAGCTGAACTGTGAAGGAACTTACCAAATAAAGGAGGGACAGCATATGCAAAGGCACAGAGGCAAGACTATCCCTTAGTCTGTCAGGGGGAAGCATAGGGGGTTCTGCTGGGAGGAGGGGGAGACAAGGCCAAGTGAGAGGGCCGCTCTTACTGGCAGGCTGACAGGAGCCAAGGGGTAGTGTTAAACTGTGGAGTGACATAATTGGATTTACATAGTAGAAAGGTCCTAATGAAAGCTGATGTGCGGGGAAGGAGGTGAGGCTCTAGGCAAGGAGAGCGGTGGGGAGGCTGTCAGAGCCATCAGGGAAAGGGGCCGAGGCTGCCCAGCCTCTAGTCTCAGGTTTTCTGTGTGGTCTCTGACCTTTAGGGAGCAGAGACAAGAGAAACCTTCTCAAGCCCAGCTACCCCAGAGGGTGCTACCTTCGGGGTGCCCAGGTACAGAGGCTGTATTGTTTGAGGAGACTAGGAAGAAGCCGTCTGCTCTGGTGGAAGTGACCCTGGGCTGATGGTAGCCCCAGGGCCAAGCAGAGGGCCTTTCCAAGTCCAGCTGGCCAACCTGCTGTCCCATGTGTCTTTGCATCCCCATGTCCATGTACCTGTCCTCCTGCTCTGCAGGGTGGCATGTACATCTTCCAGCTCTTCGACTCCTACGCCGCCAGCGGGATGTGCCTTCTCTTTGTGGCCATCTTCGAGTGTGTCTGCATCGGCTGGGTGTATGGTAAGTAGAGGCCGGGCCCACCCACACGCCAGCAGCCTGTCAAGGTGCCCAGCATATGGACGCCTGGGGCTCTCTGCACTGGTTTCCTTCTGTATCCACCCTTCCTCCTTTCCCTCAGAGGATCAACCTGTCACATTTGTCAGGAGAGCTTCTTGATCTTATCCCCCTGCAGCACAGGTGGGGGTTCCAGACTCAGGCACTGTGACCTTGGGCCAGTGCCTCAGCCTCTGAGCCTCAGTTTTTCCATCTGTAAAATGGGGTAGTCCTCCCATGTCTCCAGGTAGGAGATAGTGTGGACAAAGTCGTCAGCATGGTGCCTGGCCCTCATGATCACCTGTCTTGTGGTCCTCCTGTTTCCTAAATCGAATGAGTGGATGAGGATTGCTGGACTCAGTGATGATGGCTATTCCCACTGTGAGCATAGCTTGGGAACAGGTCTCTCTGTGAGCTGCCCCTCTCATTAGCAGCCCAGCCAGGTGTCCCCTTCAGAGCCCTGCCTCCTGCCCCCACATATGTCAGCCAGGCCTTGGCCCTGCCTCTCTAAGGGACCATCTTCCATCTTTCTCCAAGAAATGTTTCCTTACACACTGTTTCCTGGGCCTCACTGACCAAGGTCAGGAAGGGTCTTTCCAGCATTGGTCCAGAATTCCTTCTACTGCAGTATATTCTGAAAACTCACATAGGTAACATCTTGGTAGTTGTTAAGTGGTAAATAAAGTCCCTGCTGTCATTTGTCTGTTGGGCTGGGGAAAGCAAACCCTCCTAGCCCTCCCTCTGAGTCTTGTACAAAAATTCTCTGGGGTGTGTGTGCCTGTTTGTTTTATTCTGGACAGGAAGCAATCGCTTCTACGATAACATCGAAGACATGATTGGCTACCGGCCATTGTCGCTCATTAAATGGTGCTGGAAGGTTGTGACCCCCGGGATCTGCGCGGTAAGGGCCCTGCCAGAAGCTGCCTCCAGGCTGGCCACCTACTCTCCCCTTCTAGCACCGCAAGCCCAGCTGAGGCTGGCCCCCTGGGAGACCCTCTGTTCTTCCAGAGAGTCCGCGGCACCCAACAGCTTCCTAAGTGGCAGTCGTGGGGGCAGTTTCTGGGCTTGGCCAGGGAGGGGACTTCCTGGGATCCCAGCTCTGCCACCAGCTTGCTATGTGACCATGAGCAAGTCCCCTCCCTTCTCAAGGCCTCAGATTCTATACCTGCAAGCTAAGTGGCTGGGGCCTGTCTCCATAAGGGCCAAGGATCGTATGAGAGACAACATTTAGCTTAGCCTTTAACAGAGAAAGCTACAGAATACAGCCACACCTTGGAGAGGTCTTCACATTTCATAAACACAGCCCCACGTTCTTCACGCAGTTCTTGGCACTGAAAGTGTCTCAGAACATCTTCACAAACCATCACAGTTCTGCAAAGGCCACTTTGAAAGCAGTCCCAAGAAGCAGCTAGAAAATTTCTTACTGGGCAGAGGCTGGGGATAAGGCTCCTGGGGTGGGAAGGGTTTCACAGCCCTGTTAAGGTACTGGGATCTGTGAGAGTCCATTCCTTATGTGAGCTGGCACAGGGCCTCGCCTGTCCAGGACTGCCACACGGGGTGGTCCCTAACCCCGCTGGCCTCCTGCACGCAGGCCTGGGCCTGAGCCTGTCACCGAAGGCTAGCCCTCAGGGACCTCTCCCCGTCTCTCGGCAGGGCATCTTTATCTTCTTCCTGGTCAAGTACAAGCCTCTTAAGTACAACAACATTTATACCTACCCCACCTGGGGCTACAGCATCGGCTGGCTCATGGCCCTGTCCTCCATGCTCTGCATCCCACTCTGGATCTTCATCAAGCTATGGAAGACAGAGGGGACGCTGCCTGAGGTGAGACAGCCCAGGTTGGGGGAGGGGTAGCGGGGTGGCAAGAATGGCTCTGAGGGTGCTGAGGCACACGCAGGGCCTGGCTCTACCTCAGGTGGGCTGAAGAGCAGGAGCAAGTCCATGGGTCTTATCTGAGCAATGAGTGTATGAAGAATGAGCCCTCATGTGTCTCCTGGGGAAGCCACGGCCAGCTCCTTCCTGGCAGGTGTTCACTCTTACCATGGTGTGAAGTCATCTCTGTGAGGCCTGGAGAGTGTGCCAGTTTCTCTGAGTGTCTTCATCTATAAAATGGGGACAACAGCAGTTCCTGACTTACAGAGGTTTTTATAAGGACTCAATGAGTTCATGGAAGGAAAGTACTTAAACTGGGACCTGGAACAGAGTGACAAAATGTTGGCTTTTACTGTTCTGTTAGTTCATGAATGACCCCATCCCCAGGACAAAGGGAGAAAATCTGATGTTGAGGGAACACCTATCCCCTGTCATCACCATGGTAAACTCTCTACATGTTATCTCCCATAGTCCTCAGAGAAAACCAGGGTGCTGGCCTCATTTTCTGCCTTCAGCAGGTAGAACCTGAAACTAAAGCTCAGAGAAATGAAATCGCTCAACCAAAAATTCGCATCGCACAGCCAAAACTTAGTAAACCAAATTTTTAAAATTGCGATATAATTGACATAAAACATTATGTTGGTTTTAGGTAACAACATAATGGTCTAATATTTGTATGTGTTGTGAAATGACCACCACCCTAAATCCAGTTAACATCCCTCAGCACAGTTAAAAATTATTTTCTCGTGATGAGAACTTTTGAGATCTTTTATCTTAGTAACTTTCAAATACACATTACAGTATTATTATCCATAGTCACCGTGTTGTGCATTACATACCCATGACTTGTTTATTTCCTGACTGGAAGCCTGTTCATTTCTGCCACTTCACCCATTTCACCTTCCATCCCCCCCGCCCACCTCTGGCAACCACCAGTCTGTTCTTTGTATTTTTGAGCTCAGATAGGTTTTGTTTGTTTGTTGGGTTTTGGGGGGTTTTTTTGTTTTTTTGGTTTTTTTTGGTTCCACATATAAGTGAGATCATATAGTGTTTGTTCTTGTCTGGCTTATCTTGGCATAATGTCCTCAAGGTCCATCTGTGTTGTCACAGACAGCAGGATTTCCTTCTTTTTTATAGCTGAGTCATATTCCATTGTGTAGATGTACCATAACCTCTTTATCCCTTCATCCACTGAGGAACAGTAAGGCTGTTTCCACCTCTTGGCTATTGTAAATAATGCTGCAGTGAATGTTGGGGGGTGTGGTGTACATACCTTGTCAAGTTAGTGTGTTCCTCTCCCTCAGATAAATACTGGAGTGGAATTGCTGGATCGTATGGTAGTTCTATTTTTAATTTTTTTTTAAGATTTTATTTATTTATCTGACAGACAGAGATCACAAGTAGGCAAAGAGACAGGCAGAGAGAGAGAGGAGGAAGCAGGCTCCCTGCTGAGCAGAGAGCCCGATGCGGGGCTCGATCCCAGGACCCTGTGATCATGACCTGAGCCGAAGGCAGAGGCTTCAACCCACTGAGCCACCCAGGCACCCCTATTTTTAATTTTTTGATGGAATTTCATACTAGTTTCCACAACGGGTACCAAATTTTAATAGAAACAATTTTATTAAAGTATGTTTAACGTATGCTAAGATTTACCCATTTGGAGTATGCAATTCAATGATTTTTATTGTAACTTTCTGTGTTCTGTGTATTAGAATCATCACCACAAATCAGCTTTAAAACATGTCCAGCACCCTAATAAGACCCCTCATGCTCATTCACTTTACCCTGTTCCTGCCCGAGACACCACCCATCTTCTCTCTGTCTCTGTGGATTTGCCTGCTTGGACATTGCCTGTCAGCAGCACCGTGTGTTGTCCCTTGGGGGCAGGCAGGGTGGTAAGCCACACAGTCCTACTCCAGAGCACTCACAGGCTCTTTACTCTCCTTTCCCACCTGCTGGCACGTCACATGGTTTGAGTCAGTATCTCACTCATTGAGCAAACTGCTGTGTGCCAGACACTGTTCTGTTTCAGCTGTGATGCCATTTAACCCTCATAGCGGTCCTGTGAGGTGGAGACTCTTACTGGCCCCACTTCACAGAGGAGGAAGCTGCAGCACAGGGAAGTGAAGCAACTTGTCTAAGGGCACACAGCCTTGGAGTGGCAGAGCAGAAGCTCTGAGCTCTTGTCACCTAAGTTTCGCTATCTCCTTCCTCTGCTCGGACTGGGCACCCTCCAGAGATCTCAGGGGTTCACCTTTTTCTCCCAGAACAAGGCCACAGGGAGATGGGAGTGGATGTGTATGCAAACACCCAAACATGAGTGCTAGCTCAGGGCTTCACCCAGCCCGCCTGCCCACGGGACGGCCAAAGATCCAGGAAAAAAGCCACATATCCAGCCCGAAGGACCAAGCTGAGAAAAAGTCTCTTACTCAAGCATGCCCATACCCCCTGGGAAAGTTTCCTTGGCTCCTGCAGGGAATTTAGGTCAAGGGCAGTCGGTTCTGATCTGGAACCAAACGATGTCCTTGGTTCCTGCAGGCCCCTGCCCAGACATCCAGTGGCCTTTGGTTTTCAGGAATGCCCAGTGTCAGGTGGGCAGGTGGAAGGAGAGGCTACTTTCCTGAGCTGCTTCTATCTCCCTGAGCTCACGCATCTGCCACCACAGAGAGCAAGGTTTATAAATGACAGCAGAACTGATTTCCAGGCCTTGCTTACTGAGGAAACTTGTGCCAGTTAGTTCACCTTTCCAGAAGGTTCTGACAGCTGAAAGAAAGGATCTGGATGGAAAAAGGGGGTCAATGGTACTTACCTGAGAGAACTGCTGTGATGATGGATAATCTGTGCTAATCTGTGGCAAGGTCAGCTGATCTGAGCCTCGTGTTAATCCCAAGAGGCAGGTGCCCTTGTTCTCTTTGACAGATGAGGAAACCAAGGCACAGAGAGGTTAAGTTTCTTGCCCCAGTGAAGTGACAGAGCTGGAATTCAAACCCAAGCACCCAGCTCTGGAGCCCATGCTCTCAGTCCTCTCCTGCATGGTGCCTGGCACACAGAAAGTGTTCAGCCTGGGAGATTTGGCCTGGTAATCCCACCTGGGCTGTGTAGATTCAACCTCTTAGTCGTGGCAGCATCTGGAAGAGAAGACAGAACCTTGATCATGAAAAATCAGACCTTCAAAAGTCTTTCCAGGCTTCCTGGGAAAGGGTTTATGCCCAGAAAAGACCTCCTAAGTCCTGGTCCAGTGCCTTCCCCTGATGGATTCTGCAGGATGTCCGTGGACCTGAGGTGTGGGGCCCCAGGCAGCACTGTGACAGCAGAAGCCTGCGTCAGGAGTCTGCCTGTGATCTCTACTCCTTCCCTGGTACAGTAGGGATGACAGCCACACCATCTGTGCCCAGCCCAAGGCTGGCCACTTTGCCAGGCAGCATGGGGCCACCATGGCTGCGCTGATGTTTCCATCTCCATGCATGGCAAAAGGAGCACACAGCACACACCACATATTCCCCTAGACAGTGGCCCCATGATAACATCGTCTTTGTGGGAAGCATACCCATTTGCCCGGCAATCACAGAAACAGGGCCAGAGGTACTGTAGATCACTTCTGCAACACCCCTCTCAGGCCAGTATTGTTCTCCCATTCCACAGAAGAGGAAAATGCAGCTCCTAGAGGTTATGTGAGCTGCCTAACAGAGCTAGTGAGAGGCCAAGCAGAGATTCAAAGCCAAACAGCTGTCTCCTGTGGAGGGAAAGGTGAGGCCATCAGCCCCAGTTATACCTGCAGTAGGTCAGGGACAGTACTAAGCATTTCTGTAAGCCATCACCTCACTCCTCAGCAAACCCCAGGAGTGGGTACCTCTGTCCTTCCCATTTCCCAAAGGAGGAAACTGAGACCTGGGAGGTCAGTTCATCATGCAGAACAGAGCTCTAAGTAACAGTGCAGAGGCCCAGACCTTGGTCTCGATGGTTCTGTGGCCTGCAGTATCCACCCGTGCAGTTGGGAGAGGCCGAGCCAGGCACCCGGACCCTGGCAGTCCCTCTCAGACAGTTCTTCTCCTTTCTAATCACATAGAAATTCCGGAAGTTGACCATCCCCAGCGCTGATCTGAAAATGCGGGGCAAGCTTGGGGCAGGCCCACGGACGGTGATGGTTAATGACTGTGACGCCAAACTCAAGGGCGATGGGACCATTGCAGCCATCACAGAGAAGGAGACACACTTCTGAGCCACACCTGCCACCTCGGATGCCTCTCCTTTCTTCCCTCCCCCGACCCCATGTGTATAAATGAATACCTGAGACACGTACTTCACCTAATGATAGAGGCTTGCTTGTTTTGCACAGGATTTATTAACAAGTTAATTTTAAGGTGGTCATGTACACTCTGGTTTAAAGTCCCATTCCTCTCCTTGCCCCCAGTTATCATGTAAGTAACATTATGAAGAGATAATACTGTACAGGGACTAGCAGAGTCTTCCGTGCTAGGATGGTTTTAACCAATGTTTTCTAGGGGTTAGGGAGAAGTTGTATCATATGGTCAAACTTTTATACTTGGGCTGTGGGGCAGGTGGGGTGGGTGTGATGCCTGATCTCTGTCAGCCTTTTAGCTGACCTGTCCATGTCCCATGTTCCTCCCTGACCATTACAGCTGCCCCTCTTCATGCCTCCAGGGACAGCTTTGCCTTCAAATCCTGCCTTTGCCATCCCCAACCTCTTAGCAGTGGGTTTGCAGACAGCAAGGCTGTGTCAGAGAAGAGAAAGTGATCTTTCTGCCCTGATCCCAGTAAGTGACCTTGGGTGCTCCCATCCCTTCCCTGGGCCTCAGTTCTCCCATTTCCTAAATGGGGAGGACCAAATCAAGTGATCTCTGAGGTCCTTCCTGACCTGGCCAGGTCTCTTGGGGATTCGCTTGTTATGTCTTGCTGGCTGTCAGGCCTGACCTTGACCTTGACCTTTAAGTGTTCTGAAGGCTCCCCCCTGCTTATTTAAAATCAAGTTTTTCATGGAAATGATGTGGCATTTTCCCCTTAAACTCTAGGTTGATGCATCTGTGAGTGACTCCATTCTCTGGAGTCTGGCCAGGTCCTCAGCCCCCGTGACAAGGCTCCTCCTGTCCTGTCCATCTGCTCTCCCTGTCATGTCTGCCTCTCCATTTTCATGGGGCTGACTGGAGTCACCTGCATGCTGGTTTTCAGGGTCAGGAAGCAGCTGCTATTCCCTTGCAGCTGTCTGTCCTGCCGTTGCTGCTGCCTCAATCAGGATCTGTGTCTAGGACCTTCTACCAGCTTTCCAGGGGAAAGAACCCCATTAGGGCCTAGAGCCTGGTTTTGTCTTCTGGCCCCTTCATCTGCCTGCCACTTCCTCTCTCTCTTATATCCTCTGCCCTCTTCTCTCTCCTGCTTTCCTGCTACCTCTTAGTCTTCCCCATCCTCCTCCTTATCACCAGCGGAACCTTCTCTCCCTACCCATTTTTTGGGAGCTATCCTAAATGCACCTCTCACCGGGGGCGCTGAGAAGCCTCAGCCCTTATCCTGGAGGAGAGAACTGGGCTCCCACCTCTCCTTCTGTGCAGGCCTGGGGTTGGTGGGGGTGAGGCCAGTGCTGCCTCAGACCTCTCTGCCTGACTTCTCTCTCTAACTGGATTTCCTTGGCCTTTTGTCTTGGATTCTGAGTTATTTGGGAACTGGGAAGGTACAATCTTTATCCTTTTCCTTTATGTCTCCAGTTTTATTTGGTGGAAACCAGAGCTTACTCTAAACCAAGGCCTTAGTTTCCTGTAGGGAACCCACATGTTTGATTCATCTGAAGCTTTCCAAACAGACAGCTTCTCTGGTCTGGCCAGCCCCCATCTGAAGCCTGAGTTTGTTAGAAGGGAGGCCCAGTGCCCTCTCTGAGGTAGGCTGGGATGCCTGCTTCTGGGCCCCCTTTTGCACACACTGCCAAGGACTGTCTGGCTCTCCCTGAGCTCTCGAATCTGGTGGATCCAGGAAGTGGACCCAGGAGGATCGGGCCTCATGCTGAGCCTTCTGCTGTGTCTGTCCTCGTCTGCTCTCTCCCACCAGGTGCCGGGGAGAGAGAGTCCCCACTGCTGCTGCTACCGGTTCTCCACCTACAGCTCTGAAGCCTCACTAGGGATGGGATGCACTGCACTGTACCTGTGGCACTTAACATTTCACTCACTTAACACTACTCATGGGGCAGGGTGGAGGGAGGGCTTTTGCTCTTTGTTTTTTGTAATTTCCTACTAGTATTTGGGCAACTTGGGGCAGGGCGGGGAGGGAAATGTGGGGGCAGGGGAAATGTCATTGTGGTGACTTTTTTGATATTCATTAGAAACAATACATCCTTTCTGAGATATTTACAGAATTATTAAAAAATGAAAAAGGTTGTACTGTTTTACATAATGAACGTTTTTATTGGGTATTCAAAGGGCACACGATTGTCTGCTTACTCATTTTTAAAAATTAAAGGAATGAACAAACTGTGTGTGGCGGTTCCTAGCAGAGTGGTCTCGCTGAGTTGTCCTTCCTGTGTTTTATCACATGCATGATTTATCTGCAAAACCCTCTTGGTTCCATCCCTGGAAGTCGTAGTTTCAACTCAGGATTATAAATTAGAAGCAGCCAGGGGTGTTTCAGGAGCCCACACTTCTTCCTTCCATGTGCTCAGCATACATTGAATGTCTGCTGGATGCTAGGTGCTCTACAGAAGTTGTCTCTTTACTCTTCAAAACAATCCCATAAAGCAGGCATCTCCCCATTTTACATTACTTCCCCCACTTTACAGATAGGGGAGGTTGAGGCACAGAGAAATTGGGTCTATCTGAACTCAAAGCCCGGTCTCTTAATCACTCTGCCTTTCTGTGTCTCATGCTGTGAGCCCCAAAGAAGGCAGCAGCTGCCTCGTCATGGCCACAGTGGCTGCCGCAAAGCTCATGGGCCCGACCTGCTAGGGAGACCTGCATGTCTGAGGCAGACAAGGTGGGGTGGAAAGACATTGAGGTTGGAAGCGTGGAGTCCTGATTTGGGCTCCACCCTCTGCCCTTGCCAGCCTCCAATTTCTCATCTCTACAAAGAAGATAGTAGCTCCTGTTTCAGGAGTGAAGATTATGAAGATCCCGTGAGGGTGATTATGAAGATTATGAAGAGCTCTGAGTAGGATTGGTAGAGCTTTGTATTCACATTGGTTATCATCATCCTGAACCAATAGTGCCCAGGCTCTAAAAGTGTAGCATTGCTTAGAACTTGGGCAGAAATCTCTAAATCTGCATCTGCAATTTCCAAAGAATTGCTTGGGACAACAAAGCATGTTTTGTCCTGCCAGTCCGTGGAACAGTACGATCATTACACACAGCATCTGCTTGTTCCTGTGTGGTTGACTCTTCTACTTCAAATCCCTGATCTTGGGATCCACCAGAAACTATCTTGACCTCTCGCACTCTGAGATGGTAACATCTGCTCATAGGGAAGGCATCCTACAGAGTTCCAGGTTCAGAAAATCTCTGATCCCCAGAGGGTCCCTGAGAACTTCATAACTTCATAGAGCTATGGGGATTGGTACAATCACTGTTTGCCACTATTCCCTCCTCATGTCCAAAGTGGTACAAAGCATCAAGACCCAAAGAGGCTGGGTCACAGAAATGTGGGTCTCCCTCATTCCCAGGAAATCTGATTGATGGGTGCTTAAGCTTGTAGAATTGGTAACCTATGGCATTATTTTACTCAGTAAACCCTGGAAGCTGCAGTGTGTGCTGGTGACCCTGCTGGCCAGGCAGGACTCTGCAGCCTAGCTCTATTAGGCACTGCAAATAACCAGAGCAGAGGAAGTGAAGTCAAATGCTACTTGGAAATGAAGTCAAAGGCTACTTCAGACCTAGGAGATTTTCCTCTGATTTTGGGTGGGGTGGGGAGCAATGGGAGTCAGGCACCAAAGACCTGACATTTTCTGCTGATGGCTGCAAATTTTGGAAAAGATCATGTATTCAACAGGCTTCTTCTTTTCCTTGAATGTCCTGTTCCTCTAGGTCAAGAGGACAGGTGTCCACACTTCTCTGGACAGGGGTAAATGCATGCAGAAGCCATTCTTCCTTCCAAGTCTCAGCCTTCTCCAGCCAGTTTGAGTTCTGTGGTGTGGCTCTGGGCAAGTCTGTCCATTGTTCTAGGCCTCAACTTAGCCATTGGGAGAACGGCGAAGAAAATAAGACCCAGGGAGGAAACCTACCTGGCTCAAGATCCCCCTAGAAGCCCTCTGCATCTTCTCAGACTGTTAAAAATCAAATGGGCCCTTGACCTGGACATCTTGCTACCCTTTAGGAAGCCAAGTCAATCTGTTGCCAACTCTTGACCTTCTCTGCCTCTCACTTCTGGATAAAATCCATGTTGCAGGAGATACCCATGCACTTTTCTCAGAGCCTCCAGGTCAGCTGACGCGTCAGAACCATGAGAAACTACAGGCAGAATGCCAAGGACTGAGTGCTCAGGGAGTGCCAAGCAGAAGAAAAGGACTATTTACTGAGCAGCTATTATGTTCTAGGTATCACACCTGCATTACCTCATCGGAGCCTTACAACAAATCTAAGAAGAAAGTGTTATTTATCCATTTCTCATATGGAGGAACTGAAGTTTGGAGGCTAAATAATTTGTCTCCAAAATGATAGACCTCCTGGTAGGTGGAGAAGCTGGGCTGAACCAATGTTTGCTGGTTCTAAATAGAGCCCAGGTACCCAACCACCTAACCAAGGATATGGAACTTGAGCTGCACCTTGAGGGACAGGGAGATTTCACCAGGCAGGGAAGAGCATTTGAGAGAAGGGAACGGCTTAAGCAAAGGTAGAGGCAGAAGAATGTCTTTAAGCAAATATGGCAGAAACTAAAATTTCTCCATCCCTGGTCTACTTTTACAAGCCCTCATGCTACTTTACCAGCTGTGAGGGTAGCCCCTCCCTCTTCTCTCAGAGAAAGGGGCTTAGGTAACATCCTGCTTATCAAGGATGGTATCTGGTGTGACACAGTGGGTGCTCCACGGAACAGGGCCTTCAGTGAACAAGTGCTTGGCTGGCCCTGGAATGGGGAGCCACTGGAAAGGGAATCAACAGACACTGAAGACCCACTCAGTGCTGGAAATCATGCTGGGTCCCTTCTTTTTTTTTTTAAACATTTTCTTTCTTTTTTTTTTTTTTTGAAGATTTTATTTGTTTATTTGACAGAGATCACAAGTAGGCAGAGAGGCAGGCAGAGATAGAGAGAGAGAGAGAGGGAAGCAGGCTTCCTGCGGAGCAGGGAGCCCGATGCGGGGCTCGATCCCAGGACCCTGAGATCATGACCCGAGCCGAAGGCAGCAGCCCAAACCACTGAGCCACCCAGGCGCCCCAATGCTGGGTCCCTTCTTATGTATTATCTTGCCCTCAGTCACCTTGTGGATTGGCAAGGTGTTCGTATTCTACCAATAAAGAAATGGGCTGAGTGAAGTTGAGTTAGCTGCCCAAGGTCCCAGAGCCAGTTAATAGCAGAGCTATGGTAGTGGCCCCATGGGGCTCTTGCTCCAAGTCCCATGCACTTTCCACAGACCACTTTTGGGAGCCTCCAGTGGCCACCACAGCCATCAGCACTGATGAATCATTGCAGGCCATGGAGAAACAGATGGTGGAGACCAGGTGGAGAAGGTCGGAAAGTCTCGAGGACCCTTGAATAATCTTTTGGACACCAGGGACCTCTGGGAGCCTCCTTGGTATCCCAGAAATGATAGAAGGTCACCAGGGCTCTCTGAGGTGGACAAAGGGATATTTGGGGCTAGTGAGAGGCACTGAGAGTGGAAAGGACCATTAGAACCCTGGAGACCTGTAGGAGAGATTGAGAGGTCCTGAGTGAGGAGCCAGAATTACGTGGAGTCAGCAATGAGAGACAGCCCTTGAGGAATTACGAAGCGTTGAGCATACTGGAGGGTGGGTATGGGAGCTCCAGGGAACTGCTGGGGGAAATGAAGGTTTATTGGGGAAGCACTTCAGAGTTGCTGGGGATCATCAAAAGCTGTAAAAATATATTACAGCCCTTGGTCATTACAGGGGGCACTGGAGCCATGCAGAGTTCGGGGGGTACTTAGGGTCACTGTGGGAAGCAGTATCTGAGGAGCACCCTGCAGGATGCAGCCTTGAGGAAAGTGAAGGAGAGGAGGGCAGGAACTTGGAAATCCTCCTAGAGGTGGCGCATGGACAGTGTAGATGCGGTGACAAGGGACTGAGGACCAGGAGGGCCTGCCTGGCAGCGATGGGGAGGCCCAGCCAGAGCTGCAAACCTCAGGAGACAGCAGGCAAGTTGCGCCTGGGCACAGGACTCCATGACCTTCATCTCACAAGAGTGGAGCAGGCTTGACTCTTCCCAGAGATCCCACACCTGGATGTGCCAACCAGCCAACGCTTGGCTTTTCTGATCTCCATGGAATTTCCTTTGTCTTCCTTTTGAGTATCTTTCCAAAGCCAGCGTTTCTGGAAAGAACAGGCTCTGGGAGTCTGGTCTGAGCGGGAGCTTGGGCCCAGTAGGGAGGTCCGGGCCTGATGTGTGGACAGTGGAGAGAAGGGACAGAGGAAATAGTAGAGCAGGCAAGTATCATTGATCACCTCAAGTATCATTTATTCAGTACCTACCATGTACCTGGGATAGGTTCAGGTATTTTCCGCAATGAACACAACTGCAGCAATTCCAATTTATTCCCATTTTACAGGCATGGAAACAGGCTCAGAGAGGTAGGGGAAGGAGTTAACCAAGGTCACATAGACTGAGTTGGAATTCAAAGCCAGGTCTATCAAATCCAAAGCTCTTAGTTTTTTCTCTATACCAGGTGGCCATTGGGGTGGCCCAGAGTCTCTAGCAGGGAAGAGTGGGCCCTGGGCCTCCCTTCCCTCCTTACGGCCCTCCCACCTGGAGCCCGGGGCTCCAGCAGACTCTGGTAGCAGCAAATCAGCCACCAGGTGGCGCTGCTGGTAAGCCCAAGCCCCCTCCCCAGGGTCCAGGCTCTGAGTAGTGAGGTCAGAATTGGAGCTGGGACCACAGGACTACTAGGCCCTCTCTAGATGCCCAGATGAGGGACAAAGAGGCTGCCCTTGACAAAAGGATGCAATTCACCCTTCTCACCCTGCCCTATCCCTTGCTCCTGTTCGAAGTATTACCCCAACAGCCAGGCACACCCGCTTTCAGTTCTCAACTTCCCCACTAGTGGCTCTATGGCCTTAGGCAAGTGACTCTGACTATAGCTTCCTCATCTGAGCAAATGGACGGAATAGCAGCCTTTTGGCAGGGATGCTGAGAGAATTAAATGAGACCATAATTCTATGTGGCTGACACATAGAATCTTGTTCTTCTGTGTCACTTTTCTCAAGATGACATCAGAAGAGCCCCCACTGGCATCAGGAGACCTATGTCCTAGTTCTCTACTCTCTGTCAGCCTTGGACAAAGTTACTTTGCCTTCCTGGGTCTCAGTTTCCTCATCTGTAAAATGGGGCTAATCACAGGAATTCTCTCATTCAGTTATTCTGAGAATTAAATGAGACAGTGGCTCTATGACATTTTGTTTTATAGAGCTCCAAAAGAACAGGAAAAATGATTAGTGAAAATATTCACATTCCCTGGAGTCGTAGTTAGGTGAATATGCAATGATGATAAGGTATGCAGGGGGCAGGGCAGCCCCTCAGGGACTGACTGAGCCTATGGGCCAGGCTGTGGGTTTTGCCCTGACCATGTACCAGCAATTACACAGGCCCTGTCAGCCAGGGTCCACCTGTGCCTGCTCAGTTTCCCCCCAACCCCTACTTTCCTCTATCATCCCTCAACTCCTGTCCCCAACACACTGGGACACAAAAATATAGAATAGAGGTGAGAAGGCTAAACAATGAAATAAGAGGATGATTATCTCTAGATGATAAAATTTGGGCTGATTTTTATTTTCTCCTTTATTTCTGTACTGTCTAATTTTTCTTTAACAAAGAACATCTATTGCTTTTATATTCCAAGAAAATAAAATCAATAAAGCTATTTTTAAAAATCCTCTCCTCGCCACTTGGAGGTTGGTTACAAATGAAGACTCGGAGCAATGAGAAATTATTCTGATGTGGCTGGAAGAAATGATGAGCAGGAGAAGGGAGGGGGTGTGTCGCCACTGCAAAAACTCCTCCAGTCCTCTGGCTCCAGCCTCCCCTGGGGATTCTGAGCCTCAGAATGAAGGAGAAGCAAATGGAGCAGGACCTCTCCACTGGGCCACATATTCTCCACATTTCTGTGTGGTCCAGGCATTCCAACATCTTCAAGCATTGCAGGAAGCTCTTGCAGCTGTGTGAGGAGAAAAAGAAGCAGATAAGCAAGGCAGCCACCCTTGGTTGAGAGCTGACTATGTGCTAATTACTGCCACTGCTTTTCATCTCATCAGACCCCACCCCCCATCGTAACTACACATGCTCCCTCAATGGTGAGGGAGCTAGGATTATTTGCCAGATGAGATTATTACTGCCTCCTGGGTATCTCCAGTTGGGTGACTGTTGGGGCCTCTCAAACTCCATTTTCTCAATTGAATGCCTCCTCTAACTCACATACCTCCCCCCAGTCTATCCCTCCTAGTCTCAATAAATGACACCATCATTCTCCAACTTCCTTCATTTAGCAAATATGATTTAGCAATCACTATGACCCTGCCCTCAAGAAGTTCTATTGAGAGAACAAAACAATGACCTTTTTAAAAAGTAAACATATATCATATAGCAGAAGATAAATGATCTGGCTAAAAATAAAGGAACAAAGGTATAGGGAGGAAGAGGAACTATGGGTTAGGGTTGGAATTTTACATAGGATGAGGGAAATCCTCACTGAGAAGGTGAGGGACAGAGCCTGTGATTTCCTAGAAAAGAGCAACCAGGCAAAGGAAGCAGCATGGGCAAAGGCCCTGGGGTGAGAGGTTCTCTGCGGTGTTCCCAGAGAAGCTAGGAGACCTGGGTGGCTGAAGCAAAGTGAGCAAAGGGAAAATTTTAAAGTGAGGTAGGGGAGGTGGGGCAGCAGATGACAAAGGACCTGGGAGGCTGGTGTAGATGTGAGATGAGGGTATTGAGCTGAAGGACGTAACCTGATTTGTTTTAATACGAATTTCTGGCTACAGTGGTGGACTTGAGTGGAAGCAAGGAGACCAGTAGGAGACTGTTCTAGTCTAGGCAAGAGATGATGCTGGCTGGACCAGAGGAGACAGCAAAGAGAGGACATGATCAGATTCTGGGCTTATTTTGAAGGCAAATTAACGAGACTTCCTAGTGGATTAGAAGTGGGGTATAAGAGGAATCGAGGATGACTGACTGTAGGGCCAGCTAGTCAAGTGAGAAATCCTCCTCACTCCCCTCCTTCCATCAGTCAGTGAGTTTCCTTGGTTCTTCCTCATCAAAATCTCTCAAATCCATCCACTGTCCTCCATCTCAGCCACTGCCCTGAACCACTCACCATCAATTGGGCCACCACTGTGACCTCCTGCCTGGCCTGCCTGCACACCTCCCATGCATTCTCTTCTTATAATAAAGCATTTCACACCTTGTGCTCCTGGCTGGGTGGACCTGAACCAGAGTGCTTCCCACCTCACTCAAAGCCTCTGTCAGGGAGCTTTCTTTCTGCCCAAAAGTTACCACCCCAAAAGGAAATCGGGAGGCACTGTTACCAACAGAAGAGGAAAAGATGCCGGGTGACCAAAAAAAACCCCACAAAGTTTACCACCCAGCCATACCCACCCAGTTCCATGATAACTAAGCATCAATCAAAGGGGAGAGGATGGTGGCCCCAGAGGTAGTAGGGAAGGCTTCCTGGAGGTGGTGGCAGGGGATGGGTCTTTGAAGAAGCTCAGAGCTTAGTGATTTCAAGTGGTGGGCTCTGGCATTTCACAAATGTGGGTTTGAACCCTGGCTTTACCACTCACACACCCTCTGGGTGACCTTCAGTGTGTCCCTTCATTTGTTGGAGCCTCAATTTCCCTCATCTGCAAATTGGGACCAAGAATCCTCAAGCCTAGAGATTTTTGCAAGATTTGGGAATTTCATTAGGCTGTGGCTTAACCTAAGATGATGTCTCCTATAGCCTGATGGTACCCTCTACCCCATAAAAGGAATAGGCACAAAATTTAGAGTTAGACAGACTCAATTCCCACCCCAGCTATGACACTTAACAGCCCAGTGACCTAGGGCAAAGCCCCACCATTTCTGAACCTCCATTCTTCCCCCTGCAATGAAAGCAGGGCAAAAAATGGAAGCTGTCCATGCACTCAGCCCATAGTAGGTGCCCAGCCAAGGTGCAAAAGAGTTAGGACCTCACCCAGGAGGCATCTGGCCCCATTGCATGAACACCCCCCTTCCTGGGCCAAGGCAGCTGCAGCCCCCATGCAGCGTTTTTTTATCTCCAAGCTGCAGTGGGCTCCAAAGCGCTCGGCAGAGTCCCTGGACAAAGGGCTGTTTCTCCCGCGGATCTAAAATTGCCTCCCTCTGATTGCCGCTATACAAACCCAGGCGGCTGCTCGCTTCCCCCATCCAGTTGGGTCTATTTCAAGAACACGCTGATTAGCGCTGATTGCGCCTTGATTATGGAGAACGCATCACTCAGCCCCCTCCCCAGGCTCTGTGGGGAGTACATGCTCCCACACCCACCCCCCACCCCACCCCCAGTGAGTGGTGCAGCCTCCCTGGGTTGGGGTCCTCATTCTGCTTCTACCGCCCATCGGACTTGGTGCAGGTCACTTTCCCTCTCCCTGGCCTCTATTTACTCCACGGCAAAATTCGCCTGTGCTAAAAAAAAAAGAAAAGGCATTAAACAAAATTGTGCCCAGGGAAATGTGGCTTTAATGGTGGGCTTTTAGACATTGTGATAGGTCACTAGGAGGTAGGACATGGTTTGGGTCAGGGGAAGCAACTCTTCAAAACACACCCATTCACACACATATGTCCATGCGCACCTGCGTGTGCACGCACACACACACACACACGCACATAGATTGTTCCTGCCTCTGCCTGTACTTGAGGCTGTCCTTGGCAGGGTGGGATTGAACTTTAATAATGAGAGCTTCCCTTACTTTGCACATGCAGGTGCCTCGGGCTCCTTCTCAAGTGCAAATGCCATAGCTGTTTTTGAAGCATGTATTTTGTGTCCATGTGCAGGTGAGGACCCACAGGCTAACAGAGGTGAGGTGAATTGCCCAGCATCACCCAACTACAGATTGGCAAAGTCAGAATTTGAACCAAGGTCATTGTGAAGGAAAGCCTGTGCTTCTCACCATCCTACTGCATGCTCTGGATTCTTCACCAGGTTGAAGGGACACCATAAATGGGCATTGTGTATCAGATGCCTTTTGCTAGTTATTTCTACTATGCCAGTCCTGTGTGGTCCTGGAAAGTATTCCTCCCCCGCCCCGGGGACCTGAGTCTTCCTCTGTACAATGGGGTGTGGACTCAGAGTGGTCCAAACTCTAGGCCATTGCCCATGGCAGATGGACTGATTCTTGGAATAACCCAGAAGTAGGTTTTTAAAAGGAAGATTCTGGACTTCATCCTTAGAGATCTGAACTCTATCATGCCGGGATAGGCCCACTATCAATATTCCGAGACACTATGCAGTGAGGGTCAGTGGTTCTGACATCAGGCAATTCTGCCCCAAACTCCATCCCCCACCAGCCCCATTCCTACTTGAGACCCAGCTGTTCTACTCTCTAATAGGTCAGCAATCTGGCTGCTTCTCCATATCCCTGTTGCTCCCTGCTCCCAGCCCCAGCCCCCAGCCCCAAGCCCCCATTGTCTTGTGCCCAGATCACCTCAGGAGCCTCCTCCCTAGACTCCTTGCTGTCATTCTGGTCCTGTTTGGTCCATTTTTATGCAAAAGATTGAAGGATATTCTTGAAATGCAAATCTGAATACTGACACTACCACCAACAGCCAATCTCCCTGCCCCCAGCTTTAACCATCAAGGCCTCCTCATTACTCCAGGGATAAAGACTGAACCCCACACTTTGCCTAGAAACCTCTGCAGGAACGTGCCCCTGCTCCCTCTCCAGATTCATTTTTTTGTCACCAACCCCCTCCTTGAAGCACTCCCCCCACCCCCGCCCCGGGGTTCTTTTGAATTTCAGACTTTGCCCCACTGCGTGCTGGCCCAGCAGAGGGGCTTTGCATTGCTGGTCCTTCTTGGAGCACATTTTCTCCCTTCTTTTTCTAGTTTAACTCCGGCTCATTCATTACATACAGCTCAACCTCACTTTCTAGAACTGTCCTGGGAGGGATTGGGCCGCCCTGGGGGGAAAACAAGCTCCCAGTGCAAGGAAGCATAGAAGAAGATTCTGCTGACCTACCTAGAAGATATCTGCTTTGGGTCTGAGCCCTAGATCCTTCTCCCTACCTAGGAGAGCCTGTGGTTCTCTAGGACAGGGAGCCATGCCCTCGCTGGGTGTGGGGAGCTAAGGGGATAGTGGAAATCTGGCTCCAGTCCCCAGAACCCCAAGGAACCTAAAGAGAGCCTGGTTGGCAGCAGTGGGGTCTCCCAGGCTCTGGCAGCAAGACTGGAATTCTCATTAGATTTTCCACTCAGCTCCTGGGCCCTGGCCAGTGCCAGGCAGTGGAACAATCTGTCACTGACATCTGGTTGGTGAGCACTTGTACCTTCAAAGGGGATTGTTGTGAGCTCCTCTCTTGTCTACTATCTGAGACCCCTTCTTTCTCCAACAGCCCTCATCCTTCTCCTCATCCTCCAGTCTTCAACAGTTCATCTCCCCTCCCCCCGCCCCCTTCCAGTGCTCTCTCCTCTTTCTCACCCCAACTCTCACAGGTGGCTCTCTCCTCTGCACACTCCCGCTGCCTCCTCTCCCCTTCCCATCCTCACTACCCAGTCCCTGTTGGTCTCTCTCTCTGCAGCTGCCCCTACTCCCATCTCTTTGCCAGACTGGGGACCTCTATCCACCTGGACCAGGGTGCCAGGGAAGGCTGCAGGTGCCAGGCCAGGCCAAAATGTTTCTACAAATAGCCCGAGGAATGGCCTCCCTATGGACAGGACAGGCAGGAAAATTGACCTGCTGCCCTTTGCTGTTATTCCGGGACTTCAAAGCCCCCTACACCACTGTTAGGGGACGGGCTTTAAAGTCACGATCTTGAGGAAGAAGAGAAGGGAGACACAAGTCCTTGAAAGCCCTCCCATGATGTCCCTGTGCAGAGCACAAGGCCCTTGGGGGAAGGACGGAGGCCCCACTGGTAAGAGGAGGGCACAGAACAAAGAGGATCTAGAGAAGGCCTTGTCATATTGGGGTTTAAAGAACACAGGCTCTAGAATCACACATGCCGGGGTTCAAATCCTGACTCTGCCACATCCTGGCTGGGTGACCCTGGGCTAGTGACCTGGCCTCTCTGAGCCTCAGTTTCCCCATCTGTGAAATGGGATAAAGCTAGTTTCTGCCTCCCAGGGTTGTTGTGAGAAGTCCATGAGCTAATGTTTGCAAATGTAGCACCAGGTCCAACACACAGTGGGTGCTCAATAACTTTAATAGGCAACTAGAGACAAGTCATGGTCTCAGGCTTGATGTCTAGGTAGGCAGGGGACATCTGAGCCAGTCTCTGAGTTTTTAGATGAGCTCTCAGAGTGAGGAGGTAGGTTCCAGAGTAAAAACTGCAAGGCATCTTCCCACCCGTCACTGTTATAACCCAATGCCTCCACCAGTTTGGGATGATTCCCTCTCCCGTGTTATACACGGAGAAACTAAGGGTGAGCCCGTGTGCCCTAAGCCTTTCAGTGTGTCTCCCACAACCAGGCCTGGAACTCCGCTCGGTCGCCCCATGAGACCTGTCTCCCTCTGTTACTTGGTGCTGGGCCCCAGCCCTGAGGACTCTCATGGGGTTGGTACAGAATGTTCGAGATCCAGGCCTGGGTTATGGGAGATAGGCAGAATGTTTGTCCAGATTCTGGGATTGTGCAGAGCCCGCCAAAAACCCCCATCCCTCAACCCCCGTTGCTAGGCAATAGCAGCTCATCCCTGAGGGTACAGCGGAGGGAGGCTGAGCAGCTGTTTTTGTCCTCCATGAAGAGGCCAGGGGAGGCTGTTCCCAGGGCAGGCCTTGTGAGACTCTGTGCCTCAGAGATGTGCAAGGACTTGTCCAAGACCACTAGAGATGAGGGTTAACATCTCAGCGCCCAAATGTCAGAGCTGGTAAGACCCTAAGAAAGTCAGCTTTCAGAAGCACATGCACTGTCACCCCTCAGTTCCTCAGCCAGGACAGACGTTACTCGTCAATGACGTCCATGGGGCCCAGCCTTAGCATCAGAATTCTCCACACGTGGTCAGTCATGGGTCAGATCTGGCGTGCAAGTTAATCTTTTTCTCATCTCTTCTCTGTTCCTGTGGTTTCATTTTATAGATAGGGAAACAGAGGCCCTGAGACACGTGGTGGAACAAAATGCACATTGAGCTTGGGAGTCAGAACCTCAGGACCTAGCTCTGTACTATCTTGCTATGTGACTGTGGGCAAGCTGCTATGCCTCTCTGAACCTCAAACTCTACTGTATGTAGCATGGGTTTGATGAAAGCAAACCTTCCCTGTAAAAATTAAATGGGGAAGTGGTTGCAAGGATCCCTGGGAGTATCAGACAGGGAAGTGGCACTCAAGGAATTTCTGACCCCATCCTCCCTTTCTTACCTGTCTCTTCTAGGTCTTGGCAGTAGTATCCTCCATCTCCAGGACACACCTTCCTCTGTTGCAACTTTGCCAGCAACTCCATTCCTGGAGACTCAGATGTTTGCCCAACAAGTGGGTTTAACTACGAGGGCCTGGGGGAGGGTCAGTACTGGAACTCATCAGGTCCTCGGTTAGCTGGAGAGGGAAGGAAAAGATGGCCACCCATGAGGGTGAGGACTAGAGATCAGGCTGGGGAGGGGGAATTATTGCCTGGCAACTGCGGGGGTTCAGCTGAGCATCTCACTGGCTTAGGTAATTTTGAGTCCTCAGCCTTCTCTCCCCTTCCCTAGACTCAGATCCCTTCCCTAGTTCTGCCTCCTCCTGGCTGCTGGAGAAGAACCTGGCAGGCTTCCTCTCCACACACCACACACCACACATATCACACATCATACACATATCACATACCATACACACACCACACACACATACCACACACCACACACACATGCCTCACACACACCACACACACAACTCACAGACACCACACACCGTACACACACTACACATACCACACACCATACATATACCACACATACTACACACATACCACACACACCTCACACATACCATACACACACCACACATACCACAGCACATATCATCACACACACAACACACATATACCACACATACAACAGGTTATTTATCACATACATACCATACACACAACACACACAACACATCACCACACACCAAACACATACCACACACCGCACCACAAACATGCACCACACATGTACCACATAAACTTCCCACACACCACACATCACATACCATATACACATACCCACATACCACACCACACTGCATACCATACTACACACACCACATATACTACATACATACCACATATCACCCTGTATATTACGCCCATACCCCACACATCACAAACCACACATTACACACACCATGTACCATACATACTACATATCACATATGCAGCACATACCACACACACCCCACACATATCACACACCACACATATCTTAAGTGAGCTCATTCAATCCCATGACACAAGAGCCAGGCACTTGCCAGTGGACCACCGGGTCTCAGCTCCTCTGACCCATGGTGGGCACACAGGGGACCAACAAACACATACACACCAACCCCAGGTCTTGAAATCCCTTCTGCAGCTGCCCTCACAGGGAAGGGCTGAGCCTCTCACATGGGTACTCATCCAAACCAGGGTCATCCTAGGCTCCTAGCCAGGAATCTCTGAAGGCAAGGTCTTGATTTGGGTAGCCCTGTTCACCCAGAAGACACAGTAGGTGGTTTTAGTAAATGTGCAGACCAGTGCAAACTGAGTGATGGTAGGAACAAACAAGCCTACATACTAGACTGTGACTTCCCTGAAAGCAGGAAGGGCTATGTCATAGCTCAAGGGCCAAACTGAGAGTAGGAAGACTGGGTTCTGTCCCTAGTGTGCACCTGACTATCCGACCTTGGGCAAGTCCCTCCCCTCCCCAGCCTCCATTTTCTCATCTGTCAATTGATGGGTTGGAACAGATGATCAGGTTGTGCAATTCAGAATATCCAAGGATGAGGTTTGTAACTTGCAAGACCTGCCCCTCTGGATGCGTCTGGATTGGGAAGCAGCTGACATGGGGGAGGACAGGGAGAGAATCTCCTCCTCCCCAGTGGCTTAGCTTGGGATCATCCCTTGCTAGGGAGAGGCCCCTCTGCAGGTAAGGAAGGACATGGTGGAACGGAGATGAGGGGTGCGAAGGGGGTTTTCGGAGAAGAATCATGCCGGTGGGAGTTTCCTGTAAGGATTCCCTAAACACAAGGTGGGACTTGAAATGAGAATGTCTGAGAGAAATGTGCACGCCCCCCCCCAACATGTGCATACATGGGCATATACACGCATATACATCACAACACACTCCACACACATGTACAAGCGCACACACACACACTGTTTTCCCTGTAGAGCTGTTTCTTTCTCCCCTTGAAATGTCTCCATGGTCTTCTAGATCTTCTCATCTCAAATATGATCATCCCTGACCCAGCTGAGGAACAGGGGAGCTTTCAATATTGGGCAGCCAGCAGCACGGCCACCAGCAGAGGGCTGAGGTGTGCAGTCCTGCGTTAGTGTCCAGGGCCGCGCTGACCCACTTTGGGGCTTGGACTCACCCACCCTAGGACTCTGGGTGGTGACCATCTGTGGGCCCTGAGTGGTCAGCTCTGCCCTGGGGCCCAGGTGTGATGCCTCATTCCATCAGCAGGGAGCGGCCCCAGGCCTACCTGGGGAAGAGTTAGGGTCCCCTGGCCCCGCAGCCTTCTCTGCCTGGGCTCTCGCTCTGGCTGCACTGGTTCTCACTGCACCCCATTCAGACAAAGAGCTTTGTCACAGCCTTTGCATGTCTGGTCTGCTGGGTTCAGAGATTCAGTTTGAAACCACTGTTCCCCAGTTTTCTCTTTACATTTTGTGAAAGTCCTCTCTTCACTGCGATTATGTGAGCCCCTTTTGTCTTGTTTCCTAAACAATCCAGTGAGCCAGGAGCAGGAGTGAAGACATCCAGTCAGAAGCAATGAGTTTAAGATTGCTTGTTAATCTTTTTTTATTTTTTTTTAAAGATTTTATTTATTTATTTGACAGAGAGACATCACAAGTAGGCAGAGAGGCAGGCAGAGAGAGAGAGAGAGAGAGGAGGAAGCAGGCTCCCTGCTGAGCAGAGAGCCCGATGCGGGACTTGATCCCAGGACCCTGAGATCATGACCTGAGCTGAAGGCAGCGGCTTAACCCACTGAGCCACCCAGGCGCCCTGCTTGTTAATCTTTCATTAACTCACTAAACAAAATTTTATTGAGCTCCTACTAGAAGCCAACCACCATGCTGAATGCATGTTTCTCGCCCCATGGGAAATATGCACTAGTAAGTCTAACCATAAAAAGAACAATAATGGTAATGAAGTGTGCTAGGAGGGGGTCAAGGGCCCTAGACGGGGCATGTTAAGGCCTAGGGAGGGTTGCTTCTGACAGAGTACTCAGAAAATGCCACTCTGAAGGACACACTCAAGGGAAGAAGGGAGGGAGCCCAGCAGAGCAGAGGGAACAGCATTATAGGGAAAGGGAAATAGCAAAGGCAAATCCCCAGGCAGGAGGTGCATAGTGTGTGTAGAACAGAGAGGAGGCCAGAAGGACTGGTGGGGGGGTGGGGGCAGATGACGTCATAGCAGTTAGGTGGGCTGGACTAGGGTTAGGTCTGGTGTGGCGGGCAGGGAGTGGACCTCTGGGGGAGAAAATGGAATCACGAAGAGTAGGTTTCTGCTTAGGTGACTGGAGGCCATGGCCTCCAGTGCCAGATCCTTGTGCTTTGTCAAGCTGGTGGCCGGCCCATCACTACCTTCCCCAACACCCAGGACTGAGTCTGCTGGCCAGGCAGGGCCTAGTCAGATCTACAGGGCGGCAGCTGCAAACACACGCTCCCTCGCTTCCTTTCCCTGACCCATAGCAGCTCCTGGAGTGTGGGCCCCAGGCACGGACTCTCATCTGAGACTCCCCTTACTCCCCTGGTGGGATCGAAGCTAGAGAGCATTCAGGAGGCCTGGTGCTCAGAGAACAAATTCCCTCACATCCCAAGAATTTCTGCTGCTTTTGTCCCTGGTCTCCCATTCCAGGGGACTCAGCCCAGGTAAAGATGGACAAATACTTGGTCTCGGGCTATGAGTATCCCACCCCCTAGAATTTAACTTGCACTTTTAGATTGGGCACCCCCTTAAATTGGGGCTCCCAATCCCACCAGAAACTTCTAAAAAAAATCCAGTTTCCCAGGACCCATCTCTGAATTGCCAGTTCAGACTCTCCAAGGGAATTCTGGATTCTTAGTAAGTTTTCCTCTGGGAACCATTGTTCTAGAATAGAGAACTGATGAGCCCGAGCATAGGACAGAGGGAAAAGATGGAGGTCCTGGAAGCAGAAAGCCCTGGGCTTAAATCCCAGCCAACCTACTGTGTGACCCTGGGTAAGTCGCTGAACCTCTCTGAGCTCCCTTTCCTCACCTATAGTGGAGAAACAACATAATTCCAGTCCTACCACCCCTCGCAAGGATTCTTTCCAAGATACGTCAAGTTTCTGGCACCTAGTAGGTGCTTAATTAATATCAACAGCTTTCACAGTTGTCTTTGAGGTATGTCCTTTTCATGGATGTTTAGACAGAAACTGCCGGCTTGTGCTGACTCTCCAAATGATCCCCAGGGCCCGCCAAGCTGGCCCCTTGTTCCTGCTCAGACGGGCATGCTGAAATCTCTCCGGCAGGTCTCCTTGACGCTGAGGGTGCCAGGCATGTGCTTTCCCCAGCAAAGGCAAAGAGGAAAAGATCTTTCTAGTGTCCCCAGTTGCCCTGTGGATGGGGGACAACCCCACTCACCCAATCCGGATGGGCAGAGAAGGAGGGGCCTGAGGAAGGCTTAGAGAGAGGAAACAAGTCCCAAAGTGGGTCAGCGCGGCCCTGGACACTAACCCATTTCCATTCCCTCCTGCCCACAGGCCCGCCGGCCACGGGACTGTCATCTTGCATTCACTCCTCTCCTGCCGGAGACTTTGACCCCATTTTCTACTCTTGGCAGCACAGAGGGAGAGAGCTTTGAACAACCTGAGCACAGATCACGGGAGCTGTGGGGAGGGCTCTATGGTTCATGCTGGATGTTCTAGGAGGATTTGTCACCCACATATCCTGACTTTACTTGGAGTGGGGATTATGGGGTGATCTGGGAGGACTGTGGCAATCAAAATAATACAGGCTTTAGGGCAGCCAGATATGGGTTCTAAACCCAACTCCCCTACTTCCGAACTGTGTGGTCTTGGGCAGTTGGCTTCGTTCCTTCTGAGCCTGTTTCTTCATGCATACAATGGGCTGTCGCAAAGGTTCGATGAGAAGGTATCTGCCAAAATCCTTCCTGGGGCCTTGCTCAGAGGAATGTTCCACCAATGAGACGATACAATGCCTACTGTAGTGTAGCAGAGTCTGAGAGGCCAGGCCTGGGAGTCAGCCAGCCCCGGAGCTGGAATCCTTGCCCTGTTGCTCCTTGTGGTGTGATTTGGGATAACTGGCTTCATTTTTTTCCCAGCCTCCATTTCTTTATCTGTAAAATGGAGATGCTCACCTTCCAGGCCTAAGGGGATCCCACGCAATGATGTTTGTAACAAAGCCTCCTTGTGCAGAGGAAAAAGCATTCTCAGCTAGTGATAGTCATTCATAGTGATAATTGGGGCTTGGATGTGACTCCCCAGGCCTCAGAGACAGAGTTTATTGACCATTGGGTGACCAGGGGTGCACGGTCCCAATGTGGAGTGTGGCCCTACTCTGTCCTCTGTAACCTTGAGTGGGGAACCTGGTTTAGTCCAATCCCTTTGCTCTCCAGAGGGTCCTGAGGATGGTGACGGACCCCAAGGTCCCCAGCCAGGGAGGGAGCCAGGTGCCCCAGTATACCACATGGCCTCTGCATCATATCTGTACTCTTAATGAGCCTTGAGTCCCTTCCATGTGAGCAGAGGGGAGCAGGCCATGAGCTTCCAAGCAGACACGCATCCAGAAGCCATCGGCTGGCATCTGCGGCTTGGCTGGCTTCCCAGCTATCAGTGACCTAGTAATGCGATGCCACAGCTGCTGGAAACCAAGCTGTAGAGGCCACTTGACCTAGGTGCCTATCTCTCAGCAGTTCTCGTGCCTGCATCTCCAGGATGTGAGACAAGGATCTGCTGAGACCCAGGCCCAAATGGGCAGCCGAAGTAGAAGAGCCCACAAGAGACCTGCTCCTGCAAGAGACACCCCTAGGCTATGAGGGTCAGGGGGGTCCCATTCCCTGGGGTGCTGGGGATGCATTTCACCCAAAACCCCTCCCTGGGAATGACCTGAGCCACCCGCTGGACACATGTTGCTGAGACAGAAATCTCTCAGAATTCCGCCTGGGACACTGGGCCACTTGGAATCTGGAGTATCGTAGGAAAGGAGCTAGAGACTCAGACTTTGGACCCAGGTTTGTATCCAACCATGGCACCTTACTAGCTGTGCCTCCATTTTTTTCTACTGTAAAGTGGAAACAATAATAGTAGTGATCCAAGGGACGGGAGGATGTTGAGAGGTTTAAATGGGTTCGTATATGTGAAGTGAGGAGAACAGGACACATAGCAAAGGTCTAATTAATTAATTATTTGAAGGAGTGAGAGAGAGAGAGAGCGCACAAGCGGGTGGAGGGCCAGAGGGAGAGAGAGATAGGCAGACTCCCTGCTGAGCAGGGAGCCCAAAGCACGAGGCTCGACCCCAGGACTCTGGGATCGTAACCTAAGCTGAAGGCAGGTGCTTAGCCAACAGGTGACCCCCTAGCAGAAGTTTATTAAGTGTCATATGGTATTATTATTCAGAGTGAGCAATCCTGCTAGTGGCAGGGGTACAGACAGGTGAATTGTCAAGGAGTTACCCAAAGGAAGCCAGTATACATAGCAGGTACATTTGGTGTCCAGAATATATCTGACTCCTCTGCCTTTGACTCCCATGCTCTTGACCCCTCTGATATCCACCATGGCTGTCCTCGCAATCTCCTTCTCACTTTGTTCAAGGACATGCCAGAGCCTTTGCCTGAATGTGGGGTTGTGGAGATCATTGGCACCTCATGGACGTGCAGCTCAGAAGTACAGGGAAGTCAATACCCCTGTCCCAGCAATCCTTGATAAATGGGGGCCCGGACCTGATGGACAACTGGGAGGACTTCTGTATACTCCACAGAAGGTCCTGATGGATTTGAGCTGCTGTTGCCAAAATGGCAACCCAGATCACACAACCCTGCATTGGTGTCTCCTTTGTGGCCTCCCTACCCCCACCCCCACTCCTATGTCCTACATTGCCTTTCACACAAACCACCTCAAGGAAATCCTGGTCTCAAATTCAGAGTTCAGGGGAATCTGAGCCTAGCTCAGGAGCATGGGTTCTCCCTGACTCTTCCCTCTACACACAGTGTGACCTTGCATAGGGCCATGTCCTCTCTGGGTCTTGGTCTTTGTCCACTCCATGGGGGGTTAGGTCTTTGTGACTGTGACATGTAGCCCTGGAGGGAATTCTGGGTGTTCTCTGGGAGACCTCACCCTCCCCTTATTCCTCTCCTCCCTGCAAGCCTTGAGGTCTGTCCTTCCCCCGACCTCAGGTTAAATCCCTTCCCTATCTGCTGTGGAATTCTCCCAGCATCTGCCCTCCGTCTCACCCAGCAATGTGTGTGATGGCTCAGGGGCAAATGTCAGTCCATACACAGGGTCACATGCACGTGTTCATGCACACATACATGTGTGTTTAAGTCCTGCACCCTCATGAACACCACATGTGCAAGTGCATGTGTGGGGATATGCGAGTCCACTGTGCATGTGCATGCATATATGTGCACACTTTCTCAACATCCACATTGCAGCCTAGGAGACCTCATGCAGCGGAGGCTCAAGATACCCACAGCCTGAGCCAGAGCCCCAAAGGTCATCTGTCTGTAATTCAGACCAGTCAGCCAAGGGAAAGCAAGGAGGCATGAAGCAGCAGAGACTCTGGGAAGGGGGGGTCGATTAAAGAGGAAGAAGGAAGAAATAAACTTAGTTAGTGGTACCAGGTGCTTCACAGATGTCATCCCCTTTTAACCCCATAACTGTGGGGTAGGGATTATAAACTCACTTTACAGACTAGGTAAAATGGCAAAGGAGAGGAGACTCATAGAGGCTCTGAAGTTCAGATCGTAGATTCAGCACTAAGAAGCTTTGGGAAAGGACCTTGATGTCTTTGAGTCTCAGTAACCTCATCTGTAAAATGGGGCTAATGATTCCTACCTCTCAAGATTCTAGTGGATGTTAGGGGGAAAAAAAATGACATGCAAAGTGCTTTTAGCTTCGTACCTAGCATAGAGAAAATGGTTATAAATGAGGGTTGTGATTATAACTAGGATGACATAGATGGGGTTCAGAGACTATGGTCCAGACTTTCATCCTTTGCTCAAGATCCTCTTTTCCCTCCTAACAGGCCCTTTGGTGGTACTGGTCAGCTCCATGCCCTTGGCTCCCTATGGTAGAAGACAGCTTTCATGGAGGCATCATCCTCACCCCACCAAATGCACCCACTACTCAAAAGCAGAGTCTTGGAGAAGGCAGTGAAGGTCATGAGAACCCCCCTCCCAACCTCTCAGAGACAAAAATAAAGTGTGGAACTGTCAGAACCATTATGGAACTGTCAAAGGTATATGAAATCACTCCCGTGAATTATTAATGTCACGGGCCTAATTATTCAGTGACAGTATAAAAAGAGACAAAATGTTTATCAAGAGATAAAGAATTCAAAAAACCAAAGAAAAGATGTGAGCTATGAGAATAGTTGGCCATGAGTTTCCAGAGCCAGGAGCCGGGAGTTAGGAGAAACCAAGAGCCATAGTACATAGTGTTTCAGGACCATGGAAAGCAGCATGGATGGGAGAAAGGGGAGCTTCTGCCACCATGCCTCCTCTGACCCAGGGCAACAGCCCCAGCTGTCTGGATCTCCACTCCTATGCCTTTTGCTCCAACTGCAATTGCCTTTGCCTAGACCACATTTGGAGCTGGCTACCCCGCTGGCTGTGACCTCACCTCCCTAGATTCCCGCTCACTGTAGAATCCATGGAGCCCAGTGCCCCCTTCGTGGCAGGAGAGGCTGGGGGTGCAGCCTGAGGATAATTATCTTTCTCTGAGCAACTCGAAGTAACTAATCAGCTCCATGATGTTGGCAGCTGTGACTGCTAATGGAGTTAGAAACTGTCAAACTGAAGGTAATAATTGTCTCCTTAAGAAAAAAACTAGTTAATTAGCATAATCAGGGCATAAATGGGCCAATATTCCTAACCCAAAGTGGGAGGTGAATATGAATTGTGGTGCCTTCAGGGACTCCACGAGAGATATTGACACCAGCCAGGAGTTGGGGTCACCAGTTTAGAAGGAGAAGGAGAAGAGGGCAGGAAATGTGTGTGTGTTTGGGGCTCTTGCTGTGTGAGTTGTCTACAGGAGATGTTATTTTATGTAAAAATGCACCCTTGTTTTCAAGGCATCAATGCTCATTTGGCATTTTTCCAACCCATCCTTTGATGTGTATTTACTGAGCACCTGCTGGGAAGGCAGCCAGGATTCATTTCTGGAAAAAAAAAAAAAAAAAAAAGGAAAGAAAATTTAAGTTCACAGACTGTGCTTCCCATCCTCCAAGCCCCTCATTCCCCCTTCCCATTCCCAGAGAGATTTGCTATCTGTTGTGGGTAAGGTGAGAGCTCACTCTAAGTTACATGTGTCTAGTAAGTCATCCTAGGAGGCTCTGGGAATTGAAAAAAATCATCTCTATGTCTCTCAAGGTCTTCTCTCAAATCATGGCAGGTAATGGCTCCCTGAGCTATGTGCCCTTCAGACGAGAATGAATAGGGAGAGTGGAGACAAGCATGACACCGTCCTCATAAAGCAAACACTTACACAGCACTTCCTGTGTGCTGGGCACTGACTAAGACTATACATACATTCATTTAATCCTCCTCACAACACTATGAAATGGATACTATTATCACCCCTATTTTATGGAGGAGGAAACTAAGGCAAGAAATGGTTAAAGGACTTCCCAAAAGCCACTGTGCCAGTGAGTTCCAGAGCCAGGATTTGCATGTAGCCTAACTCCAGCGTTAGGCTGAAATTTCAGTCTAAAAAGGGGGAATATGCTCAATGCAACCAAACACCCATAAGAAAGAATGAGGATAGCAGAAGGGAAACAGCTTATACTGAGCACCTGGTTCTTGGGAGGCCCTGAGCTGGATACTAAGGCCCCAAGGGAACTGAGCCATCCTCCCTATAACCAAGGCACTCGCAGGGTGAAGCTGAGAGTGACTGACATGCACAGCACTGGGCTCTTGCACAGTCACTCCATGTGCTCTGCATTCAAATCCTGGCCTTTCACCTCCCAGATAGGTGCCCTTGGGGAATGATCTGCATTTGAGTTTCCGCCAGGTGCTCATCTTGAAACAAGATTTTAAGTTTAAATAGTTTAGTTGAGAGGTGAATGAATATAGGAAGCATCAACAGTGAAGGGAGACAATGTTTTAGTTACCTATTGCCATCACCAATTACCCCAACACTTAACAGTATAAAACAACGAATGCTTATTATCTAACAGTTGCTGAGGGTCGGGAATCTGGAGGTAGTTTAATGTGGCAGTTCTGGCCCAGAGCCTGGTGTGAGGTTTCAGTCAAGCCATCAGCCAGGGCTGTAATCATTTGGAGACTCAACCGAGGCTGAAGGGTTCACTCCCAAATTGGATCTCATGGTTTTTGTCAGATCTGGATTCCTGACTGGCTACTGGCTGGGGGCTTTAGTTCCTTATAATGTAGACCTCTCCCCAGGACTGCCCATGATGTGGAAACATGCTTTTCCCAGAGCAAGCACGGGGGACTGGGGTGGGGAGCGGGGGGCTGGGTGGAGAGATCTAGAGAGATCTTAGCCAACAGTGTCTTAACCAACCTAATCTCAGGCACAACATCACTTTTTTCTTTTTGTATTGGCTACACAGACTGGCCACTGTGGACAGCTAAGAGCTTAACCCCACCAGGGGACCCTGGAGAAGAATGTAGAACATTCCTCAGCGTCATCTCAACCAGAGCACAAGGGCTCTCACCTGTCATCGGCTGAGATCTGTTTCTCTGGCATTGAATCCATCATTTTCTGCTTGCTCTGTGAGCTGGGCAAGCATGATGGGGGGTGATGGTCCAGTAGAATCTACTGCAGTAGTAACTTTCTCTTGCTTGAGATTCCTTAGGCGAGGGTGATAAGAGCGCTTGAATGACACAGTGACGACTGAGCGCTGCTTGAGTCTGGCAAACGGTAAGTGTTGAATAAAGCATATGATGTGGCCGAAGGGTTCATTCTGATGGATGGTTGTAAGGATGAAGGAGACGATGTCAACACCACTCTAGTGAAGTCCTGGTTTCCTGACTCCCATTCGTGTGCTCTTTCCAGCTCAGTACATCATTTCCCAAACTCCAGACAATAACACTTCAGGTCTCAGTGCTCTGCGGCTTCGAGGAGCCCAGAGACAAACTGCAGGTGGGAGTAGATGATTTCAAAAGTTCCTACCTACCTCAGCATCCATGACAAGCACAGGACTCAAGGGATCCCCATCTGGGATCACCTTGGATAGCTCCCAAGGGCGTGGTCCTGGCACAACCCCGCCTTTCCTGGTTTGATCCCCAACTTGTTAGCAATGTCTCCAAAGTAGTAATATGTCTTAAGGCCCTCCTGTGTGTCATTAAAGTAATTTGTCTGAACACAGCTACACAGGGGCAGAGCCAGGACTTAAAGACCAGGTCTTGGATGAGGTGTTATTTCTCTCTGCCTCAGGTTCCTCATGTGTAACAAGGGAGTGAGGTTGGCTTGTCATGGGCATACGAAATGGTTTAATTATCTTTTGTCACTGTTTTGAAATTCTCATTATATTCTTTTAAGATTTTATTTATTTATTTGAGAAAGAGACAGAGAGAGCACAAGTGGGGTGGGTGGGGCAGAGGGAGAGGCAGGAGCAGACTCCAGCTGAGTAGGAAACCTGGGGCAAGGTGGCGCTTGATCCCATGCCCTGAGCCAAAAGCAGACACTTAACTGACTGAGCCCCCCAGGTGTCCCGCTCAATAGTTTTTTCACTAGGATATTGGCATTTTCATCTTTGCATTAGGTTCTGAATATCACTGAGCCAGTCCTGCCTGGGAATGATCATCATCTATTCCCCACTCCGGGTCCACTCTCCAACTTTCTCCACCCTGCCCTGTGGCCCAGGAGGCTGGACTATGAGGACTATACCGTCAGGCTCCCAGGTCCTCTGACACACTGTTGTATTCCACCAACGGGGGGCGCTGGTGGGAGATGAGAAGGCAAGGAAAGTAGAGTACTCATGTGCAAGGACAGGCTACCCATCCCCCAGTGGGGTGTTTTCCTTGGGCTCCCTCCTTCTTGGGTCATTTCAGATTGACTACATTCTCTTGTTGGAGCCAGAACCCCTGCCAGGCAGCCTTGCTGGGATTATCTCCATTCTTACCAGGTTCCAGTAACATCTCCTTCCCTTGATCCACATAGGCCCATGGTTGCTGACCTCAGGTGCTTCATTATCTTTTGTTGGTTTCCCTGGACCTTTTGTTAAGCTCTCCAGGATTTCTCCATGTGTGTGCACCTTCTCTTTCACAACAGGACCAGCCTGTCACATTGTCACATGGGACTGCTGGGAAGGCTAAGAAGAACCCCACCCCTGGCTCACTGGGTATGGCCGCAGGTACACAGTAAGCACTGAGTAAAAGTTCACTGTTGTCACTATTGATTATGTAGCTCCAAAGGCCAAAAGCTTTTCATCGTCCTGCTTGGCACAACCCTCCCCAAACGCACACAAATCTGCATACACATACATACCACTCCACTGAAAACAGTTTATTTGGTGGAAAATAGACAACCAGAGAGTGCTCTCTAGAAGTTTCTGGCTCTGGGAATGAACCTTGATGTAAATCGCTCCAAGGACCTCTTGCTTCCAGCCCATGGGCTCTAGGGTAGTCTCTGAACCTCATCTTCCTCTCTTTCCCCCTATTCCCTCTAAGACAGCCAGCTGACCAGCTGGTCTATGGAGTCTTCCCTACCCTGCCCTACCCCCACTCACCCAAAGCTTGGGTCTTTGCAGTCTTGAAGACTCCTCTGCAACACATAAGCTCTGCATGAAAAGACAGAAGCCAGGACTTGGTTCTCTCTCTATTTGGATGAACCAATTACCTCTCAGCATTATTGCCCGTTTCCGAGGGTAGCTGGGAGAACTTACAACACCAGAAGGTATAAAAAGAGTTCTACATGGTGGCCAGGACAGTGCGAGCACCACCAGCCAAGGATGCCAACTGATCACTGCTATTTCCCAGAGCAGTGTTAGGAACCCTCAGAGGGCGCGCTCAGCTCCCTTCACCAGGGCCCTCTTCCACCAGACTCCCAACAACATAGATCCCCAAAACCTGGAGCCACCACAGCCGTGAGATGGCCTTGTTGTCCCAGAGGTATATATGCCTTGTTGTCCACTGCATCATTGGATCCTGATACATGGGGTGGGCGTTCCATAAATGTATGCTGTGTGAGTGAATGAATGAATGAATGAACGAACACTTGAGTCCATAAGCTGGTACAAGAGCCAGATGAACTCTTTCTGTATTTTAGAACCAACCTATTTCAGACAAGATCTCCCTTCATGTAAGGCCTGAGGATGCCTTGGAAGAATCCCCGCAGAAGGCATTTTCCTCCTTGTGGCCTTTTGACTCAACCAAATATACACTTCCCTGGCCCGTGGCAATTCTAGTTTGAGGGAAGAAATCCTCAACTACTTTAAGTAGTTCTCCCTCTCTCATGCAGCCCCATTCCTGACCAGGAACCCTATTGTGAGGGCAGGTGGAATTTCAAAGGAGAACTTCAAGGGCACTTCTGAGAAAACCACAGAGACAACTCTTGGGATGGAGAGTCTTGGCTGGGCTGGCAAAGAAAAAATGGCAGATGTTCCCCATGGAAACCACCCCTGCCAAGAATCCACCTGCCTTTAGTTGACTTCCCCCAGAAACAGACCTTGAGACAAGGGTTCAAATGCAAGCAGCTTATTTAGGGCATGACCCAAGGAAGCACTGGTAGGAGCCTGGGGAAGGTGGGGAGGGGAAGGAGTAAATAAATGGCTAATTACTGAGTAGGTGACCACTGTGAGTAACTAGGGACAATCCTCCCAGCATAGAGCACACCTCAGCACCATCCCATGGAGGGGCAGGAAGGTGGGTATCCATCCCCCACTGTCATTCTTCATTGGCCAAAGTTTGCTTCCAAGAGCAAGAAGTTCTAGAGTGTCCAGGCTGCCCAGCATGGCCAAGAGAAAACACTTGTCTGGAGAGGTGCAGGGCCTTGCAGGGGGAACTACCTATACTACCATCACCTAATATGCACCATCAGTCACCCCACAATAGGACAGAACTTTCTGTGAGGTGTATCTGGGTCACTACTGGATCCATGGGTCTGCATCACTACCCTAGGCAGAGCTTTACCCCTTACAGACTCACCACCACAGTCTTCACACAACCTCGTGAGGCTGGGGGGCCAGGCATCTGCACTTCACAGATAAGGAAACTGAGGCATGGGGATGCCATCACTTTCTCAAGGTCTTCTAGCCAGTATGTGAACAAAATAAATGAAAACTCCTACTCTGACATCACTTTAATTTGTGGAGAAGAAGACAGACAGTAAACAAAACAGTTAAGTTGAATGTATAGGGCTTTTAAAGCCGGCAAGCTCTGTGCATGTGTGTGGAGGAAAATAAAGGAGCTATATATACATAAAATACAGGAGCTATATATATGTGAAAAATGCAGAGCTATATATATGTGTAAAATGCAGGAGCTATTTATAAAATAAAGGGGATTAGGAATACAGGGGGGAGCAGTACAAAATGAAAGAGGCGATCAGAGAAAGTTTCCCTGAAACCACGGCCATTTGCCAGGGCCTAGCGAGGGAATCAAGTTCCAGGAAGGCAAGTACAAACTCCGGAGGTGATAATCTACCTGAGTATGGAGACAGTAACCTTCGGGAGGCTAGAGTAGGCTCCCTGACCAGGAAGTGGGCTTCTTGGGGACAGGGCCACCAGCCAAGATCACGCAGGGCCTCGCAGGCTCTTGCAGGTACTTTGATTTCCACTCTGAGGATGGTGGCTTTTGAGCCAAGGGGGGCCAGTCTGACAACATTCCATACCATCCCTCTGGGGACAGGTTTGAGAAGAGAACAAAGTCATATGTGAATGAACGAGTGAGTGAGTGAGTGAATGAATGAATGCATGAGTATCCTTGTACCTTCTCACAGATCTGTCCTGCCCCCTTCCTTTATGGAGAGGCGGGAAGAAAGCAAGAGAGGCCGAGAAGCTGCTGGAAGCCTGTGCTGCACACGGAGTCTGGAATGCGGGCCCTGCAGTCAGGCAGCTGGGCCTGGCGGGAAGCTGATGGTCTTCACTGTGTTCCCAGCTGCCCCAGCCATCCCTGTGTTCTCGCCGCCAGCACCACCTCAGGGAGCTGGTGTGATCACGGACATGAAAGGGAGCTCCATGCAGAGAAAATGATCCCACATCCTGTGACAACTGTTTTCCCTCAGAGTGTGCCTTTCAAGAGGCCCCAGGCCACCCCTGGCAGCCCTTCTCATCCTCATCCAGCCCCAGGCTGGTGGCCCCTGGCAGTAGGCTGAGGGCTGACCACTCGCAGCTAATAGGAGAAATGGCAATGCTGTCACCGAAGTTGTAACACTGTGAGGCAGGCACCCCTGCTCTGAAGGAAGGAGGCTCCCAGCTGCCTGGAAAGCCTGGGTAAACATGGGGCCACAGAGGCCCGAAATTCCCCCAATAGAGCAAGAGCTCCTTTGACTTAGACATTGCCTCCCTGCCCCTCCCCAACTCTCTCTGCCTTTAATTGTCAGTTGGGAAGGTTGAGAGAAAGGAAGACAAGGAACAAAGGCTCAAATGGGAAAAGGATAAGGGAAGGAAGAGACAGAAGAGTGGAAAAGAAGAAAAAGACAGAAGATCCCCAACTCTGGGCAAACACATTGCCAAAGGCTTTCTATTCGTGATTTCACTTAGTCCACACAACAGCCCTGGGAAGTAGGCCTATTTCACAGATATGGACAATGGGGCCAAGAGAGGTTAAGTCACCTGCCCAAGGACACAGAGCTGGGGTTCTGTGTCCTGCCACTGACCCTGCCTGCATACAGCAGTCTGATGAATGGTGCATTCTGAGCCTGGTTCCCTGGCAGGCTGAGGACCAGCAGCCCCGACTTCCTCCAGGCCTCAGAGCCTGAGAGAGGGAAAGATGCTAGGTGAAGGGCTAGCATCCAGGCACCAGGTCTCACTCAGTTCCAAGCACCCTGGTTTCCCCACTCAACTACCAGTCACAGGCTGGGCTATACTAGGGACTCTGAGCTGACTAAGACACCATGGAGTTCATGGGGTTATCAGTTCCGGGGGCACACATGACCAAAACCCAAGCTGGAAGTTTCCAGCTACTTCCAAACTCCTCTGATCCTCAACAGGATTTGACTAAGTCTATCCATTCCCCTCCCATTTCCTGGAGCACCTCTGAACCTGGGGCTACAGTGGTGAATAAGATGAGGTCTCTGTCCTCAAGGGGCTCTCTGCCAGGCTACAGGGGGAGGCAGGTATGTACATAAACATATGCAGATAAAAGTTTACAAATGCCTCTCAGGCCATCTTTTCAGACCTGAGTGGAAATCCATAAAGGGCTGATTGGAGAAAGTAGAGTGGGCTTTGAAGCATGATTGAAGCATGATTACAAGTGTTCTCAGATCAGGAAGAGAGGCACAAGCATTCCAGAAAGAGGGCACAGCCTGGGCCAAAGTCCAAGGACAATGAAGGTCATGATGTGGCCAGAGAATCGCCAGGAGACCAAGGCGGAAGGAACAATTTTCAAGGCATGCCCCACATCTCTTCCCTTCTCTTCTAGCCACATAGTCTCTAAAAGTCCTCTCTACTGGTAGAGCGTGCCCACTCTGCACTCAGCTTACATTCCTCAACTGGTCATTTGCCCAGTATTGGGGATCTCACTCCTAATCCCCCCCAAATATACAGGTAATCATCCAAATAAATCACCTGTCTTCCTGGATAGAAAATGAGCTTCTGAGAGTGTAGGATTTTCTGCACATGGTTACCCAAGAGCTAGGAAAATGTTATTTCATTCAACTGAGGAAAAAGAGCAGGGGAAGAGGCCACCATTCTAGCTGGGGAGGCTGGATGATTTATCGTGTTATTGGAGTGGATTGGGGTGCTTGCTTCGGCAGCACATATACTAAAATTGGGAGTGGATTAGGGTGCAGGGAGAAGTGATGAATGGAAAGGAGAGAGAGGCTGGGTCCAGATTAAGAAGGCCAAGAACCCCAGGCTGAGCTGCTGACATGCTGCTGGCAGAAGTGTGTGCCGTGGGCAGCTAGGATAGTCTTGGCTCTGGGTGACTCAGCTGGTGGCCACCCTAGGCGTGCCTGAGGTGAACACAGATTTGGCATTCAAAGCTGTCAGAAGTGATTAATTCATCAGCAGCACAGCCCACGGGACAACTGGCTCTGACTCAATGGTTCATTAATACCCAGATTCTGATAGGGCCACAGATGCTAATTCAAGCCATCTGAATAAAAGTCTGGGATTAACCTCTGCCTCACTCCCCCTGGCAGGGCACACACTCAGAGCCTAGAGGAGGTGAGTATGGGTGTGGGCTCTGGGCTGTCAGAAACCCTCCAATGTGAGAACAGAGAACAGACTCATGCTTGGCAACTCTTGAGAGACAGAGCCCAGTAGTACTTACAGATGATCAGGCCCAACCCCTGCCATTTTGCAGATGGAGAAACTAAGGCTCAACAAGAGACAGGGACTTCCTCAAGGCCACTTAGCACAAAAGTAGCAGAACTTGGACTTGACTCCAGACCTGAGCCCTTCCACTCTGTCCCTTTGTCTCGTAGTCCCTGAGGTACATGTATATGCCAGCACCACACCAGGCAGTTGCAAAAAAAAAAAGGCCTGGCCGAGCTCTCAACCCAACTGCAGGAAGATGGAAGGGACATTGCTGGGAGGCCAGCCATATCATCTTAATCAACTCCATATCTTAGCCCCCAGCCTAAGGCCTGGGATAGTGAAGATGCTTAGTAAAATGTAGAACAAATCCATGAATGAGTGAGCTTGGTCATGCCAGAATGCGGACAGGTGTACAAATGGCCCTGTGAGTTTAGAAGAGGAAGAGATCAAGAAATGCTTCCTGAAGGAAGGAGCATCAGAAGTGGGCCTTCAAGTAAAGAGACATAGACTGCTCTGCCTGGGCACCTTCCCTGCTTCCCTGGGCACCTTCTCATTTTTATCTTCACAACAGCAACCCAATTATAACCATAGTAAAAATTATACCCATTGTACAGATAATGACACTGAGACACTGTCAGGGTAAGTCCTTTTCTCAAAGTTCCACAGCCAGGAAACAAAGGAGTTGGGACTTCTTGTTGAAGTCCATGTTCTCACCAGCATCTGGAGGCCCAGCTCAAATGCCCCTGCCAAACGGAGTCCTAAACTCTCTCAGGATATGACCACTCAGGCCTTAGGATGCCATGTCACTCCATCCCAGGATCAAACTTGCCTTCTTCTGTTGGCTCCAGTCATCTGTGTCTAAGATGGGGTTCATCATAGCATCACCAGCATGGGAACGTTACAGCCTAGCTACCACCCATACATGTTTACCAAGGGGACTTTAATCCGTTGGAACCTAAGATCACAGAGCACTGCTGTGAGGAATCCATGAGTAGACACTTACGAAGTGACCGTCCCACTTACCACAGGAGGAGGCCACTGCTGGGCTGCTCACTGTTATTGGGACTCTCTGAGCCCCCCTTCCTGGATACAAAGCAATTCCTGCCTCCAGGAGCAGACCACAGAAGATCAGATAGCCACATGAGGCTCAAAGTTCAGTTTCCCAACTCCCATCTCCCTGGCTAGTGCTCCTTGGCCTTCAGAAACCTCACCATTCACTCATGGCTGGGTTCTGCATCCTTTGGTTACATAAAAGCTCTTCTTAATAATTCAACCTCAATCTGATCACAGAAGCCCATATCTGTTCGCTTTTTACCCTGTCCCTGTCCTATCCCTGCATGCCAGACTAGCCTGGAGTGCCCTGGGGGGATGTGTGAGCCCAGGGTAGTGGGTGGGCACCTGTGTGTGTGAAATGTACGAGCCCAGCAGGAGTGTGCATATATGTGAGTGTATGTGTGTAACTGTTGTTTCAGTCAGTGAAGACTGCTATGCTGCTGTAACAAATGGCCCCCAGATCTCTGTAGCTCACAGCAGCAGAGATTTATTCCCCAGCATCTCCGAGTTAATTCACAGGTTAATCCATTGCTTCCTCTCAACTGTGCCCTGAATCAGGAGTAAATGGGTAGCCTTCACCTGGAACACAGCTGGTTGCCATGGCAGAGGGAACAGAGAACACAAGGAACCATGGATAGGCTTTGAAATATCCTCTCCAGGAGTCACACACAGCTCTCCCACTTTCCTTTCATGGGCCACAGCTGGTCACAGGACCAGACCTGACTTCCATAGCATGGGAAGTAGAGCCCTTCCCCAGTGAGAGCTAGGAAATCTGTGAACAAGGAGATTGTCTAACGCACTGTGATTCCAGTGTGTTGTGCAAAGCCAATTCAAATGAGTGTTTTCATCTTGATGGGTATTGGTTTGTGTGAAAAAATTCAGGTGTGCAAACTTACCTGTTGGGGTGCTTTGTGTTCAGAATGTAGACAGGGGTAGGTTGGCATTTCTAGATGTAAAAAAAGTGCTTAAGAGGTGTGTACAAGAGCCTGTGGATGAATGGACAAATGTGAGTGTGCGTGTGATGGGAGGAATGTGGGTTAGGGGAGTGTAAACATGTGGGGGGGTGTGTATGCGTGTCCACATGTATGCATGTGTGTATATGGATATGCAAGCATGTGGGCATGTGTGCATATGTAAACATGCATGTGTATCCACATGTGTGTACACACTCGCCCTAGCCACAGCACCATCTGAGTCTGTTTGTAAGTATGCCGAATGCCCCCCACACTCACACCTAAACATATGCTCCCTTCCACAGGGAAGAGGCTCTCGCAGATGGGTGGTGAGATGCTCAATTTCCCAGCTGATGATTTAGCAGGTTCATTCACCCCTCATTTGTGGCCATCTGTCACCTTCCACACGGTGGCTGTTTCTACCTGGCCTGTACAATGTGGCTGCAAAGGGATGCTGGTAGGACCAGAAGACAGGCATTCTGCCTTTAGCTACCAACTCCAGAGAATGGGTCCCCCTTCCAGCCCAGGACTAATTCTCTTGGAGCTTCCTTGGGGGATGGGATCCCAATAGGATAGCAGCCCAGAGCAGTCCCCAAGGGTAGAAGGGAATTAAAGGTCTCCAAAATGCTTTGATTCCCCCAAACCTCCAGCAGCCCTTCCCATCACCCAGCTCATCCCCCCACCCCTCTAGGGAGCCCTGGCCAAAACAAACCAGACCCTAATCATTGCTGAGAGAGTCGCCTCCTCTGGGTGCTGATCTGATGCCAGGCTCTGTGCTAAGTGCTTTATATGTATTGTCTCATTTAATCCTCACAAAACCCAAGAGACAGGTGATACTCTGCTCCCTGTTTGACAGATAAGGGAACAGACACAAAGATCTGTCCAAGCTTTCATAGCCCGCTTGTAACAAAACTGGGTCTTGTGCTAACTTCTCCCTGTTCAGCTCTTCTAGGTGAGTCTAGGGGTGCTCCAGGTCATCTCCTCCAAGAAGCTGTCCCAGTTCACAGCCTGGAGGGGTCAGGCCTGGGTCTATGGCTGGAGTAGCCCTCAGTGTGGATTCTGGGGAAAGGGGGTGGAGGAGAGAGTCCAAGACACCCCATCTTCTTCTCTGGCAACCAAAGAACCATCCCCTTAAACAGGTTATTCCCCTTGACCCTGCCTTCTGATTCTAACACATCCTTGAAGTGAACCTTCTAAGCCCATGGCTGATTTTTGTCATGTCCCAGCTAAACTACTGCTTGGGGTACCACTACTCTCAGAACGAAGTCCAGTCCCCCCAACATACTGTATCAGGCCCACTTGTCTAGGCTTATCACTCAAATCTTCCTTCCCCTCTTACTTTGAGTTCCTCACTGACATTCCTTCATCTCTAATCCTTTGCGTACATAGGGCACTCATGGCTGAAGAAAGAGCAAGTGAAAAGGCCATGGGGTAGGAGTAGGTTTGGCACATTTGGGTTATGCCCAGGTAACTGGAGCATAGAGAGCTAGGGCGGGGGGTAGGGGGAGAGGATTCAGAGCGGTAACAAAGCATTTTCTGAACATTTTAAAACTTTGCCCTTGAATGCTCTAGACAGCCTCCAGAAAACCTTCTCTGGATTGCCACCCCTTATACCTCTGAGCTCTCCCAGTCCCTACCCTCATGACCCAAATCATCTCTTGGCCCTTTAGATGGAGGAGTCTCTAAACCCCTGCCTTGTCTTATTCAATGGATGGTAAAAACATTTTACAACTGGGCCTTCCTCCAGTCCTGGGTCCCAGGGTCAGGAGAGTTTCTGCAGGTTTTGGATAGGTCCCAAACAGGACAGTTGTCCTCCACATCAGCTCCAGCTCCAGTTAGCAGGTCTCTGGGGAGGCAGGCTGGACTGGCTGGGATGTGAGGCTTGGTTATTTATGGATTTCAATTTCCCTGGCTCCCTGTGACTCCCAGGAGCATCCGAGGGAGGCTGCAAAAACATATTTGTCTGGGACTAGAAGAAAGATTCAACTGTCAAATGAATCAAATATCCCCAGAAGGACCCATGGTTATTTCAGTGTCTGAGAGACCAAGAGAGACAGTGCAGAGGGCTCTGGCTGGGAGTCAGAAAACCTGGGTGCTAGCTCTGGCTCTGCCCCAATTTTAGGCTAGCTCTACTCTGGGACCCACTTTGTAGCTCAGTAAGAGGTGAAAGAGATTGTCTCAGTCAGAAATTGACAAACATTTTATAAAAGTCCATATAGTAAATATTTTGGGGTTTGTGGGCTATAGGGTCTGTGTCACAACTACTGAACTCCAGTGTGTTGTGCAAAGTCAATTGTAGTGCAAGTAATCATAGACAATGTGGAAACAAATGGGCATAACTATGTTCCAATAAACCTTAATTTATAACAAAGAGGTGGTAGGCCAAAACTTGGCCCATGGAACACAGATTACTTACCCCTGATCCAGGTGACCCTCCTATTATATCAGTTGGGACAATTTAGGTTACAGGCAACAAAATCCCAGTGCATACTGGCTTAAGTTAAACATTGTCTAGGGGAGGAAGGATTACCCTCTCAAACAAGAGAAACATCTGAGTAGACCTCAGGCATGGCTGGATCCAGGGGCCCAGATGATATCTTTAGGACTCATTGTGACTAAGTTTCATTATCACCATCCCTTGCCTACAGTTGCCTCTACTCTGGCTATGATTTTAGATAGACACTCTTCTTATGGAAGCAACATGGCTGTTAAAGCAAAATCCCTTAGGTTCGCTCTGATTGGATGAGCTTTGGTGATGTGCTCCTTCCTGTACCAATCACCCAGGTGAAGTTGAGGTAGTTACTCCAGTTGGCCAGGCTTGAGTCATGTTCTCATCTCGAGAGCTGGAGATGAGTCCAGTCCCACCAGGTTTATATGAGCTGGCAGAAGTAGAAATGTGATTCCCCAGAAGGAATTTGGGATAGTATATGGGCTGTACTTACCTATAGTGTACCTTCATGCGAAATAGAACAGCTTTGTCCTCTGTGTGGACATAGCTGTACACTTTAGATTGGCCTGCAAAGCACAGAATGGATTTCAGACCCACTTGCCCCAATGGTGGAGTGTGATGAAAGACATGCACCACAGTATATGAAGCAGACATATAGTCAGAGTGGACATCACAAAATGTCCATGTGGTCCTCCCACTGACAGCTGGGGGTTCTTGGTGTGGGACTTATATTCAGGGTTTCTCCTCAAGATGTCACCATTCTTCCTTAGAGGACCTCTTAATCCCTATCCACTCTCTCTCCGTCCAACCCCCACCACACACCACCACCTGATTAATCTTCCCATATCTGCCAAGTCACTCCCCTGCTCAAGAACATTCCTTGGCTCCCAGTTGCCATCAGGATAAAAACTTCATACCTTAGTCTGATGCTCAAGCCCACATGATCTCACCTTACTTCTCCTTCTCAATCTTTTCTCTTCTAATCGTCTATGCTGGACTAAGAATCCAAGACTTCCAGGGAACAGTGACCTTGTGCGACCTTAAACAAATTTCTATCTTTCTGGGCCCTCAGCCTCCTCATCTATAAATTGTGGGTGACAATGGCTACGTCTTGAAAAATGTGAGTCAAATATTCTATAAATAAGAAGGATTATTATAGCTTGAGTTGCCCCAGGCCTCCCCAGCTTATGGGTTCAGATGGGGCCCTGGAAACAGTCCTAGTTCCTGTTTCATTGGCTCTACACCCCCCTCACGTGGGCTCTGTGATGTCTCCCCAGTGCTCACCAGCCAGCCCGTCAGTGGTAGTCACCTGAGGCATCCACTGTGCTCTTCCTCTCTAGTGGTCACACTGGCTATTGCCTGCAATGCTGTCCCCAGCTGTCTTTGCTGATCTCTGGGCCCGGGGTGCTGTCCCCACGTGTCTCTCAAGCTGCTGGATGGGTGCTTCAGGCAAGGCACAAATGGAACAAGAAAGTGCCTTCTCTCCTTCTCCATCACTTGCTCCCAAGCCTGGGCAGAGCTACATGGACCCAGAGCCTCATGAGAACCCCCATGGAAGGGACTCCCTCCAGCTTCCACAGTAACCCCTTCCTCCTGGCCTATAGACCATGGTGCAAAGAACTCAGGGGTTCTGTGGTCCTGCATGGGTAAAGCATCACATCTTTATGTTCATTAATTCCCTTCCGCTATGAATGAAGGTAACAAACTACAGTCATGTTGGCTGTACCTGTGCCTTTGTGTGATCAACAGAAATCACATGTATAGCTCACAAAAATTAACACAAAATGGATCATAGATTTAAATGGAAAGTGAAAACCATAAGCTCCTAGAAGATAACAGACAAGGAAATCTATATACTTTGGGAATGGCTTTTAGATATAACACCAAAGGCACAGTCTAAGATGCCTTCGGTAGGTGAATAGACAAATAAACTATAGAAAGTCCAGACATTGGAATATTATTCCACACTAAAAAGAAATGAGCTAGTAAGGCAAGGAAAGACATGGAAGAATCTGAAATACATATTACTAAGTGAAAGAAATCAATCTGAAAAGGGCACATACTATACAATTCTGACTACATGGCATTCTAGAAAAGGCAAAAGTATGGGGAAAATTAAAAGATCAGTGGTTGAGATTCCCGGGTGGCTCATTTGGTTAAGCATCTGCCTTTGACTCAGGTCATGATCTCAGAATCCTGGGATTGAGCCCCACATCTAGGTCCCTTCTTAGCATGGAGTCTGCTTCTCCCTCTACCTCTGTGCTCCTCTTTCTCAAGAAAGTAAATAAAATATTAAAAAAAAAAAAGCTTTAAAAAAGATCATTGGCTGACAGGGCTTGAGGAATGGGGGAGGGATGAAAAGGCAGAGCAAAGGATTTTTAGGGCATTGAAAATACCTGGTATGGTCCTATAACGATGGATACATGTCATTTTACATTTGTCCAAATCCATAGAATGTACACCATGGACAGCCCTAATGTAAACTGTGATCTCTGGGTGACTATGATGTGTCAGCTGTAGGAGATGTACCCTCTGATGGGGGATGTTGGCAATAGGCGAGCCTATGGATGTGTGAGGGTGAGAAGAATGTAGGAATTGCTATACCTTCTTCCTAGTTTTGCTGTGAACCTAAAACTACTCTACAGTAAAGTCTTTTTTTAAAAAAAGCAAGTGGCAGAATGATAACTAGAGTACGGTGCTATATTTAGAATATAAGTGCACTCACCAAAAAAACCCATTGTTACATGTTTTCTAGGTATATATAGATGTATGCAACTGGAAAGGGAAAAGTCTAGAGCTTTTCTACACAGCACAGCACACTCTTCATGTTGTATCTGGGAAGGGAGGAAGAAGAAATGAAGATTAAGTTGTTAATCCAAAGGTCTTACATATTCTAATAGTTTACAAGGAGTGTGTACCAGAAGTATTAGGTCATTAATAATATTTTTTTAAGAGGGAAAATGAAGGAGAACAAAATAAGGAACTGAAAGAAAGAGAGAGAGGAAGAGAGACCAGGGAGTTACAAGGACAGAGAGAGGGTCAGGGAGAAAGGAAGGGAGGGGAGGCCACAGGGGTGAGGACTCAGGTTGCAGAAACCCCTTGCAGTCCACTTCCTCCACATCTGCCAAGAGCTCTCCATCCTCACCAGCCTGAGGCAGACAAGCTGAAATCCCAGGGCTCTGCAGTGTTCTCTCCCATTAAGATGTCAACTCTTCTCCTGTCCCCCCACCTGCCCTGAGCCTGGCCCCCTGCAAAGACCTTTATTCCTCTTATCTGAGAGAACCACATGGCTGGCCCCATGCCTGGCCCACTGATTGCAAATTGTTTCTGAAGGCGTGTTTAGCAATGGGTTTTCCCTCTCCCAGGACTATTCTAGGAATGTCAATAGCTTCCGTTTGGAATAAAAATGCTGAATCCATTTTTCTCATAAATACTGATATTGTGATTATCTGCCATTCTGATGGCAGATAATGAAAGTAGAGCATGCATTTGCTGCTTCTGGATCTCCTAAGATAGAGATGTGTGGGTGCCACAAGCCCTGATGGGGCATCGGCTCTGCGCCAGGCTTTGAGTCCATACACTCCTTCCACCTCTTCTGGGTCGTCGTGGCTGTGTCTACAGAGAGGAATAACTATGGCCCAGTGACAACATCCACCCTCAAAGTCCTAGAATGAACTGAGGACTTCTCTCTCCAAGAGCAGAATTCACATCTCTACACCCCAGCTGCCCATTACTCTTGGACAGCAGAAATTTCAGAAGATGAGTGAAATGAGTAGACTCAGAATGGGGCTTCCTGACTCACCCCAATCAGGCATTAGCCCACCCCTTCCCCAGTAGAGAAGATACAGTATATTACCATAACCCTGGGCTTGACCTTTCTCAGGGACTCTGACCAACCTCCTACTCCTTCACCTGCATCTCTGCCTGGGGGCTTCCACACAATACCCACGAAAACTACTGTGCCACATGCTCATTGGTCCAGAAGTGTCAGGAAATTAACACCATTAGAGCAGTCCTCTAACAATGGTTGTCAGGAGTGGGTGTGTGGATACCCCAGCTCCCTCTCCTTTCAGGTGGGGGTGATTCTGAAGTGCATGTGCTACACTCTTTCCTAGAGCTTCCCCCTGGAATTGAGTACCAATTGTCCACCAGCCAGTGGGCTGGGTCATGCACTCCATGCTGGCTGCCTTCCCTTCCCAATCCTACATCCTACTTCCTTACTGTATTCCCGGAGTTTCCCAAATAGATCACTTGCATTCAAGACCTTGTCTGGGGGCTGTCTCTGGGGGGACCCAAACAATGAGCCCCTTCGAAGCCAAGATCCAGATACATGGTAACAAAAACATCAGTCACCCACAACAGATCTCCTAGCAGGAACTTCCCAAGACTCAGATCTAATCACATCCTTCAAGTCTCTCTAGGTTAAGTTCAAGCTTTTTCAGTTTTATTTTGTTTTGCTTTGTTTTGTTTTCAATTGAGGTACAATTGACATATAGCATTATATTAATTTCAGGTACAACATAATGATTTGATATATGTATTTATTGTGAAATGATCACCACAATAGATCTAGTTACTGTTTGTCACTACACATAGTTACAAACGCTTTTCTTGTGATAAGAATGTTTAAGATGTACTTTCTTAGCAACTTTCAGATGTTCATTACAATATTATTAACTGTAGTCGCTATGCTCTACATTTCACCCCCATTACTTAGATACTTGATAACTGGAAGTTTGTACCTTCCCACTCCCTTCACCCATGCCCCACTCCCCCTTTTCTGGCAATTTCAGGTTCAAACTCATTAAGGTGGTATTTGGACATTTAGAGGATTTTCCCACTTGGTAAACGTTTTCCCTGGTCTGCTTACAACCTCTCAGTTTGGGGGTGGGGGTGGAGAATTAGTTCTCCAAACTCAGTCCAAAGAGAATATTGGATAGATAGCATCCTTGACAAGACCTTGTTTAGGAGTGTATGGATTCGAATCCTGTCTGGTGATGGAGCATCTGTTCTTTAAGTATTTTCTTCATATGTTGGGCAATAAGGAGAGGATCTTCCACATAGTCTTGTGTGGATTAGATGAGCTCATACACACAAAGTGTTGAGTATAGTGACTGGTCTGTGGTTCAGGTGGGTTGGTTCCACCAAGACTCCATGAAGCTGGACTGCATATGAATCAGGTTTAGCCAAAGGGAACATGAAATATCTCTGACCATAGGGACTGGTTTCAGAAACACACCCAAGTTAGTCCAGTGAATGTCAACCCTGAGAATTTTCTAGGAATACTGGGAATTAGATGGCTTTTCCTGATGAGAAAATAAAGATGTTTGTCTGGAGCTGTTGGTAGCCATATTGTTAACACATGGGGGAGAGGCTGCCCAAGAAAGAAGCCAAACCTGAAGAAAGCAGGACTAGGAAAGGGAAAGGAGATAGGGAGAGACAGAAAGACAGATATAGGCAGAGGAACCGAGACACAGAGAGAGAGATGGAATAGATCCAGTTATGTGACCAGGATATATCCTTGACATTTTGATTATGCAAGCCAATAAATTCCATTTGGTTTTCAGGTGGTTTGAGTTCAGATTTCATCTCCTGCAACCAAAGGAATCTGGAAAGGAAACTCGCTCAAGAACTAAATTGAATGAGCCAGACAGTCCTTTAAGATACTAAAGCCAATGACTTCTAACTTTTATCTCTAGCTGCACATAAATTGTATCAAATAAAATTATAAGTAGAAGCCCAGATTATAAAAGTGGAACTGTTCTGGCTGAATCAGAGATGTGGATCCTTGAGTCTGCCTACCTCCACCCCCAACCACCTCTCACATGTTACTGCTCCACAGAGGTACCTCCAAGATCTAGGGACCAGTGGGACCTCAAATCACTCTCCTATCCCAGCCCTAGAACTCTCCTGCTGAGGAGTCAGGAAATTCATAGGCACGTAAAACCTTCCAAAGCACTAGACTGTGGCAGAATTTCCCTTTACCTCCCATGACTTCTCCCTCACCTCCTATGACTTGCCCAAGGTTACACATTCAGAGCAACAACTGGAATTCAGGTGATTCTCTGACTCCACCCTCAACCCCCGTGTTTCTTAAGTTTCAGCCATTCACATGTCACCTTTATTTCTGTTTTCAACATTCACACTCCAATTTAGGAATTTTGCCATATATGGGCAGTACTCAGATTTCTCTTTAAAGCAATTCTCCTTTAAATGACAGTAAATTTATTTAAAAGGAAACATTTTGCCACTGCAAATGGAAAGCCAATAATCCCTTGCCAAAATAGAAACCAATTTAAAACAATTACAATAACAATAATAAGCAAAGAGCAATGTTATTAAATTCTATGTTACAGAAGGGAGGCTGAAGCTAGTTCTTTGTTAAAAAGGGAGATAGATTAGCAAGCATTGGAAAGGTGTTAAAGGCATGGTAGCACTAATCTGAGACTTTCTTTTTGATGTGACAGCCAGAAGCTGAGCTGAAGGAAGCCAAGAAGATAAAGCCACCTGCCATCTTAGGCAGCTTAAGGTTGGAATCGAAAAATTTTTGTTTTTTAACAAATATAAATAAAAACAGTGATATAGAATGCAGCAGGGACAAGAATCACATCAAATGGGTAATCATTTTGATGGGTCAAGCAGCACAGCTGTCAGATGAGGGAATTAAATAGCCATTGAACCTTCTCAATCAAAGACACTGGTGTAGACCCTCCCTTTGGCACTGGTGGAGTGTGAAACCAGAGCCCTGCACACATCATCTTTAGTCTCCCCATGACTGGGTGGGGACTTAGATAAGAATCCATTTCAAGGGCTCCTTCTTCCCTGTCAAAAGAGGCGGGTCTGGGATCTTACCACCAAGGATCAAGAGCTCTTAAACAGGCTGCTGACATACCCACCAAAGTTAAACACACACTCATGACCGACAATCCCATTCCAGGGATGTGAAAGGCAAGTCTGCAAGTGACTCTTGGCTTAAAAATATGTGACACTTTATCAGCGAATCTGTAAGTGTGAAAGAAAACCACCAACCAGAAATGCATTCATATGTGCACCAAAGGGCATATATGAAAAGATTTCCGGCAGCACCATCTATAATTGCCCCAAGCGGAAAACAACATAAGTGTTCATAACAGCGGGAAAAAAAAATAAAGAAATTATAGCACAATCATATAATGGAATACCATATGGCCCTGAAAAAGAATAAACTAATACCTATACCCAACTGTGTAGGTGAATCTCACAGTTGTGATACTGAGTGAAAGAAGCTGCACATGTAGAGTGTGAGTCTATTTATATGAAGTTCAAGATCACAACTTATTTCTAACACCAGAAGTCCGAAGAGTTGTTACCTCTTAGGGTGATGTATGGAGTGGGAATCTCTGGAGAGTTCAAAATGCTCTATATCTTGCACATGGAAGTATGCATGTGTAAAATTGCACTAAGCTGTCCACACAAGGTAAGTACTTTCTGTGCACTTTATTTTAAAAATTTTTAATTGCAGTATAGATACCTGTAATATTATACTATTTTCAAGTGTACAATATAGTGATTGTGCACATTACAAAATGCTCACTACAAGTGTAGTTACCATCTGTCACCATGCAAAGCCATATAATATTATTGACACTTTAACACATGTATATTACACCTCAGTTTGAAAACCGTATACCAGCTGCTGGCTGAGCCAGCAGGTAGAGTGAATTGACTGCTATGGGTGAAGAAGTGAGGTTGGTACGATCTGGTTGCTGGTGGATTTTGTCACCCAGTTGTGGGTTAGGGTATGATCAAGGAGGCACCCAAGAGCATGGCAGGTGGGGAACTACTCTCTCTCCATTTTCTTAGAAGTGCCCATGTCATCACCGACGCTGATCTCAAAAGCTGCACCAAGATTCCATCAGTTTGAAAGCCACCAAAAGCTCTCTGTGAGGGGCTGCCATTGTACCAACTGCTACCGTGGCTGGGCACAAGGCACTTGGTGGCCATCACCTTACTGAACTCAGACCACCAGCCCAAGGAGCAGAGACACGGCAGAAGGTTTAAACAACTTGCCTGAGGTCAGCCAGCTGGGAAGGGGTGATGTGGTTTTTACCCCTTTCTTAATTAATTGTAGGGAATCACACCTGCATCTGCTTCATGTATGAAAGCTTTATAGATAAAGCTCCCCCAAAATTCCTTACATAGGTGTGATGAGAAGTCAAGTGAATGACATAGGCATTGTGACACAATGTTAGGCTACCACTTGGCCATTGGACAATTCTTCAAAAGGAGGATCATCTGCTTCCCAGGTGCAGTTGACCAACCCTGGGTAAATGAACCAGAGGAAAACAAAAGCAAAACCACTGTACAAGGGATGACTATACGCAGACTGAATATACCAGGAAACTGGCCCACACCTGGAGGGCAAGAAGTGTCCCACTGGCACCCAATCTGAAACCTGCAGACTGAAGAAGTGTCCATCAGGAGAGAAGGGTAAGGGAACAGTGTCCCTGGCAGAGGGAACTGCATATGCAAAGGTCCAGAGATTGTAACCTTTTGAGGGAGCACTAAAAGTAGCCTCATGGCTGGATGCAGGCAATGAATGTGGAAGGAATCCAAATTCTAGGTTCTCTGCACCAAGAGAGGATAGAAGCATCAGTGGATATTGAGCTGCTACTGTGTGCAGGGCTCCAAGGGACAACAGTCCCTGGATCCACCAAAAGGAGAGTGGTAAGTATCTGCAAGGAGGCAGGAACAAGACCTACAAGGGGATTTCGGGAAGAAGTAATCACAACCATTTGGCTTCCCGGAGGTGGTAGCATTTAAGATCGTCTTCAACCCTCAATTAGGATCTTGTCGATTGCGAAGGGAGAAAAAAGGAGATTCCTTGTGAATGGCGCCTGAATAATCAAAGTATATTGAGCAGACACTGTGCACCAGCTCACTAGCTTGCTTTCTCCTAGCAACGCTGTCAAGGTGGATGCTATTATGATTCTCATTTTATGGATGAGGAAACTGAGGCCAGGGAAGGTGAGGTCACTTGGCTAAGATCTGTCCAGCTGCAAAGCCTGCATGTTATCCAAAACGCTGCAGGCTGTGGAGAAATGTTTATTGGGCTGTGTCCTCAGGGACAGGCTCCGCCTCCAACCATCTTTTGGGAGGTTGCCTCTTTGGAAGTGGCCTTCTGTAGAAGCATGAAAGTATTGATCCCAGCATGGTATGACACACACAAATATTTGAACATTTGGCAGCGAAGCCACAGCCAAGGATCTGCCCCAGCGTGACTCACGGGCAGGGTAACAAAACGATCTTATGTCCTATTATCTCCCGTGAGGTTTATTGTGGTTTTTCAAGTGATTACACACATTAAAGCTGCCGCTCTTTAGCTAATGGGGGAATTTCTGGCATGGAGGGGGGTGTGGTTAAGATAACAGCATCCCTTCAGAAAACAAAACAGGAAACTCTGTTTCCCCACAGGGGAGATTTTCTCAGGTGGAAGGGATGCTTCTCTGTTTTACTATAATTCTGGAGAAATTCGAAGAGGGAATTCTGTTGTCCACGGAGACAGTTCACTACAAGCAGCGGATGGGGGTTCAGGGTAGGAGGTCTGGGCAAGGCAGTGGGGAGTGAGGAGACTTGGGCGTGGCCTTCGCCCTAAGCCCCTCCCCCAGCAGCCTGGTGACTCGGGATGGCCGAAAGGCATGCTGTCTTTTTAATTTACAGGTAGGTGAGTAACCTGGGGCTCAGAGAGGGAAAAGGGTTTGCCCAAGGTGACCCAGAGGGTGGGTGACAGATCTCAGCATCCTGATCCCCAGATCAGGTCTCTTCCCACAGCATCACCTGTGGCCCAAAGGGAGGCCCCCAGAGATGGCAGAAAACCCCAATGGGGCAAGATTAATGAGCTGAATGGCTCAGTGGATTTGAAATGGCCTAGGTGGAGCTGGGATTCCCAGCTTTGCTCCTCTCCTGCTGTGTAACTTTGGGCTAGTGACTCTCTGGGCCTCTGTTTCCCTACATGTCAGTGATTAGCATGCTGCCAGTGCTCCAAAATGTCGACTTCTGACTCTTCCATCACACTGCAAGAGGCTCTCACTCAAGTCACTGCCTATCTCTGGGCCTCGATTTACCCATTTCTAAAGCAAAAGGACTTGACTAGGTATTATCTAAGGGTCAACTCCAATCGGAAGCCCTGTAAATATGACTTCATGAATTACCTCAAGTCAGGGAAGGAGGAAGACCATAACAATAATAGTACCAGTAATAATTTCAACCATTTATTGGGTGCCTCCTGTGGGAGCTCTGCTAGGTGCTAGCCCACCCCATGTTCCATCTACAATGCTAGAGCAGCTCCCTGCTCATCTCCTGGCTTCTGGTCTTCCACCCTTCAATCCATCTTGCACATCTGGCCAGCCTCAGCTCTCTTAGACCTTACCTTTCACTTCTGCTTCAGCACAGTCAATGGCTCCCCAGTGCCCCCAAGGTCAAGTCCAATTCTTTAATGTGGTGGTTAAGCTTTCCATGCTCAGGCCATGCCCTCTCTAGTGGATTTCCTATCAACTGTATTGTCTCTTTGCCTGGTCCTCTCCTGTGCCTGGTACTCGGAGGTGCTTAATAAACATTTGTTAAGTGAATGAACACGTGGGTGTAATGTTTCTCTAAATTAGGATACTCAAACTTTAGTCATTTGCAAACCACTTATAAGAGTTTTGTGAAATCTGTGCATCATGTCTATTTTTATTTACCTAAATATTTTTCGTTTTTAGATTAAATAAATGTATTCCAAAAGGAAATTGTACATCATGCTATAACTAGAAGATCAGTATTGCTTGCCAGAAATAGGTCTCCATTAAAAGAAACGCAAGGACAAATGAGCCAAGCATTCAATTCTAACTAGATATTGTTGTCTACCAAGGCTGGCATCCTAGGGCTTATCTCTCTCTTAAATGGGATTGGTCAGTACTTTGGAGAGGTGTTAATGAAAAATTAGCACCAACCTGAGACTTACCCATGGACAGAAATCACAAGAATGTTACAAGGAGATGAACAGAAAAGAGCTTTTCCTTTCCAAATTATTCCACTCCTCTGACAATTATCCTAGCTAGCACCCCTCGTTGCCAGGCCACATTCTGGAAACGCTACTTAATGGAACCCACCACGCTAGTCCATGGGGGACACCTGTGAGTTCTCTGGAAGATTTTAACTGGGGATTTTAAGAAGGACATGAAGGTCCTCCATACACCAACGTCAGCTTTCTAGTACAACGGCTCTTACCCAAACCCCACGGCACAGGTGACAGTTTTCAGAACTCCACTGAGATAAGAGTTTGTTATTTGAAACCATCTGCCTGATGGAATAAAGAGCTCCCATCATTGGAGATGTGCAGACAGATGCTAGACAGTCATGGGGGGAGAGGGGACCGGGAGCAGGGAATATTGTGAAGATAATTCAAGCATCAGATGGCAGCCGATGAAACTGACCTGACAGCCAGGATTTGCTTTGGTATGTAGGCAAAACACATGTACTGAAATAAAAACAGCAGAGAATGAACTTCTGATCAGGAATCTAGAAAAAAAAAAAAGAGAGAGAGAGAGACAATTGCAAACAAGGTGGTCCAGGAGACCTAAAGGCAGGATGGAAGTGGGAAGATGGAAGTGCTTATGATTATTTCTTTATATAGGTGATGCTTCATGTTTCTCAATCCAGCCCTGGATTCATCAGGACAATTTTGATTTTAAGCACCGGAAACTGAACTCAAACTTGCATAATTGACGAAAAGGAACTTAATGGGTTTTTTAAAATAACTATACAGCCTTCAGGCATGTCTAGATTCAGATACTCAAACGTTATTCATCAGAACTCAGTCCCCTCTCCATCTCCCAGCTCTTCCGTACTCTATGCTGGTTTCATTTTCAGGTAAGGTCTGCTCCAGGTGTGACAAAAATGGCTGCTAGCAGCTCCAGGCTTAAGAGCTGTGGTAGAGATCAAGCTTCTGTTTGACAACAGTTTTAGCAAAAGTCCCAGGAAGAGTTCTCACCGAGCCAGTTGATGTCATGTGTTCCATCCCCCCTTCCCCACAGAGGTCAGGGTGATGTACTCTGGCCCTGCTTGGGCCATATGTCCAACCCTGGAAGGAGGGAACCCCACCCAGCCACAGGAATGTGAGTGGAGGAGGGCAAATTCTCCAAATAAAAACTGAGGTGGTATCACCTAAAAAGTTGAAATGAATGTCAGGTAAGCAAAAACAGCTTCCATTTTAGTTAGCCTCTTATCCTCCCTCAAAGCTGTGCCCCACATCTCCATCCACACATCTCCTAATTATCCTTTGGCCCTCAGTTCAAATAGCATTTCTTTGAGGAAACCTTCCTGAACCACCCGAAGCTAGTCTGAGTTCCCCCCTGAAATGTATGCTCCTGGAAGAGCTAGTCACTCTGGGCTTATCTGGCCCATCTCCCATGCTGGACCAAGACCATCCTGAGGTTTCTCTTGTCTACCACTGTGTCCCTGGAGCATAGGACGGTGCCTGGGAGGTAGAAGCACAATATATATTTATCTGAAGTACCAGTGGAGGTTATAAGCATATAGAAGCTGGTGACCTGTGAAGGGGGGAGGGATGGATGGAAGACATCAAGAAAGGTATCAGGATTCCATGCTTGTGGGTGAGTGTGGGCAAAGAACAAGGAGAAGCCAGGGTGGCCTTGGGGAGCACTGTGTGTCATGGGATGCCAGGATGGATGACCCAAGCGAAGGGCAAGGTGGCCTAGAGGATAGCAAGTCAATCAGGAAATGCCAGCCTAGGGGAAAAGAGAGGAGGCAAAGAGTAGGTCAGGGCTGGAGAGAAGGAATCCTTTCTATGAGTCCTTGGGGGAACGGAGAGGGAAGGGCAGTCGTGGCCCCATTCCCAGGAGCCTTTGTGAAAATGGAGGTGGATGGGGGCGATGTCAGGACTTGGCAAAGGGGAGGGAAGGAGTCCTCAGGCACTGGGTTGGACCCACTAAGAGAGACGCTTCTCTGGGACAATCCCTCAAACCTCAGAAACTGGAAGTAGGAAGATGTCTTGGGGGTTCTGAGGTCAACCCTTGGGTGTTGTTCCAGGCTCTTTCCCCTTTTTAGTAGTCTGTTTATCCATCTGTCCATCCACGTACATAACGACTTGTGTTTCTAAGACCAAGCCTTGGTAACAAACTGCCCCTTCCTGCCACAGGCACACCCCCAGCCTGGCACCAAGCGCCAGTTAGTTAGCTTCAGGTCAGAAGTTGTGTTCCCCTCCTAACAGGAAGCAGGAGGCTGACCCGCCAAGAGAGGAGAGTGGGCCAGGAGCCCACTGCCACCCCCACCGCCACTGAGGGGGCCTTGTGACCTACAGAGAGAAAAAGGTGCCAGAAAGAGAAATAAAAAGGACAGACCAACAGAAGTGGTCTGCAAGGCTGGAAAGAAAAAAGCCAAGAGGTAAATCCGTGATGAGAAGGAATGGGAAACAGAGACCAAGACACGCGGGCTGAGGACCCTAGGGCAAGGCAGGAAAGAGGCCAACTGACAGAAGAAGGAATAGGGGAATGGGAAGAGGAGGGGGAGAGGGGAGCAGGCGAAACGGATGGAGGTGGGCTGGCAGAGGGGGAGAGAGAGGAGGGAGAGGGGAGGGAAAGCAGGAAAGAAAAGAGGAGGAGGGGAAGAGGGGAAGAAGGCGGGATGGAGAGAGAAGGGGGCAGAGGAGGGGAACGCAGAGAGAGCAGCGGCGACCGCTAGGAGAAGGAAGGGGGGAAGCTGCCCGCGAGGAGACTGCGGGGTGGGGAGAGTGCGGCGCGGGCCAGGGGGTGGAGGGAGCGCGGGCGGGGGGCGGGCGGCCGGCGACGCCCCTCCCCGGGCTGGGCGGGCTCCCGGAGCAGTGCCCCGCCCCCCGCCCGCGCGCGCTCCCGCCCTCCGTCCCTGGCTCCCCCGCCCGGCCCCTTCCCGGTGTCCCTCCGCCCGCCCTCGGAAGACCGAGCGAGCGGCGAGGTTGCGGGCGAGCCGCGCGGCGCGGAGCCGAGGAACCGAGGAGCCGACAGCGCAGCGCGGCCAGAGTCCGGAGCGGCCCCGCGCCCGGAGCGCACCGGTGCGGCCGAGCTGCCCGCGCAGCGCCCGCTGCGGGCAGCGCCAGCCCGGGCCGCAGGTAGGAAGGGGCGGCCGGCGTCGGGGCGCGGGGCGCAGAGCCCCGGACGGCCCGGGCAGATTCGGCCGGGCGGGGTGGGGGCGGGCATCCGGATTCCAACCCCCGCGCCTCCCCTCGGCTCGTCTCAGGGCTGCAAGAAGGAGCCCGGGACGCCGCTCCCACCGCCGACGTGAGCCCGGGCGATTCACCCGGGGTGCGCTGGGGGCATGGGGACTCGCGCGAGCGTCGCGAGAGTCCTCCTGCCCCTTCCCTGGCGCGGAGTCCCCTTGCACCTCCTAGCTGGCGCTGGATTCTCCTAGTTGGAGCCGTCGAAGCGCCGCGTCCATTTATTTCTCAGGGGATGGCGGGACCCCGGGAGTGAATAATTCGAAGAGCGTTTGCGGGGGACGTGGCCACTGGTCGGTCTCGGTCAGATGCGCTGAGGTAGAGCCCGTGCGCCTCATTTATTCTCTAAGGGCTCTGGGGCGAGCGACTTGGGGGTGGGTCACCCGCTTCCCATCCTGGGGCAGCTCAAGCTCTCGGGAGACGTTGGCTAAAAAGCATTTACCTCAGTCTGGGCTTAGCGCACACTAGCTCGCGCCGCGCTCTCCACTCCTTTCCCTGAGGAATGTGGGGTGAGGGGACTCCCTCTGAGGGTTTGAGGACAGTGTCCCCTTGTCGCCGCAGAAACTGTTTTCACCTTCTTGTGTCCCGCATTTTCTCACTGGGGATGGGGAAAGGGAAACTGCCTGCCAGGGTTACTTACCTCAGGACAATGACCCTTAGGTCTCCGTGTCTGGTCCCTTTGTGCCCACCATCCCCTATGGGGGGCACCCACAGATGCCCTATTCCAGTTTGACTTAGTCTTCAGACAAGGAACTTAGACCGGGCAGTCCCCCACTGAGGCTCTTAGCTAATCTCTTCCCAAAATAGACATGGACCCCAAGGAGAAAATTGGATTTAAAAAAGCCAAATGATAAAGCCCTGTTTCTTCCTGATAGGGGGCTGGAGCGCTCCCTGCGTCTCCTAGAAACCCCAGCCCATGAAACCCCTCCATGGGGTGGAGGGGGAAACACTGAGTAAAATGGCTCCTGAGCTTTGGTGACACCCCCAAATCAGAGGCTGTCAGGTTATGTGAATGGCCTTTGGGGTCGACCTTCATTTTTCTGTGACACACAAAGTGGGTGTTTGGTGAGAGGGGGTGTTGGGTGCTGGGTATTGCTTAGATTTTTCTCTTTGGGAACTTTGGGGAAAATTTATTCATAAGGGAGTCTGAAAAGACTGCCCCAACTCTCAAAGTCCAGAACAAAGGAGATCAGTGGGAACTACAGGCAACTTGTACCCTCTGTCTCCCTCTTTCTCTCTCTCTCTGTTTGGAGCACTCTCTCTGGGAAGGGTTGACCCAGCCTCTGCTCTGATCAGGGTCTGAGCAGTCTCAGGCCCTCCCCCAGGCAGAGGAGGAAGAGGAGACTTATGAGCCCTTAGAGGTACAAGTCCCAGGAGGAGTGGGAGGGACCTTTCCCCAGAGCATCCAGGGCAAAATGGCTGAGCCTCTCTTGAGTCTCGGAAATAAATTGTCAGGCAAGCAGCAAACAAAGAAAACGCTCTCTCTCTCTCTCCAGCCAAGCGCTGGCTCGGTGGCCAGGGCTTGGAGGACAAACAGTGAGTCCCAGGCCGGGGCACACAGCCGGGCTTGTCTGGCAGAGCCTCTGGAGAGTGGGGCGATTTCTGAGAACCACACGGGAGAGGGGCAGCTGCTGTGGGAGAGGAAGCAGGGACCAGCTCTCTTGTGTGCATCCCTTCATTCTGGGGCTGGAGGTGTGGGAGGTGGGTCCCCAGAAGCTTGGGATGGAGCTGAGAGGGGCATCAAGAGGCCCAGAAGGAAGCAACTCAGAGGGTAAAGAGGAAAGAGCAACTCCATCAAAGCCGAAAGAAGCACAATGGCTCTGTCTCTGAGGGATTTCTCATGCCTGGCCATCAGGAACTCCAAATGCCATTTGTTTATGCATGGCCCAGCCCAGAGCAGCACTTACAAAGTGTCTTACAATAAAGCCTGAATGGATGGAAGGTGCCGGCATGGACTGACCTGCAATATCTTTCTATGTCACTGAGCCAGGGAGGCTCTGAAAAGTAGACACTGAGACCAGAACCGGCCCTGGCTGGGTTGGCTTTGAGCTGGGGTGCTGCCATTTTCTGGCCCGGTGGTGACCTTGGATAAGTTCTCATCCCCACTGAAAGGAAAGATTGGAGTCCTGAAAGCTTCCAGTGTGGCCAGCTCATAATTCCTATCATAACTTTGCACAGTAGGTACTCTTCTAATCCCCACTTCGGAGGGGAGGAAACTGCAGTATAGAGAGGGGAAGTGAATTGCCCAAGGTCACCCAGCTAGGAAGAGGCAGGACAGGGATTTTAACCCCGCTCTTCTGATTTCCTGGCCAACACTCAGCCCCACTGTTGGGTCTCTAGGCCTAGGTTTTCACCTCCACAGAATGACATGGAAGGGTGGTTGGGACTGAATGGTGGACAGTTAGGCCTTGGGGTCTGGTGTCTGACCAGTGGCTATTTCTCTACCTCCTGGCATATGCTAAGAGCTTGAATAAAGCACTAATGTCAGATGGCTTCTTGCCATCACATAAAGACACTGTTCCTAGGCTTGGCTGTGAGCTCAGCAGCTGAGACAGAGCTGTTTCAAGACACTTGGAATTCGGAGATGGCTTTCTCCTTCCTCTCTTAGCACGTATATGCATCACAGGCCAGGTGCCAGTCATTAAGCTTTGTCCACCACCTCTAGCCCCCTGCATCTGCATCCAAGTCTGCCCCCTTCGTCCTTGGGAGGCCCTCTCTGTCACCTGGCCTCAGGTGTGCCCAGCTTCCTTGCCTTTGATCACTGAAGCCACACCACCCCAGCAGCCCTGTCCTTCCGTCCCTCCTCCCTCCGCTGTAGCTACAGGACAAAACCCATTTAGAGCCCCTTAATCGCCTTATTCCCCGGAAGGAAATGGAGATGTGAGTGTCAGCAGGCATGATTTTGCCCGTTTCAGACTGCCCCTTCAATTTCCCTGCTGCGCAGTCTCCTGAGCTTCTCTGCCTGAGCTTCTCTGTGCCCAGAGAACAGTGGACAGAGCCCAGCCCCTGCCAGGATGAAAACAACCTTGAATTGACTCCAATTGCAAAGAGCAGCGGGGACCCTCTTGGTGAGGAGATTGGCTTCTCCGTAGCATTCCTCTGCACTCTGGCCTCAAAGGGACCCGGTGCATGTGTTTCTTTGTGTCGCCTTTTTGCCCCTTTCCCTGAAGGTGGCTGGGAGATGGAGGGAAAGAGTGTGTGGTATCTAAGAGCAGGAAATGACTGGGAGGCCAGATATGGACCCCGAAATAGGGCTTCCCAGGAAACGTGCCTCCAGGAGCTTTGTGAACATGTAACATCTTCACTTGGAGCTCACCTGCCGACCTCAGAGCCAGGGGGAAGGTTGGCGAGAGAGTCAGTAAGGAACCCAGCTAATAGTAGGGATAAGGGCTGCCTGGCGTAGATGGTAGGTGTGAACACAAGCTGTGATATTTCAGCACAGACTTGGATTCAGTCACAAACAGCAAAAAGAAAAAAAAAACAAACAAACACACCCCACTAAATATTATTCCAGTGATAATATCATCAATAATAATAATAATAGCTAACAGTTATTGCACGTTGATGATCTGCCAGGGAATGTGCTGTGTGCTTTACTTACATCATTGCATTTAATTTTCACAAAACCCCGTGGGGTACATAGGATTGTCCCTGTGCAGGTAAGGAAACCGAGAGGAAGAGAGGTGAGGGCGCTTGCTGCAGGATTGCTAGGCTAGTAAGTGGCCCCTGGAGCCCAAGCTCAGCAGCCCTATGTTGACATCCCAGCCCCGGAAGAGCTCCCCCCAACCCCCACCCCCAGTACTGCTCACTTGGCAAGGACCACACACCCCATTTATGGAGCTGCAGGGTTGGAAAGTACTCCCCCCGCCCTTTTCCAACAATTGAGCTTTGCCACAGCTCTGGGAGGCCGGTGGTGTTCCTTAGGGGAAGCGGAGGCAGGGAGAAATGAGTTTGTGCCTGAGGTCCCTCAGCTGCTAGGGTGCAAACTGGGATCTGCACTCAAGTGCCCTGGGATCTGCGACTTAGTACCCTAAGTCTTTGTGAGCTAGACTTCCAAGTTCATTGAAAGCTGGCTTCAATATTGTGCACCCAGCCACCTTTCCCTAACTCTTAGGTGTCCCCCAATTTGTCTCCTACCCTCTCACTGCTCTGGAAGCCATTGAGAGCAGCCGACTAAGTCAGTCAGCTCCGTTTACCGTGATCTGACATGACACGAAAAGCGGCATCCAATTTGATGCGAGCCGCCTGCATCGAATGGCCTTCTATTTTTACATTTGTCACAAATTGGAAATTACAAGGAGGCCAGGTCTTGCTGAGTGATTGGCCGTGGCTCTTTGAAAGCAGGGGGTATGCAGCTAGGTGGAACGGGCCACATTAGGGTGTCAGGGGCCCTCTTGGCTCCAAGAGAGGCCCCCAGCTTCCGGGGCCGGATGGAATCCTGGCATACAGACCCGGCTGGAGGATGCAGGAGTTGGTGGCTGTCTCAGATGGTGACCTGCAGCTCTGCCCACCTGTCAGTGCACAGAGTCTGCAAGATCAATGTTGCATGCCAGCTCTTAACACAACTGAGCCCTGACCAGAGGGACGTTCAAGGTCAAAGACACCCCGAAAAACGTTGACAGCAGGCTGTTTTGGTACCTTATTGTTTGGTAAGGAGGTTCTGTCCAGGGAGAGGGCAGCAGCCACGGGAGGTGAGCAACAACATTTGGTATCAGAATTGCAGTTTGCCGAAGCTTAGTGCCGAGAAAACTCCGGATCGTCAGAAAAGTACTTTGGAGTTTGCGGAAAAATGTTCCTGAAGCTGGTGTGTCTTTTGATCCTATAAGTATTCCAGGGGAAGAAAATAAGGTCCTTGATATCCTGGAGAAGAATCCTCTGTCAAACAAAAAGAGACATTTTTTTAAAGCTAGTTTTCTCGTAAAGCCCAGGTCAGAATGACCTTGATTCAAATGAGGTCTCTGTGTACACACATGAGTTCATGCACACTTAACACTTAGGTAGAATTTTTTTTTTTTAAAGATTTTATTTATTTATTTATTTATTTGACAGATGGAGATCACAAGAAGGCAGAGAGGCAGGCAGAGAGAGAGGAGGAAGCAGGCTCCCCGCTGAGCAGAGAGCCCGATGCGGGGCTCAATCCCAGGACTCTGGGATCATGACCTGAGCTGAAGGCAGAGGCTTAAACCCACTGAGCCACCCAGACGTCCCAACACTTAGATAGAATTTTATAGTTGAAATTTGCAATAGCCCCGGGGGTTCCAAATGAAACTGTTATTGTTGTTGTTGTTATTATTATTATTATTATTATTGCCATTATTATCTCCATCCTTTGGATGGGGAAACTGCGGCTCAACAAGCCCTGAACACACTTATTCCTGACCTCTGGATTGCCAGCTGATGGGATTCACTTTGATGAAACCCAAGTTCAAATTCAGCAGGTTGCCCCTTGAGAAGGAGCCCAACGAGCCCGATCTGTGGCGGGCAGCACCCCAGCCACACAGGGACTGACGGCAGGATCGTGTGGGAAGGCACAGCCATGCAGTGTGGGAGAGAAGGCCCCGGCATCGTTTTAGTCTTCCCTGTCGTTTGAGCTCCGGCCAGAGGCTAACATGTCCTCAGTTATGCCCAGAGTTTGTGGAGTCTGACGTGTGCTCATTTGGCCAGGGGGCCCCAGCAGTAGCCAGATTTGGGAGGAAAGGAAGGGATGATTACTCTCAGACAGTGCTTGAATATCTAGGTGATTTTGGATGAAAACAAATATACCAGGGGCCCTGTGAGGTTGTCTAGAAGGATCTCAGGGCCCTGGCAACCAGGAAGCATGTGGGGCAGTATTCCTAGGTGAGCCTTAGGTTGTTTGGGACCTGCTGGAGGAGCAGGCTGATTAGTTCTGAGTCCTTCCCGGCAAAGAAGGTAGGAAAGGGGAGGGGGGGGGTCAGTCAGTTCTGGCCATTACTCCCAGTTCCCCTCTGCTCTTGCTGGAGATGATGAAAAATCACAAGTTCTGGGAGCTTCCTACTAGGGTGTTGGGGGGTGGGGATGCCTGAGAGTTTGACTCTCCCCCCCAACCCAGCCAGCTTTTCCCCAGCCACTGAGTTTGGCACACCCCCTGGGCACCAGTCCTGGGCCTGAGGCAGATGAGAAGGATGCTAGGTGTAAGGGGTCTAGGTTCTACGGTCTCCTTGGCCAGAGGAAGATCTGGAGGCTGAGGGAGATGGAGTCACTTACCCTGGCTTGCACAGCAGAGTTTGAACCCAAGCCTTGCTGATGCCAGCCCCCATATGCCTTTTCATGCTTACCACTACCTCTGGAAAGCACCTGAATAGAGGTCACAGTGGAGGAGACAGGGGCTTTGACTCACTGAGGCAGAATGTCAGCTATGCAAAATAAAAGTGACCAAAGCCAAAGGCTCCCATGCCCTTGTCCTGGGTCCAGTTCCCCTGCTGCCCGAGTCCCTTTGCCCCTTTGCTCTCATGTCAGATGTCCTCAGAACTTGAGATCACCTAGGATTTAAAAAAAAAAAAAAGTGAGCTTGGGAACAGGGAAGAAGTTGTCATACCGAGAGTATTATATGAAGATGGAATTTAACTGCATACATTTTTAACAGGTTGGTAGCAAATGATCAGATAGCTACAAGCCCTTTCTGGCCTTTGAGATCTGGCTGTGATCCCATGATCCAGGCACTGAGCTGAGGACTTGACAAGCACTATTCTAGGATCCTCCATAAGGAAACTGAGGCCCAGAGCTCACATGGTTGCCCAGGGGTGCCCCACTGATGTGCTGCAGAACTGCAACTCAGATCTAGGTCTACGGGACCCGGAGGCCTGTGTTTGCACTCCGGGATGGCCTTGAACTTGCAAGGAATAAAGGGCAGGGTCCTTACCCCTCTCTGAACTTTGCTTTCTCAGTCCATAAAGCCAAGGGATTTGGACTGGACTGGACGATGGGCTGCTCCCCAAGCCCGGCGCCGGTTCTCCAGGCAGGGGAAGGGTGGCTGCACGCCCCGTTTCCTCCTCCATTTCCCCCATAATAGCCTCCCGAGACTAATGACTGGGGAAGATAAGAGCCCTTTCTCCAAATGGCAGTGAATGCCACTAATGACAGAGCAGATGCAGCACTGTTAATTATGCCACGGGTATTAAATGAAAATGCCAACCCGGGATGAGTTTAATAGCGCCACTGGGCTGGCTGTGGCCATGCTGAAAAGCGGTGCTGTGGACCCAGGCTGAGGCAGAACCACCCCCTCCCCAACTGCAGGGCCAAGACAAGAGCCACAAAGCCTATCCACACTGGTCCCCTCCCTGGCATGGGGTCCACAGTGGCTCTTTGTGGCTAGGGATGTTGGTGGCCACTCTGGAACATTTTCATAGAGGCCTCTGGGGGCCTAAACAGGTTACCTTCAGGGGTAGCAGCAGACAAACAACTGTGCCCGGTAAAATTTTGAGCACCTTCTGTATGCCACGTCCGACCGTAGGTTGTGGAGACAAATCAGACATTGTTTCCAGCCTTTGATGAGCTGCTCACAGTCAAAACTGTACATACCCTACCAGCAGGAATGCAGTGTCTTCTGGCATCTCTGGTGCCCAGCATAGTGGGACACATCGTAGGTACTTACCTCTTGCTTTTTGTGATCTACAAGTCTTTCTCAGTGTGAGCAAGAGGCCACAAGCTGGGGACCAGAGCACATTCAGCCGTGGGCTGACGGGGAGGCCCGACAGGCAGGTGGACCGGCTAGCTCTTTTTCCCTGGCAAACCAACCTGGCCTTCCTGGACAGCTGGACTTTCCACCTGCTGGGTGACCATGGACAATCCTTTTGCCCTCTGAGCCTCTGTTTACACATTTGCAAAATAGGGGCTGTGATGGCTGCAGGCAAAACTGTGTCTCTTAACCAACCCCAGCTCTGAACTCAGAGATTGCATAAACATCTGAAAAGTGACATTCTGGTGGGCAATTCAGTAGAAGGAGAGTGTTTGGTCACTAAAGTAGCTTCTGGTTCTTCTCATGGATATAGGATATTACTTAAACCTCCACCCACTGTCTAGTGGCTCCAGTTCCCTGCCTTCTGCTTCCACCTGGAGAACTGTTTCTTAGGTTTTTCTAGGCCAGAGAAAGTCACAAAATCCACTCCTTTCAGACCCCCCTGTGTTATAGATGAGTAAACTGAGGCCCAGAGGGGAGGAGTCCTAGGACCACAGGCGCTAGGACCGAAAGCTTCTAACCCCTAACCCAGTGCTCTTTCCCCTGCCCCAAGCCAGCCCAGCTTCACTGTTGAGAAATTATTAAATAGAGTTGGTGGAAGGACTCTGGTTGCCGTGACAACGGAGCCTGTGTCCTCGGGAGATAATGGCGTTGTACAGGCAGAGTGATGTGTGTTGAATGCTGATTCGGGACCTGCTGGAGGAAGTGAGCAAGAGTGCAGAGGGGACTGGGTCTGGGGTTTGAGCTTCCCCAAGGAGACTGAAGCTGGGTGGATGGAGAGAGCTGTGGGGGACATTCGTCTCCCCTAGTTCCATCCTTCCCACAGCCTTGGCAGAAAAGGATAATTACCAGCCCTTCGTGGAGGTATGAAGTAAGGCAAAGAGAGGTGGCCTGACTCTTCTTCACCCAGGTCACACAGCCAGGCGAGAGGTGGAGCTGGGATCTAAATTTCAGACTGGTGTCAGGAGACTAGGCCCCGGGGCGGGCCTGGAGCAGCACCTGGAGAGTACAAGCAATTGGTGGGAACCTGAAGGGAGCCGGCTCTGAGCTCTGCACTCAGGGCACCTCAACCCCTCCAAAGACTGCTGAAGAGAGTGCTCATGGGGATTCTGATGGGCCAGGGATGACAGTTCCAGCCCAGGAGGCGTGGGGAAATAGTATGGCAAGACAGCTAGCTACCCATATCAACTTGGGAGCCAAAGTCCAATCCCGCCCTACCACTTCCTAGCTGCGTGACCCTGAACAAGTCACTTTAGCTGTCTGAACCTCCGCGTCCTCATCTGCACAGCGGGGACAATGACAGACTTCCCTCATAGGATTGTTCTAAGATCAAATAAGGTAAGGTAGAGAGCTCGTCAAACCCGGCTCCTAAGCACAGTGCAGTCAACAGTAGCTAGGATTATTAACCAAAGAGGAGATGCTAGGAGAAGGAGCCACTCCCAGCTGGGTAGCAGCTTGGAAATTGTGGTGTTGGAGGGGTGGAACTGGCTAAGATGGGGATGAGAATGATGAATAGCAGAGCTCTTCATTTCAGGCTAGTGAATATCAGTGGAACAAATGAACAGTCCCCATCACCAAAAATATACATCAATATTTTGCATTGGGAAAGCATGATTGATGTACCTCACTGCAACGTGCTCTCCCTAAAAGCCCATGTGCACACCACGCTGGGGAAAATTGCCTTTTCTCTCTGCCAGCTATCTAAATGACCCCATGCTGTGAACCCTTTTGGAAAATAAATACTCGCACCCACGCTCTTCCATTTCTCCCTCCTGCGCAGCTGGTGCAAAATATTTACTCCCCTCATCGGGGATTGGAGAGCATGGGGTTAACACCCTGAGAAACCCCAAAGTGTATCATTTGCATGCTGGCAAAGATGTGATGGAGCTGGCAGACAAGCCCACTCCTTTTGGGAAGCAGAAAGAGGGTGCCGGACTTGGGCATTGGGCTGCTTTAAAAGCAATGGTGAGAGCTGGGATCCTGAAGGCTCGGAGGCAAGCAACCATTTTGTTTGTTTCCGCAAACCTATCTGAGCAAATCCACCCCCAGAGATAGCAACCTGTTTCTGGATTCCCAGAGAGAAAGGGTCATTTGTTTGCTGCTGATCCTGGGGCTGGATGACAGGGTGTGAAGCAAGGAGCCTGAAGACCTCAGATTCCCACAACTCCGACTCGGGCGGCGGCAGAGGGGTCAGGGGGACTCATCCAATGGACATATGAAGATGGCTGACATTTAACTGAGATTTGAACAGAAGTGCTAATTGCAGGAAAGGTACACACATCCACTTTGGGAATCGTGTTTAAAAAGTATTTGCTCTGAGATTTTGATTTGATCAGCGTTTCCCGATGCTGGCACCGTTCCCTTCTATTGATTGCCTATAGGTTAAGATAACTGCGGCATTCTGCCCAGGACTTTCTCCCATAACTATCGAAAACAAAACAAATAATATTAGCCCTAGTCAAGTGATTTATGATAATACCTGCCAGGTAGCAAGCATTTTTCTCTGTACCAGGCTCTGTGTTAATCACTTCACGTATTATCTCAGTTAATCCTCATAGTAGCTAAACGGAGGTATCATCACCTCTGTCTCAGAGAGGATGGGGAACTAACCTATAGTCACACAGCATCTGAGGGTTTTCTTTCCCTTAGGGCCATTGTCCTGAACCACTCCCCTGTTCTGCTTGTCCCTGTCCTCACAGCCAGATCAACCTCCAAATACCCTTTGACATGCCCAGCGGAAGGTGTTCATGAATTTGTTCATAGACCATGGACTTAAAATGTGCTCAGTAAAAAATCCCATTTTCCCAAATGGGTAGGTTTTTTTTTGCTGCATGTGGTTTTTCACTTTACAAAGAGGGGAGATGCATACTCTAAAGATTCCTTTAGAAAGCTAAGTGAAATGAATCAAGAACAGATGCATTGGCTAAAGTGAGCATTCATTTGAGTCTCTTAAAAATAAAATCAGCTTTCTCTTGTGGGAAATATTCAAGACCCTGGAATCTGACCCACAATCAACTCTGAAAATACACACCCTCCTCATTCTTGCAAAATATTCTCAAGCAGTGTCTCTCAATGTTGTTTTAAAATCCAGCTGAGCTTTTATTGAGAACAATAGGATTTGTTGTTTCTCAGATACAAAATTACGATTACAATACAGATTTTTTTTTCTAATCCCTACCATCCCCAATAGTTTTGCCCATCTCCTAGAGGAGAAAGAGTAACTTTGTCCTTCTACCACTTAGAGGAAGAGCTTTCTGAGAGGAAGAGCTTTCTGGAGTGACTAGATTGCAAACTAGAGAGCAGAGAGCCAGGCAGTTCAAAGAAATGAATCAAGAGATCAGGGACAAGATATCACTCGTGGCAGGACTTGCAGTAAATTGGAAAACACATGCCTATTCCCCCCGTGCCTCCCCCACCAAAACCTGCAAATGCAAGTTTTAAAATTCTGATACCACTCAACCAGACACATGTAGGGGACCCTCTTGGCCCCCACAGGCCATGCGTTTGAGATCCCTGCAGGTTCTTACTGTGAGTTTGTGTGATCTTGATGCACACAGTTTATCTCTGGGGCTTCAGTGTGTTCATCCATAGAATGGAGCCCATAAAGCCCACAGAGTTGGAAATGGAGCCCCAGGTGTGGACGCTTGATAGGGAACTGAAGAAATGGCCCGGGCCCCTGCGGCGGAAGTGCTATTCCGTGACGCCGAGTGGGCTCTCTGTGTAGGCGGCGTGTCTGCATGTGACTTATTACAGATCATCATTTCGTTCAGCCTGTCTCTGCAGTACTGTGTTTTCCTCCCCCCACCCCCAATCTGAGTTTCTAAAGGCCGTTTATCCTAACGCCCTTCAGAACGCCCTTCAGAGTCCTTCAAGCACATCTCCCAACAGGAGAGAGCGGTGATTTAACCCCCTGGTTTTCTTACAAGAGTGTCTTAGAAGGCAAAGATGAAGAATGGTGTACAAGAATGCCAGGTGGTCAGCCTGTCATTCTCATTTCCCAATCGCGGTGAATCCTTTCTGACTGGGTGAGCCGGGGCCTTTGCTGAGGCAGCCCCTGGAGCGCAGCGCTGCAAAATTGCACGCAGCCAGCCAAGGAAGGGAGGGGGAAAGGCTTAGCCTGGAACAGGACAGGACGGCCAGGGCCCCGCGCAGGGTACCTGGCACTAGGGGCCTCCAGCCTTCCGAGCTGTTAGGAAGGCACAGAGGGATGGGCTGGCCCCCAGCAAGTCCAGTTACCAAAAGGAGGAAGGCAGGGGGGCAAACCCTATAGCCTGCGTCCCGGGTCACAGCTCCTCAACCACTTGAGACTGTGGGCTCTGCCACCATGTTTCTTTCTGCTCAAATGCAGGCCCCCTCCTTCATTGGTTCTCCAGAGGCTACTGTGAGATCATAGGGTAGAGCCTAGCACAGCCCACAGGAAAAGGACAGCACCCTGTCTCCCCCTCCCTCCACTGTCTTTTCTTTTTCCTTTTGTCTTTTTCCTTCTGTCTTCCTCCGTGCCCCTGTTCTCACCTCTCTGCTACTCCCCTCCCTCCGGTTTTCTTTGCTGTCCTTTCTTCTCCTCCTGCCTGCCCTCCTCGCTACATACCTTCCCTCTCCTCAGCACCCACAGAGGGCTGGACTGGGGCTCCACACACCTGCGGAAGCAGCAGTGTCCACTCCCGTGACTGTGGAGGAGGTAAGGTGAGCTTCCCTACAGGAAGCACACAAGAGTCCGCTCCCAGAGTGTGCTCATCTTCTCCCAGTCCTGTGACCTCATGGTGGCTCCCTGAACCCGCTGCAGTGGGAGCATTTACACCCCAGAATCAGCCTTCCGTTTGCTTTCCTGAGGGCCTGCTGGTAAACACAGCACACCGCTGCTTTGGAGACCAGTGCCACCTTCTCCGAGGCAGATGTTTCTTGAGGACTTTTAATAACAAGGTCTGCTGTCACAGAGAGGGACAGAGGGACAGGTGGGGATGGAAGGTGGAACTCAGGACAGCATGTATGCATCTATCACTGTTTGAGGGGTGTGGGGGAAACAGAGCAAGTCTTGGACTTCCGAGTCGCATCTGTGTAGAGGATACAATGTACCTGGGGAGATAAGACCAAATAGCCATTAGTCAGAATAGAAGTTGAGTTGTGAATAGTGACAGGGCCTTCCCCTTCACCTCCACGGTGATCCCAGCTGTGGTTCTGTCCTCCCCCACCCCAGGTGCCAATCTCCTGTCAAGTCATCGCCGGATCAGATCTCCCCACTTTTAAAGGCTCCATTGGCCCCCAATTCTCCCCCATTACCCAAGGTGTGGAAGAGCAGTTAGAAGTATGGGCTCTGGAATCTAGCCTCCTGGATCTGGGACCTCAGGCAAGGTGTTTTACTGCTTTGAGCCTCAGTTTCCACATCTGTGCAGTGGGGTGTGGTGAGAGGTAAATATGATCATCTATGAAATGCACTAACCGTATTAAGCACTTAATAAGCATTCAGTGTGATCACTGCTCTCACTACAGGATACAGTGCCCGCCCTTTTCCTGCATTCAAAGCCCTTTGCTGCTGCTTTCCACCTCTCCAGTCACACTCCTTCAATCAACCCAGCTTCTAGCCAGCCACGCCATGCTCCTCAGTGGTCCTAAGTGCATTATGCATGTTCACCCTCTTCTCTCTGCCTGAAATGGACCAGCAGCTAGGCTTGGGGAAAGGCAAGGATCCCAGTCCTGCTCTCTCTGGCTGTGGTTATAAAGAGAACCTCCCCACCTCTGTCCCCTTCTGTCAGGGAACACAGTGCCATTCTCTCCCAGGTGCCTGTGGAGAGGGCCATCCCTCCTCTGGGCTGATGAAGAATTTATCACATGCATGCTGGTTACCTGTGTCCCAGCTGTCCTGAGAGCTCCCAGCCATCCCGAGAGCTCAGTGGCAGCAGGCCCAGACTCCGACTGGTATCTTTCTTCCCCTGCACCTAATGTGGGTCCTGCTACCCTCGTGTGCACGGTCCATGTGAGCTGGATTGGATTGAAAATTGCCTGGATGAGAGGAGGTGCTCAGTCGGGCTTTGCAGACAGTTAGGGACCAGGACAGATGTTAGCACACCACTGACTGGGTAAGCTAGACTCGCAGGGTGAGATGAGAATGAGGACACAGAGTAGAAGGGGCACTAGAAGGCACAGTCTGGCACCTGTCCTTGCACACGGAGGAGAGCCAAGACAAAGAGCAGAAGGGGCTGGCTGGAGACCACACAGCTGGTAATGGGTGGAGTGGATTCCCACATGCGGCTTGAGGCTCCAGAGTCTCCAGCTGGCCATGCTCCCTCTTTGCCCTGCAGACATGGCCCGAAGGCAGGCCTCCTTCCAGCAGCACACAGGACCCATATGTGCAATTGGGGGAAAACTGGGGACTCCCAGAAGGGATCACCACCACTTGAGCCTGGTTGCCCCTGCCCCTCTGGGGGACGCTAATTAGAGCCTCTAGCCCCTAGGGCCTGGGGAGAGCTGATCATCCTGGATCCCATGTGGCCTCTTGTTGGCTCCCGGGACACTGGCAGTTCTGCCCAATATGGCCATGGGAACAAGTTAACCTCTCGGGAGCCAAACCTCAGCAGCCTGCCTTCAGTTTCATAAAAAGAACAGCAGGCCTTGTCCTTGTGGGGATTTGTCCTAGAGGGAGTTGCTTGCTGGAAATGGGCCACTCTTGCACACCTTAAAGATGGGGTTTGGGTGTCGCCTGGGTGGCTCAGTGGGTTGGCCCTCTGCCTTCGGCTCAGGTCGTGATCTCAGGGTTCTGGGATTGAGCCCCCTGTTGAACTCTCTACTTGGTGGGGAGCCTGCTTCCTCCTCTCTCTCTGCCTGCCTCTCTGCCTGCTTGTGATCTCTCTCTCTCTCTCTCTCTCTGTCAAATAAATAAATAAATAAATAAATAAAATCTTAAAAAAAAAAAAAAAGATGGGTTTTGGGGGTCCCACTGGAGATAGCGGAATAGAGTGTTTAAGAGCATGGACACCAGGAGCCCAGCTGCCTGGATTCATCCTAGGTCCCCTCACTCCTAGCTGTGAGACCTTTGGCAAGCCAATTTAAGCTCTCCGTGCCTCAGTTTACCATCAGTAAATGGAGAGGGAGTGAGAATAGTTAACATACATAAATCATTCAGAGCAGACTCTGGCATGTTAGTTAAGTGCTGGGCTCACTTCCTTCCTGTGCTCTGATATCTTCTTTTTCTTTCCTTCTTTGTTAATGAAATTTGGGGATTTTTTTCTCTGTGTGTCACCACGAAAGAGAAGCTTGACTCCTGGAGTTTATTTCACCATTAGATGGGTCTGTTAAGCCTCTAGCAGTTATAAAGCTGACTTTTTTTTCCTTTCACTCTGCTTGTTGGGGGTGGGCGGGTGCGTTCTCTAGCCATCTCCCACATTCTGGTTTTGGGAGCACCCCAGAAAACTCTAATTCCAGGCTCTCGGGGATGCAAGTGGTGGGGAAGGGCTTAAGCTTGGGTTTTCTTATCTGCATGGGTTTATGAGGCTGGGGAAACTCATCTACCTGTGGTCACATATCTTCTCCTCGGGACCCAGCAGGAAGGCTTGAGTAAGTGGTAAGGCTACATCTAGAGGCTTCAGAGAATTTCATACAGGCCTGTGTCTGGCAGGCACCTGCTGGGTGAGCAGATACCACCAGACTGAGCCAGGGGGCCTGAGTTAAATCCCATGTGACTTTGCACAGGTCATTTGACCTCTCTGAGCCTCGGTACCGTCATCTGCAAAATGGAGCCAGTAATCATTTTAGTTTCAGTGTATTTAGCACTTGCTGGGCTGGGCACAGCACTAGAAAATTCAAATCCAGTCCTTATGCCTCATGAAGTAGTTACTGTTGGCTCCATTTCCTGATGAGGAGACGAACACTTTAAGGAGATAAGTGACTTACTTGAAAGTCACAGTGGGATATTGTGAAGCATAGGTATACAATAGATGCTATTAAGAAATGCACCTGGGTCTGCAAATTACCTCTCAGGTATGTTGAGTCAGGTGAGAAGTTTGTGCAAGATGTGGAGCTGCTTTCCTTCATCTCTTGACTCTGAATGTGTAATGAGCTGAGAATTGGGGTGGTGGGGGTCTCCAAGGATCATACTGTTTGTGTACTGTGCGACCTTGGGCCAGCAACCAGCCCTCTCTTGGCCTTGTTCTTTTTTTTTTTTTTTTTTTTTTAAAGATTATTTATTTATTTGACAGACAGAGATCACAAGTAGGCAGAGAGGCAGGCAGAGAGAGAGGAGAAGCAGGCTCCCTGCTGAGCAGAGAGCCTGATGCGGGGCTCGATCCCAGGACCCTAGGACCATGACCTGAGCTGAAGGCAGAGGCTTTAACCCACTGAGCCACCCAGGTGCCCCTCTTGGCCTTGTTCTTAATCTGTAGACTGTTGGTATAGACCAGGTGTACAAGTGTGGCAGAGAACAAGCCTGGAGCAGGAAGGAAGCTGCATAGGTCCTGGCTCTGGCTGAGGGTTCAAGGAAAAGGACTTACCATCTAGACCTGTGGCCGGCCAGTTTGCTACAGCTCACACGCTGGTGAAGATTGACTCTTCGCCCCCAGACTCGGGTCTCTGAGACCTAAGTCCTGAGGCCTCATAGACCCTCTCCAGCTGCCCCCTCTCCATCAGAGCACCTTCTCTAGGGATCCCTCCCTAACCTTCAGGGCAGGTGGTGTCAAAGGCTGCCCACAGCACCTGCATCCACCTGCCCACATCCATCCTCCCTCTAACCGTCTGCACATGATTATCCGCTATTAATCGGTCCTCATATTTGTGCAGTGTTTTTCAATTACAAAGCACTTCCCCGGCCATTCATCTCTTTGAATAGCAATCGAAACTGCTGTTTACTGAGCACTTCCTGTGCACGAGGCCCTCTGCTCTCACCAGCCTCTTGCCATGCATTATCTTGATTCGGAGTTTCACAGCCATCCTGTGGGGCATGGGAGTCCACAATGACCACTGAGGATACCTGATACTCAAACACACTAAATATATAGCCCCTGCCCATACAGGGAATGGATGCAAGCTCTGTGAAATAATCGGGGTCGTCCCTAACCTACAACCTCCAGAGCTTCCGTGTGCACCCTTGCAAAGCTTGTATGGGCACTAGGACTTTGTTAAAATGCGTCTTCTGATCCCATGGGGCTGGAATGGGGCTCAAGATTCTGCATTTCTAACAGGCCTCTGGGTGATGCCAATGCTACCTCTTGGAGAACCACGCTTTGGATAGCAAGGGCTTGAAGCACCAAGCCGGCTGAGACTGCTTTACCATAGACACAGACTGGCAAGCCTCAGTTTCCCTATCTGTCAGATGGGTGAAATAGCCTTTGGCTTACAGAGGTCGAATGAGTACTGGGTGATATAGCACCTGTTAAATGCTTGGCACACAATAGGTGCTCAGTAAATGCTGGCTCTTCTCCCTTGATAGGAGCTGGCATGGGTCTGGATACACAACAGATGCTCAATGAAGCCTGTCCAATTTATTGAGCCTAGCATTTTTCCCTAAAGCAGAGAATAAACTGCATTATGTTTCCCTTTGGAATGAAGCCAAACCCAATATTAATTTTTTTCTTGAACTGCAGAGTTCCAAAAAGAAATAAAAGCAAGTAGAGTGATTGCAGTTTGAAGCAAGCCTCTGTAATTTCTGTAATTACAGAATGGGAGCAAGACAAAGCCGGAGTATGCACAGTGTCATGGGAGGGAGTGGGGGCCCCTACTCCCAAGCGTGCTGCTCCCCCTCTTGCCTTCCTGGCTCTTCATGGTGCCATACTCCCTCTGAGCCTCCTTCTGGGCCCAGCCCTAGCCTTGGACAATGACAGCCCTGAGACACTGGCCTTGGCCTTTTGGCCTCTGCCCAAGTTCCCACCCCACGCAGCCACCAGTCCCTCTGATGCAGTGGGACAGAGGGGGGATTGTCCAGGGTGGCTGCCACACGCTCCCCTCCCCCCAGCCTGCCATCTGCGCAGGCCTAGGCTGCTGATAGCCAGTCTCCTAGCAAGGCCTGCAGGGCCCACCTCTAAAATAGATCCCTGGTCCCACTCCTCACCACCTCTTCCCTAGCTGCCACAGTTGAAGTCACTGTCTTCTCTCATCTGGACTCTCAGCCTCTTAAGGAGCCTCCCTGCTTCTACCTCTGTCCCTCTGCCTCCTCTTCTAGACAGCTACAATGAGACTCTTAAATATAAGTCAGATTTCTCCCACCACTTACACCCTCTACTCTTCCCCATCCTGTTTAGAAGAAAGTGTAAACTCCTTGCTGTGGTCTCTGAGACCTTGTGTGATGTGGGGCTTGCCTGCTTCTGACTAGTTCTGTTCCCTCCCTTGTTGGACTCCAGCCAGCCCAGCCTCCATGCTGACTCTCAAACATGCCAAGCTTCTTCCAGCCTCAGGGCCTTTGCAGTTGCTGTTCCCTCTGTTTGAAATCATGTATCCTAGAGAGTCATATTTCTGGATCCTAATTCAAACTGAAAAAAATTTTGTTCAGGCCAAATAAAATAAGCCTAAGGGCCAGTTTTGACCCATTTTGCCACTTCTGGTCTAGAGCTTCCAAACTTCTTCTTCTTCTTTTTTTTTTTTCCTCTTACAAAGCATCGCCTCACTCAGGGATTAGCAGAGGTATTCTTTCTGCTTGGTTTGGCCCCATTTTTATTAATGGCTTTAGGACTTGGTCTCCAACTGCACATTGAGGAAAGAACATATTCATGGGAACATTTTCAACACTTTCCTGCCTTGAGTCTCGTTCTTTCACTCCTTCCCAGAGCCTCCCTGAGTGAGTCTTCTATAATAACAATCTGTTCACATCATCACCCCAGTTGCATCCTTGCAACTGGTCCCGAAGTTCCTTAGCCTGGCTTTCAAGGTCTTTCACAAACTGACCTTCCTATCTTCAAATCTTTCTACTTCTGTTCCTGCATTCTCTCCACTTAGGATGCCCTTCCCTCTTTTTGAGCCTGATGAACACCTATTCAACCTTCAAAACCCAGTTCAAATGTCCCCTCATCAGGGATGCTGCTTTTTTTTTTTAATTAGTTTATTTATTTTAGAGAGAGAGAGTAAGAGCAGAAGAGGGACAGAGGGAGAGAAAGAATACCGAGCAGCCTCTGTGCTCAGCATGGAGTCTGATGTGGGACTCGATCCCATGACCCTGAAATCATGAGCCAAAACCAAGAATTAGAGGCTTAGCCAACTGAGCCAATACCCCTAGGATGTCTTCTCTGGTTGAATTCCATCATTCCTTCAAGGCCTGCACAAAGGCCTCTTTTCATATACTCTTGCTAGAGTATATGAGTTCATATACTCTTACTACACATATCACAGGTACTATGATTGGCTACAGGCAGAGATATTTTTCATTATAGGCTGTGACCTTGTGAAGGTCATGGACCTTGTCTTATTAATGCTTGCGACCCACGTGTCCAGCCCAGCTCCACAAATACATTAAGCCCTGGGTAAATATTTACAAAATGGAATCTTTCTGCTGGCTCCTGTTAGTTCACTGATTCAGACTCTGCTGCAGAATACAAAGGGCTCGAAATGATTGTTCCATCCCCATTTCAGCACACAGCGCGTGCTGAGCAAATAGTTGCTGAATGAAGGAAGGAGTGAATGAGTAGGCGAGTGAGTACAGAGGACGTGTCACGGGGGTCTCACATTAACGATGCCCTGTTGAACGTTGCTTCGGAGGAATTCAGTCAATATGGGGAAACGTTAAGGACTTGGAGGAACGTGTATTCAGATTCTTCATCTGCAGAATTCTGTCATCTGAAGAGGAAGAACCAGAAGACTCTGGAAGAAAGCCTTGGAAAAATGCCCCACATCACGAAGGGGTGAAAGGCATTCCTTTTACCCATTCCACCAGCAGGTAGAGGAGGCCCGCGCTGCAGAGGGGGGGGAGAGATGCATGGTCCTTCTGCTGTGGACCCGCGGAGCTGTCCTCCGACACAGGGCAACCCCTGCCTGGCAGAGCAAGGGAGTCCGTTTCAGGAGAGGGGAAGTAACTCCTGGCTGACAGGTGGCTCCTCCTTCTGAGATCATTCTTTTTCTAGAAAGAGAGCCAGCTTCCTTTATTGGGCACTGGTACATGCCTGTGCTTTTCATGTGCCATTTTTGATGAGACAGGGAAGCAACAGGTTAACCAGCTGGTGTCAGGAATGAAAATTCACCAGCAGCTATACTCCTGGAGTGTCTGAGCGAGGCAGCTTCCGGAAGTGCTGTCTGTAAGTTCCAGGTCCCAGGCTTTTTAACTAATGGGGATCCCTTACTCATTTTCCTCCCATCTACTAGACTTTTGTTCTTGCCAGACTTATTAAGGAATAATCCCTTATTTTATTGACCAGACACACAAATGTACCACTCCTACCTTCTGCCTGGCCCAGGGTGATGGGCTAGACCACTCATCAGTTGGTATACAGAGAGCCCAAAGCAGGAAGATGTGAAATCTTTATTAGCTAGTTTCCCCCATGGAGGCTTAAAGGACAATTTCCATCAGTCTTCTGAAAGTGCTGCCAGTCTCTGGAGGGCATGGATAATAAGCCCATGATAAATGTTAGTCGTAATAGTGTCATCATTGCTGTACCTCCCAGGTTAGGAACCACAATCCGTATATAGTTGGTAATCATCACCATGATGAGAACGGCGGAGATGGCCTGAGCCCTCGCTCTGAGCCCTGTAGTCGCAATGATTTATGTGTGCGATCTCATTTATCCTTCACTGCAACTATACGAATAAAAGATTATCATTATTTCCCCATTTTACAGATGAGGATCAAAAAGGGGAGGAACATGCCCAATGCTAGTAAACCTCAAGGGGAGCCAAGGTCTCGATGTAGCACCATCTCACTGTCTTGTGACCCAGGGGACCTCCTCCCTAGGAATCCCCGAGGAAGCACAAGATATATCTGTTCTCAGCCTTCTACTGTTACCTTCACATTTTGTCTTCTAAAAGGAAAGCTCTATCTGGCTATGTGGCTCTTCAGAGGGCAGTCACAGGCATCTGCCCAAATCTTTTCCCTTATTCTGAAGATAACACATATGCCTTCCTCACGCTGAGCTCTTCAAGCAGCCGTGGTCTCTGATCTCTCTGGCCTTTGCACGAAGGGATGCTAACTGTGCTCAGGGAGGGGACGGTGGAATAAACCTCTTGGTGAACCGGAGCTCTCCTTCCTCCCAGTGTTCCACCTCTCTTCTGTGTTGGTGTTGAATGATTTCTTCAAAGGACATAAACACCACATTTCACCCCATTAAATGCACCTTGCTATCTCTCCTTCTTGCTGGGAGTGAGCCGGACCTGCACCTGTCTCTCTGTCTGTCTGTCTCTCCCTGAGTGGTGTGGGGCAATCTGAGGTCTAGTGCACAGTAGGTGTTGGAATAGGTTTGAGTCTCCGTGGATAGTCAACAAAGATATCGAGGGCAGAGGCCAGAAGTTGTTGTTCCCATAGGGCTACAGGCCTTCCTGAGAACTTAAGCTGAGTGGTAAGAGAACAGAGATTCAAGACGTTAGCAGGAATCCCCTGTGCCAATGTGAGCAAAAGGAGGGAATTTTATTTTGGCATGGTGGAGATGCTTTCTTTATGAACTCTGAGCATTGGAATGTAGCCAGGCTTAAGAAAGCCTGGAATGGCAAAGACAGATGCTTTCAAGACTCTCCATCTTTTTTTTTTTAAGTTATTTATTTATTTGTTTGTTTGTTTGTTTGAGAGAGAGAGAGAGAGAGATCACAAGCAGGCAGAGAGGCAGGCAGAGGGAGAGGGGAAAGCAGGCTCCCCGCCAAGCAGAGAGCCCCGATGCGGGGCTCAATCCCAGAACCCCGAGATCATGACCCACTGAGCCACCCAGGCGCCCAAGACTCTCCATCTTTTGACTTCTCATTTCCTTCCTCCTCAGCAGACCAACTCTCCCTGATACTCTGAGTGTGGGTGGGCAGAAGACAGCTGCCTAAGAGTTCCCAGTTCCCCGGACAGGCTGGCCTTCTTTCTCAGCCATGTGCCAAATTTCCAGGGAAGGAGCTTTGAAAGACTAGCCAGAGTTAGGTGATCAGCCCTGGTCCAAGGTAATTGGATCCTTCTGAAAAAACATAGTGGCTGGAACCTACAAGGGTAGGTCATAGGGACAGTTAAGCGTCATCTTTGATTTGACAGTTAATGGCTAACCACCTCCCCCCAACACACACCCTTTCCTAAGGCTTCTCTCTCCCCTGCATATGCCAAGACTTTCTGGTAGACCACAAGATGGGCTACCACTCCTGACAATGGGAGGTCACCCTACCTGAGTCAGGAGTTCCTTCTGATGGTGGCAGACCAAAGTCAGGAAGCAGGTAGTAGGCATCTGAGACAAGCCTGTGGGTCCTCTTGAAGAGTGAGAAACAGGGTTGGAAACTGTCTAGAGGTAGTCTGGTTTTCTGTGAACTCTAGGCAGAGACATTGGTGTCTGGGGATAAGGACTGAGTGTGAGGGGTGTAGAAGGTGAGAGCACGGCAATCCGGATCCCCCAGTGGGGCAGAGCTGAGAGAGGAGACCTTCTGGGGCCATGTGCTGCTTTTGCTCTGCTACTACATCTCAGAGGCTCCAGATTATTGTTTCACACAGTCCTGTTTGTTCTGAGCATTCTATAAGTTTATTCTGTGTTACTTGATTAATGTAAAAATTTTGTAGAAATTTAGAAATTATAAAAATCCAGAAAAGTGCAAAAAAGGAAACAGAAGTCACATATAAATTAATCACTGTGTATGCCTTAGAATATATCTTTAGGGTTTTGGAGGGGTTTTTTTAATGACTAGATTGCAACGGGATGGGCAAAAAAAGATCATACTAAAACTATTTTGAGGTCTGCTTACATGGCCTTTTACAACATTTCTGTACTTTTGGTTAGGGGATGGAGAAAAATCTCAGCTGCGTTTGTTGGCTCCCAGTTGGACCTTGAAGGGCTTTTGCCCCTCTGTTGACTTCTCTTTTTCTTCTGAAGAAATGATGGAAGGCCGTCCTCGCATTGCCCTCATGCCCATCCCCACAGCTATCCCGAGAAGGCCACAGGCCCCTTCCAGCATGTTCTAGTGCCCCATGGCTGGCATGGAGGCTCGTGTGGTCACCTGTGTGGGGGGCTCCCATGGGCTTCCTGCAGCCCTGCTACTCTCTCCCTAGGGCTGCCCATTAGCCACCACCTGCCAGCTCAATGGCTCCCTCCCCATCTCTGCTTTGCAGGTGTGCACTCAGAGGTGGCCGAGGGAGCTACTCTGGAGCTGACCCACCAGCAAGTATCATCAGGTAACATCCACAACCAAAATAATCACAACCATATGCAGAATTCTCTTTCTAAACCAGTCCGGTGAAAAATACCTGTACAACCATGAAAGCTTGTTTTTGCCGCAATTCTACAAGCCAGATAAGATTACTGCCATTTTATAGGTGGAGAAACTGAGACTAGAACAATCAAGAAGCATGAGGCTAGAGCAGGACGTAGGGTCACTCAGTTTATAAAAGGCAGACTGGAGATTTGAACCTAGGCCTGGGCTGAGTCCGATGTCATACATCATTTTCTACTCCATGCTGCCTCTGGAACTAAAGAGGCAAGCGAGTAAAGAGTGTAGATGGACTTTCTTGGGTCAGGGAGGTCAGGTAAACCAGTGGTCCTTTTTCAGCTGAGGGCTGTGACTTGCTCCCAGCATAAGAATCTCCTTTTGCAGAATTTGTTAAATGTATGGATTCAGGACTCATCTCCAGATTTAGGACTCATCTCCTTGAGATTCTCATGTGTGACATCTGGGGTGGGACCTGGGACTCTATCATTACAGAGCTTCGCAAACAACTTGGAAGCACAGCAAGGTGTGGGGACTGCTGACAAAATAGTAACACCACTTGCCAGGCACAAGAGACTTGCTGAGTAACAACCTGACATACTATTATCATACTCAGTTTAAAAGGTAAGGAGAGCAGGGCTCAGAGAGGTTAAGAGGTTTTCTCAAAGTCACACAGCTAAATGTGAAAGGGGACTTCAATCGTGATTAGAGTCTGTGCTTATCTACCACCTTCAGCCACTACCCATAGCTGGGTCACCTCCCTATTTGGCCCCATGGTAAGCCCCTCCATGGCTTACAGTGACTATGGTTACTGTGCCTCGGGGTATGAAAAATCTAATTGTATCCTGAGAGGCAAAGATGAGGAACACTTGATATTCCTGTCTGGAAATTTGGTCTCCTCAGCTTTCTTTGCTGAGCAAGACACATAAGAGAGGGCACATGACATAGATTTGCAGGTGTGAAGCTAGTCCAGGAGCCATAAAATCACTACGTCCTCCCCACACAAGTCTAGGAACAGAAGGCACTGTGCTTCCTCCAGGAGAAAGAGGGTGATGAGAGAGCCTTCTCTGACCCCTGGTTGGTTTGTGGGCCATTTTATTCTTGTTATTTTGGAACAACTTCAGGATTTGGCCACTCTTCCGTGCCTGTCACCCCACCCCTCTGTTCTCCTAGGGTGACCCTGAGCCGCAAAACTGCTGTCTGCGTGGACTGGGGCAGACGTCACACGTCCATCTGCCAGGACCTCTGTGTCCAAACTCCGAGACATGGCAACCAATGGCAGCAAGGTGGCCGATGGGCAGATCTCCACAGAGGTCAGCGAGGCCCCCATGGCCAATGACAAGCCCAAAACTCTGGTGGTCAAGGTGCAGAAGAAGGCGGCAGACCTTCCAGACCGGGACACATGGAAGGGCCGCTTTGACTTCCTCATGTCGTGTGTGGGCTATGCCATCGGCCTGGGCAACGTCTGGAGATTCCCCTATCTCTGCGGCAAAAACGGTGGTGGTAGGTGCTGTCCTGGCCACATCCCAGCTGGGTCTGGACCCCTTGAAGAGTGTCACACTTGGGCATTTTCTGAGGGAAACTTAGGGGAAGGGCCCCCTAAAGACCAGGTCCCATTTCCTGTTTTTGTCCCTTTAACAAAAGTTTCCCAAAGGACGATTGCCCTTTGTTAACAATACCAAACAGTTCACCTCTTCATTTTGCAAAGAACAAGGGATGTAGTTTGAGCAAAGGACATCCTGGACTGGATTTTGGCTGTGGGTGCTACTCTGAAGGCAGAGGGTAGGGAGATTGTGGCTGGGACCCTAGAATGCCCCGCCATTATGCTTTCTCTGAATGGGGCTTCTCCAAAGCTTTGGGGCCATGAGCATCTCTCTTCTCTCCCCCACAGGGGCCTTCCTGATCCCCTACTTCCTGACACTCATCTTTGCGGGGGTCCCACTCTTCCTGCTGGAGTGCTCCCTGGGCCAGTACACATCCATTGGAGGCCTGGGGGTGTGGAAGCTGGCCCCCATGTTCAAGGGTAAGTCTGCAGAATGGGGCCACGTGGCAGTGCTCCTGCCCACAGAACTGTGGTGAAACCAGGGCCATCCCGACACTCTCAGCCCTCCTGGAGAGAGGGACCTTGTTCACTTCTGAACAGAGTAGAGCCCTCAAAGGGGCCAGGTGGCAGATGGCAGCCCCGGCTAGGATCTAGGTGGACAGGAGGCCCCAATCCAGAGACGACCACCCCCACCCCCCCGCCCCTGTACACACATCAGCCTGCCCTGTCCTGTAAGCTCATTTCCCCAGCCAGGGCTGGGTACGACTTTCTTTGCTTCCTTGCTCAATTGCTCGACAGACCCTCAGACAGATACATGGAGGGCCTGGCAAGCCAAGACCCCCACCCCACTTGCAACCTGCCAGTGCTAGGCCCCAGACCCAAGTCCTCCCTTGCCAGATGTGTGTGACCTTAGCTAAGTCTCTCCCTCTCTCTTAGCCTCAGTGCCTCCATAACACCTTTTTCCAAGGTCCAGTGACCTGGTGGACATCATGGAAAATAAGATGACACTTCCTAGGGTAGTTACTGTTATTGCTCTGTTAGACCAATGTCATGATGCCGTGTCCACCCGCAGGTGTGGGTCTTGCCGCTGCTGTGCTGTCATTCTGGTTGAACATCTATTACATCGTTATCATCTCCTGGGCCATCTACTACCTGTACAATTCCTTCACCACAGTGAGTGGCCCCTTGGACCGCTCCTTCCAGAAGGAGCCAAACCCAGAGCCCACCCTCCATCCGCTGGACTACCATTCTGCTAATAGGGCTGTTCCTTGGGTTGGGGGAGAGGGGTGGGATGGTGTGTCTTCAGCAGCCCCTGTGTCCCCACAAGTTGTAGCACTGTGAACCAAGCACCTGCTCCAGGCCAGACCCTGCTCCAGGCCAGACCCTGAGCCATGGGCTTCGTGTGGACTGACTTCTAATCCTCCTGACTCCCCCTCTTAAGGTAGCTGTTGTTAGCTCATTTCATGTGGACTCAGACTGCCTGGGTTTGAATCCTGACCCCAGTATATACCAGCTATTCAACTTTGGAAAAGAGACTTAACCTCTCTGAGCCACAGAGCCCTTATTTATAAAATGATGGTGAAAATGAAACCTGCTGCATAGAGTTGTTGTGAGGAATAAGGAGTAAATATGTGTAAAGGGCTTAGCACTGTACCTTACAAAGAACAAGCACCGTTCAGTGGTCACTGTTAACATCGGTGTGCAGAGTGTCAAACAGGTGGGATCTCTTACCTGAGGTCACAGAGCTGGGAAGTAGCCCCAGGGCAAACACACAAGAAGTTACAGCACAGCTTGGAAAGCTGATTTTCAAAGCGAAATGATCAAGGTTCAAATTTCAACTCTGACACTTAGGAGCTGTGTGATCTCAAGCAAGTGGCTCCCCCTCTCTGATCCCCAAAATGGGGATCTCAATATGACCTGCATCTGGGAGCTGTTGGGAAGGGGAGGTGAGATCATGGATGGCTTGGAAGAGGCTTAGGGGATGGTGAGGATGGACAAAGTGCGCTGAGACCACTGTTGCCATCCCCTGGGGGCTCAGCAGACCTTGTCTCTGCCACTGTGCCTTTGCAGACGCTGCCATGGAAACAGTGCGACAACCCCTGGAACACAGACCGCTGCTTCTCCAACTACACTGTTGTCAACACCACCAACATGACCAGCGCCGTGGTTGAGTTCTGGGAGTAAGTGTGGGGCTGTCAGAGGTAGGGGGTGCCTGTCAGCCAGGGCCAGCAGGAGACAGAGGCACCCTCAAAAAGGTAATGGGAGCTGGTGAGGTGTTCCAGCCTCAGGGAGAAACAAGAGATAGTGAAGCCTTCTCTTCCCCTGTAGAGAGCTGGGCTGTGGAAAGGGCCACTAGACACAAGCTAGAGAGAATGAATTCCTGCCTTCTTGCTCCTCTGCCCAGTGACTCCTGCCATCCGTCAAACCTACTTAGAAGCCAAAGGGCCAGGGAGCCAATGAGGTAGCCCCAGCAGCCAGCCTCCTGGGACACAGAGCAGGGTGGAGAGGGTGGAGGGTATACCGCTGGAGGGCAATAGCACAGGCCAAGAAGAATCGCCAGGACAGGCCAATGAAATCTCAGTTCATCCGGAAAACCAGTCCACTCTACTGAGAAACGCAGAGATGTTTGGAATAAAGGCATGTGCACACACACATACACACACACATACACACGTACGCACACACGGTTCATAGTGAGGGCTGTGCTGATTGTATCTTCAGAAGAACACATTGTAGATGTGTGTTGAGGTATTGATTTTACAAAAGGAGGTCTTGGGATCCAAGTCTCTTTGGCATGAAGGAAGCATCTGTGCTGGGCAGCTTGCAAGGGTCTGGGAGCACCCAGGAAGGTTCCACGGCACCTTGCATAAGCTGCCAGGGGGAGCCATGCTCAGGAGCTGTCAGAACACCTGATGCGAGTCTCTTTGTGCAGAAATGTCCTTAATGAGGCTATCTCCTTACAAATAAGAATCAAATTCTTCTCCGGCTGCTTCTTCTTTCCAGCATGTGCCACATACAATTCTCTAACGCACCTTCAGCACTGCATTGAACCATGTAGTCAATAAACGTTTCTTGAACACCTACTATGTGCAGTCTGGTTAGAGACATGGCAAACAAAAGCAAACAAGCAGAGTGGCAACACCAGATGACCAGTACTAACAGGAGGGGATGCACAGGGGACTGTAGGGACCCCAAGATGGTACCTGGACTAGCCCAGGTGAGGAGCGATGTCTAAGGTGAAAACCACATAGGTGAGACCAGTGTTGGCAGGAGGAAGAGAATGCATGAAGGCTTGGAGGCAGGTGACAGCAAGCCAAGCATGGGTGAGGGAATGGGAGTCATCCAGTCTGATGAGCATTGGAGGGGTTTCAGGGAGAGCTGAGACTGGAGAGAGAAGCAGGGTAAGCTCAGAGAGCCTTGCAGGGTTGACCTGGGGAGGTGGGGCTTCATCCTGAGGACAGTAGGATGCTATTCATTGCAGGGTTTTGAGCAGGAGGGGACACAGTCAGACATATGATTTAGAAGGGTCCCTGGAGCTGGAGTGGGGATAGAGCAAAAGTGAAGGTGAGGGTCTTGCTAGGAGGGTCCCAGCAACCAAACAGGTGAGCAATAATCCTGGACAAAATAAGGAACCATCAGGTCCCTTGAGCAAATAACACTTCTACCGGTTAGTATAATGGACCCCACAGTCTCCTGCCAGCTCCTGGGTCTCCCTGATCACAGATGTCAGCACGGTCACAGCGGAGGATATCACTACCTGGGCACCCCGAGGCCATTTCAGCTCCCACTAGCCCCATGTGACTTTCTGCTCCTTCCACTATTCCACCAGGCGGAACATGCACCAGATGACAGATGGGCTGGATAAGCCAGGACAGATCCGCTGGCCTCTGGCCATTACCCTGGCCATCGCCTGGATCCTTGTGTATTTCTGTATCTGGAAGGGTGTTGGCTGGACTGGAAAGGTAAGATATGTGCACAGTGGGGACCAGAGAATGGGACTACAAGAGGATTTCTGTCCTGCACAAGGAGTCTGCACTTCCAGGAACCCCACTGAACCTGGAATGCAGCAGGTCCCTACATCCTGCCCTGCCTTGGTTTTCTTTCCTGTAATATGGGAATAATAACATTACCTACCTTCTGGGCAGTATGAGGATGAAATGCAATAACGTAAGTCAGTTACACAGAGCCATCACAAAATAGATAGTAAACTTTGCTCAAGGACCATTGAGCAGACTGTCCCTGAGCATTGCCACTGTTGGGTCCGTTATCAAAGGAACAAGACTGAGGCTAAGTGAAAGTTATGTAAAGCTTTATTCTATGCCAAGCATTAGAAGTCAGACTGACCGGCCAGGGCCTCCTTCGAAGAGAGCGACCCATCCTTGGTCTTACAGTTTTATAGGGCACAACCTCAGACCTCTACGTATGTGGCTTTGGCTGATTGGATGTCTCCTACCTGTGTGTTTTAGTAATGGTTACCCGGAACTGATACTAGTAACTGCTGAGGCGTTTATTAAACAACAAAATGGACTTGTTTTAGGTATGTGTTTTGGCAATGGTTAAACGGTTAACTGATACTGGAACTGGTAACAAAAAAATGGCTACCTAGGCAACATGGAGTCACTATGGCTAAGTAGGCCCAGAGAAGCCCTAGGGGTTTAACAGGTTTTAATGTGGAATTGGCCCCAACAGCCACCATACCAGGTTTTGTTCCAGGGTGATCCAGAGATGAACATTCCACATCCCAGCCTTGGAGGAGGAACAGAGATGGATCAATGAATGATTAAATTCTCGGGCTTTGTACTGAAATAGTCCTGAGTTCAGATCCCAGCTTGGCTGTTAACTTGGCTAGGTGGCCTCAGGCAGATCACTTCACCTCTCTGAAACTCAGTTTCCTCCTCTGAAGAATGGGGCTTATCTGTTTGTTTGCCAGGAGAGTCAAATCGAATGGGATTGGGTAAAGCACTTGGTAGCTAACAAGAGGAAATGCATTTGTTTTTGTTTTTAATATTGGTAAGGGCAGAGCCAGGTCAAGCTGGGGGTCCAGCCTGAGGACACCTGGGGATCTTTCCAATTAAGTTAGGGGGAGGGGCCTGGCTTCACTCCCACCCTTTTCCTCTTAAAGCTGCACCCCAGGGGTGTAGGGACAGAAGGTAGCCCAGGCCCTCACTGGACCCTGGCCTGAGGGAAACTTAGAGGAAACCTGAGTTCTGACAGCAAGTAAGAGAGAGAAGGAATTTGAACTGAATCATGCTGGAGCAGGGAGGTTCAGACTACCCAAGCTGATATGGACAAAACAGAATCTTCACAAATGCCATACTTGGACATGAATATGACTGATGAAATAAGTGCCCAATTCCAGTCTGGTGGGACCTATGGACTTACCAGTTCTCAGATCCGAAGCCGGTGTCTAAACCTCTCTGATGCATCCCTATTTGAACAGGCAGGAGGAAGGCACAGGTGTCTCCCAACCCAAATTTAAGAAGCAGAAGAATATAGAGCCTAAGGCCTCTACAAGAGATAGACCAGAGCTTGAGTCTCAGTCTTCCAATACCTAGCTATGTGTGCTTGGGCAAGTCATATCAACTCTCTGTGCCTCAGTTTCCTTATCTGTTAAATGGGTACAATAATAATACCTTACAAAGGTTGGCATAAAGACTGAGGAGAATAATCTATGTGGAGTATGTAGCACCTAGTAGGTAGACAATACATGGTATCAGTTGTCTTTTGACTGAGTCATCCAAGCCAGTAAATATTTATTAAGCACCTTCTACATACTTGGCTCCATACTAAACATGGAAGATAGATTCAAGTGCAAGACCTAGGCAATATATATTAGGCATGCTCTATATCCTCATACAACTGACCTTTCTGAGTAGGCAGGTTGATTGTATCCATTTTCCAGACCAGAAAGAACAAGGGTCAGAGAGGATAAGAAATTGACCCAATGTCACACAGCTTATAGGTGCCACAGATGGTTTCGAATTTCCTTTTCCTAATTCCAAGTTCAGTGGCTTTTCTAGTGGATCTTGGCTTCCTTTCCTAACCCTGAAGACTCTCGATCCAACCAGGGAAATGAACCTAACCCAGAGAACAGTTCATGCTGCCCAGAAAATAGGGTCACATCAGACTGTGAGATAACAAGGGTTATTAAACTTGAAAATGGCTCTTTCACAACGGCAAACAAAGAAATGTCATTTCAGACATTCAGACAATGACATTAGTCTTTTGATTATCAATTTGGCAAAAAAAAATAATGTTTTTAATTATTATACTCAGTGCTGGCAACTTTGTGGGGAAGGTGTGCTCTGAAATGCTAGACAAAGTTCCCTTTCTGGAAGATAATTGCCAATATGAATCATAAGCCATGGGGAGGTTCATCCCTTCTAGTCAGTAATTCTACTTCTAGAAAATTTTCCCAAGAATGGTATAATAATTTTGTAGACCAAGTTTTATACACAGGGGTTTCCAATATAGTATTAGTGAGATTCACATGAATGGATAACAGTAGGAGAGATTTTAAAGAGGATGGTAGAACCTCCTGGAGGACTATTTTGCATAATTAAAAACCACACTGTTATGAGACAATAAAACAATGTTTAGTAAACAAGAAATTAAGTATGCACTTTTTTTTTAAATTTTAAACATGTTAAATGAGAAAGCAAGCACATAATTGGAGCATCATATTTTAAGAAAATGTGATCATACATGCATAACAAAGTCTCAAAAGAGGAACATTAAAATGTTAACATCCATGCATTTATGTATTAGGCATTTATTAAGTGTCTCCTATAAACTGTGGATTGTTCTAGGCACTGGGAAAACAGAGGTGAACAAGACAAGCCCTCTCCTTCACATAACTTAAATTCTAGGGGCTGCTAAAGGGAACTTTAAGTGTGTGTGTGTAACTTAAAAATTTTCCTGAGACCATGTTTTACTTGAACAATTTAGACAAAAGTCAAAAAATAAAGGAGGGGTGGGGGGAAGTGAAAATCAGGTGCTGAGCTGGTTGGTTGAGATTCTAAGGAGAGGCCTCAGAAAAGTGGATAAACACAGTCAGTTAGGAATCCAGGAAGGTTTCCTGGAGGAAGACGAACTGGGAGTAAGCCCAGGGCCACAACGGACATAGATGTCAGTGAAGTTGGGGGAGGACAAGAATGGGCGCACTGGAGGGGGCATCGTTGTCAACTTTACCCCCAGGTGGTTTACTTCTCCGCCACCTATCCCTACATCATGCTCATCATCCTGTTCTTCCGTGGAGTTACGCTGCCTGGGGCCAAGGAGGGCATCCTCTTCTACATCACACCCAACTTCCGCAAGCTGTCCGACTCAGAGGTGAGTGGCCTTCCCAGGTTCCTGGCCCCCAGCGGCTGAGTTAAGGGCCTGCATGAGTCCTGAGCCACTATTTACCAGCTTTAGGATAAGTCATTGGACCTCTCTAACCTCATATGTAAACGGAGATGGTTGCCAGGTACAGCTGGTTACATGTAAAGGGCCATGGGGCCCGGTGGCTAGGATCATAATTTCGACTGTTTTTTGTTCATTCTACCTATAGGTGTGGTTGGATGCGGCAACCCAGATTTTCTTCTCCTACGGACTGGGCCTGGGATCCCTGATCGCTCTTGGGAGCTATAATTCTTTCCACAACAATGTCTACAGGTGAGAGAGCCCAGGGGCCCCTTTCTTCCTGGCCACGCCCCTCCAGCGCCACGCCTCCTGCAGCCACGCCCCTTATAGACCCCGCCCCGGGGGAATTCTTATAGCCACTCTTTCCACTCTTTCCACCAGCTACCTGGGTGGGGTGGGGGCACCCTCCCTCCGGCCCTGCGGCTCTGCTCCCAGGCCCCCTCTTCTGCCCTTGCCGCTTGTCCCTCGCTGCCACTGCTCCTAGCTCACCTCCTTTGCCAGCCCCACCGTCCCTGAGTCCACCCTTTCTTCTCTGCAGGGACTCCATCATTGTCTGCTGTATCAATTCATGCACCAGCATGTTCGCGGGATTTGTCATCTTCTCCATCGTGGGCTTCATGGCCCATGTCACCAAGAGGTCCATTGCTGACGTGGCGGCCTCAGGTCAGCGCTACATATGGGAGGGCCAGGGCTCCTGGGGTGGGAGGGGCTAACACGTGGGCTTCTGTGGTCATTACCGCCCTCACCAGTGGGAGCCAGAGGATGAGCGTGTTGACAGAGAGAAAAGCCCGTAGAAGGACGGTGAGACAGGGATGAGTGTGGTGTGTTGGCTCCAGGGCTGTGAGCATCACTAGGTACCAGAGCAGGGAGCATTTTATGTGAAACTATCCAAAACCGTGGAGTCCATGTTTTTTTATTCCCTTTACTAGGTGAGGAAATGAGGCCCAGGGACCATGTTCACCAAGCTAGAGAGGTGATGGAACTAGAGTTGAGCACAGACCTGGCTGATCAAAAAGCTTGGGCTCTTAATCACCTGACCATACTGGCACTTCCAGCACAATCCTGCCTTTTGCAGGGAGATCTGACTCTTGCCCCCGAGATATAAACCTTCCAACTCAGACATGCTTAAATCTTTGCTTTAGTCCCATTCCAGATATGTTCTCACCAAATAGTCAGCAATGCTGTAGGGTCCGAGGAGAGCCCCAGGCTCAGCTGGGAAAGCAGTGAGCAGGAGGGACTCAGTCTGTATACAGCAGAGGCCCTGAGACTTGGGGAGGCAATGGGACTAGCCCCTTCCCCATCACGGAGAATTGGGCTGCTCATGTGGAAAGGAACTTTCTCCACTGATGTCCTCATCTTCTCTACAAGGGCTAGCTCGTTTCTCTGGCATTCCCCAGCCACCACCCCTCTTTCCTGAGCCAGACCCAGAGAGCTTACAATTTCTTTCCTTCTCCTTCCAGTGGTTCTCCTCCTCCCTTGACTCAAACATAGTATGTCCCAAACTGACCTCCTTAAACTTACTTCTTCCCTGTGCTCCCCACTGCAGCAAAGTGCGCCAAAGTCCTGTACCCAGGACAGCCCCAGCATCATTCTGGACCTTTCCTTCACCTTTACTCTACAAACCAACCAATACCAGGACCTGCCCATTCCACCTCCTTAGTATCTCTCCATCTGTCCCCCTCTCTGCACCATCTCCATCCCTGTCACAGTCCATCCTTTCATCTCACCGGTGCACCTCCCCCACTCACGCACACTCTGTATCCTCACCTAGGAAAGGGGGTGCTGACAACACTCACCCAAAAAATTTACTCTGAAGATGAAATGCAATAAAGTCTAGAAAGTGGGGGCTGTGCTGGTATGCTGTAGGTGCTCAGTACTTTTCTTCTCCCCCCCCCCCCTTTTTTTTTTTTTTTGGCTTCTTTTTGATCCTTTCCTCCACAGGCCCTGGATTGGCGTTCCTGGCATACCCAGAGGCGGTGACCCAGCTGCCCATCTCTCCCCTCTGGGCCATCCTCTTTTTCTCAATGCTGCTGATGCTGGGCATTGACAGCCAGGTGAGGACGCCCTCCCTGGCACCTGGTGGAGGCCCCACCCAGCCTTGCTGGTCTGGAAACAAGCAGGGAGAGGAGGCCATTGGCCATTGTCTTGGGCCCACAGGAAGATGACCAAGAGTTTCAGACCCCTAGACTGTTCCACATGAGACTTTAGGGTAGAGCAGCTCAACCACCTTCCGCATTTTCCATCTCGGGAAACTGATGTCCAGAGGGAAGGGACTCTCCTGAGGTCACAAAGAGAGGCAGAGGCAGAATCAGGCCTGGATCCTGGGGCTTCTCTGGCTCTACCGTCCCGAGAATGCCAGACCCCTTTGGTCTTGCCCCAGAGAGTCAAGCCCTGGGTGGGTCGGGGCTGGGGTCTGCCACACTTGGCTGACCTTCGTCCCCCCTTGAAGTTCTGCACCGTGGAGGGCTTCATCACGGCCCTGGTGGATGAGTACCCCAGGCTCCTCCGCAACCGCAGGGAGCTCTTCATCGCGGCTGTCTGCATTGTCTCCTACCTGATTGGCCTCTCCAACATCACCCAGGTGAGCTCACCGGGCCCCGAGCACACCTCTGGTGCACTGCCCCCAGGCCCACTCCCAGGTCCTCTCTACCCCAGCCTCATGCTGTCCCACCCTTCTTCTGTTCCTTGAGCACCGTCTCTGTCCCAAGTCCTGTACAAACAGCAGCGAGGCAGATGGGAACCCTGTCCTCAAGGTGAGAGGGTGGGAGACACAGATACTGAGCTAGAAAAGATAAGACACAGCTGGAGAATACAGCCCCTAACTCAGCCTGGAGCACTCAGGATTGCTTCCAGGAGGAGGGGATACAAGAACTGAGTTTTTTAAAAACACACAAAAATTAGACAGTCCATTTGGAGTTGGGCCTTTGACATTGACACTGCCCCCTTCTTCTCGTTCCCACTTTTCTTTTACTAATGATATTGATGATCAGTCCTCTCCGCATTCAAGGCCCTCCTGGTCTAGCCAGAAGGCAAACACATAACCGATGAATTGTACAGCAAACATAAATGACCTGAAAGCCATGAACTCAACCCTGTGGGTCTGCTTTATGATCCACAGAACTACCCCTGGATTCAAATACAGTTCATCCCCAGAATATTATTCATTTGTCCGTTTATTCCTTCATGGTTGTTAAACACTCACCATGGGTCTGTCATGACCTTGGAGATTCAGCAGTTAACGGGACAGACACAATATCTGCTCTCTTAGAGCTTATGCTTTGGTGGACAAGACTGACAAATTAAATCATCTCAGAGTGTGTTCAGTGCCATGAAGAAAAGGTGATAGTGAGACAGGGAATGACCAGTGAGGGTGGGAGGGATGCTGCCTCAGACAAAGTCATCAGGAGAGGGCCCTCTGAGGAAGTGGCAGTTGAGCTAAGACTGAAATGATGATGGAAGAGACAGCCAGGGGAAGATGAGCATAGCAGGTGCAAAGACCCTGAGGTAGGCATGGGCTTGTTAAGTTTGAGGGGTAAAGGGAGTGATCAGATAAGTAAAGGGAACAGAAACAGATCATGCAAGAACTTAGAGGACAAAGCCATTTGTATTTTGCGTTTTATTTTATTCTCTCAACTTTTTGATGTGTTAAATTTATGTCCTTTTTAAGCCATGGAAGGTTTTAAGCAGAAAGAAGACATAACTGGTTTAACTTTGTGGAGAGATGGCCTTGATATCTAGCTCCTCTTTTAGTCCAGCATTCCCAGAAATGGGGCATTTCTCTTCCCCAGACATCTTCCCAATTCCCAGGGAGTCGATGATCACACCATCTCCTGGTTACTCGGCTCTCATGCTTCTTTTAGTCTTCCCTTAAGCCTCCTCGCTGCAGTGTTATCTCACATATACCTCGCCAGACTGCAGAGCCCCTGTTGGCTGTGAACTGAGTGTCTTGGGCCTCAGTGGGAAGTGGACCCCCTTCATTGCTTTTCCTCTTTTAGGGGGGCATCTATGTCTTCAAACTGTTTGATTACTACTCTGCCAGTGGTATGAGCCTGCTATTCCTCGTGTTCTTCGAATGTGTCTCCATTTCCTGGTTTTATGGTGAGTGTCCACCCTCCTCCTTCCTTCCCTCCCTCCCTCATCCCTCCATTCATTCATTCATTTCTTCAATCATCATTCAACAGATAGAGCTTGAATACCAAGCCCTTTCTGTACATTAGCTGACAACTGACCCTTGAACAACCGGAGCTGCAACAGCACAGCCTTCTTGTTGTGTGTGTAAATGCAATACAGTATTTTTTCGTACTCATTTTGATACAAAGTAGTACTCTACAGGTAATTTCTCTTCCTTAGGATTTTCTTTTTTTTTTTTTTTTTTAAGATTTTATTTATTTATTTGGCAGAGAAATCACAAGTAGGCAGAGAAGCAGGCAGAGAGAGAGGAGAAAGCAGGCTCCCCGCTGAGAAGAGAGCCTGATGTGAGGCTCCATCCCAGCACCCTGGGATCATGACTCCAGCCAAAGGCAGAGGCTTTAACCCACTGAGCCACCCAGGTGCCCCTCCTTGGGATTTTCTTAATAACATTTCTTTTTCTCTAGCTGACTTTATTGCAAGAACACGGTATATAACACGTAGAACATACGAAGTATGTATTAATCAATTGTTTGGTATTGGTAAGGCTTCTAGTCAACAGTAGGCTATTGGTGGCTGTTTTGGGGGAGTCAGAAGTTACATGTGGATTTCGACTACATCAGTTGGGGGGGCAGTCAGTGGCCCTAGCTGCCACTTTGTTCAGGGGTCAACTGTTTTCAGTCCTCACAGCAATCTAATGAAGTTAGCAGGGGGGTCTTGTGTTTAGGAGACACCATAAGACGGGTTAAATAAATTCATTTAAAGTGGGAGCCAAAATGTCTTCATAAATTTGGGGATAAGAGGGTTTGAGATTTTATCTAGAAAAAGTGACACCAAAACTACAAAAGAAAAAGTCCAAAGTGAAATATTTAACAAAAGTGGGGCTATGGTGAAAGGTACACACTCCCTTAGAACAAAAAATGGAAGAAACAATGATTTTATTTATTTTGTGGCCTGAGTTTCTAAATCCCCCCTGCACAATAGTCAAAAGGCTGTCCTTCCCTGAGCTTTGATTATCCCAGCAAGACAATGTGTTTGAAATGTTTTCCTTGGTCCTTGATATTCACTGTGCTTTTTTTTTCTTTTTCCATCTACCCCTCCTTGTCATCCCCTCTCCCCTCAAATCAGTTTCCTTGCTGGGTCAGGGGCTTTGCACAGAACCTGAGGGATGGCCAGTAACAGTCTTGGAAACTTCATGACACTGGTGGTGTTTTGCAATATTTGTGGTTCTTCTTTGCAGCCTATCTCCAGTTGCTTATAGCATCAGAGCTCTGGGGAAAACCGCTCTGTCCAGCAGAGCTTTGAAGGAATGGCTGGGCTAGCTATTGGGTGGGAGGGTCACTCAGAGAGGTGAGAACACGCTTTATAAGCATAATCTTTTGTTGGTGGATATTTTCATGTGAGGTTCCTGGCTTTCTCACACAACCCACTTGCTGGGTGTTATTGAGTGCTTAGCGAACAAGGACCCCCTCAGAGCTCTGGCTGCTATTACAAAGAGGCTGAAGCTCCTAGAGGTCGGGCTGCAGTCATACTGCCAGAAAGTGGCAGATTGAGACTTTGAGCCTGCAGTGCCCACAGCTCATTCATCCCTTCTGCTCTCACTCTGAATGTCACAGGTGTTAACCGATTCTATGACAACATCCAAGAGATGGTTGGCTCCAGGCCCTGCATCTGGTGGAAACTCTGCTGGTCCTTCTTCACCCCAATCATTGTGGCGGTAAGGAAAAGTCCTGGCCAGCCCTGTTGGGATCAGGCCAGGCCCTGCAGTGACTCCGGCTCAGAGAGAAACTTCTGGAGGCAAAAACGCCCATTCCCTAATAATACTACTCCATCCCATTTGCTGAGCATCTGCTCTGTGCCCTGCACGACACCAGAAACATTACGTCATCCTCGTAAACCTCAACAAAATAGGCCTTCTTGCCCTACTTGACTGCTGAGGGCCCTAGGCTCCCCGCTGCCAGCGTCACCCTGTTAGCTGGTGCTGCATTCAAATCAGGTGGGCCTGATTCTGAAACCCAAGGCCGTGGGCTCCAGGAGACCTCTCATTCTCAGCTTCCTTGATTCCTTCAGGCAGGAGGAAGCTGAGGTGTGAACAGGCCTGGGATGGCTGCCCCAAGTGCGTGGGGTGGGTTGGGCCACGGGGTAAGTTGTGTCCTGCACAAGTGCACTCGGCAGATGGCAGACTAGAGCCTAAAGTCCAGCCCTTGCTCTCTTTGCCAAGCTGGTTAACTTGGAAGAAGAGGAGCCTTTTTTATTGTCCTCCCAGAAAGGATCCCTTTTTCTGGTGGGCAGAGGGCACTAACTTCAAGTTGTTTCTCCCAGAAGGGGTGCCTTTTTCTATTCCATACAAAAATGTCTTATGTAGTAACAGTGGCCTTTGGTGCCGGATTCCCACGAGGCTGGACCCTTGTGAGAGTCAGCCTCATGTCAAGGGAGGTGGTCAGTAGACCTATCAACTTCAGAGTCTAGGGAGGGGTCTTCATTGTCCAACTGGGGAGACTGACTGTGTCCCATCCCCTCTCCTCTCCCCTCCCTAGGGTGTCTTCATTTTCAGTGCTGTGCAGATGACTCCTCTCACCATGGGAAACTACGTTTTCCCCAAGTGGGGCCAGGGCGTGGGCTGGCTCATGGCTCTGTCTTCCATGGTCCTCATCCCTGGGTACATGGCCTACATGTTCCTCACCTTAAAGGGCTCCCTGAAGCAGGTAAGTCCCTTCTTCACCCTTCAGATTGCTTAGTTTCCTTCCCCTACTATGCTGGGCACGACCCCTACCCTCGTGGAGCTCACAGTCTAGTTAGGAAACAGACAACTCAATATCCAATGACAACAGAATGTTGGAAGTACCATTATTTGAATAAACCAGGGAGATGAGTTAGCCCTGCCTGGGTTGAGGAGGGTGAAGGAAGGCTTCTTAAAAGAGGGGATAGCTAAGAAGAAGCCTACAGATGAGCCCGAGATAAAAGTAGAAGCAGAAAGAATGTTCCTTAGAAGGGGATGAGAAATATGTGCAAAGGCCCAGGGGTATAAACAGCTTTCAGTAAACTGAAGGGAAATCAATGTGGCTGGAAGGTAGAGTGGAGAGGGATGCAGAGGGGGTGATAAGAGAGAAGGTTGGGGATGTAAGAAAGTCAGGCCAGCTCATGAAGGGCTTTGAAAACTAGGACAAGAATTTTTTTTTTTTTAAGATTTTATTTATTTATTTGACAGAGATCACAAGTAGGCAGAGAAAGAGGGGGGAAGCAGGCTCCCCGCTGAGCAGAGAACCCGATGCGGGGCTCGATCCCAGGATCCTGAGATCATGACCTGAGCCAAAGGCGAGGATTTAACCCACTGAGCCACCCAGGCGCCCCTAGGACAAGAATTCTTAATTTTATCTTGAAGTTAATGAGGAGCCTCAAGGGTTTGAAACAGATGAAGGGTGGGGTTCTTGTATTGTGGGCTTACTCTAGACCCCTTTTGTGTGTTTGATAGAGACACAATGTGGTCTTGCCCTCAAGGTAATATAATGTAAGGCATGCTGTCCTTAGAAGGGGCCCTAGTGGCCCATTCTAGGTCCACACCAGCTATTTGTTAAATTATGTAGAATTCTCAAGTGACACAAGGCAGTGCTGCAGGTACTCAAGAGACATCACTAGATTAAGAGTAAGCTGAGAAGATTTTACTGGGGAGAAGTGGATGATCAGAATATGAAGGGCCACAGCTGGGAGGCCTTGGATCTGTGGCTCTCAACCTTATTTCTACGAAGATGGGCCTTCCAGACCAATCAGAGCCAGAAGAGGGAGCTCTATGGTCTGTGGCCTAAGGAAGGTAGGGGTCCATGTGCAGCACCCGGACCAGCCTCCTCCTTTCGTGGATGCAGAAACTAAGGTCAAGCAAGAAGCCACTTTCCCACCCCTTGCCATAAGTTATTAGGAGAGCAGAGGCTTGTAGCCCCTTCTTCCAGCTCCAGACCCAGTGCTTTCATTTTCCACAGTCCTCTGCTGAGTGGCAAAAGGCAGTGAGGTCTGGGAGGGGCAGAGAGGCAGAGGAGGCTCATTTGAGGAGGGGAGCACAGCCTGTTCAAAGGCCCAGGAGTGGGCACATCTGATGACAGCACATGCTTTGGGGGGACACGATTTCAGGGAATATGTGGAGAGAAGGTAGGGGGAAATTAATCCATTCAGGAAATAGGTATTCAACACCTACTCTGTGCCAGACAGTATTCTCAGGGCTACAGACACAGTCATAAGAAAAACAGGCAAAATTCCCAACCTCCTATTCTAGTAGAGGAAGACCAACAATTAACAAAATAAAAACATGTTAGATGGGGATGAGTACTGTGGAGAAAAATAGAGTTGAAGGGGGTTTCAGGGAGTGCTGAGTGAGGTCTTGCTGAAACCGTAACACTGACCCAAGACCTGAGGAGGTCTTGAGCGGGATCAAGCTGTGTAATTATCTAAAAAGCAGGATGTCTCAGACAGAGGGCACAGCAAGTGTAAAGGCCCTGAGGCAGGTGCATGTTTGGCATGTGTGAGGAGACGTGAGGGGGCCAGAGAGTGTGGAGGGTGTGGGGACAAGGCCAGAGTCTGGGTGCATTTTGAAAGCAGACCAGGCAGGATAAACTTAGAAAGAGGTGGGGGGATGGAGCCTCCAGTCTTCCTCCTCCCCACCCGAATTCTCCCTGGGGCCTGCAGCGCATCCAGGTCATGATCCAGCCCAGCGAAGACATCGTTCGCCCGGAGAATGGTCCGGAGCAGCCCCAGGCCAGCGGCTCAGCCAGCAAAGAGGCCTACATCTAGGGGTGTCTGGCGGCTTGCCGACCCGCCACTCTCACCCCCCAGCCCGGCTGAACGTGACCACCACTTGATGTCTGAAGATACCGTCTATCTCAACCTACCTCGAGTGGCGAGTCCAGACACCATCACCAAGCAAAGAGAGGGGAGGTGGGGGACAGTCACACCCCTGGTGGGCCCCGCCCTGGGCAAAGTTACCCGATGGCTCCAGCACCTGCAGGCTGGTGACCTTTTGAATCCGGGCCCCATAAGCATCAAGCAATCAGCCTTCGTGACTGAGCCGTAGATCATTTTTATCTTGCCAGCGAGTGCGATGCGGCGAGGCCACACACTCCTGGCTTTTAGTCCTGTTCCTGACTGTTCTCTTACTGCCGAAACCCATGACTCTTATCTCGGACTTTGCCGGAGTTCGGTTCCGTTGGAACGCCGCTCTGTACACATGAAAAGGGCATTTTGTATAATGGGGATTTCCAGGGAGAGCTCCCTCTTAAGTGCAGGGAGCCCGCGGAGCTCTGACTTTCATTTTTTCGGTTGATCCTTCCCGAGGCAGCTTGACAAAACAACCCCCCAGGACCTCCATCAGTATTCCCCTGGAACTGCCCCCGTGTCCCCAGCAATTTGCTGAGCATCCTTCCCTGCCCCCTCCTAGCCAGGCCAGGTGGATTGCACCTGGCCCAACAGCGATCATTCCAGATCATTCCAGGCAGCCCAGCTCCCTCACTCCCTCCTTGGAAAACTGCCACAAGCACAACCGATTTTTGTTTTATTATTATTGCCATTCTGGGGGCCTAAGATCCCGCTGGGGATATTCCCTAATCAGGAGCCCCAGTTTCTCTTAGACAGCCCCGTTTTATGGAGTACAAATCAGGTGCAGAGGAAATCAAGGTGAAGGTGTGTCTGTCCTTGAGTCCAAATGGATGTGGTTATCTTCCCAGCTTTCCCTTCAGCTGTGTGCTCACTGCCGTCCCCGTCAAAAATGCTGCCTTCTTCCTTCATATTCCTCAGCGGGAATCCCCTCACTACCACTAAAATCTCCCCAGCCCACTAACTGAGGAGCTAGGGTTCATCCAGACCACCCCCACGCCCCCTCCCCGCAAAGTGCTTCCAAGCTTAAACTGCTTCATCGAGAAGTAGTATTTGTTTCTGGAACTGGGCTCCGTGGCGATGGCGGCGGTGGCAGGTGGCAGATCAGGCAAAGACAGTTTCTGGCAAGCTCCAGTGACTCAGCGTTTCTCCTTTGCCAGGAAGATGGGTTCCCATGTAGCAAATCGTATGTTGTGCCCCGTAGCTCCTTAGCTAGTTAGCTCACAAACTGTGTTTTACAACTAATCCTTAATAATTATGGTAAATAACTGTGACTGTGGGTTTTTTAATCTCTTGTCATTCTCATCCGACAGTGACCAGCATACCCATTCTTGCAATAAGGTATTACCCTCAGAATAGTAAGCACATTCTTGTAGAAAAACATACCGTACGTGTACACATATAAAGGCACACACATAAACGTTCATCCTCACGCGTGGTATATAGGGTCTTATTTGATATCGTGTAGGAAATCTCAACCCTTTTCCTGAGGTCATCTGTAAAATAGTCTCATTGCTAAGGCATCCCAAATGCCAACTGGTGAATCCATGATCAAAATGCATATGTGTTGTTAAATTATAGGGTTTAGAATGAAAGGAACCCTTCACTGTGTCTCATGGTCCCCCCCCATCCTGTGTGAACTCCTTTAGAATAAGGGCAGGAAGACTTCTGACTTTCTCTTTGTTCTCTTCCGTGTGAAACTAAGACCAAGTCTTTCTAAGACAAATGCAGTGTACTTAATGTTTGTATGCAAATCTAACGGAGATGTTTGGCAAGAAATCCCCTAACCGATTTCCATCCAAACCTACTTAATATAGCACAATATTACGTGTCGTACAATTCCAGTGAGAACTGTGAATACGTGTACCTTTTTTTAGTATTTGCCCTGGGGGAAAGATATTGTATTATCATATATGCTTTTTTTGCAATAAGGATTTATTCTCAGAACACCAAGTAAATCTATCTCTATATAAAAAAATATATGTAATATATACTTATTCAAACTATATACAGAGCCTGTTTTAAAAAAAATTACAGTATTATTTAGAAAAATTATCTGTTCTATGGACCAAATGTAAAATATTTATAAATGAAGATGCATTTTAAATGTCTATAAATGGTGTCATAACTAGAGCACGAGCGTTATGTACGTTTCTAAGAATTTAGAGGAAAAATAATAAAGGTTCTATGATATACGATGTCAGACCTTCAGTTCTTTGGGTTGGGGGCAAAATAGCTTCTTTCATTGCAACAACGACATATACACACAGCACTATTTCTTCCCCAACAGAGAGAGAGAGATTGGGGCTCAAAAATCCAGCAAGATAAAGCTGGGTTTCCCCAAAGTCCTGGAATGAGTGATTACCAAATGACTCTGAGCTCCCTAAGAGAGGTGTTTTTACTGGGAAGCAGGGCCCTGAGAGGTCACACCCTGCTCCAACCAGTACCTGCCTCCAATGCAGAAAAAGGCAGCGGTACACTAAGAGACGCTCAGCACCCAAGGACCCCCGTCACGTGCTTTCTTACTCCAGTTACTTCCCCATTCAAGCCAACCACTCACACTGAAAATGATGGCCTAGAAGGGAAGGGAAGGATATGGGACCCCATACTCTCCCCAAGCATCAGGAAGTGGAAGAAGTGAGTATGGGCGGCAAGTGCACATCTAAAGAAGGGAAATCAAAACAACCTAGTTTTGTGCAGGTCTCTCCTGTTCTGGAAAGAACAGAATGCACATGCACATATAAGTTTTGAAATATGTGTTGTGTAATTCACACATGAACTAAATGCTCTCCTAGTGGCATTTGTGCAGTATAAAGATGAACAATAAAATGTGTGCAGGGTGATCACGACTGGTTTTGGCGAGTCTAGAGTGCCAGTGGGTTATTCCTTTTTGTATCCTCACAAACCATCCCTTTCGTGAGTGATCTTCGAAAGAGCTTCCCGGGGTCACACCTCAAGCTGGCTGAGCTGTTGCAGGGCCTCTTCAGACGCCACCCCCTGGTGGGTAGCGGACAGTGGTAATGAATGCTTATGAGGTCCTGCGCCCACAACCTTTGGAGCACTTTCTCATTGAACCTTAGGACACTCCATGAAGTGTAGGGGATCCTCATATTGGTGCCCCCTTGGGTCCCTTTCCCATTTTCATGTTGTACACATGTGCCTTCACTCCCATATCCGGCACCTCCTGTCTGTGCCACAGACACAGACATTACTTTTTAAAATGGGAACCACATAATAAACTGTATTTTTTTTTTTTTTTTAAATCACCGAGCCACATGGGTTTGCCAATCTGGAGGAGGACAGTTTACTGACAAGCCCATCTCATTATGATGCACATATAATTAAAGACTGTGCATATTTTACTCTTGGAGGAAAGTCTTCTTGTATTAAAAAAAGGCTAATGGGGACATGGGTGAGCAGCCCAGGCACGACAGGGAATTCTAATAATATCTAATAATATCGGAACACCATCTGAGAAGAAATCAGGGGCTCCAGTGACATGATCACTGGAGATTTCTTTCATCTGATGTTTTCAAGAGGATTTGCTGGTGTTTTCCTTGAGGTTTGAGTCTGTTCAGGTCCAAAAAGAAGCAGACAACAAGACAGAGTCAGAAGTACAAGAGATTTACTGGGGTAAATATCTCTGAAGGACATGGGAGCAGGGCAGGAGCAGGCACTCAGGCCACGGTGGCAGTTGAGCACCTGTGCAAGGAGGGAGAGAAACGGAGGGTGGGGAGAGCCTCAGGCCACGGGGCTACAAGACAGTTCTGGCCAGGCCCAGGAAGAACCTCAGGCCAGCGGCTGTCATTAGAGGAATCCCACGCTGAAGAATTCTCCCTGCCCCTGCACGTCCACCAGGCTTGGTCCCTGACTGTGGCTTGCCAGGGGGAGTGCAGACTTGATCAAAGGTGCTGCAGCCGGAGGTCACGGTAACTGTACTCTCCACTGCAGTTCCACAAAATACAAAAGTATAGGGACAAGAAAATTGTAGCCACATTTCCTAAAAATGTTTTATTTGTCCAACACCCTCTCAAGAGATGCTGTTGTCTTCTCATGGCCATCTTGCCAACAATCACAGATTATTCTTTCCTCTAAGAGATGAGTATCCTGAGGCTCAGACAGGGACAGCAACTTCCCCAAGGCCATACAGCTACAAATCATGGGACCTAACACCATAGTGGCCTCCTTGGGCAGAGAGACACCCACACAGGACACCGGGCAAAGGTCTGAGAGCAGGCGGAGTTAAGGCCAGAAGGTAGTCAGGAAAAATCCATGGCATGAACTTCAGGGGCTCTTGACTCTTTTCTGATGGAGCTTCAGGGATTAGCCCCACCCCTTGTGCCTGCCCCGTGGGTGAAAGGGCCTGCGCTGGCCCCGAGCATGCAGGGAGCTCCCCTGTACAGATGCCCAGTGGAGTCGACAAGGAACGTGCCTCCTCGCACCCTCCCGGAGGCCCCAAGCACAGAGGGTGCTAACTGCACCTTCAGAAAAAGAAAGCTGTAAGCCTGCCATGTACAGGGGAATCAGGAAGGCTGCCAGATCAAAAGCTGATACCCAGGCCCATTTCAAACATTCTGATGCAGGAAACCTGGGCTGGGACCCAGAAATTGCCTTCTAAAAAGCAGCCCCAGTTTTCTGAGAAAACTGACTGCCAATCGCATCAAGAAACACTGTTCAGAACAATCCAGGAACCCAGATTGAGGGTCGTTTTACAAAACAACTAGCCTCTGCTTTTGAAAAATGTCAAGGTCTTCAACAACATGGATGGGAGGATTTTTCAGATTAAGAAGTGACAACTGAATGTAACACATGGTTCTGAGTTAGATCCTGGGCCAGAAAAAAAAAAAAATTTTTTTTCTTTTGCTATAAAGGGCATTGGTGGGACAATAGGTAAAATTTGAATAAGCTATGTAGATGAGATAATTGTGTTGTATCAGTGTTAATTTCCTGATTTTGAGCAACACACTGTGGTTATGTAAGAGAATGACCTTGTTTTAAGGAAACGCACGCTACGGTATTCTGGGCTAAGTGGATCAGGTCTACAATTTATTCTCAAATGATTGAGATAATCATAATGACAGACACATGTGTGCACGTGTGTGTATGTGTGCTAGGGTGAGAAAAATTTGAGTGATGAAGCAGGACAACATGGAGAAATAACCCTTGAGGGATCTGGGTGAAGGGGATATAGAAATCCTTCACACTAGTCTTGCAACTTCTAAGTCTGAAATTATTTAAACACATGACCGAGAAGGAGGCTGGGTGTCACCTGCATTCGATGAAAGCCATCCAGGGGTCCCTGCAGGCCTTCAGGGGGCCCGGCCATGGATACCCAGGCTTCGGTTTGGAACAGGGTCACTCCTCACCTGCACACATCCATCCTGTAACTGCCCCCTCCTTCTGGAAAGCAACTCCTTCAGGTCTCAAGTGAGAAGTCCCTCCTGCAACCTCTCAGAGGCAGCAGTGCCCAGGGTGCTGGGTGCCCCCGCCATGCTCCCTGGCAGGCGCTCCTCTCCCTGCTTGCTCACTTGTCTCCCCCACTGGCCCGAGGGAAATAGACTGTGTCTCATTTGCCTTTGTGTCCCCGGTCCTGGTACAATGTTTGCCACAGACCCATGCTCAAAAGACTGCTTTTGGTTTCCTATGGCTGAAATCCAACATTTTGCAATACACACTCACTAACAGCTTTGCCTTCCCTGTCTCGTTAGCACCCAGAAAACTTGTTAAGGTAGGTCTGATTACTCCCATTTGATGGATGAAAAAATGTTTAGGAAAATGAAGTGACTTCCTTGGGGAAAAAAGTCTCTTGGATGTACAATGAATAAGTAAATAAGACAGAAGGTGCAGAGTGTTCCTTGACCCCAGAGAGGCCAAAGGTGTGTGTATTAGAAGTGAGAGAGGGTCCACAGGAGATATACTCCAGCTCAACCGAAAGAAGCACATTCTCACATTCAGGACTATCCTATAACACAACCAGCTGCCTTGGTAGGGAGTGAGATCTCCATCCCTGGGCTCATGCAAGCAGCAGGTTCTACCTTGACAGAGATGAGAGGAACATGAGAGGTGGCTGACAGCCAGCAGGGGGCCCATTCTGTGATTCTTCTAGCAGCAGATGGTTTCTGAGCTGATCCGGTGGAAGAAGGGCCGTGAGACTGGGATACATGAAGGGTGGGATACATGAAGATATGCCTTTGTGCCCCTTCCTCTCCCTCGCCTCAACCCCCTCCAAGAGCAGCATTTCCCTGAGGGCATGTGGCCAAGACCTTGCCCATCAAAACATGAATTTAAAAAATTTGCCCTTGCCCTTAGAACATTTTTAGGCTGAGGCTTTGCAACAAAACAATGGCCCCCTTCGACTTCATCTGAAACGAGGATGCTGACCCTCAAGCAGACTCCTATTGGTCATGGGACCTGCAGCTGGTCCCATCTGGGGCTTGAGGCCAACTGGGGCGTTCACAACGGTATCCTCTCAGCCTTGGCCAGAACCCTGCTCCCAGCACCCATCCCTAGCCAGCTCTCTGCTCCAGGTCCCCACAAGCCCTCGATGTGGGACATTTACCTGGGGGGGGGACCCCTCAATATATCTCAACTCCGGTCTCTCTTGCCCCCACCCAGTGCAAACCACCCATGGCCTGCTGGCTGGTCTCTGTCTTCTGCCTCCAACCCATTCTCTACCCACAGTCAGAGAGCTCTTTCTAAAGCTTAAGTCAGGAGGTGAGACTCCTGCGGAAAACACTCCAGCATCCTCCCACGGCCCTGAACATCATGTTCGAACTCCTTGCTGTATTCTGCAAGACCCTGTCTGACCTGGTCTCCTCCCTACCACAACCAGCTACCCCTTGTTCTCTGCACACTCACCTAGCTGTTGGCATGTCTGGTTTGGCTGTCACCTGTCCCCACTCCCCTTGTAAACTCCTACTCATATGTCAAGAGCCTTCTGGAGCACCCTCTCCCTCCAGCGCCCATCCCTGAGCCAGGGCCCTCCCTGCACTCCGGCGGTGTCTGGCCCCATGGGCTGTGCAGAGAGATGCCGGTGTTGCCATCAGCTCACTCCTTCTACAGCTAGACTGTCAGTCTCGCGAGTACAGGGGCTGTCTTGCTCACCATCATTCCCCCCACACCAAGTGCCTGCCTGTCACATTACAGAGGCCCACTAACTATGTGTTGACTGAAGTGGGTACAAATCAGTGAGAATACCAGAGGAGAGGTTAAACTGTACTCCCCACAGGAACAAATCAACAAATACCACATAAACACAAATGAAACCTCACATGGATGAATGCTTACATGTAAGTAAACAAGTAAGTGACAGAACATTTATAACAACAGTTCCCAAACCTGGCTTCATGTTGGAACCTCATGGGAGCTTTTTTGTCTTTTTAAAGATTTTATATATTTATTTAAGAGAGCCAGAGAGAGCATGAGAGCGGGGAGGGTCAGAGGGAGAAGCAGACTCCCTGCCGAGCAGAGAGTCCCCAGACTCCAGGATCAGGATCTGAGCTGAAGACAGTCGCTTAACCGACTGAGCCACCTGGCGCCCTCACATGGGAGCTTTTAAAATATCCTGGCCCAGGCTCCTCCGCATCGATTAGCTCAGAATCTTCAGGCGGGTCGGTGGGGCCGGGGCAGGGCGGGGTGGGGATGGGGACGGTTCAGGTTTTCAAAGCGAGTGATTGTAACACACCCTCAGGGTTACGTGGGTCACGTGGTTCTCCTGGTTCTCCTGGTTCTCCTGGGTCTTGACGTGGTCCGTGAATCAGCAGCAACGGCTTCCCCTGGAAGCATCCGTGTACCTCAAATTTAGCCTGGCAATCTTCCAATTCCTGGGCTCTGTGGTGGGTCCTGGTCATCTGCTTATCTGACAAATTCCCAGATGCTGTTGGTGGGGGTGACACTCGAAAGCCCAGAGCTCTAGAGGCATTCTTTCTCTCCGGTCCTGATCAGAAGAAGGAGAAGGACGGAAGGGGTGGCAGATGATGTTTGCCGTTCTGGGGTCAGGAACCCATGGAAGGAGGGTGTGCAGATATTATTATATCAATTTTTTTCCTTTTTCTTTATTTTTTCATTTTTGTGGATGAGGAATCTGAAGCCTGGGGGGAGCAGCAATTTGCCCAAAGGCTGGGATCAAACCTTTTTAAAAATAATGTAAGGGGGCGCCCGAGTGGCTCAGCAGGTTAATCCTCTGACTTCGGCTCAGGTCAAGATCCCAGGGTCCTGGGATCGAGCTCCATGGGGAGTGTGCTTCCTCCTCTCTCTGCCTGCCTCTCCGCCCACTTGTAATCTCTGTCAAATAAATAAATAAATAAATAAATAAATAAATAAATAAATAACATCTTAAAAAAAAATAATGTAAGGATATTTATTGAGCCCTTGTAAGTACCAGACATGTTCTGAACTCAGGGATCAGGCCTCCTAACTCAGTCCTGCTTCTTTGGAGTTGACACCAGCATCCCAAGGGCAGAGCCTGGGGGTGGGAGGTCTCTGGTGCGGCCCTAGCTCCACGTTAGCTGGGCCAGGCTTCCTGCTCCTCCCATACCCTGGTACAAAAAGTAGATTTATCCTCCGCTTCTTGAGCTCCCAGGGTCTGCCAAGACCCACGGGGAAAATGATGAGGAGCCAAGGAGGCAAGGCAGCCAACTGGAGGCTCCCGGCTAGCTGCCACACAGGACGCTGCCTCCCTTGGGTAAAGCTCCGTGCCGGCACAGTCCATTTTCCTGTCTGCCAAGGTGGTCTCTGGAGACTGTGAACGACACAGCAGGCTGGGGAAAGCAACAGCCGCTCCCCCACTTCTCCCACAGGAAGAAACCCTGATCTTGTTCAGGGATCAGGCACCCTAGGTCTACAGGAGAGGTGGGGCTCTGCCCAGCTCCAGAAGGTAAATCTTGATTGGTCTAAGTCAATTAGGTGATTCCATTCTCCAGGACAGTGATTGCTGGAGTCCTAGGCGGGGGAGCAATTATGGTAAATGGAGGGTTTTTGTTTTGTTGTTTTTTTGGTTTGCTGTTGTTTGTTTTGTTTTGTTTTGTTCTGCTCTTGAAAGTAGATGCTGAGGAAGGTGAGTGGGTGCAATTTGCCTAAAACACAGTTGGGAGGTTCAGGGGTAGAGCACTGGGCCCCTTATAATGCTTCCCAGGGCCGCGCCCCCAAGGCTAAAAGCTGGCCTCTCCTCTCTGCAGTTACTTCTCTGCTGCATTCAGAACCCACCTTGTTCTCTGTTGTTGACCAGCTTGCTTCCTCCTGTCCAGGCTGGGATCTCCTGAGGGCAGGGTGGGGCAGAGTAGGTGCTCAGGGGATCTTGGTTAACCAGAGCAAGTGTGGGGCTCACGGTAAGGACTGCCCAGCTCTACTCATTCTTCCCTCCTTCCATGCTGAGGGGACCCAATGTATTTGGGCCGCAATGGACTCTGTCACTGAGGACAGATCACTCCTGGCCTAGTCGGGTAGTTCTCAAATCTGGCTGTACATCAGAATCATCTGAGGGAGATTTTAAAAATAACCAGTCCATGCCTCGAGTCCAAAGATTCAGGTTGGTTTAGTTGGGGATTTAGGCATCAGGATTTTCTGAAAGCTCTTCAGATTACACTGAAGGGCAACCACAGCTGAGGACCCCTGGTGTAAACCAATCATGGTAAACCGACCCTCCTTTGCCAGAAGCTCACTTCCCAGTCTCTCCTAACTACAGGGTTGCTTGTGACACAGTTGTGTTCAGTGGGAAGTGAGAAAGTATCTGGGAGAAGGAGGGAAAAGGAGTTTCTGGGAGGGATGTTTCTCCTGAGGAAAAGATGACAGAGCACTCTTCTCCCTTCCTGCTTTGAATACAGGTGCAAGGAATGTGATGTTTGGAGATGTGGCAGCCATCTTGTGATCATGAGGTAGGAAGACAAAAAGCAAAGGACACTTGTGCTTAATGACATCATTAAGCTATTGAATCAAATCTGCCTCTTGAATTCTAGTTATGCAAGATAATTAATTATGCTGTTTGAGCTTCTATTATTTTCTGTAACCTGTAGTTGTATATATACCAACCAATACCAAAAAATAAGAGAATGGATGAACAAGTGAATGCTTTTTCCTACTGGCCCCCTACTAGGACCTTTTACCTAGCCAGAAACATCTTTCCTCTCAGATCCCCCCTCTACACCCATATATTTGCCCCAAAGTCCCTCCTTTCATTCTTGGAACTCTTCTGGGTAGCACTGTGCCAGACCCTCCTGGGTTCAAATCCTGGCTATGCCACCCACTGCTTTGTGACTTGAAAATAGGTCTCTCCCTCTCTGAGTCTCCATGCTTCATTTGGACCACCTTGTAGAGAAGCTGTGAGAAAGAGACAAGGTGCTTTCTCTGAAGGTCAGCATTCAACACACAGCGCGTGCCCAAGAATGAGCTACTACTAAATGTTATTATTTGCTAAGCCACATTCCCCAGAGATCACTCCCATATACCACTTCCTTTCCCAGGTCCCTCCCTCGAAGTCTCTAACCACCCTTCACACAATATTCTTGTAACAATAATAACTACAATTCATTGCACACCTACTCTGTGGCCGGCAGTGTTATGAGCCCCTAACACATGAGAGTTCATTGAATCCTCACTACCAGCATAGGGCGTAGGTGGTAGGTGGTAGGAGTAGATGCTATCATCATTCCTGCTTTATCCCCCCAGGACCCAGAGGCCTACAGAAAAAGCTTAGAAAGTCCCTATACCACCGCGCAATTTACATTCTAGTTTTCTTAGGGCAAGGGTAGAGTAGAGGTGCCAAACAGAAGTTCAACAGAAAAGATGTTACATGCAAGGCAGAGCAGGGAGAGCTCCATGGGGGTGGGATGGGTAGACCCCTGTGGGCTGAGGTATCCAAGAAGCCTTTCCTCACAAGTCACCTCTAAAAGGCTCCTTCTCTTCTCTCCCCATTCACTGTCCCCCCCCCCCCCACTCACTGGGGTCACTGAGGTCCCCGACCCCTGAGGCTCTTCTACCTTTGGCTTTTGCACATGCTGTTTGCCCTACCTGGAGCTTCCTCATCCTCTTGTTCAGCTGGCTAACTCCATCTCTTCCTTCAGGTCTTGGTCTAGGTGCCCTTCCTCCAGGAAGACCTCCTGGGCTGCCAACGAATCTCTTGGGAATCTGAAACCCATGAAGCAAGAAGAGAGGCAGTAAACCTGTATATGCCCAGCTCTCTGAGAGGCAAGTCCATATTTGGTTCTTCCAGGACTTCCCAGACCAGGCAAGACAGGCTTTCTCAGCCCCACCTGGCAGATTAAGAAACTGAGGACCAGAGAGGACAGGAGACCTACATAAAATCACACAGCATTCTTGCTGTCAGAATACAGGCCCTAGACCAGGCCTGTGAAATTTGGCAACAATAGCAACAAAGATAATAGTACACGCTGAGGGCTATTTGGCATTTATTGAGAAGAGATCTAAAAGCTTTATATGTATTTGTTCCCTTAGTCTTCACAACAACCTACGAAATAGATACTATTATCCTCAGTTTATAAGTAAAGAACCAAACATGTAGAGAGATGAGAAACTTGTTTTCCCAACTACCAAATTTTCATCAAGTTCCAAAATACTCCTCTTTTCACCCAGGAATTAAAGCAACTAGAGCGATCTTCCTCATCCATTAAGTCCATAAAACTTTAAAGAATCATAGACAGTGGTATCAGCAAGGAAAAGAAACACATTCATGTATGTTGGACCGATACCTAAACTGACTTTTTAAAATCTTTCTGGATACATTTTGGCAATAATATACAGTAGGATACATAGTGAGAGTATCTGTTCCCTTCGACACAGCACTACCACTTCTAGAAATCTCTTAGGAGATACCAGAAATGTGGGGCAGAATTGCAGTGAAAAGAAAGGAATTCACCTAGAAGTTTAAGAGTAACATTAGTGGGATAAACCATTGCACCCCCAGCCCACAAAACATGACTCAGCCATCGAAGATGATGTTAGGAAAGAGAAGTAGATGTCGTTTTTTAAAAAAATGTCCAAAATTCAGCTATGATTAAAAATAAATGAGATGAAAAATTTTGTGTATATAATATCATAATATCTTTCACATTGTGCTGTGCTGTATTGTCATCTACTTGGAAGGAAACATCCCCAAAGGTTGACACCTGTGCAGCAGAATGGCTGAATTTATTGAACAGGCTGGACTGGGTACATAATGACCTCATTCCTCCTCCTATCAGCCCCTAACACAAACACTGTTGTATTGTATTCCCATCCCACAGATGAGACCAGTGAGGCATAGGACATTAAGCTCCTTACCAAGGCAAGAACTGTCCAGCTCCAGAGCCTACACCCAGACCCACACCTTCTATCCCCTATTTCTCTGTTCATGGTCTCTCAGTATGACACTATAGGTAGACAGCTGAAACTTCTGGGCTTTTAAAACTTTTTCCTAAGCTGTTTATAATACACATCCATCTTTATATAATGATCAAAGTTGGGAGGCAATAAAATCATTCATGTATGCAAAGTGTTAGAAAGTTCCAGAAGGCTACACACACTCAGGTGTTAGCCGTGATTATCTCAAGCTGCCAGGAGGACGAGAGCACACTGGGGCTCTTTATTTTGCTCTGTTTTGTCATTTTTCCGGAGAAAGTAAGCACATGAGTTGTTTAGAAGTTGGATGTCTTTAGCATCTGGAGTTTGCTTATGATCAGCAGTGGCTTTGGGGTGGGAAGGGACGGCTCTGATGGAAAAGGGGGTACCCCAGACCCCTGCCTGCCTCCTGCCCACCAGCCTGGGCCATGGCTGCTCCTTCCCACGGGAAATGTGGAAAGCCAGCACCAGCTTGTGTCTCTCTTCCTTCCCTCCCAAGAGGGCCATGTCCTTGCTCATCTGTAACTTTCAATTAACCAGACACCAGGCTCCGGCTCAGAGGCTGAGCAAATGTTCCAAGGAAGAAAAGGAAAATCAGCCCAACAACTCCAGGAGGACATTTCCTTTTAATTAAAGTGAGGATCCAGGCGGCCCTCAAAATCCCTTTCTGATGAAAGTACAGTTGGCCAGGAAGGCAGAGTAGGCAGGGGTGGGTGCCAGAGGGAGCAGGATTGTGTGGGGAGGGAGCCCCCCTCCTGTCCCAGCAGTTCTCTCCTGATCCCCTTTGCAGCACTGGGATCTTCTCACCGAGGTGAGGCAAGGTGGCTGATCTCAGAAGCCAGGACTCCCTGAGAGAGCCCATCCCCAGAGATGGGATTATTGGCAACTTTCTGACTGGTGGTGGTGGAGGTGGGGACCAGGCGGGTGCAAGCCATGCTGGAACAGGGCTTTGGACTTGGCCCATGAAGGGCTCTGGGTCTCCAGGCTTGCTTACTCCTCTGGCTTGCTGAGCCAGCCTGGTTTCTCAGCATTTGTTCTGACATAATGAAGGGGAGGAAGAAGACAGTGTGGGGTTGTGACTTCTCTTGAGCCAACTTCCCAGAGGCCTGTCAGCCGAGCTGGAGGCCCACCAGGCAGTGGGTGGGGATGGCTACAATCATTGCAGTAACTTCTATTGACTGTAACTACTGCCCCTGGGGGTGCATCAGGAAGAGCACAGACTGTGGGGCTCAGCCTGTGTGAATGTGAATCCTACCTCTGCCACTCCTGAGCTGTGTGGCTAAGGGCAAACTTAATTCACCTCTCTGGACCTCAGTTTCCCCAGCTGTAAGGATAATTAGTGAGTCCTGTCTCACAGAGAATAAAATTAGTAAACATGGATCCAGTGTAAGAACAGTGCCTGGCACGTGGCTCACACTGAGTAAATGTTAGCTGTTATTAAAGCATTACATTTAAACGAGTTAACTCAGTGATCCGTCCCAATATCCCATGTGGGTTCATTTTCATGAGGTCTCTTGGCGGACGCAAACACAGGCGCAGAGGTTGGTAACTTGCCCAAGTTCACACAGCTCCCCTAGTAAGGAGAGGGGGAGGGTTCAGACCTAGGCCCTCTGGGCCTCATCTTGTTCTGCTTCCCAGTGCGGATATGTGAATGTGGAAACATAGATGTATATAGTGCTAAGCTGCAATCTTTTAAAAAGATGATGAATATTAGGGGAGTGGCTATCAAAGTTGAAGGTCGGGGCTCAGGAGTCCGGCAGACTTGAGTTCAGGCCTCAGTGGGGGCTGTTTTCTAGGTGCGTGCCATCGGGCAAGTCCCTTGGGCCTCTCTGGGCCTCCATTTCCTCATCTGCAAAATGGGAACCCTGTCCCTTCCCAGGGCTGAAGTAGAGTAAGAAGCAGTGCAAGAACAGTTCCTGGGAAGGGTTCCTGGATGAGATGGGATGTGAGGGGCACCAGGAGAAGGGCCTATCCCCTCTGGGTCCTGGACTCCTGCCCAGAAGGGATTCCTCCCTCCTCTACTCTCTGCCTCTTACAGCCGCCCAGAGCCCACAGAGGAGCCAAGGCAGAGCCCCAAACCCCCAATGACAGCCTAACATAAAATGATGAAACATGATGCCCCCTCATTGCACCAGATCCCAGCAGGGGCACTGCAGGCTGAGCCTAAAGGAGCTAGAAGTGGGGGCCCTGCTGAGGGCAGTGGGGACAGAGGCGGGGGATGGGAGGAGACCAGTGAGAAGGCCCTCCTTGCTGGACCCTCTCGTTCCTGTCACTTCCACAGATATGCTAACAGTCCAAGACTCCATCATCTAGATTGCCACCATGTTTTTCCCCCCACACCCCTCCTCCAGGCCTGCTTCCTCCAATCCAGCCTCCGTGCTACAGCGGAGGGGTCTGTCTAATGGTGGGTCTGATCTGATCTTGTCACTTTGTGGTCAAAGCTCTCCAAGGTTCCCCACTCTGCATCATGTTCCATATCTTTACCATGACTCTGAAGCCTCTTTCCCTCTGGTCTGGTCCTTCCATCCTGACTGGCCTCTGCCCTTCCCACTTCATCTGCTAAGTTCAGACAACACTGAACATCGCTTGGTGCCATGCTCTCTCACCTCTGCCTTTGACCATATAGCTCCCTCTTTGAGAAGTTCCCCTCCTGCCCACTCCCCCTCCCCACCGCACTGAGACTGCTACACCACTTCCTTGAAGAAACTCTTCCCAGCGCTCCCCAAAGTCAGCTGCCAAAGGTTTCCACAACCTTCTAAGCTTCCCTCATTGAGAATTTACCACACTCTGTTGTAAGTGTTTGAAAAGTGTGTCTCCATTGGACTTAGAGGACTTCAAGGATGGGGAGCAAGTTGGAGTTGCTTATTGCTGAAATGGTGGTGCCTGGGACAGAGAAGATGCTAATGGGTCTGCTGGATGGATGGATAGAAGGATGGATGGATGGATGGATGGATGGATGGATAGATGAATAGATGGATAGGTGAATAGATAAGTAGGGGAATGGAAAAAAGGAATGATTTATTGGGAAATGAATAATGGAAGGATAAATTAATAAATCAATAGTGGATGAGTGGGTGAATGGTTGGACAGATGAACAATTAGTTGACAGATGAACAATTAGTCCATCATTAGTCCAACATGCACAGTTGGATGCTGGTCCTTCCTCTATCATTAGAGGTGGAAAGCTCCAGTCTTGGATATCAAGGTTTGGAAGGCTCTGTGCCTGCCCCTAGCTCTTGTTTTCAGTGGCCACAACAATAGTATTAACATATTCTTAAACCAGGCTTCTTTTTTATTAATTGAGGTAAAATTCATATAACATGAAATTTAACATTTTAAAGTGAGCAATTCAGTTGTGTTTTTAATACATTCACAATGTTGTACAACTGTCACATCTAGCTGCTTCTAAAATATCTCATCACCCCAAACTAAAAACCCATGAAGCTGCTTCTCACCACCCTCCCCTCCCCCAGCCCCTGGCGATCACTAACCTACTTTCTGTAAAGGGCATTTCATAGAAATAGAATCATACAGTATGTGACTTCCCCTGTCTGGCTTCTCAAATCAGACCCCTCGTGTTCAACAAAAACTAGCATCTGAGGTTGGGGAGGAATCCACAAAAGGGGAATATGACAGCCCTGGCCCGGCACTCCTGCTGGGAAGACAAAAGGACTAGTGGAAGCAGTGGGGGCTGAGAAGCCTGCAGAAGGACCCTAAGGCTCCAGGCTATGAAGTGGGCATGGAGAACATGTTGACCTCACAGGGTTTGCCAAGCACCTGGCTTAGGGTCTGGCAGGCAGTGAGGGCTTGAGAAGTAGGAATTGGAGTTAAATAAAGGGCATGAGGAGGAATAAAGATTCCCCTCACCTGGTTCTGTAATAGTCCCAGAGGGGAACTTTCTCTTTCTACGTTGATAAACACCAATAAATGCAAAAAAAATAGGTTACTTGCTGCATGCCAGAAACTCCACCACGCCTTTTCGCTTACTCTTCCCCAAAACCTGGCAGAGGGTCTATCAGAAGTCCCCTTTTACAGATTTGGAAGGGCAAGCTCAGAGAGGTGAAGACACTCATCCAGTGCCTCGGAGCAGAAAAGAGCCTGAGCGGGGCAGGAGCTCATGCTTATTTGACACCAACCCACAGGATTCAAACCCTGTAGGATGTAGCCCCCTGTATCCCACCTCCTGAAACCTTCTTAATCACTTCCTGCTGCTGGTGGCATCCCAGACAGGCTCCCTTTCCCCCTAGCAGTCCGCTGCTCCCCTCCAGGCGGCAAAGTCTTCTTCACGGCCCGAGGCTGCCACCTGGTGTCTATGTCGGGTACAGCAGCCGCAGAGGGAACCCGGGCAGCAGGCAGCATTCCCTGCCCAGGGCGGGAGCACTGGTTCCACCTCGCCGCCCAGGGCCGGGGTGGGGGTGGGGGTGGGTTGTAGGGTTAGGCCAATTTTATGTGGGCTCCTCCTCTGTGACTGGCCCTATGCGTGGTAGGTGCTTCACCTGCACCGATCTCATTCAATACACACTTTAGCCCTGTAAGAACTACTCCCCATGTATGTAGCAGGGGCACGAGAAATACATACAGCAGATAGATCAATGTCATATGATTCCATTTATATGAGGTTCCTAGAGCAGTCATATTCTAAGAGACAGAAAGTAGGATAGTGGCTGTCAGGGGCTGGGGGGAGGGGATTGGGGAGTTCATGTTTCACAGGGACAGAGTTTCCGTTTGGGAAGATGAAAAAGTTCTGGAGATGGACGGTGGGGATAGCTGACAACAGTGTGAACGGAGTAATGCGTCAGAACCGCACACTTCAAAATGGTGAAAGTGGGGAGTTTTAGGTCATGTGCATTTTGCCGCAGTACAAAAGAGAAATATACATGAATGAATAAATTAAGAGCGGAGCAAATGAACAAAGGAATGCATAATCACAGGATGTCAGTCATCCTTGTAACACGTTGTTTGATTCTGAGGGAATTCTATCAGGATATGTCTCAGGGCTAGAGGCTCTTGGGGTACAGCAGTGAGCAAAGTCCCTACCCTGACAGAGCTGGCATTTTGTGGGGAAGATAGCAAACAAGGAATATGAAAGTGTCCAAAGCTGCCGTGAGATGATGACATGAGTTTGTGTATTGGGAGCCTCGATATGGTGGCTGCCCCAGTGGCCGGGTCCACACAGAAAATGTGACCCTAACCTGGCCTGTGCTTACAGGACACACACTGCCAAGAAAGCCTGACGTGTGCCCATCCAATCCTCCAACTCAGCTTTAGCTAGCTCACCTTTCCCTGGAAAGTAGGACCTGCTAGGCTCCTAAGGAAATCCCCCATCTCATAGTCTATCGTGTCATGTTTCCACATTGCCTCTTCCAAAGTTCTATAAAACTCGCAGTTGGCCAAAATCCTCCCAGAACCGTGCTCCACTGCTTGCAAGGCACTGTCCTCCTCCAATCCATGGATTGTTTCCCTTACATAAAGGACACCAAACCCATTACAAACTTTTTTTGTTTTGTCAATTGACAGTGCTATAAAGAAAAAATAAGGGGTGCCTGGGTGGCTCAGTGGGTTGAGCCTCTGCCTTCTGCTCAGGTCATGGTTTCAGGGTCCTGGGATCGAGCCCCATATCGGGCTCTCTGCTCAGCGGGGAGCCTGCTTCCCCCTCTCTCTCTCTGCCTGCCTCTCTGCCTACTTGTGATCTCTGTCAAAAAAAAATTAAAAAAAAAAAAAAGAAAAATAAGACAAAGTAAAAGAATGAAGGAAGGGAAAAAAAAAAAAAAGAATGAAGAACATCTTGGATGGAGATGGGGGAGCTTTCAGGTGGATGTAACTTGGGAAGACCTCTCCGAAGAAGTGGTATTTGGGCATCCTGGCTTGATCCTCACCACATGCCTATGAGGTAGGGACTATGGTTATACCCATTTTACAGATGAGGCACAGGGTGGAGGTGCTCAGGGTTGCCCTACCAGGAAGTGGTCCAGCCAGGAATTGAATCCAGATCTGTTGGAGCCTAGCCCTGAAGGTCTTAACCTCACTGTGAGTAAATGAGGACATGATAGAGCTTCTTGGCCTGCAAATCTTTTTAAAATTTATGTGTGTATGTGTGTGTATTTTTTTTTTTTGAGAGAGAGAGAGAGAGAGGAAGCAGAGAGCTTGACCTCACAATCCTGAGATCATGTCTGAGCAGAGTTGGACGTTTAACCAACTGAGCCACCCAGGCCCCCCAAATACTTCAATCTTTGAGGGCCTCAAGGCTCTGTTTCAGAGCCTGAGCCTGGTGCTCCCCTCCCCACCATCAGGTGGCAACAGGAGGGGCAGACGGTTGCTGGTGTCCAGCAGGTGGCGCTGCTGCCCGACCCAGATGCGCCCGCCTGTGGAAGAGCCCGCTGCGGACCTCTCACAGGCCACAGGTCCACCCAGGCTGCACGGGAGGGGTTGGGGCGAGGGATCTAGGGGGTATGGGATCCGCCTGAAGTGAAACTAGGTGGGCGCTTCAGATGAAGATGGAAGGCTCCTACAGTATTGCCCTGGTGCTGTGAGTGAGAGAGACAGGCCCAGGGTCAGAATGTCAGCCTTGTGTCACTGAAGCCGAATTCTGGCAGATGCTGGTTCTCTCCTTCCTAACAATCCTTCACAGGTCATTGGGAGGATTCAGAAAGCTCGTGCATTCATTCATTTGAATGAATTGCCTCCTCTATGCCCCGCCCTTGGGATTCAGCAGGGATCAAAGCTGACAAAAATCCCTGCTCTAGGGGACACCCTATTCCAGTGGGGAGACAGACAGCAAAGAAGAGAAATAAGGCAAACATTAACTCAGGGAAAGGTGATAAGGAAAAACAATAATAAAGCAGAGAAGACAGGTGGGATATGTATAATTGGGGAGGGGGGGTCAAATGCTTCGTGTGGGGAGCTGAGGAATAGTTTGCTGAAAAAGTGACATTTGAGCAAAGGAGGTGAGGTGGCAAACCATAAGGGAACACAGGGCCATACCACTTCAGGCATTCCAGAAGGAATAGCAAGGCAGAGAGCATGTTTGGTGTGTTGGGGACAGCAAGGAGGCCAGCAGGACCAGTGGAGTAAGTAGGGGAGTCAGAGGAGAGGGGTCTGGGCAGGGCACCAGAAAATGAAGGGCTTTCCCTGTCATAGTGGAAGGAATTGGGCTTCCACTATGAATGAGATGGGAAGCCAAGAAGGTTTTCAACAGTGGAGTGCCGTGACTCTTACGGAGCTCCAGGGTCCTTCTAGCTACTCTATAAGGAAAAAGCCTGGTGCATAGTTGGTGCTCAATAAATGATGTGGGGGGGGGTTAATACCAGTCAGAACAAATAATAACTGTAGTGCTAGGCCAACTGTAACCCCGTGTCCCCACTGCTTGAAGCAACAGAGGTGTATTTCTTACTTATATTACATGTCCAACAAAGAGTTGGCCCCAGTGGATTGGGGTTCTCTTCACAGGGTCCAGCGGATTTCAGTGCCACCAATCTATGGTGCTGATGTTTTGACAGTAGCCTTCAGGGTCCTTCAAGAGAATGGTGAAAAGCTGAACAGCAACTAGAGGCTTCTGACTAGAAATGGTCTATATCTCTGTCTCTCGCATTTCGGGGGTCAGAATTAGTCAGGGACCCATGCCCAGGGCTTTATTAGTCAGGATTCTTCGAAGAAACAGAACCAACAGGAGGCATGTGGATATCTCTGTCTATCAATATTCCCATTTATATATCTTTCTATCTGTGTCTATATACATGGAGATTTATTACAGGAATTGGCTCATGCCGTTATGGAGGCTGAGAAGACCCATGGCCTGCTGTCTGCATGCTGGAGACCCGGGAGAGCTAGCGGTCGGGGTCTCATCTGAGTCTGAATATCTGCCGACCAAAGAGCTGATGGTCCCAGGGTGAGGACAGAAGGACATCGTCCCAGCTCAACAGTCAGGCAGAGGAGAATTCTCTCTTCTTCTGCCTTTTTGTTCTATTCAAGCCTTTAACGGATTGGGTGATGTCCCCCTCCAATGGTGAGTGAGATCTTCTTTACTCTCTCAGTTCAAATGCAAATGTCTTCTGGAAACAAAAGACACAGACACACCCAAAATAATATTTAGCCAGACACCTGGGTAGCCCACGGCCCAGTCAAGTTGACACATTAAATTAGCCATCACGGAGTGGGAGGGAAAGTGTCATCCTCAAAATATTCAGCATGGCGGAAGTTGGATTAGCAATGGATTAGCAATAATAATAATATTATTATTAGCAATAATAGCAATATTAATAATATTTCTATTAATAGCAATTTTAATAGAAAATTGCTATTATTATTTTCTACTGTTGTAATATTTTAAAATATTATAAAGTTATAGAACTCCCATTGGAGGGCTGAGTAACTACCTCTACTTCCCAGGGAGAGAGTCTGGGCGGACATCAGGTGGGACCCTGTTTGAGTAAATGGCTTCCCCTTCCACCCAGCTTCTTACGTCAGAAACCCGGGCATCATTGTGGACTCTTCCAAAGGTCCCCCTCCCATGTCCCTTCATCACTTCCCATGCATCTTGCCTCTAAACCACATCACAAGCATATCCTTCTCTCTCAACTCCCATCAGAGACAGCTTTCCGGCTCCGACTGCAACCATCTCTCACCATGTAATAGCCGCTCTCCCGCTGGCCTCCCTGCCCTGGTCTTGCCTGCATGGTCTCTTTATGTGGCCACTCTGAGCACATCACTTCCCTGACTTCTCTCTAGTGGCCCCAGATGATATCATAAAAAAAAAAAAAAAGTGCTTTTCCTGGCATTCAGACCCTTTAGGATTCAGCCTTCTCTTACTCTCCAGCCTGATCTCATACCATTTCCAGCCACACTTTCCATGCCCCAGGCTCACAGGGGTTGTGGCTCTTCTCCCTGCTTTTCCTTGCCTCTGTGCTTTGGGGCCTGCTCCTGCTGTTCCCTCTACTTGCAATCCCTTCGCTCTTCCATTAGGGAAAAAACTCCTGCTCATGGTTCAACCACCTTTTGTGTGAAGCCTCCCCAGTGTCACCCAGCGGAGGGACTGAGCCCTGCTGGCACCCTCCCCCCACCCCCGGTCCCCACATCCTGCCATCTAGCGCCCACCGTGCAGTGTCAACATTTTTTCCACAACATCTCCCCTCCCCCAGAAAATACATTTCACATCAAAATCCCATACCCACAATCACACGCACCCTGGATGCAAGAGTTTCTCAAACACTATTTTCCCTTGCTACCTGCTATGCACACTAATATTTTCAATTACGGTCTATTCTGTTTCATTTTATAAAAACGTGCCAGTCAACCCATTAAATTCATTTCGCTACAGTCTGAAAAACACTGGCCTAGGACCTCCTGCCGGGCTGCAGGGACTGCGTCTGTAATTCTCTCTCCATCTCCCAGAGCTGAAGGCATTAATAAATGTTGGTTTAAATAAATCGGTAAATAAATGAGGGAATGGTTATTTAAGTGTGAGTGGAGGTGTGAATTATTGAATGAGTGAGTGAAGAAACTGATGAGTGGAGAAGCGAACTGACGCATCAGTGAAGGAATGGAGGCGGGGCCGGCTCCGGTGTGGGGGCAGAAGTGTAAGCCGGTGGGCTGCCCCGGGACGCTGCACTGAGGATGCGGGCTTTCTCTGGTTAGAGTTCCTGGGAGCAAATGAAAAATGCAGGTGCACCTTAGACCCATGGAACCAGACTCTCTGGGACGGGGCATGGGAGTGTGCATCTTTGATGGTGCATTTCTCCCAGGTGATGCTGAGTTGTGCTCAAGTTTGAAGACGCTGCTCCGGCACCAAACCAAGCTATGGTTGGAAGAGGCATAGCGAAAGGAGCAGAGCAGAAGCACCAAAGACCGATAAGTACCTCCCCTGCATCCTTCCCTGACTTGCTTCCAAAAGGTAGGGACTTCCGGTGACCCTGCTCCTTCACCACCTGCAGCCGGTGGTGAGGGGGCGAGAGAGCCCCAGCCCACGCAGCTGACAGAGGAGCAGGAAGCACTGGTTGCCATGACAGCACATTAAGAGAAGCAGAGCCACCTCCAGTTTCTGCGTCTGGAAAGGGTCAAGCCTTTGGAACCTGGAGTGGGAAGGGAAATCGCTCCCCCAAAATCTTTATAATTAACAAAACCATAGCACTGTGCCTGTGACAAAGCCCTTTTAACAGGCATTACCTGGTGGGGGATCCCACAAGGTAACTGGCAAATGGTGTTCCCATTTTACAGATCAGGAAACTGGGGCAGGAGCCCCTTGCCAAGCCAGTCAGTGGCAGAGCTGGTATTTGAATCCAGCCTTCCAGATTTCAAAGCCTGTGCTCTTGTCCTTCTTAGGAAGTGACAGACAAGGGCAGAGAGACTCCAGAATCCTGTCGGCATTGGAGTCTGGGGGGGATGGGCGTCACATGCCTTGACTTGACACTACCTGCAGCCCACTATGCTTGGCACCCATCTGCAAAAGCTCACATTTGCACAGACATACAAAGAGGAAAGCTTCCAAAACACGCTCATGCATGCAGGGCATGTATACACACTCAGAGAACTTATACACACACAGCAACTTCACATGCACACACACTGATGCCTGAACACACTTACATTCACAAACAAATACACATATACCTATAAGTATAGAACACCTGCTGAGGTTTTGTGGTTGTCTGTTATACAGATTTATTATAGCAAAGGTGTAGTATGTATACACCACAAGGGAATTTGTCACATGGTGTGTTGGCCTTTTAAAGGCCCTAGGAGGGGATTCTAGCAATGTGTTTACCTAGTCATATGGTTTTGTAAAATTTGCCAAATTAATATTCTTCTTTAATAGCTTGAGATATAATTCACATACCATCAGACATACCCACTTAAAGTGTACAATTCTGGGTGGCTGTTTTCTTTCTTTTCTTCTTTTTTTTTTTTTTTTTAGCATGTTCACAGAGTTAGACAACCATCACCACTATCTTTTTCCAGAACTTTTTCATCACCCCAAAAAGAAACACCATACCTATTAGCAGTCACTCCCCCATCTCCCTGCCCCCAGCCCCAGGCAACCACTCATCTACTCTATAGGTCCGCCTACTCTGGACAGTTCATATAAAGGGAATCTGACAATATTTGGCTTTTATGTGTCTGATTTCTTTCACTTAGCATAAGTTTTCAGGGACCATCCATGTTGTAGCCTGAGTCAGCATTTCATTCATTTTATGACTGAATAATATCCCACTATATGGACATACCACACTGGGTTTATCCGTTCATCAGTCAATGGGTTGAAAAACAGGAAAAGTAGCACATTCCAACTACAATCTGTTAACACTACTAGCTCTTTCTTCACAAACCCCCTCGGTCACATGACAGGTAGCATTTTGGGGACACCTTTAGTTTGGGAACCAGAGGGGATATACGTGTGGTTGACCTTCCCTTTCATAGACAGTTTATTATTAACCATACTGGCATAGTGATGGCTTCTAGAAATCATGCTTATGTCCAGGTTCATGACATGAAGCAGTGAGACCCATGGTTGTGCTGAGAGAGTGGTGTTCCCTGGTGCCTCCTATGCTGGAGATTTCTGGGTAACAAGAGAAAAGAGACTGGTAATGTATGGAGCTGGAAATTAGGCTTGGGAGTGGAAGTGGACACTCTTCTCATCATCAGATATGTAGTATTATAATTGGTTTCAGTTCTCATCGACATCTAGTCATAAATGGATTGCCTATCCAGGAGTATACAGCCAAAAAGATAAAAAGAAGTAGGAAATCCATTTCAGAAAGTATCCAGAAGGTAATTTATACACATTATTTTTCTAGGTTCTGTGATGTTTCTGGCATTTGTGAGTTTTAAAAAAAAATTGTAACATTGTGACTTCTTTTTTTTTTTTTTAAGATTTTATTTATTTATTTGACAGAGATCACCAGTAGGCAGAGAGGCAGGCAGAGAGAGAGGAGGAAGCAGGATCCCTGCTGAGCAGAGAGCCCGATGTGGGGCTTGATCCCAGGACCCTGGGATCATGACCTGAGCTGAAGGCAGAGGCTTTAACCCACTGAGCCACCCAGGCGCCCCACATTGTGACTTATTTTTTTAATTTCAAATAAATATTCATATGGGCACCTAAATTTGTATTATTTTGAAATCTTTTACTTAAACAGTGTCCCCCAAATTATGTAAACTTTAAATCCCCCCTCACAAAATTTGGGACCACCCTTGCCACCACCAGTGCCTGTCCATGTGCTTCCGTGTGCCTAGAGCAAGAGCTCTTCGAGGTCAGGGATGGAAGGAGGAATGGCAGCTCTATTCTTAGGAGGCAAATGAACCCCAAGTCACATATATGATCCCGCCTGAGAAGCTTTTCTGTAAAGAGCCAGGTTCTTAGTATGTTATGTTTTGGGGGCTATGGACAGTCCCTGTTGCCATGACCCAGCTCTGCCACTGGGAGAAAGCAGCCATAAACACTATTCAAATGAATGAGCAAGGCAGTATTTCAATAAAACCTTGTTTACCAGAACATGCGGTGGGCCAGACTGGGCCTGAGGGCTGGAGTTTGCAGACCCTACGCTAGTCTAAGCTCCATGTTCTTCTTCACCACTAAACCTTGGGGGTGTCCCAGCATGGCTGGCGTGGAGTGAGATCTCAGCAGTATTCATTGGCTCTGACTGTGTGTGTCTCTCTGTTTACTGCTTTGTTTCCTACTCCTCTGTCTCCCTCTGTCCATGAACACTCACCTGGCCTTAGCCTTGCAGAATCACAGCCACCTGCTCCCAAGTGAGTCAGGCAAGGAAAAACACCTCATGCTTAGGGGATCAACTAATTGCACAGCTCTCCCAAGCGCTCAGGCAGAGAAGGGAGCTCGGCACTTAATTCCTCCTCTCTCTTAAGCCTCACCACCAACTTGAGAAAGGCATTTAGTTGGAGGGGCCCAGGAAACCTCAGGGACAGGCAGAGCTGGCCTGTCGCCAGCTGTGAAACGCTTTCTCCTTTCTTGTTATTCATTCATGTGCTCATTCAGGATTTCCTGAGTGCCAACACTGTGCTAGGCACAGGGCACTCAGCTTGTGGTCCAGCAGGAGAGACAGAAAATGAACACTTACACAGTCAGTGATGCATGGAAAATAGCCAAAAAGTTGCTAATGAACAAAAGAATGGAAATATGGATTGGTTCCACCAGTGAAAAACAGGCACGTTTTCCTAGGGCTAAGCACAGGAGGACGGGGCCTCGGGATGAGTGACTATCGCTTCCTGAAAAAGGGAGGCCCAACTAGGAGGCAGCACTGATTTGCCAAAAACAAGGTGTTAACAAAAAATTTGATAAGAAAAATAGGCAAGGGATCTGAACTGACATTTTCCTGAAGAAGACATACAGATGGCCAACAGGTATGTGAAAAGGTGCTCAATGTCAGTCATCATCAGGGAAATGCAAATCAAAACCACCATGAGGTATCACCTCACACATGTGAGCATGACTATTTTATTTTATTAAAGATATTTTTTAATCATTTGAGAGAGATACTGAGACAGAGATTGAGAGAGAGCACAAGCAGGGGGAGAGGCAGAGGGAGAAAGAGAAGCAGACTCCCCACTGAGCTGGGAGCCTGACATGGGGCTTGATCCAGGACCTGGAGATCATGACCTGAGCTGAAGACAGGTGCCTAACCATCTGAGCCTCCCAGGCTCCCTGTGCATGGCTATTTTAAAAAGACAAAAGACAAGTGTTGGTGAGGATGTGGAGAAAACGGAAACCTCATGCATTGTTGGTGGGAATACAAACTGGTACAACCACTGTGGAAAACAGTATGGAGGTTCTGCAAAAAAGTTAAAAATGGAATTGCCATAGGATCCTGTAGTTCCTCTTCTGGATATTTATCAGAAGGAAATGAAAACATGAATCCAAAAAGATATCTGCACCCCCATGTTCACAGCAGAATTATTTACAATAGCCAAGATACAGAAGCAACCCAGTATCTGTTGGTGGATGAACAGATAAATAAAATGTGGCATATATATATAATGGAATACTATTCAGCCATAAAAAGAGGGAAATCTTGCCATTTGTGACAACATGGATGGATCCTGAGGGCATCATGCTACATGAAATAAATCAGATAGAGGAAGATAAATACTATATGATCTCACTTATATATGGAATCTTTTTTTTTAAGGTTTATTTACTTATTTGACAGAGGGAGACAGAGAACAAGTAGGGGGAGTGGCCGGCAAAGGGAGAGGAAGAAGCAGGGTTTCTGCTGAGCAGGGAGCCCAATGCAGGACTCGATCCAAGGACCCCAGGATCACAACCTGAGCCAAAGGCGGATGCTTAAACTGACTGAGCCACCCAGGGGTCCCTATATGTGGAATCTAAAACAAATAGACGAAGGGATAAAGAAGATGTGGTCCATATATACAATGGAATATTACTCAGCCATCAGAAAGGATCAATACCCAACATTTGCATCAACATGGATGGAACTAGAGGAGATTATGCTGAGTGAAATAAGTTAAACAGAGAAAGACAATTATCATATGGTTTCACTTATTTGTGGAACATAAGGAATAGCAAGGAGGGCATTAGAGGGAAGGGAAAAATGAAGAGGGGGATATCAGAGTGGGAGATGAACCATGAAAGACTGTGGACTCCAGAAATGAAACTGAGGGTTTTAGAGAGGAAGTAGATAGGGAGATCTGTTAGAACAGTGATGGGTATTTAAGAGTGCATGTTTTGCATGGAGCACTGGTGTTATATGCAAGCGATGAATCATGGAACACTACATCAAAAACTAATGATGTGCTGTATGATGACTAACATAATACAATAAAAAATTAAAAAAATAAAACAAAGTCATTGATAAAGAGAACAGATTGATGGTTTCTAGGGATAGGGGATGGGGCATGGGGGAAATAGGTGAAGGCGATCAAAATGTACATACTTCCAGTTATAGGATAAGTAAGTTTCAGGGACATGAATGCAAGCATGGTGACTATAGTTAATAATACTTTATTGTATATTTGAAATTTACTAAGAGAGTACATTTCAAAAGTTCTCATCATAAGAAAAGAATTCATAACTATGTATGGTGATGGTTGTTAAATAGACTTATTGTGGTGAACATTTCACATATACATACAAATTTCGAATCATTATGTTGTACACTTGGAACTAATATGTTATATGTCAATTACATCTCTAAAAAAAAAAAAAAAAGGGCATTGGATAATGATCAGCCTTGTCCACAGAGAGCTTGGAACAGCCTTGCCAAGACTCCACCTTCAAAGAGGAGCCTGTGCCAAAGGCACAGGGCACCAGTCTCTCTAGAGATGGGACAAGGAGATCCAGTGGGGTACCTGACTGTGGGAAGGTTACCACCCTTATATTGGAAGTTAAGTGTAACACACTTCAAGGAGCATAATATGATATAAGTCTGTGTTCCTGCTCAAGCTACAGTTCCACAGGAGTTGTCAGTTGCTTATTCTGGAATTCACAGTCCAGAGGTGGCCAGTTGGCATCCTCTTCAGGAAAGCCTCACTGGCTCCAGAAGGCACTAGGACAAGAGCTTCATTTATCCTTGATGTTGATCAACACTAGAGGTTTTGCTGATTAGCATAATGACTGTTAAAAATAAATAGATTTTCAGAGGTGAAATCAGTGGCTTGTTAGCCAGCTTAATGGATGCTAGAAACAGGCACTTGTTGTTGAAGTTGATGAGATTCAGAAGATATAGCCTGGCTTAAACATTTTAGAAATGCTCCCTCCCTGGCATGAACAAAGTGTGAGTCCCACAAACACTTAGGAGGGCACCCCAGGTGGGTCCCTGTGGATCTGCACTCAGCCATTGGTGTAGGATGATTCTGGTTGTCTGACAGGGATTCTAACAGTCACAGAATGTGGCTCTGGAGTATTTTTATGTCTGCCTCAGATTTATTGAACTTAATAATATATTATATGCACTGTTTGGGGCCTATTTGCTCATAACAATTGTTTAATAAATGCCACTGAAGGAGTAGAATTCTGTCCACCACTTGCTTTCGTTATAGACTGGTAGCAAGACTGTGGGGAAGCAGCAAATCCTCCCTCAGTCCTAGTTGTCGGCTATTGCTGTCATCCACCAAAAAGAACTTCGATTGTGCATTTCAGATCAGATTAGATATTTTTGCAGTAAGGGCCCAGAGAGTTGGTGGCCCTGGAACGAGGTCTAACTCCCAGACCATTGCTCTGTCCCTGTCAGCTGGGAGGTGACTAGGTGTAGCTCTGCCACGTACTAGAAGGCATCTTTCCTCCAGTCCTTGCCAGAAGCCATTTTCCTAGCAAATGGGATGGCTGGGGGAGAACAAGTAAAGGGAGAAAAATATCTCAGACTTCCTGAATTCCATTAGAGATAACTGTGCTTGAGATCCATCCTCTTTGGTCACGGAAGGGCATTCCAGAGCTACCCCTCCATGATCCTATGGAAATTAATGAAAGGAAATCTCATATAGAATGGAGTGGGGAGGGACACCTGGGTGGCTCAGTGGGTTAAGCTGCTGCCTTCAACTCAGGTCATGATCCCAGGGTCCTGGGATGGAGCCCCACATCAGGCTCCTTGCTCAGCAGGGAGCCTGCCTCTCTGCCTACTTGTGTGCTTTCTCTCTCTTTCTGACAAATAAATAAATAAAATCTTAAAAAAAAAAAAAAAAGAATGGAGGGGGGAGGGGTGCCTGGGTGGCTCAGTGGGTTAAGCCTCTGCCTTCAGCTCAGGTCATGATCTCAGGGTCCCGGGACCAAGCCCTGCATCGGGCTTTCTGCTATCTCTCTCTCTGCCTACTTGTGCTCTCTCTCTCTGTGTCAAATAAATAAATAAAATCTTAAAAAAATGAAAAAAAAAGAATGGAGTGGGAAGGCTAGCAGGGGTCGCTCTCACGCCCTACCTCTCCTTGTTGACTGTAGACCCAACAGGAAGAGAGGGATTTTTTTTAAAAATTATGTTCAATTAGTCAACATATAGTATGGGACCTTGCGCAGGGATACTATTTTACCATCTCAGCAAGAGGAAGAAAGGCTTTTCTTCTCCCCTGGCAACAGCCCAGCCAATGAGAGGCAGTGACGACTCAGCCAATGAAAAACCACTATACTTCCAGTGCCCAGTTTATCCAATGGATGTTTTGTTTATAATAGTCTGCAAAACTTCACGCTTTCCTCTACAAAAGAGCCTCATTCTGCTTTATTGTTTGGACTTGCCTATGGTTTTGGTGGGCCTTGCTTGTTTGGCTTCCCAGCTCTCTGCTTTTCCCAAACAGATTCATCTTTTGCCTGTAAAGGAACCAGCAGTTTTATTTTTAAGATTAACATTACTTGGTGACCAGAAGTGGCAGGATCCTGAGAAGAGTAAGCAAAACCGGTGCCAGGACCGCAGAGCCAGCTTTCTTGAACTTACTGGTTTTTTTTTTTTTTTTTTTTGCCCACCCTGGCTGGAGTCTGAGGGTAAGTTTTCTCCTGGATCTCAAGCCGCTCTCTCCTGTTTGAGCTCTCTGGGCTTTATTTAGGATCTGTTTTAAGGTCTTGGGTTTTTTTTTTTTCCTCTGAGAGTACTCGTTTGCCCTTCAGTCTGACTCCTTTTCGAAACCTGACGGTTCCTGTTGAAACTGTGCTGTTTAGGAATTTCTTCTTTTTGCTGTAGAGAAAAACCTCCTAGAAATGGGATACCAGTCATCGAAATACTTTGAGGGTGGTGCCTCCGCCCCCCCCCCCCCCACTTTTGGGACCCTGGCCGGTTTTACATTTACAAAGTATGGTCCCTCCACCTGCGCATGTATAATATAATTAAATGGACTGACTTAACAAAAAGTAATTTCAAACACAAATGGCCATTATGGGGAACTGAGCTCTCTCCCAGCTTGTTTCGTTCAAAATTAAGTGAGAGAGGCACTCCAAAACCAACCAACAAGAAACCGCATTGGATGCCTATTTTACTTTATTATTTTTTTTTTAAAGATTTTATTTATTTATTTGAGAGACAGAGACAGAGAGGGAACTCAAGCAGGAGAAATGGGAGAGGGAAAATCGGGCTTCCCATGAAGCAGGAAGCCCTGTGTGGGGGTGGATCCCAGGACCCTGGAATCATGACCTGAGCCAAAGACAATGTTTAAGGACTGAGCCACTTCGGCGTCCTGGGATGCCTAAAAGGTACCTCGAGGCTTCCAGATGTTTTCAGGATTCTAAGATTGCCTCTTTGCAAAATACTGTTTCTAAATTAACTGATGTAAACAAAAAATTGTGAAGGAATCAAAATAGCTTCTTAGGCAGCTTTTTCTTCCCCTCCCTTGTCGTCTTTGTCTGCAGCCACCTCCTGCTTTGGTCCCACATTTGTTGCCATTTTCCTCTGTCCTCTCTGCCATAATTCCGTTTTCCTGAGGCTCTCCCCGCTCCCTTCTCTTATGAATCCAATAAAACCTGCATTTTTAAAGTTAAGTCTTCCGAAGATCTAAGTAAAACTGAAATTTCTTATCTTCCCTGGACTAAAGCCGAGTTGCAAGCCATAGTTAAGGAGTTTTCTAAAGTGACTGAGGAACCCCCTTAAGTTTGCCGGAAATTTTAGTGTAGTTATTCCAACTTACTAACCTGGTTTCTCAGATTTATTTCAGTTAGTTCACATACTTGTGGGTGAAGGCTGGGCCAAACACTGGATGAAACTAGCTGGACGGGAACATCTGAAGCTTGTTTAGAGAAACCGCTAACTTTTGGCAAGATGCTAGAACACTTTCTAGAAATCTCCACTGCAAAATTGCAGTAGCTTTTCCCAAGCCTGTTGTTTGGAACAAAGTTCCAGCTTTCACACAAAAGCCTGATAAACCTGTTCATAATTATTACAATCCATTCCAAATTGTCTTTTAAGAAAACTCTGGTCTTCCTTTAGATATTGAATTTATTCACATAGATATTGATGCCATGCTTATTAACAGGATGATCTGGGATCTTTCTCCTTTAGTTCAAAGGGCCAGGATAGACTGGGAAACTGGCTCCTCCAGATTTAGGTAACTTGGCAAACCAGCTCCCTCGCATCCTGGATGAGTTATCTAAGAGAAAAAACACTAAATTCTCAATTTTCCATTCTAGCAAGTGAAGACCCCCAAACGAACACTCAAAAATCCATAGTTTCTGTTTTTGCAAGGGGCCAGGGCACTGGAAAAAGGATTGTTAGAAATGTATGTGCTCCAGGTACTTTGAGCCTTCTAGTCAGTATTTTCAGTGCCCTCCTAATTCCCATTCAGAAGGATCTGAGAAACTACAGGGGTTCTTCCCAATCCTCCCTCTCCATAGGCTTGGAGAAACCACTCTCTGGTTTGGGAATGGCTCTCTGTCCCTGTTAACACCAGAGCTACACTCTCTGGTGTTCAGCTCAGCCCCACTGCTGTAAAGCAGCTCCTGCCTCAGAGTGCTAGAACAGCTCAAATAGTGGCTCAACTAGGTGTGAACAGGTTCCTGTCTCTGAACCTATTATCCCTAAGCCCTTGGAGAGACACACATCCTTTTCTTCTCAGTTCCTCTACCCCTAGTCATTTACTGGACTGAGATTTCTTAGGAGTATGCCAGAATTTCTTTCTTCAAAAAGGAGGAAACAATTCTAGAATTTGATAGTGGTAATCAAAATAGCTAATGAAGAGAATTAAATGACCCTTTCACATCTTTTATCTGTTCCTGTAGGATCAGCTACTGTTCTCTTTATGGGCAAGATCCTCAGCTGATGTTGACAGAATCCACAGTGCACCCCCACTGAGATTCAAATAGATCCCTCAAAAGTCTCTTCTCATAATTAATCACTGCTGTACAAATAAAGGAGCACTTTAAGGCATCAAGCCCACAGTAGAAGATTACAAGGTTCAGGGCCTCATTATCCCCTGCACTAGTCCCTGTAATACCTGTATTTTATCTGGGAGAAAACCCAGTGGCTGAGGTTGGAGGGTTTTCCAGGACCTCTGAGCAAAAAATATCTTTGTTATCCCTTGGCACTCTGTTGTTCCTAGCCCCCAGGTGCTACTGACATCCATTCCCACTGAAAGCAAATTTTTCACTGTAATTTCACTGTTTTAGTATTGACGGTTGAAAAGGATAGCCAATTTTTTTTTGCTTTTACTTGGGAAGCACAGAAATATACCTGGACAGTAATGCCAGGGTTTCAGAGAGTCTTTACTTTTCACAAAGCTTATAGACTAATATGGACGATCCGAGGTTTTCCACAGGCTCTACTTTGTTACAATATGTAGATGCTTTGCTTCTCTGCTTCCCTGGCTAAAGGTATTCACAAAGAGACAGCACCCATCTCTTAGCTTTAAAGGGACATAAAGTTTCCAAAGAAAAATTGCAGTTAACTCAAACTCAGGTTCTATACTTGGGGCATCTGGTCTCAAAACAAGGACTATTTTGGAACCAGATGAAACCCTCTTGACTGCTTAATGCTGACAGGTTACCTTGGGAATCCCTGTGACAATTCACAGGAAGCTCCTCTAACCTGTGCAGGTTTTCATGGTTTACCAATAGTTCTTATAAAAAGGATGAAAGGGATAAATACTGTGCTGGTTTACCATTGCAGCTCCTTTTGAAGTCATCGAGACAGCACCTTTACATTTTGATTAATTCAGCCCAACAGGCAGAATTAATATGCCCTTTCTCAAGCCTGGACCTTAGCCAAGGGTAAAACAACCAGAATTTATGCTGATAGTTTGTATGCATTTGGGGTAGCTCCTGACTTTAGAATATTATGGAAACAACAAATGGACCTTACCTCCTATGGGAATAAATTAAAAATGTAGATGTCCAAAATTTATTAAATGATGTTCATTTGTTGGCTGCACTGGCTCTTAAGGCTCCTGGGCATTCTAGACTTGACTCCACCCTGCTGATATTTCCACCAAAAACTGCCACTCTCAGGAAAATTAGTAGCTAAATCTCTGTCATGGTCCAGTGGAACATTATCACAGATGATAATTTTAGAAAAAATGACAAGAGATACCCAACAATTGACCCCAGCGAGGAAGGAAAGAATATTGGAAAACTAATAATTATCAGGCCAATAAAAAGAGAACTCTGGTTTGGACCACATCATAATCTGGCCTTACCAGAAGATTTTAAAATTCCCACTCCTTTCCATTGTACATGCATCAGGCCACTGGTCTGCTGACAAGATGATAGCATTCATGGACCAGCACTGGTGGGAAAATGTATAAGGCCATGAAAGGTGCCTACCTCACCTGTCCCACCTGTCCACAGTACATTCCAGGGAAACCTGTTGGCACAAATGGATTTTATACAACTTCCTCCTCTCACACATAAATATGTTTTAACCACAGTCTGTATATTTTCTCACGGGACCAAAACGTTCTCCTGTAGACCGTCCAATGCTGCTTCTGTTAGAAGAGAAGATCCCTACCTGGAGAACACCTCTCAAACTCGTTTTGACAACTCTCTGCTGTTTGCTCAGTTTTTCCACACTTCTATCATGCACACCACTCTTAGTCCTCAGGCTTAGTTGCATGCACTTGTGGTTCTATTAAGACTCAACTGGCAAAATTTGTAGAGAACCTCCAAATACCTTTTCCTAAAGCATTGCCATCAGTCTGTCTAAATTTCCAACCCACCCCATTGGGAACTCATAGACTCTCACCGTTTGAGATGGTCACAGCCCAAAGCATGGAGCCCCTACCACCTTTGACCCAGAGTTGATAAAAGGAAGTCTGTTTCAATAATGTACAGGCCTGATTGCTTCTATTTAAAATAACCGTGCTTTGGTAGAGCAGTCTTCACAGTGCACTCCTGGGAGTTGACCTTAAGCATCAGACCTTGTAACCTAAAGATTTTGTCTGTTAAAAAATACACCCCAGAAAGACTCTTCAACCTCTCTGGAAAGGCCCTTATAGGGAACTGCTAACCCGTGCCACTGAACTCTAGGGAGTAGACTGTTGGATTCACGTGACACACCAAAAAAAAAAAAAAGATGCCAAACCCAGACTGGAGCCGCATACCGTCTGGTGGCCTGAAAGTAAAGATTTCCTGGAATTGAAGGGGGCGACATCTGACAGCACAGCTTTCCCAAGACATCCAGAGCAGGCCAGGACACCTTTGTCTCTCCTTTCTGAAGGCTTTGAGAGTCCTGGAGGCAAGAAGTCCAGAGGGGAGGAGAAGGAAACAAGTATACTTCTCACCAGCGCACCCCACACCCACCTGCATCAGTAGTGCCCCACTGGACCGTGAGAAATGCAGCTTTAGGTGGGTGTCGGGAAGGAGCCTGGGGTTTGGGGAAGATGTACCTCTCCAGGAGATACTTCTCTGGGACTCAGACCAGCAGAAGCACTGAGGGCTGGGGGTATGGCAGATGAGTCACCCCTCTGACAAGCTGGTCAATTTGGAATTGTCCCTCCACCTGGCATCCTTTCCAAGGCCCTCCCAAACTGCTTGGAAAATGTCACCTCCTGTGCCTGACTCATCTGGGTCCAAACTCTCAGCCTGGGCTGGACTGGACAGCTGCCCTTGGGCTCCTTCCATGGACGGGACTCTGAGGAAGCTGGCTAGGCCTTCTGCAAGGAAGATCTCACTCTTCCCTTTGGGGAGACACTGCCAGGAAGCTCTGTGCCTCCTCTTCCAGAGGTCTCGAGAGCTGGCACAGCTGCCCACAGTAATAGCCTCGATAACACAACTTTATATATTGACTTTTCTCCTGCCCTATCCCACTACCCTTCTTCCTCCTTGCTATTGCCCAGGATACCTCCCTGACCATATAAACCCCTCAACACCAAGTCCCTGCCTAAAACTCCGCTCTTGGGGGACTCGGGCTGTGACCCTCCTCATGGAGGTGGTCTTGACCCCTCAGAGGTGCCAGGATCATCCCTACACACTCTGGCAACTCCCTACATTTCCCATTCATAGCTTTTAATCACCCTTGCAATTAAACTTTTATGGAGTTATCTATTCATGTCTCCCTCCTAGTTAGACTATAAACTCCATAGGCTGAGAAGAGTCTGTCCTCTTAACTCCTTTATGCCCAGAGCACATAGTGTGTGTTAAATAAATACTTGTTGAGTGAATGACTGATGGATGGGCAGCAGGTGGAGTGGATGTAATTGCTATCACATACCAATTCTGCCATGTTGATGAAGCTACCAAGAGCCTCCCTGCTGCATGTCCTCCCCTGTGTGGAAACAAGGCCCCAAAGGGCTGACCTGGGGGCTTAAGGAGACTCCAAGCCCTTGACATTGTAAAAAGCTGAGCAGAAGGAAATGAGGACCATGGTACCCAAAGAAGTGCTGGGCCTTTCTTTAGGTTACCTGTGAGAGGTTGGGGGCGGAGGAATTAACATTTATAGTGCATCTCCAATGTTCTAAGCACTCAGTTGACATTGTTAAATGCACATGTGCTACCCTGGGTCCTACCACACTCCCTAGCTCCCAGGAAGACATGTGAAGGAGAAGGCCTTCCTCTGATCCCACTGGAGAATTTACTGTTCGGTCAGCAAACCATGCATCAGACCCTTATTTCTCCCAACAACAATAGAAGATACCACTCACTGCTCACAAGTGGGGTGCCTCAGTAGCCCTCCAAGGGGAGGACCATCAGTCTCCCCACTTTGCAGGATCTGAGCAATGAAGCCACTTCCACAGGGTGTGCCGTTTAAAATAAGACAGATTCAAGCCAGGTCTGTCTGACATCAAAGCCCAGATCCTTCAGCCTTTCCCTGGAGAAGGCCTCATTAACCATGTTTCCAGATGGCCAGAGGAAGGCATAGGAGCCAGGAACCTTGATTGTTTCCTGGAACCTGGGGCTGTGCCTTTCTTTGCCTTCTCCTCCACGTGCAGAATGCAGGCGTGGAGGGTACAGGCTGAGAGCCTGAAGAACAGTAAACAAATGCCAACATTCCGTGAAAGGCAGGGAGTCATCTTGATGCCCTTGAGCTAAACTTTTACTACCGTGACAACTACATCACAAAGAGAACGAGGAAACTCTACTCTGGGATGCTGATCCTGGGCCAGAGGGTGGGCTAGGATTGGGCCCCAACTGTTTCATCTCACCCGCAAGGGAGCCATATTCAACCCCATTTTCCAGAGGAAGAAAGTAATGTTCAGAGAGGGGAAGTACGTGCCCAGTTTCCCACAGCTGCTACGTGACTGAATCAGGATTCAACACTCAGTCTGAACTCAACGTCCCCATTCTTCCCAATTACCACATTTCCCTGTTAAAAACAAAAATTCAGCTGTGTAAATTTGAAGAACAAATTGGCTTTATTCACTGATTCATGAATCAGGCGGCAGCCCATCTAGCAGTAGAAAGGAGCTCCACTAAGCTGTAGAAAAGGCAAGGTCTTTAGAGGTGAAAAGGGGAAATAAAGAGGAAATTATTAGCAAAGTGTGCATTGTTTCAGGCAAGGTCGTCCTCTTAAGGGGAGAAAAAGGGGTCTGTCAAGTTATCTCACCAGTGCTGACCAGGTAGTTTTATGATGACTGATTAAAGTTTACATTTCTGGGGGGTTAAAACTGGTTAGGTTAGGTATCAAGGTTTGCTGTCTTAGGGTTTAGCGTGCATGACTCCATTTTTCTTGCTGTCTCTTAAACAATCTCCTCCTTTTGACCTATCAGCTTACCTGAGAGATGTCCACTCTACTCCCAGTTACTGCTCTCCAGTTCTTGAAGCTTTTGTTAATTCTTTTGTGATATTCACAGGTCATGATATTTTTGGATTAATCTTTGTGATATTCACAGGCCAAGACCTTAAGTTCACAATTCTTAAGTTGTTCTCTTCTTTCTTTCTTAACATTGCAGTCTTCGGGAGATTGCTCTGTGGTTAGTGGCTGCAAATAGGTATGTAAATCATTGGGGGAATACAATACACCAGGGAGATTATTATGATTATTATAAGTAGGATAACTCCCAGTGTTTGGACTGTACTTCAGGACCATGGTACCCAACACCCAAGCCAATCAAAATCAAGTAAGTCAAACAAAGACTTATTTAAGGGGGTCACCATTTTAAGCCAAGTGGTTTGCTCAGTAATCTTACATGACTGAGTTTCAACATCCCCCAGAAATGTTAATCCAGATGTAGCAGGTAGAGTTGCCCACTGCACAGACCTCTCCCTGCTCAGCTAAATGGTAATTGGGCTGTCCTGTTATCAAGACATCTTTGATGAGACTCAGGACTTTTGGGGGGGCAGCTATTGTTTTAAAAGTGGATTCTGTAATATCAAGAGTTAAGGAGAGATTCCTGAGCATAGCCTCATTTACATTTCTAATCAGGCAAGTATTGCAAGTGAATCCTGAGTTAGGACTGACTCCTGGCAATTCCTAACTCCATGGTGTAAAGCCAGGAGAGTTGACCAATCAGGTGTGTCTGTGTTTGTTTGTGGGCAGTTAGGGGCACAGTTAAATAACCTAGGAGGCACTGTTCAGTTACATACCAGCTGTCTCGGCATTCATAGGTCCACAGAGAATGATAACGACTACAATGGCAATCCCTGTTGGGGCACACACTGCTCCCTGCTCAGGTGGCATTATTAATGGACAGATAAGGTTTTGATTTCAAATCCAGCAGTCTGAGATGTAAAGGCTACCCTTCTCAGCAGTGACTGGGGAGATTTGCATGAGGTTGTTACCTTCCCAGGCCAGTGCCAGAGTAAAGGAAAGAAAGGAAGGAAGAGAGCGTTTTATGTTTCAAGTTTGAAGTCTTTATCTGGCATCTTGGGAAGAGGCAGTCTATCTCTATGTCAACTCCTTCTGCTGGTCAGTTGGATTTGGAGGTCTCCAGTGTTTGCACAGAACAGAGCCTTCTTCAGGTGGAGCCTTCTTCAGCTGTGAGAAGTGGACTCAAGGTTCAAGTCCCTGAAGGGGCTTGACTGCTGCCTTGGTTGTGAGGAGGACCTGGAATAGTTCTTTCAAAGGAGATTCAAGGGCTTAGTTTTTAGTGATTCCAGTCAGAAGGGTGGGAAACAGAAATGTTAGTTTGATGCATCATAGTCAGGTATTTGAAGAAACTAGAACTCAGAATCCAGTCCAGGTGAAAGATACATTACAAACTTCAAGACAGTTAACAGTATTAGAATCTAATATCTACAAAGGTACAAACATAATTTTTCTTCCTGTAATTATTCCTGGTTTTTTTTTTAAAGATAATCACAGTAAAACATAGGTTTGTGTTAAACTTGGCTTAATCATAAGTGCAGTGAGGTTAGTGATTGACCATAAAAGCTCTTTTTAAGACCATTTTGCTAGAATCTTGTGAGTAAGGTACCAGGCTGATTCAAGAGATTTTATTGGCTCCATAAAATCAATCTTAAAATGGAGACTATAGGCTGGAACCGAGGAATTGTGGGCTAACCCAAAGACCAGGGATTTGGGTTCAGGATGGAATTTTCTGCCAGCAAGTTGACACATTAAGCTCTTGACTGGAAAGTCCATTAGATTGGGAGTTCAATGCAAAGAGAGCAGAGCACAGAACCAAGAGGGATTGATTTACTCATGACCCTCAGAAATGACAGTGATCTCAAAAAGGGTTTACAGGGTACCATGCCTGTATTTCTCACTGTTCCCAAATACCATCAGAAGTTCACTTTGGTTCCTATAGCTACCAACCAAATCTGATAGGAAACAAATTCAACTGAATAAGTTAAAAGATTAAATAGGCTTTATTCAGTGATTCATGAATTATATAGCATCCCTTCTATCAGTAGAACGAAGCTCCACCAAAGCTGTAAAAAGGAAAAGTTTTTAATGACAGAGGGGAGTGAACAGAGGAAATTATTAGTGAAGAATGCAATGCATAGTGAAGATCACCCTCCTGAGGGGAATGGAAAGGGTCTATCAGATGGGTTTTTCTCACTAGTGCTGACAAGGTAATTCCATTTGATTGGCTTAAGGTCACATTTGGGGGCAGGGGTGGTGGTTGAAACTGCTGTTAGGTTAGGTATTACGTCTTGGTTTGCTGATGTGGGGTTAAGCACAAGTGACTCCCTTTTGGGCCTACTTGTCTAATTTCTAACACCCCCCTTCTAGAAAAGAGAATAATTTTAAAAATAAAAAAGATTCTGCTGTAAGAGTATAAAGTTCAATTATATTGCTCTGATTATAGCTCAATTATATTTTTATGATTGGTAGACAGGGAGATTAAGGAATAAAAAATCTTTAACCATTACTACCCTACCCAGATGGTGTCTCTCCCATTGTCCAAGAACTTTAGTCAGCTTCAGACTGTTTTATTTTTTCACATCTGTGACCTGTTGGTGCTGCTCAACCACTGTGTGAAATGGGTTCCAGTCATTCTCCCAGTTTACAGATGAGGAAATTGAGGCCCAAAGGGCTTAAGCAGGTTTTCCAAGGTTACACAGGTAGGAAGTAGTGGGGACAGGGTCCAGCCTGAATCGCATACTGGTTCCTTAAGCTACTACATGCATCTGCTTTGTCAATCATTGCTTCACTTAATGCTCAAGATGATCTTGTAGTAGAGGAGGATTATTTAATCCCATTTTTTAGGAAAACAACAGAATCTGGGAGCAAGGAAGACACTTGCTCAAGTCATATGGCAGGCAGCATCTGTCCATCAAGAAAACCCTAAGACAGGGCGCCTGGGTGGCTCAGTGGGTTAAGCCTCTTCCTTCAGCTCAGGTCATGATCTCAGGGTCCTGGGATCAAGTCCCACATCAGGCTCTCCGCTCAGCGGAGAGCCTGCTTCCTCCTCTCTCTCTCTCTCTCTCTCTGCCTGCCTCTCTGCCTACTTGTGATCTCTCTCTGTCAAATAAATAAATAAAATCTTTAACAAAAAAAAAAAAAGAAAGAAAACCCTAAGACATCTATTTTGTTTCCCCTGAAGAATGACAGATATGTCCTTCTATTGTGGGTGCAGGGCTTGTCTCCTTGTCCCAGAGTTACACAGATGTGAGCTGTGGAGGTGCCTGCGGAAGCTGCCTGGCTGAGCCTGGATCTGGGATGAGAGTAGATCAGTAACTTCATAGCTCAGCTAGCTGTGTGGCCTGGAGACTTATCCATCATCAGGTAGGGAAAGACAAAGGAACTCAACCTGAACCACCACCTTTCTCCCATTGTCAAGTCATTGGATGTTCCTAACTTCCCATCTCATAGATGAAGAAACTGAGGTCCACAGAGGGAAAAGGATTTACCCAAAGTCACATGGCTTATTGAGCAGGGATCCCCACACAGGGCTGTCTAGGAAGCTGGGCTCCCTCCTTTGGTCCAGATTCCCCAGTTCTTGAGGCTAACCCTATTCATGGGGGTCTCCTAAGGCCCTGAAAAATTACCAAAAAAAAAAAAATCAGAGTTACCTACCTGGGGCCTTCTCTTCCTTTTTTCTTGCTGTTCAGTCCTCCCTGGGTTCGGTGCCAGGCTGAGGCTCCACACCACAGCTGTCTTTGCCCAGTTCTGTGCCCTCCAGATCGCACAAGCCTTGCCCTTTTCCTGGCCTTCCTTTCTAAGATGTGACCCTGGGGAGAGCAGAGCAGATGGACAAGGTCAGGTGCCAGAGGCTTGAAAATCTTTCAGCCCTTGCCAAGGAAAATGTCAAACTTTATAAGGAGAAAATGATCTCCCACCCACTCCAGACTGAATTCCCACTTCCCTGCCACTTACATGCCTAAAAGCATATGTCCTTTTAGGAAATAAAGGATTCATTTTTCCATATTTGCTTAAAAGATATGGTGAGATATGGAGAGGAATTTAGCCAGAGAAGTAGAAAATTTAGCTTGGATCTTAGCTCTGTTTGGACAAAGTTGTGGGACCTTGGGCTACTCACTTTCCTTCTCTGGGCCTCATGTAAAAAATAAGTTAAAACAGATGATCTCAAGCTTTCCTCCACTCAGCCCTGACATTCTGTTCCTTGAAATTTAACATGACCTATATTTGCTTTGCTTAAAGTGGGTTGGCACTTGTTCATCCACTGGAGACTGGATACAGAGAGGTACAGGGGTATAGTGGAATACTATTCAGCAATAATAAAAAAATGGCTACAAATAAATGCAACAACATGGATGAATCTTAGAAAGCTATCATGTTGACCTATCATACCTAGTGAAAGAAATTACATAGGAAGGACCATGGATTACATGAGCTTATTACACAAAGTTCAAAAACAGAAAAAACTTGAGTAATAGTGGTTACTTTGGGGGTGGGGAGGGTGATTATTGAATACAAAGGAGCACGGGGAGATGATTTGTTGCACACCTTGATCTGAATGAGGGGGTTACAGTGATCTAAACAGCTAAAAATTCATTGAGGTGTATGCCTAAGATATAGGCATTTTCCTATACTTTAATAGTAACTCAATATATATAATTACATAAATTGCAATATGTAAACATTTACATATAAAAATATTAAAGTCTGAGTGTTTTGCTTCTAGAACTATGCATAATTAAAACCACTAGAAGCATCCAAGTGCCAAGTTTTCATAAAACAATTGACAAACTATGCCCATGGGTGTGATCATGCCCTCAAAGGAAGAAAAGTGATTCGATCCTTCTTGATAAAAATTTCTTTGTGTGACCAAGCTTTGGAAAATGCCACTGTGTCCAAGAGGCAGGAGGAAAAAAAAATTCAGGTTTGAGGAAGTCTGTTTAAGGCCCAGGGCAGCCAAATCCGTGCCACGTGGTACGGAGGCATGTGGGAATATGCTGGAGAACAGTTTTCCAGATGTAATCACCACCCGGCCCTGCCCTTCTTGACACAGCTAGAAGTTTTTGGGAAGTCAATATGTCTGGTCCCAACCTCACCCAGCTGTGGGCTTCTGAGCCCCTATGGGGGCCATCTGCCTCTCATCCCCAGACTGAGCTGTCATCTGAGGAGTCACAACAGTTGCCCTGGCAGCATCCCAGGGGCCACTCTTAACTTGTTGTACATGTCTGCTCAGGCTGCTGTCTGTAACAGCACCACAGACTGGCCAGCTTAAACCACAGAAATGTGTCTCTGCATGGTTCTGGAAGCTGGACGTCCGAGATCATGGTGTCAGCAGGCTGGATTTCTTTTGAGGCTCATTTCCTTGGTTTGCAGATGGCCATTGTCCTGCTGTGTCTCTTCACATGGTCTCCCTCTGTCTGTGTCTGTCCTAATTTGATCTTTTTATAAGGAGATGAAACATCTTGTTAGGGCCCATCCATATGACCTTACTTTACCTTAAGGACCTCTTTATTTATTTTAATTACCTCTTGAAAGGCTCTGTCTCCCAAAGCAATCAGATTCTGAGTTTCTGCAGGTTCCACCTTCAGCATATGAATTTGGGAGTAGGGCATGATTCAGCCCATAATACCCATCAAGGACACTTTCTGCCTAATTGCCAAAGGGAGTCTTCTAAAACACAAATCTGATAGTGTTGCTTCCCACTCAAAGTACTTCATGTCTCCCTGCCATCCTCAGGACACTTTTCAAACTTCTTGTCTGGCACAAGCCCTCCCCACCCCGCCACAGCGTGGTCTGGCAACTGCCTACCATCCCAATCTCATCTCTCTCCTCTCTCCCCTTGTTCTCTCTGTCCACCCCTGCCTCCTTGTTGTTTCCCTACTGCCCCAGGGCCTTTGCACAGCAGGTCCTTCTGTCTAATGTGTGTGTGTGGCAAAGTCATTCATTGGAGAATTTATTTCTAATTCTCACTCCTGCCAGTGAGTCAGAAAAGTTACTTGTCTTTATCAGTTCCTCCTCTCTCCCCCAAATCCCTATAATTGCTAGTATGTATTCTGATACTCCCAGGAGCGTTTGCGATACAGAGCCTCAAACAGAACTTTCCAGACCTCTAGAAGGGCCCTCACCTATACCAGATTTCAGCTAGACTTCATAAGTCTATGTGGGGAGGCTGGGATGGAGGCTGAGATCTGACTAGGGAAGAAGGGGCAGGGAAGGAAATGGAGGGGTTCACAGGGTGGTCATTTTTGCAGGGAGGGAAGATCCATAGTGTCCCTGCAGTTGCAGAATGCCTAGGGAAATAGCCCTGAGTCCATGAGTAAATTCATGAGGGTTTCCACATCCAGGCATGTGGCTGGTGGTGAAAGAAGACTTCAGAACCAATAGAGACTGATGGAGCAGAGAAGCAGACCAAACACCTACCTTGGAGAGCAGAGGGAGAAATGGCCACAGTATTGGCCACAGAAATGGCTGCAAAAAAATTCTTGTTTGAATCTAAAAAGGGTAGCCTGAAAAAACAGCTCAAAAAAACCATAGCTGAGACTGAAGTGTTCGCCAATCCTGGTGAGTGTGGACAGAGGGACATCCTTAAGTGACTGAGACAAAATAATAGGATTTTTCGTATGTCTTTATGTTGTGGAGTATACTGGTACCCACCTGTAATAGCCAGTGTCATGTGTCAACTTGGCTGGATGACAGTGACCAGGCATTTGGCCAAACATTGTTCTGGATATTTCTGTGAAGGTATATTTTGGATAAGATCAACATTTAAATGGGTAGACTTTGAGTAAATCAGATTGCCCTCCATAATGGGAGTGGGCCTCATCCAATCAGTTGAAGACTTTAATAGCATTAGAGACTGACCTCCCCTGAGCAAGAAGAAATTTTACCAGCAGGAGGCCTTTGGACTCAAACTGCAATTCTTCCCTGGGTATCCAGCCTGCTGGCTTACTCTGCAGATTTTGGATTTACCACACTGCAGATTTTGGATTTACCACATTACCACAATTGTATGAGCTGATTCCTTAAAATAAGTTTCTTTGTACATATAAGCATGTTCTGTTGCTTTTGCTTCTCTGGAGCATTCTGACTAATACACCACCATAAACTTTTTAGCTCCCCCCAGGGAAGACTGCTCACATTCTGGTTAATTATGTTCATTCTTCCTGTCTCTGCTTAGACTGCACTTCCTACAGGAAGTCTTCTCTGGCCACCACCAGCCTCACTCTCACGCTGCTTTAGGTGCCTCCTTCATGTTCCCATAGCAATATGTACATTCCCCATTGTAGAGCTTTCATTTTCCCATGGCAGAGATTTCCAAACTGAGGAGTATTTTCTGTGTTCCTAGTAGATTATGAGCAGAAATGAAATCCATTTTACTAACAGAGCCTGATACATAGTTGCTGAATGATGAACGAATGAGAAGAGTAAGTAAATGTGTGAATGCTTGTATGAATTTCTGTCACTGCTATTAACAAATTACCACAAACTCAGTCGCTAAAAACAACATAAATTGATTATCTTACAGTTCTGGTGGTTAGGAGTCTTAACACCGGTCTCCCTGGGCTAAAATCAAAGTGTTGGCAGGGCTGCATTACTTTTTGTAGAATCCATTGCTTCACCTTTTCCGGCTTTTTAGAAGCTGCCACATTCCTTGGCCTAAGGTCCCCTTTCTCCATCTTCAAAGCCAATAACATTGCATCTCTGACCTGATTCTCTGATTTTTAAGGACTCGCATAATTATATATTCTAGGAGAATCTCTTTGACTCAGAATCCTTAATCAATCACATCTGCTGAAGTTCTTTTTGCCAGGCAGTGTAACTTACTTACAGGGTCCAGAGATTAGGATGTGGACATTTGGTGAGTGTTCTTCCTACCCCAGTCCTTCCCTGTTAATTTAACAGACTGCTCAGATTTCCCCAGGGTCTCCATCTCCACTAAGAGCATTGGGACACAGTTCAATGTACCCATCTAACAAATGAGAAAAGGGAGAAAGGGGCATTTATTGAGTGCCTACTCTGTGCCAGGTGCTGTGCTAAGAGCCTCTCACGGCTTGTCTTCAAACAACTCAAGAGGAATGTATTATTGTTATATATATGACACTACTGAAGGACTCTTCAACTGCAAAGGACAGAAAACCCAACCCAAACTGGCTTTAGTAAAAAACAGTGATTGAAAACCCTGAGGCGATGTTCAGGTCCTGCTGGATCCTGATGTTCAAAGGATGTTATCAGACACATTCTATTCCATCTCGTGGCTTTGTGTTGTCTCCTTTCTCAGTCAAATTCTCCTTTCATGGAAGCAAAATGGCCATGAGCAGCCCTGAGTACAAACCCTCCTTGGAGAGCCCTGAAACACCTGTGGAAAGAGCTGTTTCTCAAAACATCCAACAGAAGTCCTGGAAATGAGGTCCACTGAACCTTCAGGGGTCCAGCATCCATCTCTGCACAATAAAGGGGGGCCTGACGATGGAGTACACTTGTAGGCCAGGGCTGAAATGCATGCCCAGTTTGAAGACCAGCCTTTTCTGAACATAGGGCCTGGGTGTGCAGGGGCTACTCTCCAGGAGAAGCAGTGCTGCTACCAGAAGTGACAATTCCTGTGTATCAAGGAGGAAAACCCCCACTATCAGGAAAAAATGCTGATTATCATCATATCTGTTTTATAGGAGTAGCAACTGAGGCACAAAGTGGTTTGGTAAAATGCTGTAGATCACAGAGCTGGTTCAGTGGTCCTGCCAGGACTCAAGCCGTGATTCTCTCCCCCTGTAGGGGGCAGTCTTAGAATTCTGGGCAGGGTCCCTGCACACTTGGATCTCTCTCTCACTTGGTCTGAACTTCGAGACTCTGTCAAAAGACACACGTGACTTGTTAGCTACCTCCCTGGACCTTGAGATCAGGCTGGAATCCTGCTGCCTGTCCCTGATATGTATGACCTGTGAGTGTCTCATCTCCTGCAGAAGCACCTCTAGTAAAGGGAGGAAATAGGCACTGACCATCAGCCCCTTTGAAGTCATCTGTGATGGCAGATTCTACGTGGGCCTTCATCCTGTCTTACTGGGATGCCAAACAATGGACACAGCTTATTGGCAAAGGCTCTACCTCAGAGAAAACTGTCTTTCCAAGGAAAGGGAGGCCGGATGGAGTGGACAATGAGGGTGCTCATAAAAGAGATGAGTCTTCTGGAAGGTGTAAGAGCGAGCTAAGAAAAAATAACCGAACCTTTGTGGGCAGTTCCTGGAACTGAGGCCAGAAACGGAAAGGACAAGAGTCCCTTCCCAGAGGGTGAAGAGTTTCAGTAGGGTAAACAAGCAGGATGAGCAGGACCCCCTAGCGCAGGTGCTGAACCTAGGAAAGCTGCCCCCGCCCAGGGATGACAGGACCAAAAATACATTGTTCCAGAAGAGGAAAGGGGCAAAGAGAAAACATTTACCAAGTGTTTACTGTGTGCTAAGCACATCACATCATGAGGCTTCCTCTCCCCTCTCATTGTTCTGAGCAGGCACATTAATTTATCCCTTAAAATTTTTTTTTTCCTTACAAAGAGGGAAGCTGAGGCTCAGAAAGATAAGGCAACTCACTCAAGAGCACACAGACAAGAAATGGCATAGAGGGATTCAAAACCAGTTCTATCTGCTTCCAAAGTCAATGCTTTTCCCTCCACAATGTACATACAGTAGGTTATTAGAGAATATGTGGACCTCCCAAGAACATTTTAAACTCACTGTTTCTAGAAAGCCCCCATCAAAAGCAGAGTCCTGGGTTGAATGGACCAGATGATGCTCAGTGGTCAATGCTCAACTTCTTAGAAGCAAATGATAGAGAAATGTCAGAGTTGGGGAGAGCGTGGGGACAGGTGAGTGGAGGCTCCCCTGTCTCCAATAGGTGTGCATAAAGATCATCCAAGTGCATGGCAGGAAGACAGAATGATGTGGCAAGCTGGTAAGACCAGATGATTGTCAGCCACCATCCCAGGTTCTTAAAGTTAAAGGGTTCCCCATCACTGCCCCAGCCACTGTCTTCAGGAACCCCAAACTTCCCAGGAACTAAAGAGGTTCTCCAGGACCCAGCTGCCCTGCCAGCTTCTTTCTGCCTATTGCTCTTGCTTAGATGCATAGACTTTCGACTCTCACTCTGCCATGGTCCCCAAAAGTGTTGGATTTGCAGTAGGCGGGGCACGCACATTTGCAGTACTAAGTGCCACTTCTCTTGCACCTAAGAAGTAGTTATTATTTCTTCACTGCCTGTTGTGTGAACTTACAGAAGCCCTGGGCAGTGGGTATTTTACCCCTTTAATAGGTGCTGTTGGGGCCCCAATCAGGTCTCCATAACCAGGCCATCATACACACCCACCAGCTGTGTAATTGTTGGCTGTCAAGAGCTCAAAGCTGCACCCCTTCTCTGGAAAATTGCCCTAGGTTGACAGGAATCTCACTAGTTGATTACATCCCTCCAAGAACATCTCACAGTCAGTGCTGAAAAGTGGGTACAAAAGACTGGCTCCCCATCTCATCTAGGGCTGTGAATAGCTTTGTAGTGTGATTGTCCCACAGCCTCCAGTGGATCAGGCTGCGGCTGGACCTTCCTTACCTGGGGTGACATTCCCCCTTGGCTCCTCCCTCTTCCCTATCCTGTTTCCCTTACCCTTTATAGGTTTTTCTTAAGAGCACTCCTTCAATAAATCACATGCACCCAAAGCCCTAAAACACCCCTGCCACATTTTACGGAACAGGAAACTAAGGCTTACCTATGATGTCCCCAGAGTTCAAGCCCTTTCTGCTCCTTTCATCCTGTCTGGACAGAATGGGCAGCATATAGGTCAGGAGCAGAAACCCCAAGTCCCCACAGGGATGGGCAGATTTCCTCCCTCAGCAGCAGCAAGGCTCCTGTTGCCTCCCCCACACTGAGTCATCACCCATGCAGAGCAGTGATAAATCAGAGCAGGAATGGGCGGGTGGCTGGCACTCAAAATGAGATTTCTCAGAAGCCTCAGTCCTGCTCAGTTCAGGAAAGCAGGGGTTTGGGATGGAGATGGGGTGGGGGAGGGGGTGGCTCCTCTTCACTCTTAGTTCACCCAGGGCTGGAGACTGGAGGCCCAGGGGCTCCTCTGCCTCCTGTTGAGCCTCTCCCCAGGGACCAACTCTCCAAGGTGTTTCAGGAAGGATGGGGCAGATGGCAAAGCCCAGGTCCTAGGAGCTAAGCTGACTCAGCCACCAAAGCTATATAGCAGGGTAACAGGAGGCAAAACAAGGTCCCTGGAACACACCAAAGGCTAAGCCACACCCCTACTTAGACACCTCCCAGGGCCCTAGGGCGTAGAACATCAGAGGCAAACTGTGGAACTTTGAATTCTGGGTCTTTCAATTTGACTCCAGACACTTCTCTAGTCACCACTTCTGCCTCCCACCTTTTTCATTTCTTTTAGTTGAAGAAAAATTTATATACACTCAAATGCACAGATCTTGGATGTACCAATAAACAGAGTTGAGAAAATGTACATACCCACGTAATTAACACGATTCTCAGCATACGAAACATTTCCATCACCAGAAAGTTTTTTCATGTTCCTTTCCAGTTAACCCCCATAGGCAATCACTCTTCCGATTTCTATCACCATGAATTAGATGTACCTTTTCTTGACAATCATATAAGTGGTATCACACGGTCTGTACTTTTGGGGGGTCTGGATTCTTTCATTCAACATCATGTCCATGAAATTTATCCATATTGGGCAGTCGTGCATTCCTTTCCATTACTAAGTGGTATCCCATTATGAATACACCACAATTTGTTTATCCATTCTCCTGTTGATAGCCATTTGTGTTATTTCTCCTTTTTGACTTACAAATAGACTGCTATGAATATTCTTGAACAAGTCTTTCTGAGGGCGTTTGTTTTCATTTCTTAAGGATTAATAACTAGGAGTGGGATGGGTGGGTTGTGGGGTAGGTATTGTTTAACTTTATAAGAAACTAAACAAACTGTTCTCCAAAGTGGGTGTACCGTTTTACACTCCCACTGGCAATGTTTGACATCTTGAACTGCTTTGTCCTCATAAACATTTGGCATTTCAGTGCTCTTAATTTTAGAAGTGGCATTTCCCTGATGACTTATGAAGTTCATCACTTTTTCACATGCTCATTGGCCATTAGGATAAATTATTCTGTGAAGCATCTGTTCAAGTCTTTTGCCTATTTTCAAAAAAGCTTTTTTTCATTATTTATTTTTGTTAATAATTTGTATTTATAAGTTGAAAAGAAATACTCTACAGCTCATCCTGTCTTAGGAACAATTAGAAATTGATTTATTTGTGTTGAGATACACATAACATGTTAGGGGATGTCCAGTTATTAGAAGATGGAACCTGACTGGGGAAACTCTGACAGAGAGGATGGATGTCATGCTATATCCTTGGTTAGTATTATTACATCTTAAATCTCCATGGAGAACACTGGATTTCATATTGTGCATGTACTTTTTTCTAGCTCATTGATTGAATATTCTACTACTATGTAATCAAATTTATAAAAGTTGAATCAGTCATCTTCTATTGAGATAACCGTTGGCTTCTCATCCAGCATCGATTTCCCTCTTCCTTCCTAATTCTTTCTCTGTCCAGTTCTCATTCTTCCCCCACTGAGCCATTTGCTGCAGGGAAGGTTGATAGCACCCCAGATCCAGGCTGGTCCTCAGTGGCTTCAAAGTAATACTGTTCCTGATTGTAGCAACTGGCTTAGGATGGACACACAATCTACTTCTGGCCATAAGATGTGAGGGCATATATCTTGGGGGCTTTGGAGGAAATTTTCCTCTTTCTGAAGAGAAAATCTTAAGAAGATGAGCTCTCTTTTTTGCCTCAGGACTTTGTTTTGTCAGATGTGATGCCTGGAGTCACTTGAAATTGCTTGCTACAAGTTTGGAAAAAAATCTCGCACTGAGCACTACAAGACCAGAGAGATGTACCAAAATCTGAGTCCTTGACACCAACATTCAGCTACTGAATCAGTCTATCTGGAGGGTTCCTTCTCCCTTTGGACTGCAAGCTTCCTGAGTCAGTAACCTTTCTTACTGGTTAAACTAGTGGAGGTTGTATTTGTGTTACCTGCAGATGCTAAGTGTATACTCTTTTGATTATTTTATTAAACTATGTAACAAAGAACAAATATACAGTTCAATGATTTTAGTGTATTCATAAGGTTGTGCAACCACCTCCACTATTTAATTCCAGAACATCTCATCACCCCAAAGGGAACCCTGTACCAGTTAGCAGTCACTCCCCATTCCCCTCCCCCAGCAGCATCTGGCAACCATTAATCTACTTACTGTCTGACCCTATGAATTTGCCCATTCTGGAAATTACATGTATATATGGAATCATACAGTACGTTCCCTCGTTTGTTTGGCTTCTTTCACTTGGCACAATGTTTTCAAGATTCATCCATGTTTATATCTTCATTCCTTTTCATGGCTGAATAACATTCCTTGGTGTGGATAGACCGTATTTGTTTATCCATTCATCAGTTGGTGGACATTTGGGTTGTTTCTACCCTTTGGATCTTATGAATAATTGTGCTGTGAACATTTGTGCACAATTTTTGTGTGAACATATGTTTCCAGTTCTCTTGGAAATATACCTAGGAATGATATTGTTGGGTCATATGATAACTCCATGTTTAACTTGGAGGAACTGCCAACCTGTTTTCTACAGCAGTTTGCATACTCTTACATTCCCACTAGCAAGGGTCCAGGGGCTACATATCCTTGCTAACTAACACTTGTTATTGGTGTTTTTTTTTTTAAATTATTCTAGTCATCATAGTAGGTGTGAAGTGATACCTCATTGTGATTTTGATTTGCTTTTTTTTTTTTTTACTGTGTTGTTTTAGTCACCATAAAATGCATCATTAGTTTTTGATGCAATGTTCCAAAATTCATTGTTTATGTAAAACACCCAGTGCTTCATGCAATATGTGCCCTCCTTAATGCACACCACCAGGCTCACCCATCCCCCCACTCCCCCTTCTCTAAAACCCTCAGTTTATTTCTCAGAGTCCACAGTCTCTCATGGTTCACCTCCCCCTCCAATCTCCCCTAATTCACTTTTCCTTTCCTTCTCCTAATGTCCTCCATGTTATTCCTTATGTTCCACAAGTAAGTGAAGCCATATGATAATGGTTTGACTTAATCTTCTTGACTTACTTCACTCAGCATAATCTCCTACAGTCCCATCCACGTTGATGCAAAGTTGGGTATTCATCCTTTCTGATGGCTGAGTAATATTCCATTGTGTGTATGGACCACATCTTCTTTATCCATTCATCTGTTGAAGGGCATTTCAGCTCTTTTCACAATTTGGCTATTGTGGACAGTGCTGCTGTGAACATTGGGGTCCATATGGGCTCTTCTTTTCACTACATCTGTATATTTGGGGTTTGCATTTCCAAATGAGTAATGATATTAAGCTTCATGTGTTTATTTGGCACTTGTGCATCTTATTTGGAGAACTATCTATTCAGATCCTTTGTCTGTTTTTAAATTAGGTTATTTGTCATTTTTTTGGTTAAGATTTATTTATTTATTTGAGAGAGATAGAGAACATGTGCACACAATGAGAGAGGGAGAAAGAGAATCTCAAGCAGGTTCCCTGCCAAGCATGGAGCTGGACGTAGGACTGGATCGGAGGACCCTGAGACCATGGCCTGAGCCAAAATCAAGAGTCAGACACTCAACTGACTGAGCCACGCAGGTGCCCTTGGGTTGTCTTTTTATTGTTGAGTTTTAAGTGTTCTGTATGTGTTCTGAATATTAGACCTTTATCAGAGATATAATTTGTAAATATTTTCTCCTATTCTGTGGATTGTCTTTTTCACTTCCTTGATGGTGTTGTTTAAAGCACAAAAGTGTTTAATTTTGATGAAGTCCACTTGATCTATTTTTTAAATTTTGTTGCTTGTGTTTTTCATGTCATAGCTAAGAAACCATTGTCTAATCCAACAAAAATAACACCCATGTTTCCTCCAAAGGTTTTGTAGCTTTGGCTCTTTATACACTGGAGTCTCTGATTCAACTTGTATGTGGATATCCTGTTTTACTACTACATTTTGTTGAAAAGACAATTCTTTACCTGTCTTGGCACTCTGTCAGAAATCAGTCATAAATGCAGGGGCTTATTTCTCAACTCGCAATTCCATTCCAGATGGACATATCTATCCTCATGCCAGTAGCACAGTCTTGATTACTGTAAGTATGAAGTAAGTTTTAAAATTGGGAAGTATGATTTCTCCCCCTTTGTAGTTATTTTTGAAGATTGTTTTAGCTATTCTGGCTCTCTTGTATTCCCACATGAATTTTAGGATCAGCTTATAAAAGAAAAAGGATAACTCTAATTTTAATAGAGAATGCATTATGTCTGTAGCTAAGTGTGGGTACTATTGCTGTCTTAACAATACTGTCTTACCCATGAACACAAATGCCTTTCCATTTATTTAGGTGTCTTTTAGTTGCTTTCAAAGTACTTCATAGTTTTCCATGTAAAAGTCTCTCACCTCTTTTTTGAAATTTATTCCTAAGCATTTTAATCTTTTGATTGTAAATGGAATTGTTTTTTTTATTTCATTTTTGGGTTATTGTTGCTAGTACATAGAAATATAGTTGATTTTTGTACGTTTGTCTTGCATTCTGCAACCTTCCTGCACTCAGTTATTGGCTCTAATAGTTGTTCCTTTCTTCCTTCTTCCTTTGTGATTTCTTTTTCCTCCTTTTCTTCTTTTCCTTCTTCTCTACCTTCTTCTTTCTGGTGTTCTTCCTTTAGGATTTTCCATGTTCATGACTATGTTTTCTGAAAATTGACAGTTTATTTCTTTCCTATGTGGAGACTTTTCTTTTTCTTGCCTAATTTTCCTGGCTAGAACCTATAGTACAATAGTGAATGGAAAAGACGAGAGTACATACACTTGTCTCATTCATGATCTTGGAGGAAAAACTTTCAGTATTTCACTAATATGTAAGCTACTAGATGTTGCTTCTTCATAGGTGTCCTTTTTCAGGCTGAGAATGTTCGTTTTTATTCCTCATGGGTTGAGAAATTTTTTTCATCATGAGAACGTTTGGGTTTTGTCAAATGCTTTTTCTGCAACTATTGAGATGACCATGTGATTTTTATTTATTGTTCTGTTGATATGATTAAATGATTTTTAGATGTTGAACTGTCCTTGCCTTTCTGGGATAAATCCACCTTTGTCATAGTGTATAATCCTTATATGTTGCTGGATTTGATTTACTTGTATTTTGTTGAGGATTTTGCATATTTATTCACAAAGATGCAATGGTTGGTCTGTGGTTTTCTTATGTTTTTTTTTTCTGGCTTCTGGTATCAAAGTTAACACTGGCAATTTTTTATTCTGTAAGGTTGGTAGTAATGCCCCCTCTTTCATTCCTGATCTTAGTAATTTGAATCTTCTCTCTTCTGCTTCTGGTCATCTAACCAAAGGTTTGTCAATTTGGTTTATCTTTTCAAAGAGATAACTTTTGGTTGTATTAATTTTCTCTATTTTTTCTGTACTCTTTTCATTCATTTCCACCATGATCTTTATTATTTTTTTCCTTTTGCTTGGTTTTAGTTCAGTTTGCTCCTCTTGTAGTTTCTTAAGGTTGCTAAATAAATTTGGGTTATTGATTCGACATGTTTCTCCTTTTTTATAGGTATTTACAGCTGTGGTGATTTTCTAATCTCATTCCAGTGTGAGCAGAGAACACACTTTATATGATTTCAGTCTTTTAAAATGTATCAAGCTTTTGAATTTTATTGAGACTTATGGCCCTGTTTATGTTCCATCTTAGTGAACATTTCATGTACCTTAAAAAAAAGGTATTCTGCAATTATTTGGGGTAGTGCTCTTAAAATGTCAACTAGATCAAGGTGATTGATAGTGTTCGAAGTTTCTATATCCTTACTGATTTTTGTTTATTTTTTCTTCAATTACTGAGAGTTTTTAACCTTGCCAAACATGATGATAGATTTGTTTATTCTTCCCTTAAACTATGGGGTTTTGCTTTATTTATTATGAAATTCTATCCAAATTCTTTTGGATTGAAGTCTGTTCTGTAACTAATTAGCTGGGTCACTTTGGCCAGCAAAATTACATTGAATTGAATTGGCTTTCTTGTCCTTATGAAAAGTCTCTCCTTATCCCTGATTGCTCTCCTTATCTTAAAGTTAGTTTTGTCTGGTATTTACATAATATCACTAGCTTTCTTTAGCTTGCCATTAGGGCTGTATGTTTTTTTTCTGTCTTTTATACTAGGACACAGCCCCAAAGCTTGATCTTTACTCTTAAGGTGTGACCTTTCTGAGCTGTCAGCTGAATGTCCAAGATACTCAGTGATGACTGTCAACTCAGATTGGGATGGAACTCCATCATGTGAGCAACCAGTGTCTGCATTCTCTGCTGGGCCTCTCAGAGTCTCCCTGTACATGTGCATTCCAGCCCTTGGCCAAGGACCTATCAGAAACCCCCACATGGACTTTTCCCACTGCCATCCTCCCCTGTATAAATCCCCACCCACCCGGCACTCTGTTCTGCAAGTGTCAGCTACTTCAGCAGATTCAAACTGCTGTCTGCCACCATCATACATTATGATCTGGAAAGTGCCTCTAGGCTAAACATCAGGGTGAACATGAGGGTTCACTCATGTGTTTGCCTTCTTTCCACCTGGCTCTTGACTTTTTTAATCAGTGAAAGTGGAATTCCCATCCCTACTTCCTTTAATTTCATAAAATGCACACAGTAAAAAAATAAAAGGATATAGGAGCCTTTTGCCTCATTTGTAAAATGGGAACAGCGATACTAACCACAATGGTTGTGTGCACTGGGGTTCCACTAAGGCACCTGATGCAGAATGAATACTGAGTATATATGACCGCACTAGGCAAATATTTATCTAACACTCCCCATGGGCCTGGCATCACAGACAACCCTTTATCAACAGATATCCTCTAATCCTCATGATACACCCCACCAGGAAGGTGCCATTATCACCTACATTTTACAGGTGAAGAAATTAAGGCTAGAGAGGTAATGTAATTTTGCCGCCCAAAGTGACCCAGCTAATTAGTTACAGGGCCCAGAATCTGTGCTCTTAACCATGTTCTCCCCCTTTCCACAGCCTTTCTCAGGGGTGCCCTCCCTTCTCCTGCCCCTCAAAGAGCAGGAGGTAGCATTACCTAGAGGTCAGGTACCTGGGTATTGACGGTAAATGACTTTTCAGCTCTCATTTATGGACTGTATAGCATTGAGCAAGTTATTTGCCCATTCTGAGCCTCAGTTTCTATACTGATTTCCCAGGGCCTTTGTAATGAATTACCACAATCCAGTGGCATAAAGTAACACACAATCATTATCTCAGTCTGTAGCTCAGAAGTGTAAGGGGTTCAGCTGGGTATGTACTTGGAGTCTCACAAGGCTGCAGTAGAGATTGTAGGCCAGCCCAGGCCCTTAGCTGGAGGCTAAGTGGGGGAACCAGCTTTGGAGTGGAGTCGGGTTGTAGGCAGGGTCCAGATCCTGTGGCTGTAGACTGAGGTCCCTGTTCCCTTGCTAGCTGTCAGCTGGGAGCCAGCCTCTGTCCTAAGGGCTGCCAGCACTCCTTCTCAGGTGAGTCTAGTCTGTCCCATGCTTTGGATCTCTCCAGCTTCTCTTTCTGCTGCCTCACTCTCACTCCAGCTTGGAAAAGTTCTCTGCTTTTGTTAGCTCATGTAATTAGATTGGGTCTCCCAGATAATCTCCCTATTTTAAGATCTGTAAGTTCAATCACACCTGCGAAGTCCTTTTGCTAGGTAATGCAGCATATCCACAGATTCCTGGGATTAGGCCACTGACATTTTGGGGGGGTTGTTCTGCCTTCCACGGTTCTTTTATTCCTTCATTCAACACACATTTGTGAGCTATGGAGCAGATATTTGGGTGCTGTTGGTGCGTGTCCAGCCCAGCTCCCCACTGCCGGCACCTGTAGCCCCTGGCTACAAGCTTTCCTGAGATGCCAGAGTGATCTTGCAGAGCCTATACAGTAGGACAGAAGTGCTGGGGAACTCACACCTACCCAGGGGCAGCCTTCAACCTATGGCTGGTGGCATTAGTGGATAAACCCCCAACTCCATCCACCTTGAGATGGGGTAACTTGGAGCCGTGTGTCTACACTGGCACCCAGCAACCTTCTTCTCCAGCTGCCCATACTGGTCACTTACCAGAGCACACTTTCCCTGCTGCCTCCTTCTTCTCCCTCATTTCTTCCTCCCTGCCTCAGATCTCACCACACAAACAATTTCTGCTGGTACGCTTGTCTCAGGGTGTCCATCTGCGGTGACCAAGACCAGCACTTGCAACAGACAGACACTATTCCAGGCCACATGATTAGCTCTGTTTACAGATGGGGAAACTGAAGCACAAAGGGACTGGTTTGCCCACATGGTTAGCAACTGGCAGGCTGGGTTCAAACCTAGGCAGCCCAGTCACAGGGTTCCCACTCTTATTAAACCATACTGGCTTTTCCCTGAGCCATTAATCAAAAGCTATGTTCCCATGTCAATAACATCACTGTGAGGATTAAATGAGATAGTGCTTGTGAAGGCTTCATTATTATAGTGGCATGCAGTGAGCACTCAAAAATTGCCCACCTGAAACAACAACACCCCTGCTAATAGTAATAATGCTTCAGACCCAACTCTGAGGCCAAAACCTGAGCCAGTGGCTGGCCAGTTTAAGGGGAACCCGTCACTCTACAGGCAGATCCATTATCCAACAGGGACTAAATAACCCAGCTAAGTGCAGAGGAAGGTGGTAGGTGTTGTTATAGCAACTGAAGAGCCTTTCTGTGTCCTCACAGCCAAGTGGGAGGTGGAGCAGGGGAGGAAGAAGCTCCTCAAAAGAAGCCGGCAGGAAGTGAAGGGGGGGCACACTCAGGGAAGCCCCACCTCCCTTCCCCATTCTGGCCCGACAGCCTTGACTCTATGCCCTAAGGCTGGCAGGGGGCAAGGCAGGCTGCTTCCCTCCTGGGGCAAAGGGCACCGAGGTGCTCAGAGGCCAGGCAGGGGGGAAGGCATGGGAGTCATAGCGCTTGGGCCCTCAGTGCTGAGTAACCACAGGCAGTAAGCTTTGTGGACACAGGAAGGCAGGTCTTCACTGTGCCTGGAGTGAGTGCTTTGGAAGCACTATTTTAAGAATAGAATCTGGCAGCTCCAAAAAGGGACTGCTCTGGCCCCTGTGGCCCTGGACGGAGGAGCTTGCTAATGGCTAGTGGTGCAGCCACATCCTAGCTAAGAAGCCGAGTCACCTCTCTTCCTCTCTCCCTCCCCCGCCTGGTGTGGTACTGACGCTTTTCTTGGGATTGTTGTCCTCCATGAATTGTGTGACCTCCCTCCCATCTGTCCTTCCATCCATCCATCTGTCCACCCACGCATATTGAACTCTGCCGAATGCCAAGGAGTGAGCGAGGCATGTGGGATTCAGCTGGAAACAAGAGAATCTTGGCCTTCTCGAGACTTGTGACTTATGGGAGAGGCAGACAGACAGGCAGATGATGACCATACAGAAAGGAAGGCCCAAATGTAGGTGGTAGACCAGGAGTTTCCAACTGATGGCGCATGGGAGGAATTCATCCCATTGATACATTTTTAGAGTATTTTATTTTTTTATTTAATTTTATTTTTTAAGTGTTCCAAGTTTCATTGTATATGCACCACACCCAGTGCTCCATGCAGTATGTGCCGTCCTTAATATCCACCACCAGGCTCACCTAACCCCCCACCCTCTCCCCTCCAAAACCCTAAGTTTGTTTCTCAGAGCCTACAGTCTCTCATGGTTCATCTCCTCCTCTGATTTCCCCCAATTCACTTTTCCTTTCCTTCTCCTAATGTCCTCCATGTTATTTCTTATCCTCCACAAGTAAGTGAAACCATATGATAATTAATTCTCTCTGCTTGACTTACTTCACTCAGCATAATCTCCTCCAGTCCCATTCATGTTGATACAAAAGTTGGGTATTCATCCTTTCTGAAGGAGGCATAATACTTCATTGCATATATGGACCATATCTTCTTTATCCATTCGTCTGTTGAAGGGCATCTTGGCTCTTTCCACAGTGTATTTTAAAAATAAGAACATTTAACATAAAAGTCTTATTTTTAAGTTCTCATGAGAAATAAGGAGGTCTGGTGACCCTGAGCCTCATGGTGACAATCGTGAGAACCTAGTAGCAGAACCCTTCAAGTTCTCTCCAGTTCCCCCTGCTCCATATTGTCCTACATCTGGCCCAGCTCCTCCAGGGACTTTGGTCAGCATGCCAGGAGTAGGGTCAGGACAACTCAATACAGAAAAAAAAAAAAAAAAAACCCTCAGCCTCAAAGGTCTATCCTCTGAATAGCTAACAAGGGTGAGCTCCAGTGAAAATCACAGCCCTTTCTCTGGTGACATCAGAGAAGTGTAAGCTGGGGAGGGGTGGCAGAGAAGGATTCAGGGAGTACATTCCTAAGCCCAAGCTCCAGGACCCTTTGGCTGATACCACTGGGTATGCGATCCTCAGGAACATCAGTAACTCAGCTTAGCCTCAGCATGGGTGTCCTGGCTGCTTTGCCTGATTCAGGGCGTTCTCCAAGCTCACTTCACCCCTCGGATGGTTCTGGGCTCTCACTTGGGGCATGTCTTATCAGAATCTGGATTAAGTACTTAACTATGCCATGTGTTGCTGGAGGTCTGTGCTTAGGGTTCTTAGGATGCAAACAGTAGAAAGGGACTCAGACTAATGGAAACAAAGGAAACTTAGTGGATTCATACCAGGGGCTTAGAACTGAGTGAAGGCTGAAGAACTTGACTGGGGTGGAGGCAGGAACCAATGTCAGAGGGCTAGGATGCTAGGACCTCTGCAGTGAGACTATAACAAGGGCAGTCTGATCAGGGGGCCACCACCTGATGAGTCAAATTCAACTACCTTCATGTTTTTGTCCTTTTGTCAGAGTTTTCTATTGCAAAGACAGATGATCAGTGAGCTTGTTGGTGGGTCATGGGCCAAACTTTCAGGCAGGAGGAGGGTCCCTGCTTTTACTCCTGTAAGCTATATCAAAGGGTGGATGTAAATCCTCAAAAGAAAATTGTCAGGAATTGGAGTCAGACTCCCTTGAATATGCCTTGTTTTGTAGACTTGACTTGGAAAATATCCAAATATTTTACATGATTATAAAATGAAAGTGTAAAAAAAAAATCACCAAAAGTAAAAAACTAAATAAAACAAGACTTAAAAAAAAGAAAGCAAAAAAAAAAAAAAAAAGAAAAAGAAAAAAGAAAGAAAGCAAGCAAGCATTGCTGATGTAATCACACAGAGAAGAATTATGATGAAGGACAGAATGATTTGACTGTATACCCCGGTGGGATATAACTGAAGAGCTCTAAGGACAGAAATAACTGCAAAAAGGATGAACATACTAAGTACCTACCATGTGTCATCTCTGTGTGAGATGCTGGGAGACACTGATGAATAAGGCAGACATCCCTGCCCTCAAACAGTCTTGTTTGGTGGCCTCTGCTACCTATATCCCTTTGCAATATGATGCCAACTTCCTTAGAACATTTTTTTTTCTACAATGCAAAGTGTCAGACTTCTATAAAGTAGGCAGAATAGTTAAGAAGACCCAAGTGTCTTTCACCCAGCACCCCCATTATCAATCCTGTTTCTTTTCACCCCACCCCCATTATTCTCTCCCTTCCCAGATTATTCTGAAGCAAATTCCAGACTTCATATTATTTCAAAGTACCTCCATAAATATTTCAGTATGTCTCTCTAAAAGATAATGACACTCTAAAAGAATAATAACCACAACACCATTATCACACCTAGAACAAATAACAACTCTTAACAGCCACCAAATATTCAGTGTTTAGATATCCAATTTTCTCATAAACACTATAAAATATTTTACAGATTGCTTCCGCCAGGATCCCAGAAGGTTCACATATGGTGATTGGTTGATATGTATGACTCTGAAGACTCTTAATTTATGGGTCCTCTCTCCATTAATTTTCCCCCTTTAAAATGTATTTCTTACAAAAAAAAAAAAAAAAAAAAGCTAGATTGCTTTTTCTGTAGAGTTTTCCAGAAAATCAGAGTTTGTTGACTTGGCTGACTGCATCAGGGTGGTGGTGTTCACAGGTCCTCTCTCTTCTGAATTTCCTGGAAACCGGTTGTTGAGCGGAGCTGTGGTGTTTGGGACAGTAGCCGCCAGGTGCGTGTGGCTACAGAGCCCTTGAATTGTGGCTCCTCTGAGCTGAGATGTGCTGTATGCACATGACACACACCAGATGTCAAAGACTGGGTATGAAAGAAGGATGAAAATGAGTTTCATCGATCATTTTTTGTATTGATTGTATATTGAGATGATAATGTGTCAGATACATTGGGTTAAGTCAGATCTACTAAAATTAATTTCACCTCTTTTTCAGCATGCTTTCTAGAAAATTTAAAATGGCATATGTGACCTAAGTGACTTGCATTTGTGTGTATTTCGCTGAATAGTTCTGTGCTAAGGATTTGGTCAGATTTAGGTCCAATTTTCTGGCAATTTCAGGGTGATGCCATGTTCTTCGTCAGGAAGCCTTAGTGTCTGCTGGCCGTTCTTTTTGTGATGCTTGTGGCCACTGATGTTCAAAGCATGGTCCATTAATCCTTTGGGGGTTGCAAAATTAGGGTAGGTGCATGCTATTATTTTATCTTTATTTATTAGCTGCCATTCTATAAAGAAAAACTTCTTATCATCTTAGGGAATGTAAGTCAGCCCCTTAGAGAGGTTTTCCCAGCTGCCCTTTGTAGGGCGTAGTACTCCCTTTCGTTGTACTGTTGGTCTCTTTCGTGGCCCTTTTCACCATTTGTCATTATCACCATATCTGCTCACTTGCCCATTGATGGCTGCTACTATAGCATAAGCCCCCAGAAGGGGAAGGACTAGCTCTGCTTTCCTCATCTATGAAATCCCAGTGTCCCACCCTGATGAGGTGCTAGGGAAGTACCTGTGGAACGAAGGGAGAGATTACAAACGGATAAAACCCCAAGCCATAACACAGGAAACCTGAGCTTGAATCCCAGCTCTTCTGCCTGCTGAGGTTCAGTCCAGCCTCTTCAGGCCTCAGTTCCCTCAAATGGGACAAGCAAGTGGTCAGTCCAGTTGCTGGAGCACAGTTCCAGCTCTGGGGGGCTCTCATTCTGCAAGACTGGCCTCCCTTCAGTTTATGCTTCTAAAGGCCTCTCTCCCACCAGGGCTGAGCTGGGGCCAGGTGGCAGATGATTAAAGCGACACCCCACAGCTCAGAAATCCAAAAGCTAATTAACTCCAGCTCAGCAGACTCAAAGGAAGTCAGTCTGGCCGCAGCACTGATGGTGGGTGGTGTTAATACCTAATGGTCTATTCTAATCGCTTTCTTTCCCCAAGTTCCTCCTGTTTCCCAAAGCACTTTCAATCAAGCAAAGAGCATCCACAGAGCGCTTGTGAGCCCTGTCCCCTGGAGAAAAGAGGCCAGGAAAAAGAAAGCCTCCCTACCAGGAGCTAACGAGGAAGCTGGCCAGATGAGATATAACATTCAGGGAGGAGTGAAATAGCTGAGCAGGGCAGGGTGAGGGTTTGTCTTCCCTAACTAGTATTTGTCCCTCACAGCGTGCAGGGTCATCTCTGTGAATGGGACTGGCTTACCTGGCCTTTGGGGAAACTGAGGCTCAATATCAGGACTGCCTTAGCCAAGGTTATGTAGCTAGTGAGTGGCAGGGCTGGGAAGCCAACCCAAACGGATTTATTATTCATTCACTAACAATAGTGATGGGACCCCTGCTGTGTGCTAGGCAGTATGCTACACATGGCATACTTAGGGCATACTGAGAGCACCCAGGCATCTTAGGGCAGGTGCTCAGGAAGGGGAGCTGCAGTCAGGGTGGTTATGTACATGTGGGGTGGGAACTGAGTGAGGACACGACATCCCAGGGAGGCTGGCTTCACCCGGGCCCTGCAAATGTGCATCACTGAGCTGGTCCCACCTTGAGGCAAGGGGCAGGATTTTGTATCTGTGTCAGTCCCTGGCTGAAGACACTCCCAGGTGTGGAAGGCCGGACCTCCCAAGCAAGAGGGCTTCCATCTGGCTGAGGGCAATTCTCAGGAGAACTGGGAAGGGCACCAAGAGCACACACAATAGTAGGTAATATAGAAGGTGAACATGCTTCCTGTTCTCAGGTCCTTGCAGTTGCAAGACAATGTATCAAGGAAAACCCTTAGAAAACTCACTGAGACCTCCTGACACCACCCTATAAGCATGCTTGCACTTACACTTCTTGAGGAAAGTAAAAGAGATTGAGTCATTAATAATTTCATGAGAACTTCTATGTGCTGAGCACTCCTCTAAGCACCTGAGATAGAATGGTGGAGGGGGAAAGTCAGAGCTTATATTCTGATGGGGGACAGAGCCATCCTACTGCACAACTCTAGGAGGAGCCATTGTCCTATCACATTGCAGTCTGTGTAAATAGTGACTTCTGGAACTGCACAGTGCGCGCCCTGCGCAACAGGACACAACGGTTTCAGTTGGGGGAGACAGATAATAAACAACATAGGTAAGTACAATATGTGCTACAGTAGATGGTGAGAAATGCTGAGGAACTTAAAACAGAGAATACAGAGGGGGTGTGGACAAGTGGGATGGTGCAATTTTATACTGGGTGCCAGGGAGTAAGCTCACCAAGATTACCACACCCAACAGCATCCCAGCAGGGAACAGCTGGCACACTGAAGTGGATCATTGGATGAGAGTTAGCAGAGAAAGTATTCATAATGATGTGGACAGGATGGAGAGAAACCACAGGGACAGTGACCCTGAGGCTGGCAAGGCAGGCCACATGACAGAAGACAGAGGCAGTGTAGAGAGGCCACCTGTCAGGGCCACAGCCCGCCTGCAGCAGTTACCTGGGAGTGCAGGGAATAAATAACTGACCTCACTCCTTCTTGAGGTGCCCTCCATAGACCAAACCCAGTGGAAGCCAGAAGGTGAAGGCTCTGTTGTTTAGTCCCTAGAGTAAATACCCAGGAGACAGAGCGGGGTGGAAATACTTGTTGAGTCGATCCAGGCATGCAAACAGAAGCTACACAATGACATTAAATCAGAGACCTGAAGGGAATAAGTTTGAGTGGATATGTGGAAAAGAGTATTCCAGGCAGAAGGAAGAGCATGATCAAAGGCCCTGTGGCGGGAGTGTGCCTGGGGCATCTATGCCACAGCAGACTGGCCTCTAGCTCTAGCAGAGTGAGGGGAGCAGATGAAATCAGCAGGTAATGGGAGGTTGCATGGGAGCGACTGTCTAGGCTTTTGAATGAGATGAGAAGCCCTTGGAGGGTACTGAGCCGAGGAGGGGCATGCTCTCCCTTCCATCTTGACAGGTCCTCTGGCTCAGTGCAGAGATGAGGCTGGGGACAGAGGTGGAGGCATCAAGAGCAGAGAGGAGGCTGTGCGGCAGCCCAGGTGAGAGATGGTGCAGGCTGGGACAGTGACAGGAGCAGAGGTGGAGACATGGGGTTGGATATTGATTCTGTTTTGGAGGTAGAGTGATGGATTGGTTGTGGGGTCTGGGAGAAAAAGAACTTGTTACTATATTGTCTGTTAACCTTTGGCAACTTATTCATGGCCAACATGTGCCCTTTCCTAAGATGTAGCTTGGAGAAGCTACAATATCAGCCAATTCCCTGGGAATCCCTTTTTGGGGATTATTGCTGGCTAAGGGCAGGGGATAGAGCATAAGGGTAGTATTGTGGTTCTGCCTAAAAGTGATGCATTTTTCTCTTAAACTTAGTCTGATATGTTTGCAGTTGAGGTGATGAGAAGCCTGGGATTTGCTGCAGAATAATATGGGAGGGGGCAAGGCTACAGAGAAATGGAAGCAGCTGTAAATTGGGAGTTACTGAAGTTTGCTGATGGCATATGGTGTCAGTTACACTATGCTCTCTATTTTTGTGTAGTTTTAACTTTTCCAAAACAAAAGGTTTTTTTAAATCCCTATTGTAGATCCTGGTGATGGAACTGTTCTGTATTTTGACTACAGAGAGAGGGTCACATGAATGTACACAGAGGATAAATTTGCAAAAAACTGCTTCTATACACACACGCACATACACATACATGAGTGCATATAAAATTGACATCTGAACAAGGTCAGCGGATTGTATCAACATCAGTATCCTTGCTGTGATATTCAGCTATACTTGTGAAAGGTGTTATCATTGGGAGAAATTACGGGAAGAGTATCTGAGGTCTCTCCACAGTATTTCCTAAAGCTGCATGTAAATCTATAATGATCTCAAAATTTTAAGTCCCTGTAAAAAATTAGAAGAGAAATTAACAAATGTTGGAGAGGATGTGGAGAAATTGGAAGGCTTATAGATTGTTGGTGGGAATGTGACATAGTGTAAATGCTGTGGAAAACAGGTAATGCCTGAAAAAATTAAACATAGAATTACCCTATGACCTAGCAACTCCACTTTCGGGTGTATACCCTAATAATTGAAAGCAAGGACTTGAAGAGATACTTCTACACACTTCTACACACATGTTCATGGCAGCATTATTCACAGTATCCAGAAGGTGAAAACAATTCATGTGTCCCTTGATATGAGAATGGTTAAATAAAATGTGGTAAATTCATACAATGGAATATTATTCAGCCTTTAAAAGGAAGGAAATCCTGACACAAAATGGATGCTTCCAAGGACAGACATTGTGCTAACTGAATTAAGCCAGTCACAAAAGGACAAATACTGTATGACTTAACCTCTGTGACTTCCCTAGAGGAATAAAGTTCATAGAGATGGAAAGTAGGATGGTGGGTTCCAGGGGCTGGGGGAGGGGACTGGGGAATGAGTGTTTAACAAGAGTTTCAGTTTGGGGAGATGAACAAGTTCTAGAGGTGGATGGTGGGGCTAGTTGTACAACAGTGGAAGTACTCAGTGTCATGGAACTGTACACTAAAAATGATTAAAATGGAAAATTTTGTTATGTATTTTACAACAATTTTAAGAAAGATAAGTGGAAAACAGTTTCATTGATGTTTCAAAAAAGGTAAAAATGGGGGCATCTAAGCAGCTCAGTTGGTTAATCTGCCTTCAGTTAGCTCATGATCCCAGGATTCTGAAATTAAGTCCCCTGTTGGGCTCCCTGCTCAGTGAGGAGCCTGCTTCTCTCTCTCCCTTTGACTCTCCCTGCTACTCATGCTCATGTTCTCTCCCTCTCTAATAATTAAAGTCTTTAACAAAAATAATGGAATACTACTCAGCCTTCAGAAAATGAAATCTTGCCATTTGCAATAATGTGGATGGAACTAAACGGTATCCTGCTAAGCAAAATAAGTCAGTCAGAGAAAATATGATCTCACTCATATGTGGAATTTAAGAAACAAAACAGAGGATCATGGGAAAGAGAGGAAAAAATAAAACAAGATGAAACTAGAGAGGGAGACAAGCCATAAGAGACTCCTAATCATAGGAAATAAAATGAGGGTTGTTGGAGGGAAGTGGGTGGGGGATGGGGTAACTGGGAGATTAAAAGGGGCATTAAAGAGGGCTCGTGATGTAATGAGCCCTGGGTGTTAGATAAGACTGATGAATCCTGACCTCTTCCTCTGAAACTAATAATATATTATATATTAATTAATATATAATTATATATTATTATCAATCATTATAGTTTGTCTCCCTCCCAATCCCATCTTGTTTCATTTATTCTTCTCCTACCCACTTAAGCCCCCATGTTGCATCACCACTTCCTCATATCAGGGAGATCATATGATAGTTGTCTTTCTCTGCTTGACTTATTTCGCTAAGCATGATACGCTCTAGTTCCATCCATGTTGTCGCAAATGGCAAGATTTCATTTCTTTTGATGGCTGCATAGTATTCCATTGTGTATATATACCACATCTTCTTGATCCATTCATCTGTTGATGGACATCTAGGTTCTTTCCATAGTTTGGCTATTGTGGACATTGCTGCTATAAATTAATTAATATATTAGCCATGCAATTAATTAATGTATTAATATAGACTCAATTAATATATAATATATAATTCAAATACTGTGTATTTGTTAAATTATAATTTAGATTTAATGTTAAATCAAAAATAAAATAAAATAATTTGAATCATTTAAAAATTTTTATGATACTTAATTTATATTAAATTATTAAATATATATTTAATTTATATTAAAATAATTTATTAAAAGGAAAAAATTGGTTATAATCAAATGTCAACAGATTTCCTTATTCTCTTTCCAGAATAACATAATCAAAGGCAGAAGGAGAGCCACTGACAGATTCTTTTAGGTGCCCTTGTTTCCATTTCAGTGCCATCAGAAGAATCCCAGGCAGTGCTCTTCCAGGCTATGGAGACATCCCCGACATGGGAGTCCCTAAGACTGAGAAATCAATCAGCAAAGGATGAACTGGCACCTATGGTGCCAACCATACAGGGGGCATCACCAGGCTCTGATCACATATAATGGCAGCCCAAACCACTGGTCAACCTCTACATGTCTTTCAGATCCTAGCTCCAGCATCCCTTTCTCAAGGTAGTCTTCCCTGATTCCCTGGCTTGATGGTGCTTCTCTATGTTGGAATTACCATATATCCCAGTTTGCCCAGAATAGTCCCAGTTTATGCCATTTGTCTGGACATAATTATTAACAGCCCTTATGTTTGCTTTCCAAAGTGTCTAGATTTAGATGGTAAATCAAGTGGCCATCCATTCATTTTGGACCCTTCTAACGTCTCTTAATTCTGACTACTTCACTGTGTAATGCTGTCTCTCCAGCTGTGGTGTAAAGCTCCTGGAGGGCAAGAACATGCCTGCCTGGTTCACTGTCATAGCCATGCTGTCTTTATGTTTATCATGAGCTTAATAACATTGCTTGGATGAATGAATGTTTCCATTGTTGGGTGTCTGTGGGGGCCACAGAGCTGCCCCTTTAAGTCTCCCTGCTGGGATGCATGCTGTTGGCTGACTGCCTCCAGCTGCTGTCCCAGTTGGCTCCCAACTCGTGAGCACAGTGGGGATAGCAGAGCTGGGCCTTCCCTCCCAATGGTGACCCCCTCTAACAGCCAGTCTTTCTCCTGAGGCTCCCCATCCCTCTGCCCTCGGCTTTCTCAGCACCACTCTTCTCGCTCAGCTTTCATGAGTGTCCAACTGCACTTGGATCAGAGGCTTTCCTGTCTCCTCTGCTCCTCTTCTCCTTGATTATTCCTCACAAGTGGCTTGCCCCCATATCCCTTGCACGCCTCTTGTCTTGGGGTCTGCTTCTCAGAGGACCTGAACTGGTGTACCATCGCAATAAGAACATGAGGTGGGAACCTGGGTCCAAGGCTCTTCTTCTCACCAAGACACACCCCCCCTTCCCCTGGAAGGAGGGGAGGGCCTGCCCAGCATACTTTCTCCTCGCTCATGTTGGGCACTGGGGAATATAATCTCTGGTCAGTGCTTTTGTGCTTCCACAGGTTTTTCTTTGCTGTTTCTCCACTTACTCTTGGCCAGTTAGCTCAAGAAAATATCTCCCTTCCTCTCCCTCCCTCTTCCTCCCTCTTCCTCTCCCTCCCTTTCTCCATCTTCTTCCCCTCTCCCTCTGCCTTCTTTCCTCTCTCTCTATCCCTCTCTCTCCCTCCCTCTTCCTCTCTCTTTCTCTTCTCTCTGGGTCTCAGCCTTTGAGAGTTTCTCTCCATCTCTTACTTTGTTTAACTCACTCCTCCAAAAATAAAGCTTTACGAACATAGTTTTTCCCATGACATAAGCTAAATCAAAAACAAGGGTAAGATAAGAAGAAATGTGCAACTTGTGAGGCCCTTGAAAGTGTCCACACATTGTCTTCAGCATCTTTGTGTCTTGTCTCCTCTAATTAAATCTGCTTTTCTCCAGCTGTAATATTCAGAATCAATTAAATAGATAAAAGGCATTGATTAAATGGCTCTAGCTCCAGCAGTACAGAGTACTTGTGTACTTGTGTACTACACTAATGTGCAGTATTTGGCTGCACATTAGAATCCCCTGGAAGCTTCTTAAAAATAGTAATTCCCAGGCCCCACCGCCAAATGATTAAAATGCTGATGCCTGGGCCCTACTCCAGAAGGTTCAGATTTCATAGTATGGAGGTGGAGCCTGGGCATCAGCTTCCTGAGGGGTAGAATGTGCAGCCCAGATTAAGTACCACAGGTATAGAAAGTTTCCCACGTGCATTAGTTAATTCTGCCAAGGGAGTGCTGCTATCTCCTTTCACAGATGAAGACACTGGGGGTTGGGGACATGGAAGGAAGTAGAATACAGAGATCCCAGACCTGTACCTGCTGGGGGTAGACCCAGGGGGAGGAGAGTTTCCTGGTGGGAAGAGGAGCCTTGGAACCAGTTTCCCAACTCATGGTCTTATTGCAATAGGATGCCAGTCCAGGTCCTCTGAGAAGCAGACCCCAAGAGTCAGGAGAAGAGCCAGCAACCTCCCTCTTCCCTTGCCCCAGTCCACCTGCACCCAAGAAATTTGCCAGCTGTCCTTTATGGTGTCATTCTTTACAGTAAGACTTGAGGCCCTGTGGTTGTGGGTTTTTTCTTAAACAAACATTCTGTAACAGTTATCTCATTACTGCCACCTCAGGGGTCAGAATCTTACTGTCATGGATTTGACTCTAGAGCCCAGCATAGTGCTTGGCCCAAAGTCAATACTTTAAAAATGTTTGTCGAAAGATTGTTTCAGAAATATGTTGGATGGGATGAATGGATAGATAAACAGACAGGTGGACAGACATGAATGGATGGTGATAAGCAGATAAATGGATATGAGCAAATGGATAGGCAGTAGATTGGATGGACGGATGGACAGATTGATGGATAGATGGATAGATAGATGGTTGGATGGGGAGGTGAATGCAAGAATAGATTTGTCTACACCCTTCCTTGTGTCCCAAAGGATTTGAGATATGCAAAAGGTTTCAAGATACTTACAGTAAAATTAAAAACTAAAATTTTAGCAATCTCTCTGCCTGGCTTTACTCTAGGCAATAGGATACATCTGTGAACAAGAGACAAAGATTCTTCCCCTTGTGACCTTTCCATTTTAGCACCATGAAACAGACAATAAACAATAAACATAACAAATGAGTAAATTATATAGATATGTTAGAGGGCTAAGAGCTATTGATGAGAGAAGACAGTAGGGAAAGAGAGGTTGGAAAAGATGGGAAAAGCCAAAGAGGCAGGAATGGAATGCCATTTTAAACAGGGAGATGAGGGAAGGACTCATGTAGAAGGCCTGAATGAGGTAAAAAAGGGAGTCCTGAAGGGATCTAGGGGGAGAGTGTTCCAGGTGAGGGAGAGGACCTATGCAGAGGTTTTGGATGAGAGTGTGTCTCTGGGTTTAAGGTATAATATCAGAGGCCAAGCACCTGGAGCAAACTGAGTGGAGGGGAGAGTAGGGGGTCAAAGGTCACAGGGTGGCTAGGGCACATAGGACCTTGTAGGTGATGGTGAGAATTTTGGTGTTTTTGCTGAGGGACATGGGAGCCACAGGAGGATGGATGTGACCTGGCTTAGATTTTAAAAGGATCCCTCAGAAAACTCATAAATGAATAGACCATTGGAGGTTGAAATCAAAGCAGAAAGAGCTATGAGAATTCTCATCCTAAGAGGAAATGGTGCTCACACCAGAGTGCGGACAGTAGAAGGGATAAGGGGTGGTCAGGGTCTAGGTATACTCTGAAGCTAGATCCAGCAGGATTTCATGGCGACTTGGATATGGGTGTCAGAGGAAGAGAGGAATCAGTTTTGATGCTGGGCTTTTTGGCCTGAGTAACTGCAAGTCAGGAGTTGCCACCCACCTAAATGGGGAGAGCTGGGGTCAGGTCAAGGTTTTGGGAGGGGGCACAATCAGTAGCTGAGTTTTGGACATGAGGGGTTTAGCTGTGCATTGGGTATCTGGCGGAAATGTCAAACAGGCAGTCTCTGTGCTTGGAATTCAAGAGAAGTCTCGGCTGGAGACATAAGCGTGATCACTTACATATAAATGGTATTGAAAGCGATGACATTGGGCAAGGTTACCAAGACAGTGATACAGATGGGGAAGAGAAGAGGATCAAAGACCAAGCCTCAGCTCTTCTCAGCATTAAGAGGTAGGGGAGAGAAGAGAACCAGTGAAGGAGTAGAGAAGAGAGAAGGAAGAGAAGGAGAAGGAGGAGAGACCAGAGGGAGGACCGAGACCACACGGTGTCCCAGAAATCAGACAAGGGAGAAGGGAGCAGTCAACTGTGGTTACCCATGTGAGAGATGAGAACTGAGAAATGAGCATGGATTTTGCCACGAGGAGGCCACTAGCCACCTTGACAAAAGGGCCACCCATGGAGCAGCAGGAATGGCCCCTGGTCAGAATGGTTTACAAAGAATGGGAGGGAGATGTCAAAAAGATTGAGCTCGGGCAGTTTCTTTGAGGAGTTTTGTTGCAAAGGATATTGTGGCATTCTGTTGCTCAGTGGCCCCAGGGACCTTGTCTCCTGTTATTCAGGTCTTTGTATAGTCCCTTCCCTTGCATCTCAGCTGTCCCTAGGACTGACTTTACCCCACAAAATGTGGCAGAAGCCACACTGCTTCTGTTCTAGGCCTAATTCTTAAGAGAGCCCAGCAGCTTCTGCACTGCTGGAACCTAGGTGGATGCTATAAGAGACCCAAACCACAGGGCAGGCCATGTGGAGGGGAGCAGGGAGGCCCTGCACTCAACAGGCCAGTTCAGGCTCCAGCTACCAGCCAGCACCAAGCACTTCCAGGCTTCCAGCACACCAAGGCCTCCAGACTTCCCAGCCCAGGGGAGCCTCTAGGAGCCTCCAGCTGCAGCTAATACCACATGAAGCAGAAGAGCTGCCCAGTGGAGCCCTGTCACCCCATGGTATGGAGACCTGAGAACTTGGTTGTTGTTTGAAAGTTATTAAGTTCAGGGTGGATTGCTATACAGCAGTAAGGAATCCAAACAGGGAGACATGGAGGGATCATCAAGGGGGAAGAGGAGTCAAGGTTTTTAGTAGTGATGGCATCACTCTTTTTTTATTGAATTATAGTTGACATGCAGTATTATATTAGTTTCAAGTGTACAAGATAGTGATTGGATATTTTTATACATTACAACATGATCACCAACATAGGTCTGGTTACCACCTGTCACCATAAAAAGTCATTATAATATTATTGGCTATATTCTCTATGTTGTGCATTATAGTTTTCTTTTATAAGTAGAATTTTGGACCTCTTAATCCCTATCACCTATTTCACTCATCCCTCCCACACCCTCCCCTCTGGTAACCACCATTCCCTCTCTGTAACTGTAAGTCTATTCCTGTTTTGTTTTGTTTGTTGTGTTTCTTTCTTTTTTTTTTTAAAATAAACATATAATGTATTTTTATCCCCAGGGGTACAGGTCTGTGAATTGCCAGGTTTACACATTTCACAGCACTCACCATAGCACATACCCTCCCCAATGTCCATATTCCCACCACCCTCTCCCGTCCCCCCTCCCCCCAGAAACCCTCAGTCTGTTTTTTGAGATTGAGTCTTTTATGGTTTGTCTCCCTCCCAATCCTACCTTCTTTCATTTTTTCTTTTCCTACCCCCCCAATCCCCCCACATTGCATCTCCACTTCCTCATATCAGGGAGATCATATGATAGTTGTCTTTCTCTGATTGACTTATTTCGCTAAGCATGATACGCTCTAGTTCCATCCACGTCGTTGCAAATGGCAAGATCTCATTTCTTTTGATGGCTGCATAGTATTCCATTGTGTATATATACCACATCTTCTTTATCCATTCATCTGTTGATGGACATCTAGGTTCTTTCCATAGTTTGGCTATTGTGGACATTGCTGCTATAAACTTTCGGGTGCATGTGCCCCTTCGGAGCACCACGTTTGTATCTGTAGGATATATATACCTAGTAATGCAATCACTGGGTCATAGGGTACCTCTATTTTCATTTTTTTGAGGAAACTTCACATGTTTTCCAGAGCGGTTGCACCAACTTGCATTCCCACTAACAATGTAGGAGGGTTCCCCTCTCTCCGCATCCTCGCCAGCATCTGTCATTTCATGTGTGGTGTAAGGAAATAGTCCAATTTCATTTTTTTGCATGTGGCTGTCCAATTTTCCCAGCACGATTTGTTGAAGAGGCTGTCTTTTTTCCATTGGACATTCCTTCCTGCTTTGTCAAAGATTAGTTGACCATGGAGTTGAGGGTCTATTTCTGGGCTCTTTATTCTGTTCCACTGATCTATGTGTCTGTTTTTGTGCCAGTACCATACTGTCTTGATGATGACAGCTTTGTAATAGAGCTTGAAGTCTGGAATTGTGATGCCACCAACTTTGGCTTTCTTTTTCAATATTCCTTTGGCTATTCAAGGTCTTTTCTGGTTCCATATAAATTTTAGGATTGTTTGTTCTATTTCTTTGAAAAAAATGGATGGGATTTTGATAGGGATTGCATTAAATGTGTAGATTGCTTTAGGTAGAATAGACATTTTCACAATATTTGTTCTTCTAATCCATGAGCATGGAACATTTTTTTCTTTCTTTGTCTTCCTCAGTTTCTTTCATGAGTACTTATAGTTTTCCGAGTATAGATTCTTTGCCTCTTTGGTTAGGTTTATTGCTAGGTATCTTATGGTTTTGGGTGCAATTGTAAATGGGCCTGATTCCTTAATTTCTCTTTCTTCTGTCAGTATAAAGAAATGCAACTCATTTCTGTGCATTGACTTTATATCCTGACACTTTACTGAATTCCTGTACAAATTCTAGCAGTTTTGGAGTGGAGCCTTTTGGGTTTTCCACATATAGTATCATATCATCTGCAAAGAGTGATAGTTTGACTTCTACTTTGCCGATTTGGAAGCCTTTAATTTCTTTTTGTTGTCTGATTGCTGAGGCTAGGACTTCTAGTACTATGTTGAATAGCAGTGGTGATAACAGACATCCTTGACATGTTCCTGACCTTAACGGAAAAGCCTTCAGTTTTTCTCCATTGAGAATGATATTTGCAGTGGGTTTTTCATAGATGGCTTTGATAATATTGAGGTATGTGCCCTTTATCCCTACACTTCGAAGAGTTTTAATTAGGAAGGGATGCTGCACTTTGTCAAATGCTCTTTCAGCATCTATTGAGAGCTATCATGTGGTTCTTATTATTTCCTTTATTAATGTATTGTATTACATTGATTGATTTGCGGATGTTGAACCAACCTTGCAGCCTTGGAATAAATCCCACTTGGTCGTGGTGAATAATCCTTTTAATGTACTGTTGGATCCTATTGGCCAGTATTTCAGTGAGAATTTTCGCATCTGTGTTCATCAAGGATATTGGTCTGTAATTCTCTCTTTTGATGGGATCCTTGTCTGGTTTGGGGATCAAGGTGATGCTGGCCTCATAAAATGAGTGTGGAAGTTTTCCTTCCATTTCTATTTTTTGGAACAGTTTCAGGAGAATAGGAATTAATTCTTCTTTAAATGTTTGGTAGAATTCCCCTGGGAAGCTGTCTGGCCCTGGGCTTTCATTAGTTTGGAGATTTTTGATGACTGTTTCAATCTCCTTACTGGTTTTGGGTCTGTTCAGGTTTTGTATTTCTTCCTGGTTCAGTTGTAGTTTATATGTCTCTAGAAATGTATCCATTTCTTCCAGATTGTCGAATTTGTTGGCGTAGAGTTGCTCATAGTGTGTTCTTATAATTGTTTGTATTTCTTTGGTGTTGGTTGTGATCTCTCCTCTTTCATTCATGATTTTATTTGTTTGGGTCCTTTCTCTTTTCTTTTTGATAAGTCTGGCCAGGGGTTTATCAATCTTATTAATTCTTTCAAAGAACCAGCTCCTAGTTTTGTTGATTTGTTCTATTGTTATTTCAGTTTCTATTTCATTGATTTCTGCTCTGATCTTTATGATTTCTCTTCTCCTGCTGGGTTTAGGCTTTCTTTGTTGTTCTTTCTCCAGCTCCTTTAGGTGTAGGGTTCGGTTGTGTACTTGAGACCTTTCTTGTTTCTTGAGAAAGGTTTGTACCGCTATATATTTTCCTCTCAGGACTGCCTTTGTTGTGTCCCACAGATTTTGAACCATTGTCTTTTCATTATCATTTATTTCCATGAATTTTTTCAATTCTTTTCTAATTTCCTGGTTGACCCATTCATTTTTTAGAAGGATTTTTTAGAAGGATGCTGTCCATGTATTTGGGTTCTTTCCAAATTTTCTCTTGTGATTGAGTTCTAGCTTCAGAGCATTGTGGTCTGAATATATGCAGGGAATGATCCCCATCTTTTGATACCAGTTGAGACCTGATTTATGACCCAGGATGTGGTCTATTCTGGAGACTGTTCCATGTGCACTAGAGAAGAATGTATATTCTGTTGCTTTGGGATGGAATGCTCTGAATATATCTGTGATGTCCATCTGGTCCAGTGTGTGATTTAAGGCCTTTATTTCCTTGTTGATTTGTTTCTCAGATGATATGTCCATTTCAGTGAGGGGAGTGTTAAAGTCCCCTACTATTATTGTATTATTGTCCGTGTATTTCTTTGATTTTGTTATTAATTGGTTTATATAGTTGGCTGCTCCTAGTTAGGGGCATAGATATTTACAATTGTTAGATCTTCTTGTTGGACAGACCCTTTGAGTATGATATAGTGTCCTTCCTCATCTCTTATTATAGTCTTTGGCTTAAAATCTAATTGATCTTATATAAGGATTGCCACCCCAGCTTTCTTCTGATGTCCATTAGCATGGTACATTGTTTTCCACCCCCTCACTTTAAATCTGGAGGTGTCTTCGGGTCTTAAATGAGTTTCTTGTAGACAGCATATTGATGGGTTTTGTTTTTTTATACATTCTAATACACTGTGTCTTTTGATTGGGGCATTTAGCCCATTTACATTCAGGGTAACTATTGAGAGATATGAATTTAGTGCCATTGTATTGCCTGTAAGGTGACTGTTACTGTATATTGTCTCTGTTTCTTTCTGATCTACTTTTAGGGTCTATCTTTGCTTAGAGGACCCCTTTCAATATTTCCTGTAGAGCTGGTTTGGTGTTTGCAAATTCTTTCAGTTTTTGTTTGTCCTGGAAGCTTTTTCTCTCTCCTTCTATTTTCAGTAATAGCCTAGCTGGATATAGTATTCTTGGCTGCATGTTTTTCTCATTTAGTGCTCTGAATATATCACGCCTGTTCTTTCTGGCCTGCCAGGTCTCTGTGGATAGGTCCACTGCCAATCTAATGTTTTTACCCTTGTATGTTACAGACTTCTTTTCCCAGGCTGCTTTCAGGATTTTCTCTTTGTTGCTAAGACTTATAAATTTTACTATCAGGTGACCAGGTGTGGACCTATTTTTATTGATTTTGAGGGGCGTTCTTAGGATCTCCTGGATTTTGATGTTTGTTCCCTTTGCCATATTAGGGAAATTCTCTACAATAATTCTCTCCTATATACCTTCTGCTCCCCTCTCCCTTTATTCTTCTTCTGGAATCCCAATTATTCTAATGTTGTGTCATCTTATGGTGTCACTTATCTCTCAAATTCTCTCCTCGTGGTCCAGTATTTGTCTCTCTTTTGCTCAGCTTCTTTATTCTCTGTCATTTGGTCTTCTATATCACTAATTCTTTCTTCTGCCTCATTTATCCTAGCAGTAAGAGCTTCCATTTTTTATTGCACCTCATTAATAGCTTTTTCTATTTCAACTTGGTTAGATTTTAGTTCTTTTATTTCTCCAGAAAGGGCTTTTATTCTCTCCAGAGAGGGTTTCTCTAATATCTTCTATGCCTTTTTCGAGCCCAGCTAGAACCTTGAGAATTGTCATTCTGAACTCTGGATCTGTCATATTACCAATGTCTGTATTGATTAGGTCCCCAGCTTTTTGTGTGTGCCTCTTTGTGTGTGTGTGTGTGTGTGCGTGTGTGTGGTGAGTTTTTCCGGCTTGTCATTTTGTCCAGATAAGATTTGCTTTCTCCTCCTCTGGAATTCCGCTGTTCTTCTTGGTGAGTGAAGTTGGTCTTGGCTGGGTTTCTTGTTGATCTTCTGGGGGAGGGGCCTGTTGTAGTGATTCTCAAGTGTCTTTGCCCCAGGCAGAGTTGCACCACCCTTACCAGGGATTGGGCTAAGTAATCCGGTGGGGTTTGCTTTCAGGAGCTTTTGTCCCCTGAGCGCTTTCCATAGAGTTCTGGAGGACGGGAATGAAGATGGAGGCCTCCCAATCTCCAGCGTGGAAAAGCCGAGAGCTCGGGGTCCCACTCCTCAGTGCACCCTCAGAGAAAAGTGCCCAACCGCCCTCATCTCCCTGGTCTCTGGTCGTGCTTGGAGGAAAGTGCTCAGTTGCTCACACTTGGAGAAAAGTGCCCGGTCACTTCCGTCTCCGTGGCCTCTGGCCGCACTCCGAGCTCACCCAGCCTGCGACCGGCTCAAGGAAACCCCGAGCTGAGAGCTCACTTCTCAGCTTTATCACTGTAGCAGGCTTCCCCGCTCTAATATCTGCGAGCTCTGCGACACTCAGACATCCCCGGGCCTTCTGTGACCCCGCGGGACCTGGGGTTATGCTGACCCCGTGTGGTCTTCCCCCCAGTTTAGCCTCTGGAGCAATGTCCCTCCATGGAGCATACTTTTAAAAGTCCTGATTTTGTGCTCTTTTGCTCCGCCGCTTGCCGGGAGCCAGCCCCTCCCGCCGCAGTCTATCTTCCTGTGGCTTTGGATTCACTGCTCCGCAGGTCCTACCTTTCAGAAAGTGATCGATTTTCTGTTTCTAGAATTGTTGCTCTTCTCTTTGATTTCCTGGTGGATTTGTAGGTGTTCACAATGGTTAGATAAGCTATCTAGCTGATCTCCTGCTACCTGATGTTGTCTCAGCCTGCTACTTCTCCGCCATCTTGACTTCTACCCCCGTTTGTTGTGTTTCTTAGATTCTGCATATAAGTGAAATCATAGCATATTTGTCTTTTACCTTTGACCTAATTCACTGAGCATAGTCTCACTCATTTATTTTTGTTTTTTTCCCTCTCGTGTGAGAAGACAGATCCAAAAGAATGTTGCTAAGACCGATGTCAAGGAGATTACTGCCTATGTTTTCTTCTAGGAATTGTATGGTTTGGGGTGTTACATTCCAGTTGTTAGTCCATTTTGAACTTATTTTTGTATATGGTGTAAGAAAGTGGGTCAGTTTTACTCTTGCAAGTAATGGCCAGATTTTTGTTGTTTTAAAGGATGGGGGAAATTAATGGCATGTTTGTATGCTGATGAGAATGATCCAGAAGAGATAAAAATGATGCTGTGGATCAACATGGATGGAGCTGTAGGGGATTATGCTAAGTGAAATAAGTCAAGCAGAGAAAGACAATGATCATATGATTTCACTCATATGTGGAACATAAGGAATAGCACGGAGAACCACATGGGAAGGGAGGGAAAACTGAGTGGGAAGAAATCAGAGAGGGTGACAAACCATGAGAGATTCTGGACTCCAGGAATGAAAATGAGAGTTGCAGAAGGGAGGGGGATGGGGGGATGGGGAAAACGGGTGATGGGTATTAAGGAGGGTACATGTGGTGATGAACACTGGGTGTTACACACAACTAATGAATTGTTGAATGCTACATCAAAACTAATGATGTACTTACTATATGCTGGCTAATTGAGCCTAATAATTTAAAAAATCCTATGGGGGAAAAAAAGCCCACCAACATAAATAAATAAATAAAATTTAAAAATAAAAATGATGCTGTGGAAAAAGAGGGCAGATGAATGGGGCTGGAGTCTAGTGCACAAGGACAGGCCATTCACCTGTAGCAGCAAGTAGGAAGCCTGAGTACATGGGAGGGTCAGCACATGCTGGGTATGTGGACATTCTGAGGGCTTTGATTTTGTTGGTGAAGAGGCAGTGGAGTGTGTGGGGTGTGGGACACTAAGGGTTTAGGGGAGCAGAGGAGTGGAGCAGTAGTCTAGCAGAGCTGGAGAGCCAATGGGTAGGTAGGTAGAGCCTAATAGCCAGGCAGCACCAAGGGCCCTCTTGATGTTCAAGGTCATGAATTTTAAAGTGAGCACAGTCGAAGCAGTTGTTAAGCTGCAGTTGCATGGGGTGGATGCGGCGTTGGCTGAGAGTGGACATGACCAGAGTTGTAGCTTTGTCGAGTGAGTATGGAAAACACAAATCATAAATGAAGAAATAGAGACCTGGGGAAAGCAATTCAAATTAAGAGCTCAAGACCAGAGTCAAAATTAGAAAGCAGACCATGGAAGGGGTGGAGGAGGGAGGAAGGAAGGAAAGAGAGAGAAAAGAAAGAAGCATTACAATGTTTTGGATTTGTTTTATTAGACAACTGCACTTGAGTGTGGATGAGGTTCAGATCCTGTCCAGAGAACACGTTTAGATGGAAAGAGCAAACAGGGAACCAGGAAGGTGCCAGGAGCCCGAGACAGGCAAGGAGGTGACCACTGAAGCCCTAGCCAGCCCCCTCCTCACCACAGTTCCACCCTGACCCAAGACAAACCTGTCTTCTGTTTATTTTGGTTTCAGTTCTATTCATTGTATGATGGAGCTTCCTATTTCCCTCCGTCCCCAGACCTCCCCTTCCCATCTCATTAGGGTCTGCACCCCAAGAGACTTCTCTCCCCAGAACATCCTTAACAGCCAAATCCAGCAAGGAGAAATTATTTCCAGCAGCTTGGCATCAGGGAAGCCAGCTTTTGGCTGCCAGTCTGGGAAAGTAAGGTGGTCAATCACACACAGCTGGGACCTCAGTGACCTCTCACCAGAGGCACATCTCAGAATTCTGGGAAGAGAACCAGACCTCCTCAGAAGATGGGGCCCCCTTGCCCTCTCACACCTTTCTGTGTATTCTCAGAGTAGTCACCTACTCCCCTGGTTCCCAGGAGAGTCACCTGTTAAAAAATACAGATAACAGAACACCTGCCAGAAGCTGCAGTAAGATCCAGGGATCCTTATTCTCAACAAATTCTCGTAGTGATCCTCTACCACAGTCAAGGTTGAAAGCTACCAATTTGTCTCTTTGGGCCTCAGTTTCCCCATGTGTTCTAAAAGTTAGTGGAAGAGTCTAGATGTGCTTTCCAGGCACACATGTTCTTTGAGCTTCACAACAGCCCAGAAGGTGTTATCATTTCCATTTTTGAGGTGGGAAGAATGGGGTTTTAATAGAGGCAAAGGGATGAGTGGTGGACCACAGAATCTCTAAGGCTTTTTCAGTGCTGTGGTTTGAGGCATCTGAGAGGGCCAGGGGTAGGGGTGGTGGGCAATGGAATCTGCCTCCCAATACCTAGGGCTGACTCAGGCTCTCACACACCCCAGAGACTCAGGTGAGTCCACTGAGCCGGCCTGCATGTCTAAGTCCAAGCGCATCACTACACATGCGTGAGTGAGGTTCCCTTCCCTCCCCCTGCAGCCTTCCCCTCCCCCTTCCCCACACAAACCAGCTCCTCCCTGACCTGTTGCTGCCCAACCCATGACCTATTTTGGAGTTCCCCACTGCCATCTCTTTATGTCAGAGTGAGTGATTTCTGCACAGTGTGGAGGCGGGGCAAGTTGGGAAATTGGGAGAAGGTTCGGTCTGGCTGAGTCACTTCAAGAAAGAGGGTAGAGGAGCAGTCATACCAAATGCCCCTGCCTAAGCGTGGGTCTTCTCTCTTGACTTTAGCCATTGAGAAGTTGGTGAGGGGAGAACCACGATGGGATACTTACTTAAGAAGAGTCACTCTGCTTCTGCACTGAGGGAAGAGAGAATGGACTGGAAGAAGAAAGCAGGGAGGTCTACAGACAATTACGGAATGACTGAAATCCTTCAGGTAACCTGGGCCTAGACTGGGGTGTGGGGGGAGGAGAGAAGAGGGGAAGTGAGAGCTATAGTGGCAAATTGGCTGGTGGCCTGAGGGGGCGCTGGAGTTTTCCCTTGAAAGTCTGGGTGATGGTAGGTATTATTCATGGAGACAGGCAGCTCAAGGGGGAAGGGACATGTTATTTTCAGATTTATGCCCTGAGTGCCTGGCATGTGGGGCACTCACTGTAAACGTACAAAGGTACTAACATGTTCTCTTTGGTAAGACCTCTGAGGAACCATTTGTTTCCACAGTGGGAGAGTGTTCAGTGCTCTGGCACCAGGGGTAAGGTCCCTACCAGCCCCAGAAGAGCCCTACCCATCAGAGAATGGGAGGAAAGAAAAAGGCGATCCCCAGAGAATGGGAAGAAATATTTACAAATCATATATCCAATATTGGTCTAGTATCTAGAATCTATATAGAATTCTCACAAAACAATACTAAAGGCAAACAACTCAACTACAAAATGGACAAGGGATCTGAATAGACATTTTTCCAAAGAAGTTATACAAATGGCTAATAAGCATATGAAAAGATTCTCAATATCATTAGTCATTAGAGAAATGCAAATCAAAACCACAATGAGATATCATTTCACCCTCACTAGGATGGCATATAAAACACAAGACAACAAGTGCTGGCAAGGATATGGAGACTTTGGAACCCTCAAACATTGCAGTTGGGAGGGTAGAATAGTGCAGCTGCTCTGGAAAGCAGTTTGATGGTTCCTCAAAAGTTAATCATAGAATTACCATATGATCCAGGTGTTCCATTTCCAGATATATACCCAAGAGAACAAAAAACATATTCACACAAAAACCTGGACAAGAATGTTCATAGCAGCACTATTCATAACAGCCAAAAAGAGGTAACAACCCAGTGTCCATCAACTAATGAATGGATACACAAAAATGTAGAATATCCCTATAATGGAATATTATTCAGCCCCCAAAAGGAATTAAGTACTGCCACAACATAGATAAACCCTGAGAACCATAGATAAACTTCAGCTAAGTGAAAGAAGACAGTCACATTCAGCAGCATGTGGTAGGGTTGATTCCATTTATCTAAAAGTGCAGAACAGGGAAATTTATGGAGACAGAAAGTAGATTAGTGGTTGCCAAGGAATGAGGGAGGGCGAATTGGAAGATACAGAATTGTCTTCTGAGGTAATGACAAATAGTGGCGATAGTTGCAAAATATTGTGAATATAAATCCACCCAAGAAGCAAAATAAGCTCTTCTTCCCACTTTAGGCACCATGGTTGACTTTGGCCCCAGCTCCAAGATCTCTCACTCTGCAAAAACCTCCTGCTGCAATTGTACCTACCACTGGAATTTCTTCAGCCAAGCCTCTTCCACACACCCAGGCTTGCTCATTCTTTCCATTCCATCTATGTTCCCTTTTTGTCTTCATACCCCTAAGGAGCCTCCCAAGGGCTCACCCCGCCCCTTTAGGTCCTCCATGCCCCATTCTCTCCACCAGGCCACCCCCCCCCCTTTTTCAGAACCGTGCTCCCTGCTCACCTCTTCCTAGAACTTCCCTTAGAGGAAACCCTGACAGTCCTTTGCACTTGTAAGGGCACCCAATGGCCAGGCTTTAACCTTGGCTCTGCCACTTGAAGCCCATGTGACACTTTGAGAGTCCTATAACTTTTCCAGTGCTTCAGTGTCCCCATCTGTAAAATGTACATTGCCATGTGTCTTAGCCTGTTTAGACTACTGTGATATACCACAAACTGTGTGACTTAGACTACATAAATTTATTTTCTCACACTTCTGGATACTGGAAGTCTGAGATCAGGGTACCAGGTAGTTGGGTTCTGGTGAGAGCTCTCTTCTTGGCTTATAAACAGCCACCTTCTTGCTGTGGCCTTTTCTCTATGTGTGTCCATGGGAAGAAATAAGGAGGGGGAGAGAGAGAGGGAGGAGAGGGAAAGAGAAGGAGAGAAGAAGAAGAAGAAGAGGGAGAAGGAGAAGGAGAAGGAGAAAGGAATGAGGGAGGAAGAGAAAGTTCTCCATGGTGCCTGATCTTATAAGGCCACTAATTCTATCATGAGGTCCCACTCTCATTATCACATCTACCCCAAATTACCTCCCAAAGTCTCCACCTCCAAATACCTACAATATATTGAGGGTTAAGTTTTCTACATATGAATTCGAGAGAGGGGAGACACATTCAGTCCATAAATCCATGCTTTACTTGCCAGGTGGGAGTCTATGGATTTCTGCAGGTATGAAGCCTTATATATGCAAAGTGCCAGACCCTATGAAGTGTTATCATTTCTCATCACTCCTGTATAAACATGTGTGTTTCTCAGCAACAGAACACCATATGCTATTCATTAGCATCTGACCTCCTGTAGTCAGGTACTCAAGGGAAGGGAATGTGTCTGCTGCTTTTGGAGTGTTCTCCCTAACTATGAGAAACTACCAGAAACCAGAACCCAAAATTCATCTCTCCTTCCTGGGATCCTAGAGCTATATTTGCCTTGGGTCATACACACTGAGTTTCTGACTCTCAGACCTGACCATTAAGCCCTTAAGTTCAAGGGCTCTGCACAGAGAGATTTCATTGCCCTACACCTCAGTTTTCTTGTCTTGTCATCTCATAGCATGACTGGGAGGGTTCAAATGAAAAACCACAGGGTAAGCTCTCAGTAAATGTCAGTGATAAAGATGAATATGATAGATTAGTTACTTTTTACCGTAAAACAAATTGCCCACTTAGTGACTTGAAACATCAATAATCATTTGTTCTCTCATGGTTTTAGTGGGTGAAGAATTCAGGATTACCTTGAATGGGCAGTTTTATCTCAAGGTCTCTCATGAAGCAGAAGTTTTAGTCATCTGAAGGCTTGACTGAGCTTAAGAATCCAGTTCCAAGTAGCTTGCTTATATGTTCCCAACCTGGTACTGGCTGTTGGGAAGTGTGGGGGCCTTGGTCCCTCTTTCCACAGAACTCCTTGAGTGTCCTTACAGTGTGATAGCTGGTTTACCCAATGAACAATCCAGGAGTCCCAGAAGGACCTGCAGTACCTTTTATGATCTAGATTCAGAAGTTACACGCTGTCCCTTCTGCAGTATTCTGTGCGTCAGTGCAGGCCAACCCTAATTGAATGTGGCTACACACAAACATAAATACCAGGGGATGAGGGTCATTGGGACCCGTCTTGGAGACCAACTATCACAGAGGATGGCAAATATATTCTTCATGTGAGATCAGATGTCCAACAACTGGAAAGTGGCATAGCCAGGATTTGAATTCAAATCTATCTAGCTCAGACTCAGAGATCTTAACCACCACTCTTTGTTGACACCCATTTTCTTCATGCAAGCAATCACTTACTCATTCAGGAAACCTTGCCTAAGTACCTGCTGTACTGTGAGTGCACTGGGTGCTAGCAAAGCCCCTGTCTTCCAGGAGACCCCATCTGAAAAGTGTGTGGATGGCGGAACTAGATCCAGCTCCCGAGTCTTTTGGCCTCTAGTTCACTGTTCTTTCTATTCTGATATGCTTGCATCAGAGGGGAAAATCGCTCAAGCCTTACAAGTCTTTTGGCAAAAAGAGGTGGAGGGGAATTACAGAAAATGAACTGAATGTGGAACCAATTGTCCTGGGTCTAGTCCTGTCTTTGACAGTGATTTGTAGGATGCCTTTGATAAGTCCCTTCACCTCTCTGGGCTCAGTTTTCCCCACTTGCAGAATTAACTGTAAGGAGCTTACCTGTGCAAATAGTTCATTCAATACCATTTATAAAGCACATACTGTGGCCCACATGCTCCTCTAAGTGCTGGGGACACAGAGGGGAACAAGCTAGTGTTCTTGCCCTCTAGCTACTCTCTTATATTAAAATGTAGACTATAAGACAATAAACAAACCAGCAAGGAAAAAGATCACTGCAGACATCTATGACAACCACAAAGGTTGAAATGATAGGCAGGGACCACTACTTTGACCAGGGTAGGCTTCTCTGAAGGGTGGCAACTGAGTACAGAATGGTGGTGAGGTGACCGTGGAAAGACTGGCCTGGGGTTGGGGGCATGGAATAAGTATCCCAGGCAGAAGAATCATCAAGTGCAGAGGCTTCAAGACAGGACAAAATATTGTTCTGTGTTTGTCTGCAGCAAAGAGAGTAGCATAGCTGGAAGGTAGTGAGCTCAGGGAGGAGGGTGAGACATGAGGACAGGGAACAAGGGTGGATGATAAGGAGACTTACAGACCTTGGGAAGGTGTGTGGGCTGAATTTTAAGTGGGATGGGAAGCCTCTGGATGATTTTCAATAAAAATGATCCAATGTGCATCAAAGGAGCCCTCTACCTGTTCAATGGGAAATGGGTTGCTTTTAGCTAGTAACATGTTGTTTAAAAAGTTTCTATTAAATTTTCTTATTGTGATAAAATACACACAGCATAAAATTGACCATTTTAATCACTTTTAAGAGTACAATTCAGTGCCATTAAGAACATACACAGGGCGCCTGGGTGGCTCAGTTGGTTGAGCGACTGCCTTCAGCTCAGGTCTATGGTTCCGGAGTCCCGGGATCGAGTCCTGCATCGGGCTTCCAGCTCCGCGGGGAGTCTGCTTATCCCTCTGACCTTCTCCTGTCTCATGTTCTCTCTCTCTCTCAAATAAGTAAATAAAATCTTAAAAAAAAAAAAAGAACATACACAGTGTTGTGCAACCATCACCACTATCCATTCCCAGAGCATTTACATCATTCCTAACAAGCTCTCTACTAAGTGAAGTTTTTCAGTGGCGCCTATGGTCATCAGAATTCTCTCAGCTCAAAGTGACAAAAAACCCAACTCAAATAGAATTACTCCAAGAAGAGAAGCTAAAGTGAAAAGTACAGGTTTGGGGCACCTGGATGGCTCAGTGGGTTGAGCCTCTGCCTCAGGGTCCTGGGATCAAGCCCCACATCGGGCTCTTTGCTCAGTGGGGAGCCTTCTTCCCCCTCTCTCTCTACCTGCCTCCGCCTGCTTGTGATCTTTCTCTCTGTCAAATAAATAACTAAAAAAACTCAAATAATAATTAAAAAACAAAAACCTCACTTAAAAAAGAAAAGAAAAAAAGTACAGGTTAGTCTTCAGACATGGCCGGATCTAATAGTCCAAGCAATATCCTCAGACATAGGGCTCTGTTTACTCAAGTGCTGGCTTTATTCTCAGGCAGCCTTTCCTCCTTCTTGGTGGCAAAAAGAGCCATCAGCAGCTTCAGGCTTCCAGTCCACCAGCTCAGCAAACCTAGAAGGAAGGAGGGGATTCTTTGCCAAGAGTTCCAGCAGAATTTCCAGGGCTCTCATTGGATCAGTCTGAGTCATGTGTCAATCCCTGAACTGCATTCCACCAGAGAGCTGGAACTTGCCGATTGGCCAGTGTCACATGTCCTACACCTGAGAGGTGGGATCACCCCCACTTTAGGCACTTGACCTGAGATTAGGAAGCCATAAGTTCTCTGTAGAAAAAGCAGGGTTCTATCATAAGAGAAAGGGGGAAACAGACACTGGACAGGCAAAAGTACATCTAGCCAACTACTATAACACTTACAGATGTTACCTCCTCTGATTTTTTTCTCAGCAGTTGGCTCCTCCCTGACATGAAAGGCGAGATCTTGACAGTTTCTTTAACTTCCTGCCAATCTTATCAGTTGGGAAAGCCTTTCTCCCCAGTGTCCCTGGAAGCTCTTCCCTCAATCCCAGTCCCCTTTTCTTCTGCCCTAACTCAGACCACATACCCTACCTCTTGGATTATTGCAACCCCCTCTACACCACTGTCCTCCCTCCCTCCTGAGGGAGCTTTTCTAAAGCTCAGATCTGACCACAACTTTTAAGGCCCTCCCATTTGAGCTTCCATCTTGCTTATGAGGCTCCATCAGATCTGACTGCTGCTTCCATCTGTAGTCCTATCCTCCCACTCTCACCCCCCAGTCAGGTTCTCATGGGACTCACCCAGTGCCTTTGCATGCAGTTCCTCTGTGCCTGGAATGCCCTTAGAGACATCTTTTGCTTAACCTTCAGTTCATACCCTTTGACATTTAGCTGAGCCATCCCTTCCTCCAGGAAGCCTTCGTTGGGGAGCCCTCCATCCGTACACCTCCATCCATACATACACAGTGTGGTTAATACCCACCCCCCTGGGCTAGCATAGAGTGCTATGTGTTTACCTTGTCATAGCACCCAGGGTAGCATATTGTTTTTGAAATATTAGCCTCTGGGTTTTTTAATTAAAATAAAATTTTAAAAACTGATTTCTGCATATTAAAATGCACAGATATATCGCTTCTCGGCCTTTTGGCTAAGATCAAGTGTAGTAAAATGCACAGATATTAAAATTTTTACCTATCTATGTACGTGTGTCACCATCCCAAAGATCAAAGTATAGAATTTTTCTAGCACCTGCTTCCAGTGCCTCTTCTAGGTCAATAATAGTCCCATTCCCCATCCCTCTCCCAGAGGTAACCACTTCTAAAACTGTAAATTAGTTCTGCCAGTTTTTGAACTTCATATGAGTAGAATTATACAATATTCACTTTTTTTTTTGCATTTGGTTTCTCTTATTCAAAATAATGATTTTTTTCTTCTGTGTTGTGGGCAGCAATAGGTCCTCTACTTGGATTGCTGCATGGTATCCCAGACAATGAATTTGTTTATTCAAACTCTTGTTTGCATGGATATTTAGGTTGTTTCCAGTTTGGACTATTAGGAATAAAGCTGTTATGATTTATGTGCAGTTTCTGTGGACATGTTTTCATTTCTCTCGAAGACATACCTAGGAGTGGAATTTCTGGATCATAAGGCAGATCTATGTTTATTAAGGTTGCCAATCAATTTTCCAAAGTGCCTGTGCCATTTTACATCCCCAACAGGCATGTCAGAGAGTTCTAGGGGCTCCACAGCCTGGCCAACACTTGATGTTGTCACTCGTCTTTATTTCAGTCATTCTGACAGGGGATGGAGGAAGCTCTTGGAGTTGTTTTGCATTCCTGCTAATTTCTGTTACCCAGAGGTCTTATCTTAAGCTACTGTCTCAAGGCTATTTTCTTTTTCTGGCCCTCAGAAAGAAAACAAAATCTTTCCCTGCCTTTTGGGTTTCAAAAATCTAGGGTCTCAGGAGCTACAGGAAAAGGTTCTTACATACTGATGACATGATTAAAACAGGGAAATGCAGTGTATTTAGGAGGAAGGTTCCACTTCTCTGAAACTAGGCAAGAGTTTCCAGATGTGAAAACATGTTAGGGAAACTGAATTCAGAATTGGAGTAGGGAAGCCATGGTCGCAGGTTGCATAGAGCAGCAGGAAGAAGGAAGCTTTCTTTTTAGTCTGGCAAAGGCAAGCTGCCCTCGCCTGCAGTCAATGAGAGACTGCCCCCACTTCAAACTCTCATTTTCTTCTAATGAACCTTTGTTCAAAACAATCCCACCCACTCCCTTTTTCCTTCTATAAAAATCACTCCTCCTTTGTTCTGAGACTTGCGTATGGTCTGTTATAGTTTGCTTGTCCCAAATTGCAATTCCTCTGCTATTTCTGAATTAACTGGATTTTACTGGTTGAATCACTTACCTTGTTATTTTAAAATGTTGACAGAGACAAGGGTAGGAGAGAGAGCTGGAGCTGCAACAAAAGGGGAGATGGATGGTACAAGCCCCTTGAACTTGCCCCTTCTCTGGAGATGGCCCTGAGGTTGAAGAAGGGCCCCCAAATCTCCAGATAACTTCAGAGAAGTTGAGTGTAGAAAAACCTGTACTCTTCTCCTAAGCATACTCTTGGGCATAAAAATAGCTTTGTGTGGCTGGGCAGAAGAACCTCAATGTCTAATAGAGTTCTCTCTGCCCCAGGGGCTGTGGGAGCCAAGCAATGGCTCCTGTGCACTTGGAAGGACCCTGGGAGCAGCTGAGAGAGGAAATGAGACTCAGGAACAAGAGATAATATAGCAGTGCCCTGTGTGTGTGTCTGTGCATGCACACATGTGTGTGTGTGTGTGTGTGTGTGTGTGTTCCCACAAGATCCTTAGAACTGACATACTACCCCCAGAGAAATAGGAAAAACCCAACTTAACTACCATTAAGGACTCCCACCTGAAATGGGAGATCATAGTGGAGACTGAGCTTATGTAACAGAAACTAAAGTTACCTTTCTTGCTTACGTGAGTTTGTGAATTGGAATTGTAATTTTTAGGATTTTTGTAAGTTAGGATTGGGTTTATCTGTATGAAAGAGAAAATCCAAAATATTGGGGTGATAAGGAAAATAAGTTTCTTTTTTATATAAAAGAAGTATGGAAATAGACAATCCAGGGCTGGTATAGCAGCTCCATGGTATCAGTGACTGAGGCTATTTTATTTGCTCCATCATCTGAGTATGGGGCTCCCTTCCCAATGTGACATCATAGGTCAGAATGGCTGCTAAAGTTCCAGCCATTGCATCTACATCCCAAGCAGCAGGAAAAAGGAAACAAGATTTGCTTTTTCGTTGTGTTTTTTTTTTTTTTTTTGTAAGTTCCTTTTAAAAAGACTTTGCACTAACCCCCACAACATTTACCCTTACATCTCATTAGCCAAAATTTAGTCATATGACCACACCTTGCTGCAAGAGAGGCTGGGAAATCCAATCTTTTGGTTGGATATTGAAAGAATGGTTATTAACAGGTCAAGCACGGTCTCTGCCACATTATTCCTTTAGCATTTTCTACGGCATACCTGGGAAGGTTTATTTTGATATTCTTCTCCACAGCTAGAATACCCGAAGGCAGATTCTTGTCATCTTCATTCTCATATCCCGAAGTCAAGCACATTTGGAGACACTTGAGATGGAGGAATGAGTGACTAGGTGTTACCTTTCTTTAGATGCCCCAGGAGCCCCTTAGCATGAATCTCTGCTCACAGCAATCCTCCAATAATTGTTTGAGTGACATGAATTTACATGTTCTTGACCTCAGTTTCCTCATTTATTAAATGCATATAAATGACCTCAAAGATCAATCCCAATTTAGACATTACCAGAGTCCACTCTATAAAATTTGAAGAATAAAGCTAACCATTAAAAAAATGAAAACCCAGCCAGAGATAGAAGCTGTAGGTAGCTTTCACTCTTTCACTGTTTCTTCTGCATAAACACATAGACCTGTTTTGCATATGAATAGGATCCCACTATGCACATGTTTTATAACTAGCCACTTTTACTTAAATAATATAGGACCAAACTTCCTCTTCTGCGCAAGAAAACTAGCTTGTAGAGAGTAGTGCTCTCCATATTCAACTACAAAACCCAGCTAGAACTGTTAAAATGAACATAAAAATCTGTTCAAAGGCATCAAAGAGCTCTCCAGGAAGCCAAGACCTGAAGGATCAAGATCCCAGAGTGAAGAGGAACTCATGGAGGTAAGCCCAGCATTCCATGTGTTTTCCCCTGGAATCTGCCAATTCCCAAGAAATGGTAAAGCTAAGCAGAGCTTTCACATAGTCATATAGGGCTAGAGGGGCAAAAATAATTTATACTGAACCCATTTCTAGACCATACATGTTCTCCCCTAACATATATGGACATTCATTGGAGCTCACAGACATTTTCCATACATAGGGTTTTAGCCTTGGAAAGAACTTCAGAGATAATGTAACCAAACACTTCATTTTAGCAATGTGGCAACTGAGGCCCAGAAACTCTGAGTGACTTGCCTGGGGCCACATAGCAAATAGAACACATAGCACATAGCCTCCTGGTTCAACCTTCTTGCACTTCCCTGGCCTGCATCTGTTGCTGCTACTCCTGCCCTAAGCTCCCCATTCCTTTTCACATGTCCTACCCAGAGAGAGAGAGAGAGAGAGAAAGGGAGATAGGTCAATTTAATCTCACTTCTGGTTTGTGATTTTTTAATAAGTGAAAGTGCTTTTCTAAAAGGAAACCAAACATAAATCCTTTTATAACAGTTATTGGGCAATTACCTAATTACCAAAGTAATACAAATTTACTAAAGAAATATTAGGAAATACAGAGGAGTAAAAACCAAAAGCATCCCACTCCTTACCACTATGCCTTATACAACTACTGAGGGTTTTTTTAAGGTATTTTTATTAATTTATTTGTCAGAGAGAGCAGGAGCACAGAGAGCTGCAGGCAGAACAGGCAGAGTGAGAAGTAGGCTCCCTGCTAAGCAAGGAGCCCAATGTGGGACTCGATCCCAGGACTCTGGGATTATGACCCAAGCTGAAGGCAGATGCTTAACCAACTGAGCTACCAAGCGTCCCAACTATTGAGTTTTTTTTTATACATAGGTACACTTTTTCACAAAATGAGTTCATACATACCAGTCTTTTGTTACTAGCCCTTTTAACTTAATATTCATATCATCACCCATTTTCACATAATTCTATAGTATCTAAGATGACCTTAACAGGTCCATTCTATCTGTATACCATAATTTATTTCACCAGTTTCCTGTAGTTAGACATTTGGATTATTTTCTTTTCCTATTACATGCAGTCCTGCAATGAACATCTTGCTGTATATCTTGGTGATATTCATGATTATTTTCTCAAGAAAAACTCTTCGAGCATGGAATAGTAGACTGAATGTTTTTAAAGTCTTCCACATTTGGTTCCAAATTGCCCTCTGGGAAGTCTATATCAATTCATGCTTCCGCTAGCGGTGTGCACTCCAAACCTATGTGCTTTACTTAAGAGGGGAAGGAAGGGGTCAGTCTTACTCCAGGTTGATATTTGCCATTCTTGCTCATTCTTTGCTCACCTTGCTTCACAGCATGCCAGTCTAACTAAATTTAGAGTGGAGAAGTCACACTAATGGCCCAAGGCCAGAAACTTTGGAACTGCATCAGGGCCAAGTTGAAAGGGTCAATTTTGATAATTCTAAATAACATTCTTGCTACTTGGCCCACTTCAGCCCTGAAGGTCGAATATCTGTTCTTACAAACTGAGCAGGAAATAAAACAAGAGAAAGGCCATCTTGCCTTCTTTGGGCAGCTATCTGAAAAACGACCTCTTGGATTTCTCTGCAACCAGAGTGCAGAGTCCCCAGAGGATATGGCTGAGTTCATAACATGTTGGGTGGGGAGCTGGACTGGGCATTCTGCCCATCAGCCCGTCCATAGCTTGTTGCACGGTCTTGGAGTCCAACATAAGTTGTGTTCATGTCCTCTGGGTCTTAAGGACTTTGTGATTTCCTGTGTCCCCTGTGCAAATGCAAAGAAAACTCCTTTGGCTAGTGAGCGATCTCAAATTTCTCAGCTGAGACTTTTAACTGGAATTTGTTTCAGTTCAAGGGACATTGCTTCTATGATTGGGTTCTGTGGCCGATCCCCTGGGCCACCTGGGCCATTCTCCTCTCTGGACCTTCTTGGTTTCCCCATTTGAAGGAGGAAGCAGTTGGCCTGGATTTGGTGGGCCATGAATCCTGTTTCCCAAGAGTGAGGTCTCAGTTCCTGAGCACCCACCACAGCCAAGCATTTCACACACATGAATGTATTTAATCCTAATAATGGTTCCATGGGAAACTAGACATCTGTGCCAGTCCAGGCCCAATGCTCCCATTATTCTGCTAATAGCACCCTGATTTTCTTTTAGGGACCCATCACTTATTTGGGGCTGACCCCACTCCCTGACTCTAGCCACAGGCATAGAACTCAGGCTTTGCTAATCAGAACAGCTGGGATGCGTTTGTCTGACCATGTGACCCAATCCAGGCCAATGGAGATCAACCCTGGGATTTTGGCTGGAAGTATTGGGAAGGAAGTGATCTCTTTGCCTTGAGGTTGCTTAATGGGCTATTCTTGCTTGTCTGTGGAAAGACCCAGCCTTCTAATAAAGCAGACACAAAAGAAAACAGAGTCAAGACACAGAGGGAAACAGATTCACAACAACTTCCTTTGAGCTTCTGGCATGGACTATGTCTGAATCCAAAATGTCTTCTGAAATTTTTCAGTTAATAACAGTTTTTGGCTGAACCTGCTTATAATTGGGTTTACGTTCCCTGCCACCAGAAGAATCATCATTAAAATCCTGGGTATGACCCAGGTGTTAGTCTCATTTAACAGATGAGGTCACTGAGGCTCAGAGAAGCAACTCGAACACTGACTTAACCAGTGGTAGAGCAGATATCTTTCATCTACCCTTCTTAATCCATCTACCTTTCATCTACCTATCTTGACTCAGAGGCTCAAATAGTCCCCCTTTTCTTGCTTGCCTCCAAAAAGCACAGAAGTAGGAACAGGCTTGGGGAGCCAGGCCAATCCAGGTTCCAGACCTGCTTCAGCTGCTTCCTAACCATCTGATCTTGGAATGACTTACTAGCTGTGTATCCTGAACCAGTCTCTTCCCCAATTTGTGCCTCACTTTTCTCATCTGCAAAATAGGAAGCTAAGAGTATCTTGCTAACAGCATTGTTGTGCAGAGTAAGTGTATTCAATTATGTCTAATGCTCTTAGAGCCTGGCACATGATAAGAGTTAACAAAAGGCTTACAGTTATTTTTCTTCTGCTGCCTGCATGTTATTAGTAAGTTGGTTACCCACCTCCGTCCCACACACCCAGGATGCAGCCTGAGTTATGATATATCAGTTCCAAATGCCACAATGAAAAAACACACACCCTGCTCACCCAGGGCTCCAAATAATATCTGACGTGCTGGTTCTAAAATGCTGATGTTTCTAAAAATGGTGATCACTATGGGCTTAGTAGGCCTAAAACCAGCCCAGGAAGTAAAACTTTGGAGAGGCACTCCAAATAATCAAGCTTTTGCTGACTTGCAGAAATGAGAGGGGATGGGACTGGGCCCAGCCATTTCCAAGCTCCCCTCAAACTCTTATCAGCCTCACAGCTGCAAGAGGGAGTAGATTACATTTCCCTTAGAATTTATAGCAGTTGCTCCTCCAAGGGCTAACTCAATTACAAAAGTGGCATCAGTCTGGCAAAGTATAAAATATGGAGGACCTAGAGAACCACCAGGGAATAGAAAGGGGCTTATGGATTCATTGAGTCCCAGTGGGGCAGGGTTGCTCATCAACAGAGGTCTGGTCAGAGGAACAAGGCAAGAATCCCTTGCCTCTCTGATTAGTGAATGTCAGAACTGGTACCCTGGATGATAACATGGATTGTCAGCTATCTTGAACCTAAAGTTTCCTATCTCTGTGAATCACCGTCAGTCCTTTAATCCCTAACTTGCAGAAAGGCTCAGTGGTCTCTGAGCTACCATTTATGGACTTGCTAAGTCTCTTATGTAAATGATCTCATGGGATTTTCCAGCAGCCCCAGTGAGATGAAGATGACAGCACAGTAACTATGATCTTGGACCTTCTTGTAGCTGAGTTGTATAGGGTGGATTCCCACTTCTTCTATATACCAGCTGTGTGACCTTGAGCCTGTTACTTAACCTCTCTGTTCCTCTGTGAACTAGGAATAGTTATCGTTCCCACTTGTTCAGGGTGTCATGAAGATTAAATGCGTAAGCACCTGTTGTACTTAGAAGAGTACATGGCACCATGACAGCTGTTTTTATTCACCCTCATTTTGCACATGTAGTCCAGGAGGCCAGAAAGATACTACATACCACGCACAGCTTGTGAGGCTGGGCCTCAAACTAGCTCTATGTGATCTCACTATTAAGTGGAATTGCTTTCTATCAGAGGAAGCTAAAAGCCCCACCACGCCCCAAACCTGCCCCCGCCCCCCGCCAAACTCCAAACACAGGGTTCTTTCCTCCTCAACACCCTTCTCTCCCTCTGAACTTGAGTGTCTCTTCTGAAGCACTGAGGTAAGATCTGAGGTCATAACTGTTTAGAGGTTCAGATGGAGTTTTCCTGGTACTGAGGAAAGAAAACTTTGCCTCTCTTCCCTGGTTTTGTAAATGAAGGCAGCCAGTAAGAAGAATTCTCAAGTTGCCAGGAATAACCCCCACCCCCCAAACCTCTCCTGGCCCCAGCTCTAGATTCAGTCTAGCACAGGATGCTAACTGAAACATATTGTAATTTTGAAACTTGAGCTCATCTGGAGGGGCTGCGGAGAAATAGAGGAGGGTGTAGTGTTCTAGACTTTGGAGGTCTCTCTAGTTCCCCATGAAACCTCTAGGGTAGGGTGCCTATTTGTCAATCTTATTGTTTCTTGGTCTGGCTGGCTCTGTCTGTGTTTCTATTTTGGCCTCTCCAGCAAGGATAGTGGAGGTGGGTTATCACTGTATGTCTTTGTCTATCCTTCGGTTTGTGGTTGACTTTGCCAAACATCATCTCCTTTCTGACTTTCCATCTCCTTCTTTATCTGGACTTACCTATTTTGGTCTGCCCACCCTCGTGTGAGAGTGGGCGGTGGGGAGTTCTCGCCAGGGTTCTGACCAATCTTTTTTTTTTTTTTTTTTTAAATTCTGACCCTCTGTCACATCGCTCTCCAACCCCGAGGAGACGTACCGCGGCGCCGAGCCCGAGGCTGGGGTGCGCGGCGGGAGGTGCGAGAAGGTGTCAGAGCCCAAGGCGCCCCATAGCGCCCGTTCGCGCCCCCTCCCGGTGTGGGGGCGGATGTGGGAGCTCAGAGCCCGAGGTGACGGCGCTGCAGGCCCGCGGGCCTGGGTCTCCGCCTCCCTCCCTCGCTCGCCCCCCTCGGCGCGGCTCCTCCTCCGGAGCCCCGCCTCCGCAGTCCGCTCACTCTGCGCCCCCGCCGCCGCCGTCGCTGCCGCTGCCGCCGCGGAGCCCCGAGCAGCCTGGCCGCCGCACCCGCGGCGCCGCCAAACTTTCCCCGGAGCCGGCGCCGGTGAGTCAGAACCGAGCGCGGGCAGGGCGCGGGCAGGGCGCGGGCAGGGACCGCAGCGGGGCCGCAGCGGCGGGGCGAGGCTGTGCGCGGCCGTTGGGATCTGGGCATCCTTATGGAGCATCGGATACCGCGGGAGCCGGCTGGCGCGGGGTGGGCGCGCTTGGGGTGTCCGGGGACCCCAGCGGCTTGGGGCGGGTCCCGCAACACGGCTCGCTGCAGGGCACCCTCCCTGATACACAGTTCTGGCGCCGCGCCCCAACGCGCAGACACCTGTGGCTTCCACGGGGTTTGCCAGGGTGCGCGCCCCGGGCATCTGCCTTCAGGCTCCGGGGCTGAGAGGGCGAGTTTCCAGCTTTCCCAGAGCTGCCCCTGACTCTGAGTTGGATGTTGACCGCAGTCCCACCCCATCTGTTAAGTGCGTTATGTGTGCCAGGCGCTGGGTATCCATTACCTCTTGGGATTCTCCCTGTAAACGCCAGGAACCGGGGATAATTACACCCATTTTACAGAAGAGGAAATTGAGACTTAAGCAAAGTTGTGCGCAGGGGGGGTCAGCCGAGTCAAAGAGAGAGCCAGGGTTTTGAGCCCCAGTTGGCCTGACTCAAATCATTTGACTTCACACGGGCAAGCCCTGGGTTCAACGTCACCAAGCGTCCAGTATGGGAAAGTCAAGACCACAGCCAGCGGCCTTCTGGGACTAGGCTGCAAGCCCAGGAGGGATGTACACATCCTCAATGTACCTCTTGGACGATCCTTTGGAGAAATGGTTTGTCATTATTGCCAGGTGTGGATTTTGGTTGCCATAGCGCATGGGGGCTGCTCTTTCAGGGCAAGAGTGAGAGGGGACCAAATTCTGGAAGTTGCTCTAGATTTTTCTGGAAGGAGACAAGGAAGCGAAGAGCAGGATCTGGAACGCAGCACTCTTTTATGGAAGCCACTTTCTCTCTCTGGATGATTACCGCCCTCCTACCCACTCCCCCACCGCCAGTCCTTCAATGTCTTTGAGGTGTCCGCTCAGCCTGGCTGCTGATAGTTCAGAGATGCTCCTGGCAGGATCGCTGTTCTCCGGCAGGGGGCTCCCACCTCAGACTGGCACTTAATAAGAGAGGACCAGTGCTTGTCTTACTATGTGAGCCTGACTGGAATGCACTAGGGTAACTCATTCCTGGGTGGGGGGTAGGCCCCTGTGAGTGGAGCACAGATGGAGTCTATCTCCAGAACATGGAAGAAAGGTGGTTTGGGGTTCTGATATAGCCCCATTCTTGGCAGCCAGGAAAGAGCGTAGACTGGGAGAGGGAGAGAGAGAGGACCGATCATAGTGTCATTATGCATTATTCCATTTAGTTCTCACAGCAACTTTACAAGATAGGCACTGTTATTACAAGCCTCATTGAACAGATCATTTGTTGAGGCTCGGAGGAGTTAAGTAACTTACCTGAGTTTGTCCTGCTGGTCTCTGGCAGAATTGGGATTGAACCCAAATCTTACTTGATTCCTTCCAGATTATCAGTGAAACTCAGGCTGCAGATGGGACCTTAGGGCCCTCCTACTTGTGGCTGGCAGCAGCAAAGGTAAAGAGTAGGGTCCCTGATGTGTGTGCACCACTCTCCTTTTTCTCTGTTGGGTGTCTTGCGGGAGGCCTGCTGCTGAGTGGGTTATCATTCACAGGAATCCCTGACAGCCCTATATAAATATGCTAGTATGATTCAGGGATGGCTGGAGCTTCATCAGAGCCCAAGGCTGTCCAAGGCTGCCTGGCTCTATCAAGAGGCCTTTCACCTGGAGGAGAGAGGATCTGTGGACAGGGGAGGGACAGCCTGGTACCATTTTCAAGTGTGAGGCAGATCCTTTCTGAGGTGAGAGATGGCCCAGTATTCCCTGTCCATGATTTCAGAGCCGGGTGGAGACTGAAGCTACCTGCAAAGGAACCTGTAGATCTGAGGAGACTGGGCAGTCCCTGGTTGGAAGTGCTCCCTCCTGGCCCTCAGCTGAGTGTCCAAGGGAGGAAGAACTTATATCCAAACCTCCTGCCCCTGGACTCTCTCAGAATTCCATGTTTACACTTTCCTTTTCACAAGTGAGTTGTACCTAGTGGAAATGGAATGACCTTTCCTTAACAAAGAGGAGGGATGGGGAGGAGAGCAAAATTGTGAACCCTGGAACTGGCTCAAATCCCAATGCTGTTTCTGAGCTCTGTGGCCTTGGGTCAGTTGCTACGACTCTCTTTTCCTCAGTTTCCTCATTCTAGAATAGGAAGATTCAAAGCACCTTCCTCACTGAGTTGCTGAAAGAATTGTGTTCATATTCACAAAGCACTTAAATGGGATGTGTAATACATTAACGTGCTATTTAAAAGTTAGTTGTCATGATTGTTAGTATTAAGGTCAAACAGGCCCAGCTCTGTACCCTGACTCTGCTGTCTGCAAGCTGCCTCACAATTCAAGCCTCTTGCTTTCTCATTTGTCAAGTGGGAGACATAAGTGTGTGTCTGGGAAGTCTTAGCGCGGTTCCTGGCTTTAAATAGCCCAAAACTCAATGTCCTGGGGCAGACTTATCAAAACTTCTGGCACCCTGCAAAGTGCAATCTGATGCAGATGCTGAACATGACCACAATTATCACTGTTATGATGAACCTCATTCCTTCACATAGTAGCTTGAACTTCATACTTCAGCTTGGTTCTATGGGCCATGGGGTTTGGGTCAGTTTTCTGACTTCTCTATTGGGAAGTGAAGGGTTCTGCCTATCTTTTAGCCAGGCTCTCTTCATGATCATTCTCAAGTCTGAGCCTGGGCCTCTCAGTGGCTGTGCATGGTAGGTTTGAAATTCATTTCATAAGGTGTCCTGTCCTCACCAAGGCAAAGGCCTCAACAGAACACACCATCGAGCTGCCTTTCAGATTGTCCTACTGACTTGGGATATTTTGCGCACCTTCCAAGTGAATGGACACAACCAGAGTTCTGAAAATGTTGTCCCTTAAAGATAGAATGGTGAGATTAAAAACAAAACAAAACAAAAAAAGCCCTCAGGGTTAGAACCCCAACACTTTGCACTTGGGCATTAGTCTTTTCATCTGCAGAATGGCCCTAATCACATTTCCCAGTGTCTGGTTCTTGGAATCATGTCAAGATGGAAAAGCAGAGAAAAGGAAAAAAGCAAAGAATTACATGCAATTGTAAGTAATTCTCATTAGCATTCAGGCAGAGCATTAGCTGTAACTGCTCCTGATCCAAGATGTTGTATCTGAAGGATGTACCTGGCAGAGGATCATTCAAGCCCCAGTCACCTGCTGCCCTCCCTTTCACAGTGATGCTGAGCATTTCTGAATCTCAGGATGGAATTATAATAAAGCTCCTGTATCTTATTTATAAGTGACTCACTTCTGCCATTAATGGTGGCAGAGGACTCAGGCGCACACTCATTGGGAACAATGTCACTGATGTCATGGGAGGGGGGCCAGGATGCCTCTCCTCGTTTATGCATTCATCTTCCCTGCTGTAAATCTCCAGTGATAATGCACGAGGATCACATGGGCTGGGATCGAAGCTGACAGCTCTCAATTTGTGCAGTAGCTTTCATGGCAAGGCCCATTGAAATTTGCCTCTGCCAGCAGAGTGGATGTTAGAAATCAGTACATCACAACAGAGGGAATGGAGTAGAGGAGGTTGAGGAAGACACCTCCAGGGAGTGGTTAAAAACGTGGACTCTGGCGTTCTATAGGCCTGAGTTTGAATCTTGGTTCTGCCAGCTCATTAGTTGTGGTATGAATTTTGGCCATCTTCCCAGCTAGACTATCACTTTTGGTCAAGCAGGGTCCATCTCTATCTTATTCTCCATGGTATTCTTATCTCCTGGTACATAAGGGGTTCATGAATGAAGAAATGGGTATACAAATGACAAGTTGCTAGATTGAGTCTCAACTTTCTCATCTGTAAAATGGAGTTAATATAGCACCCACCTTGTAGGTTGCTGTGAGTACCGAGTGAGGAAATTCTACACACAGAATAAGCACTCAGCAATGCGCTTGGTGACAAATTGATGAGCAGAGTCTGCAGAGTGAGAACCTTTTCCCCACCCTCAGACCAACAAGAGGTCATGAGAATCTCTGTATTTACACAGCACTCTACAAAGTGCTTTCATATCTGTTGACCCCTGACAACTAGGGAGAATAGCTCTTTCTGTTTTACAGCGACAAACAGGTTCAGAGGAGTTGGTGGGATGCCCAGAGTCACAGTTAGAAGCGGCAGGAAGTAAAATATAAGCGAGTTTGCTCTGATCTGCTACCTAATACTGAGAGCTTTCTGTTGCCCCACTGGGGGCCAGATAGTGCATTATTTAATCTTTCATGAACATGGTATCTCTCTGCATTATTTAAGGTATCTTTAACTTCTTCCCAATTTTGCCTTGGTGGTCTTGCACATCTTTTGTTAGATATATTCCTACTTATTTGATATCTTACATACATTATAAATTATATACATACATATATATTTTCATGTTCCATTGTTTACATTTTGGAAAAATATGTTTGCATTTTGTATGTTGATTTTTTATCTGGAAATCCTGCTAAGCTGTCTTACTAATTATAAAAGTGTATTTGTAGATTCTTTTGGAAACAATGTGTATAGAATTATAGCTGGTGCAAATAATTGTTTTTCTTCCTTTCCAATCCTTTCAGTTTTTTTTTCTTTTTTCTTTTCTTTTTTCCTTGCCTTATAGCCCTAAGACTTCACCTTCAGTACAAGAATGAATTGAAAAGGGGATAATGAATTGAAAAGGGGATAGTGGACATCTTGCCTTTTGTAGTTATTATGGAGGAGCTGTCCACAGTTGACAATTAGGTATGTTTAGTCTAAGGTTTTGGTAGATAATTTTTATCAGATTAAAGGAGTCCCTTTCTAATTCAAATTTGCCACTTACTCTTTTTCTTCCTTTTCTCCCCTTCCTCCCCCTTCTCCCCCTCCTTTTCCTTCCTTTTCTTTTTGGTTATAAATGGACAGATGTTTTTTTCTGCATCTGCTCAGATAGTCACATGATTTTCCTCTTTCCATCTGTTAACACAGTGAAGCACAATGACTTTCACATTTCTGAAATCAACCCAACTTGGGTCATCCTGTAGTATCATTATTACTGGATGATTTCTGCTCACTTTTTTTGTTGAGGATTTGCACGTTATGTTTTCATGAGTGAGATCTACTGGTGATTTTTCTTTCTGGTGCTTACTTGTCAGGCTTTGGTATCAGGGTTATGCTGGCCCTGTCAAACGAGGTGGGCAGTGTTCCCGGTTCTTCAGTTCTCTAGAAGAGATTGTGTAAGCTGGGTGTTGTTTTTGTAGACTATTTGGTGAACTCACCAGTGAGGATCCAGAGGATAGAAGCTGAAGAAAACGGTGGGGAGGGCAGCTGGTTTCAGCTCTGTCCAAAGTGGAACTTCCTAACAGCAAGAGGTTCAGGCTGCCTCAGGTAGGGGTTCAGGGATTGTGAACTCCAGCTGACCTGAGTGCTGCAGGGGGAGCCCAGCCTTGGATACTGGGGAGGGCTTTTGCAACCAGGGATCCTGGGTGAAGGGAGCTCAGCCCAGGGTGAGAGTCTGATGCCTATGAGCTTTGGTTGAGTGTCCTCCTGCTTCTAAAATTCCCATGGCTGCAGACAGTGTGCTCACCATACATTATTAGTCTCTGGTGTCCACAGATGGAGGGACCTGCCTCCACAGACCATTTGTCTTCCAGCTGGTAGGACAGGCTTTCCCTCTCTGTGATGTCAGTTTGCTGGAGTCCCCAGATTGGGACCTGGGACCACACGCCTCCTGCTGATTCCCCCAACCCACTGTCCCACTGGGGTAGCTAGATCCGGGCAAACCTCTTAGCCCAGTCTTCCCTCCACCTTCTTTTACCCAAAGCACCAAGGTGCTATGCTAATTTGGATCATCTCTCTTAATCCCCAGAACAATGTTTTAAGGTAGTGACTGTTATCCCCATTATTCACATTAGGAAAACAAGGTTTGGGGTCATCATTATCTCAGTGGTTTCCAATTTTACACTAAATTATCCTTCTCTAAGCTATTTTGAGTTTGGGTGTAAATTAAAGGTGCATCTTAATTTGCTTTTCACATCTTTAACCAGCTGCCCCCATCCTGCTTATGGCCACTTTCTTCCCTTTCTCACCTGTATGCCACCTGTATCAGACACTAATACACTCCGTATGGTCAGAGGCAGAACCACAGCAATGCACAACTCCAGGGGACACCAGTCATGGTCTCTGATCTTGGGCCTCAGGGTGTATCAGCTGGAAACCTTGTCATTACTAGCAGGTCTCTTCCCAGGCTGTGTGTTCTGGTGTTGACCTTTCTGATGATTCCAGCAGCCGACCAGCTGACAGGATTATGGTGGGAAGCAGAGGGCAGATGCCAGCTGGGCATAGGAGACTGGTGGGGACTGCGCCGCAATGCTCCTATGATTAGCTATGTACTAGATGTGTTAAGAGTTGGCAAAGACATCTTCCTTTGTCTTCATTTTCTTTTCTTTTTTCTTTTTTTTTTTCCCTCCCTTTTAAACTTTTCTAGGCAGTTTTTGCTCAACTTATTCCTCCTGAGAACTTTGTTTATTTACTAGCTGCCTTTTCTCTGTTTCTGGAGGATATCATCATTAAATAAATTCATCCTGCTGTCCCTCGCCCTGACCTATGTGAGACATAGCCCATCACCAGCCCACACATGTGGTCTGAAACGTCTGCCAACATGACTGTTGATCCTGGGCCGAGACAGAAGCCTCACTTTCTTTCCTCTGTCCTCGGCACCTAACTGCCTGAATGGTGGGTCCACCCTGATGGGCCCAACATGGGCCTCTGGTGGATCTAGTTTCAGCCTCCCTGGGGAAGGGCGGTCTAGCTTTTCGAAGTGCCTCCTGTGGACTCCCCAGAACAAATTGGGGGGAGGCAGGGAACTGTGAATTCTGGATTTAAATCAGATCATCACAATCTCTTGAAAACAGGTTCCTGTGAGACAGAAAGAGAGAAAATGTTGTGTAGATAAATTTAGTAGGGTAAGTGACACTTGTAAATTCAGCTTATGGTCAGAGCAGAGATCCCAGGGCCAGACGATGCAGGTTTGGTGTCTGGACCCACCACTTACCAGAGTATGTCCAGGGCAAATCATCCCACCTATGCTTCCTTTGATCCCCTCAAGTATAAAGTGGGGTTAGTGACTGTAGTAATTTACAGCATCACTGTGAGTAATAAGTAAGTCATGAATTTCAAAAGAATTAATATTTGAAAAGGATTTATCACAGAGTCTGGCAACTCATAAATGTTTATAAAATAAACCAATTAGTAAGTAAACATAAGATGGATTTTTTTCTCCCCTACGAGATCAGGAGTCATTTTGTCATGTTCCAGAACGAGCCCCACTGGGTTTTAAAAGTTGGAATGGTGTTAATCCTATGCATCAATTTCTGATCCTCCCTGTGTGATTAGTGTTTTTGGCATGAAGATATTTTCTCAGATTACACTGGAAGCTTCTTGAAGGTGTGCTGTATGCCACTTAGCTGAAGCACTCCAAGATAAGATTCTTTTAAAAGTTGCCACAACCCAGAGATAGTGGGTTTAGTGGCAGTATTTGGGATTTCACATCCTGATGCCATCAGTAGTTACCTCCTTGGCCTCAGAGGAAGCACTGTAATCTCCCTGGCCTCAGTTTCCATATTTATAAAAAGGAATAATAATAATTATTATTATTACTTTTCTCATAGCATTAGGGATCACCTCTTCTCCTAAGCCTGCAGTGACTGATCTTCTCATCACCGAGGACTCAAATATTCCCTCTTTGGAGAGGCGTTCCCTGACTACCCTGTTTTGGCTTCCTGTCCCCACTCCAATCCGGTTCCTCTCCACTGATTTTCTTCATAGTGCCCATCAGACTTCCAGCCCCAGGGGTAGAGATGTCTTCTGCCTGGTTTACTGCTATGCCCACAATGACTCCATTAGTAAGCCCTGAGCACCTAGTAGGTGTGCATTAAAAACTTACTAGATGAAGAAAGTAAGGTCACAGCTGGAGCCTTAAAGACAAAGGCATGCCTGGATCCCACGGAGGGTGGCAGACACTGCCGAGATGGGGGATGTACCTGGTACTTTGTAGTATTCACACACCCCAAAATGCTTTTAGGCATTTTAAGAGTAGTAAGAAACACTGAACAAAGATGGGTTCTTTATCATTGTTATATCAAGGATGCAGTCAATATTTGTCCATTATTGATTGATTGGTTCTCCCAGCACCCAACACCAGACTTGACTGAGACCCCGAGGAGCTCGATAAACAAGCTGGGGACAGAGGGCAGGGTTTCTCCTTCTCTTCTCTCCTTTTGGGGCTGGAAGTGGGGGGGGGGGGGCAATACATAGCACTCCTTTGCCTGACTTGCGTTCTGGCCCAACTGAGAGTTCTGCTCAGCTGGACAGCTAGAGAACAATGTGTCACCATTAGCACTGATTGCAGTAACCCTGGCTGAAGGCCAGAACAGTGTCCCTACCTGTCTGGGTGCAGGCAGTGCTGGGCCTCACAGGGGCGTAGCCCCGCCTCCTTCCTGGTAGAGAGCCCAGTTAGATACATGCTTCCTGCAGGTAGGCTGGCTTCTAGGGGAAGCGGAGAAGAGAGTGAATAATACTTGCCTATTTCATCTCTGCAACTCACTCATAAACATGTGGTATGCAGCACAGACCCAGGAGATGAGCAAATGAGGAGGTGGGGGAGGCCAGTTCCCATTACCTGGAAGGAAACATGTGGAAGGAAATAGGACAAGAAGCCTCCACAGAGGTAGGGACAGCTGGGGGCCTCTGACACCTGCTCATTATGTATACCAGCGGACTCTGAAAAAAGGACTTCTGAGCCTTCTGATCCAGCTGACCAGATCCAGCTGACCAGGGAAAAGAACTGCCGTCTGTTGAGGAAAGCACACCAGGCCAGGGCTTTCCATTCATGATGTCGCCAGTTCCCTCCACAGTCCTGTGAGATAAGAATGAGTGTGCCCATTTTATCAATAAGAACACTGAAGTCTGAGATGTTGACTAACTTATGCTAGCGTGGAACTGGGGAGACCTGTAAGGTGGCTATTGCAGTCTCCAGATGAGAGAATGTGGTCATTTGGACCAGGAGGTAGTGGCAGTGGGGAGAATGGGACGCACTGACACTATTTTGGAACAGATGCATTGGGACAGACAGGTGGTTGAGTGTGGTGAGTCTGGCTGGGGCATTACTTTAGAACAGTGTTAAAGCAGTGCCATCAGGTAACTAACTCATGGGTTTTTCTGCTTGTTTCTTGCATTTTGGGTAGAATAGACAGGGTCCTTCTGGAGAGATTATTCGAAGAATTAAGAATTCCACAGGCACCACATCTGCACGTCTCAGCGGAACTGAAACTGATGATCACTCATTCTTAATTGGGAGTGCTAGCTGGAGCATGCTGGGAGAGAATGAATGAGAACACACAGGGGTGAGGTGGGGGCCAAGGGAAAAGATGCTTGGGTCTGTGAGAGGTCTTGTAAAGAAGGGGGTCCCACCCTCCGCCTCCTGCATTTCCTCCCTCCCTTAGTATTGACAATTGCTGCACCCACTGCCCTGTCCTGTTCCCCGAAGCCGAGCCCGCTCCACAGCCCCCCTATTCCAGCCTGGGTTAGGCCTTCCCTCCCCGCTAGAAACCCCTACAACACTCTGCTGCCCGCCCTTCTCCCCCACCCCACCACCCAGGGCTCTTTGCTAGGCACAAATCTGATCATGTCAATTCCCTGCTCAAAATCCAGTGGCATCCTCTGTAGCCATTAAATAGAATGAAATCCGAGTATCACAACTTGGAAAGATGTCCATGGTAAACATGTCATTAAGTGAAAAGAGAGTGTGGCAGGATAGCTCTGACAGTGTAGGATGGCACAGTGCACCAGTCAGAAGTGTGGGTTCTGGGGCCATGCTGAGTTTGAACCCCAGCTCCGCCCCTTGGTAGCTGTGTAACCAGGAGCAAATTCTTAGTGTCTCTGTGCTTCAGACTTCTCATCAGGTCAATGGGAACGAGAGCAGTGCTCACTCCAAAGGGCTGAGAGGGCTAAAGGAGGGCTTAGCCCAGTGCTTGGCTCCTAGCAGCACTCAATAAGCGGTCATTATCATGGCCATAACTGTATATATTCACATATATTAAATGTGAATATAAACCTCTTTCTCCTCTCATCTCATTCTTCAGAACTCAGATTCAGAAGTCTCCTCTTCCAGGAAGCCTTTCTTAAACACTGCCCGCCCCCTTAGAGGCTAGGCTGGACTCACAGTAGGCTTCTCTGAACTCACAGTACCCCCTGGTCTTACCTCTACCACACGTGTTACTCCTTGTTGTAACCACCTATCTGCTCATGGCTGTAAGCAGCCTGAGGACACAGTCTGTGGCTGTCTCTCCCATTAGATCCCTGGTACCCATCACAGTGTGGGGGGCATAGTAAACCCTCAGAAAATATTTGTCGAATGAATGCATGGGTGAATGAGTCAATGTGAACAGGGCTTTGAAATAGAAGTTTTCGATGGATAGGGGTGTGGAGGAAGAACATTTTGGGCAGAGGGAAGAGCGTGAGCAAAGAGGCACGCAGGTGGGAGGGAAGGAACAGTCTTCGGGAAGAGTAAGTAGGCTGGTCAGGCCACATCATAGAGTGTGACCACGGAGGGACAGGAAGTACTGAAAGTTGGAAGGTAGGTAGGGAACCCAAGAAATGTCATGTCAACAAAAGGAAAGTAGACGTAATGAGGGTGGGTACAGAGAAGGAAGTGATCTATTTTGTGTTTGTGTGTGGGGGGTGGGGATCATGCCCTTCTGTCACTCATACGCTGATCCCCCAGACTGGCTGTATCCTCAGCATCACGTAAAACAAACACCTGCTTGGGCGCCTGGGTGGCTCAGTGGGTTAAGCCGCTGCCTTCGGCTCAGGTCATGATCTCAGGGTCCTGGGATCGAGTTCCGTATCGGGTTCTCTGCTCCGCGGGGAGCCTGCTTCCTCCTCTCTCTCTCTCTGCCTGCCTCTCTGCCTACTTGTGATCTCTCTGTGTCAAATGAATAAATAAAATCTTTAAAAAAACAAACAAACAAAAAAAAAAAAAACAAAAAAAACAAACACCTGCTTTACCTGTCTCTTTCCACCTCCAGACTGCAAACTTCGCAAGAGATGGAAATGTATGTTCTCTCTCTCTTTTTTCTAAAGCTCTTCTTGCCCACAAAGATCAGCTCTTTCCTCCTCCATACCTGCTTTCCTCTGCCATATATGGCTATAGACATAGATTGTGTTGTGCGTTCTGATATCTGGATCCTAGTATAAATCACTCCAGTTTTTGTGGGAGTAGAAGATTTATGGCTTTTCTGCTTAATTGAAACCATCCGTGTGACTCTGCTTCCTTTATGGAGTTCCTGTATCAAACCAGCAACAGAAACAGACTGCAGTTCAGTCCTGGGTCAGAGGCAAACATTGGTCTTTTGACCGGAATTCCTGCAAAAGAAGTCCTCGCTTATAGTCTTAGAGCTGCATGGAGCCCTTGCCAAACCTAAACAAGCAGGGCTGCCTGGGTTCAGCGGCAGGTGAAGAAAAGGAAAGCAGGAGTTGGAGTCTGTTGTGGGGATCGTGCCCCTGCTGTGTGCTTGGGATGCTGCAGTGGACAGACAGACACACCCATTGCCTTTACAGGGTGGCAGAGAAGACAGACACTGGACAAGTCACAGTGAAACAGGATGTGAGGTTCCCAGCTGGGAAAGTGCAATGTTAAAGGAAGCTCAGAGAGGCTGAGTGACTCGCCCAGGGTTTCACAGCTAGTTTAGCCAACCTGGCATTTAAACAGAGATCCTCTGACCTTTTTCCTTAGTGCCACGATGCCCCTAACGTTAATTGCCCAGAACATTTTAGAAATCGTTCAAAGTCAGACAATCCTGACTCTTCCCTTGGTATCCCAGGATATATTCCTTCATTCATGCCTCTATAGATATAAAATGTGGCTCTTTCTAGATGTGAGTTCTAGGGTGGGTGGCAAGAGTCAGTCACAACACTAAACCCTGGGTTCCCTGTGTGGAGAGCTCACTGATACCAAGAGATTTCACTCTTTCCTTTCTGTTACAAGCTGGAAAAGCAGGCAGGCAAGTAGGGAAGAAAACTCAAGTGGGGCATTTGGCTCTGCAGGTTGAAGCAGGGAGCTTGAGTGAGGGACAGGGATTCAGATGCACAAGGTTTGGACACCCAAGTTGCCCCGTCAGTGCTGAGTTCTCTATTGGCGAGCTCAACAATGCCAGTTCTGAACACCCAGGGCTCTCTGCGTCCTTGGTTGCTAGGGGAAACCAAGTGTTTTCCTGGTGAATGCATCTTACTCCCTTTTATCCCAGACACAGAGCTCTGTGTGTATCTGTGCACTTAATGTTACCTTGTAAATAGTGCAGTAGGGGGCAGATCTCAACTTCTAGGCTTATTACCTTACATTATTGCCGTCACACATCACTGGCATCACCCAACACAAGGCACTGGTAATAATGGCACACACTGAGCATCTACTATGTGTCTGATGTCGTGCCGAGCACTTTATATTGTCAGCTCATCTGGCCTCTAAATAGCCTCATGAGGTCAGGACTGTTGTTGTCCCTGTTTTAATGATGAGGAGCCCAGAATCACACAGTCAGAAAGTGGAAGAACTAGGATTCGCAGCCAGATCTGGCTCCCAGCCCCTCTTCTTTACCACATTGTTTAGGGGACATTAGAGCTACAAAGGTCTCTCCTTCAGAGGAGGAATGTGGGCCTGGAAGAGGGAGGGAGACTGGCTCAGGGTCTCACCTCCTATAATGACAGAACTGGCTCTAGAACCCAGGTCTTGTGGCCTTTGTGGGCACCACCACTGACTTTGAACAGACCGCTCTCTTTCTGAGACTTCCCACATCAAATCTAGACTCCAGGCCAGAGTTCTATCCACGGGCTCTTTGTGCACTAGTCCCCATCCATGCTGGACAACTCACCCTTCCCCGGACACTCCTCGTGGCTCCTCGTCACCATGACTTCGTTGCCATCATACCTCCCACTTCCCCTGTCCACTCAAGCCCTAAGTTCCCACTGAATTGTACACTTCAAACAAGTGAGTTTTATTCTAGGGATTTTTTTTTATTGTGATAAAATATACATAGCAAAGTGAGGGAATCTTATGGTTTGTAGATTATATCTCAGTGCCACTGTCTAAGCACAAGAAAGAAAGAAAGAAAGAAAAGGAGTGAGGGGAATGCTTGTTCTGGGTTCCCCCTTCCGTGGTGACTCTTCCAGGAAGCCTTCCCTGTTAGTTATTTGGGGCTATAGCAACTGGACTTGAGATGCACCCTGGGGTGTATGATCTGTATATAATGGAATGTGAGAAAGACAAAAAAGAGTGTCACTGCTGTCAGATGACAGTGTCAGGCCCCATGGGGAACTGGAGGGTCATTCAGATCTAGTGTTTTCTGTTCCCCTCTCTAGGACAGGG